>NC_060142.1:6012979-6635027 GCF_021461385.2 Schistocerca piceifrons
ATGCAATCTCTGTGTTAATTCGTCAATGTGAGGGTGCGAGGATTGCAGTAAAGAACGAATAACGCATCGGAAAGGAGATACTCGTAGCCCAATCGAAAATCCTGTCGTTTCTATAGAAAAGTTACTAGATTTAGAAGGAGATGTCATAGAACCCACAGGATTTCATAGCGACGCAATTTCTGTGTTAACTCCTCAATGTGAGTGAGCGAGGGTTGCAGTAAAGAACGAATAGTGCATCGGAAGGGAGATACTCGTATCCCAAAAGAAAATCCGGTCGCTTCCATAGAAACAAGACTCGATTTAGCAGGAGAAGTCATAGACACCATTGTATTTCATAGCGACGCAATTTCTGAGTTAACTCCTCAGTGTGAGAGAGCTAGAAATGCAGTAAAGAACGAATAGCGCATCAGAAAGGAGATACCCGTATCCCAAAACTAAATCCTGTCGTTTCCATAGAAACGTTACTCGATTTAAAAGGAGAAGTCATAAATCCCATTGTATTGCATAGCAACGCAATTTCAGTGTTAATTCGTCAATTTGAGGCAGCGAGGGTTGCAGGAAATATCGAATAGTGCATCAGAAAGGCGATACTCGAATCCCAAAAGAAAATCCTGCCGTTTCCATAGATACGAGACTTGATTTAGCAGGAGAAGTCTTAGAACCCATAGTATTTCAAAGCGACGCAATTTCTGTGTTAATTCGTCAATGTGAGGGAGCGAAGGTTGCAGGAAATAACGAATAGTGCATCGGAAAAGACATACTCGTATCCCAATAGATAATCTTGTCCTTTCCATAGAAGCGAGACTCGATTTAGCAGGAAAAGTCTTAGAACCCATAGTATTTCATAGCGACGCAATTTCAGTGATAATTCGTCTATGTGAAGGAGCGAAAGATGCAGTAAAGAAGGAACAGTGGATCGGAAAACAGTTTGTCGTATCCCAAAACTAAATCCAGTCGTTTCCATAGAAACGTTACTCGATTCAGAAGGAGAAATCATAGAACCCACAGTATTTCATAGCTACGCAATATCTGTGTTAATTCGACAATGTGGGGGAGTGAGGGTTGAAGTATAGAACGAATAGTGCATCGGAAAGGAAATACTTGTATCCCAAAAGAAAATCCTGTCGTTACCATAGAGACGAGACTCGATTTAGCAAGAGAAGCCATAGAACCCATAGTATTTCATAGCGATGTATTTTCTGTGTTAATTCGTCAATGAGAGGGCGCGAGGGTTGCATTAAAGAACGAATAGTGCATCGGAAAGGAGATACTCGTAACCCAAAAGAAAATCTTGTCGTCTCCATAGAAACGAGACTCGGTTTAACAGGACAAGTGATAGACCCCATAGTATTTCATAGCGACGCAATTTCTGTGTTAACTCCTCAATGTGAGGGAGCGAAGGATGCAGTAAAGAACGAATAGCGCATCGGAAAGGAGATACTCGTATCCCAAAAGAAAATCATATCGTTTCCACAGAAACGTTACTCGATGTAGAAATAAATGTCATAGAACCCATACAATTTCATTGCGACGCAATTTCTGTGTTAATTCGTCAATGAGAGGGAGCGAGATATGCAGTTAAGAAGGAACAGTGCATGGGAAAGGAGATACTCGTATCCCAAAACAATATCCTGTCGTTTCCATATAGACGACACTCGATCTAGCAAGAGAAGCCATAGAACCCATAGTATTTCATAGCGAATCAATTACTGTGTTAATTCGTCAATGTGAGGGAGCGAGGGTTGCAGTAAAGAGCGATTAGAGAATCTCAAACGAGATACTCGTATCCCAAAAGAAAGTACTATCTTTTCCATAGAAACAAGACTCGATTTAGCAGGAGAAGCCATTGAACACATAGTATTTCATAGCGATGCAATTTCTGGTTTATTTCGTCAATGTGAGGGAAAGAGGGTTGCAGTAAAGAACGAATAGTGCATCGGGAAGGCGATACTCGTATTCCACAAGAAAATGCTCTCGATTCCATAGAAACCAGCCCCTATTTAGCAGGAGAAGTCATAGAACCCATAGTATTTCATAGCGACGCAATTTCTGTGTTAATTCGTCTATGAGAGGGAATAAAGAACTAACAGTGCATCGGAAAGGAGATACTCGTATCCCAAAAGAAAATTCAGTCGTTTCCATAGAAACAAGACACGATTTAACAGGAGAAGTCATAGAACCCATAGTATTTCATATCGACGCAATTTCTGTGTTATCTCCTCAATGTGAGATAGCGAGGAATGCAGTAAAGAACTAACAGTGCATCGGAAAGGAGATACTCGTTTCCCAAAACTAAATCCTGTCATTTCCATAAAAACTTTACTCGATTTAGAATGAGAAGTCATGAAATCCATAGTATTTCATAGCGACACAATTTCTGTGTTAATTCGTCAATGTGGGTGAGCGAGGTTTGCCGTAAAGAACGAATAGTGCATCGGAAGGAGATACTCTTATCCCAAAAGAAATTTCTGTCGTTTCCATATAAACGAGACTCGATGTAGCAGGAGAAATCATAGAACACATAGAATATCATAGCGACGCAATTTCTGTGTTAATTCGTCAATGTGAGGGAGCGAGGGTTGCAGTAAAGAACAATTAGTGCATCGGAAAAGTGATACTCGTATCCCAAAAGAAAATCCTGTCGTTTCCATAGAAACGAGACTCAATTCATCAGGAGAAGTCACAGAACCCATATTAGTTCATAGCGACGCAATTTCTGGGTTAAATCGTCTATGTGAGGGAGCGAGGGTTGCTATAAAGAACGAATTGAGCATCGGAAAGGAGATACTCGAATCCCAAAAGACACTCCTGTCGTTTCCATAGAAACTAGACTAGATTTTGCAGTAGAAGTCATAGAACCCATAGTATTTCATATCGACGGAGCTTCTGTGCTAATTCGTCAACGTGAGAGAGCGAGGGATGCAGTAAAGAAGGAACAGTGCATCGGAAAGGAGATACTTGTATCCCAAAACTGAATCCTGTTTTTATAATAGAAACGTTACTCGATTTAGCGGGAGACGGCATAGAACCCATAGTATTTCATGGCGACGCAATTTTTGTGTTAATTCGTCAATGTGAGATAGCGATGAATGCAGTAAAAAAGGAACAGTGCATCGGAAAGGAAATACTCGTAACCCAAAACTACATTCAGTCGTCTCCATAGAAACGGTACTGGATTTAGAAGGAGAAGTCATAGAACCCATAGAAGTTCATAGCGACGCAATGTCTGTGTTAATTCGTCAATGTGAGGGACCGAGTGATGCAGTAAAGAAGGAGCAGTGCATCGGAAAGGAGATACTCGTACCCCGAAAGAAAATCCAATCGTTTATATAGAAACGAGACTCGAATTAGCAGGAGAAGTCATTGAACACATAGTATTTCATAGCGACGCAATTTCTGTGTTATCTCCTCAATGTGAGATAGCGAGGAATGCAGTAAAGAACTAACAGTGCATCGGAAAGGAGATACTCGTTTCCCAAAACTAAATCCTGTCATTTCCATAAAAACTTTACTCGATTTAGAATGAGAAGTCATGAAACCCATTGTATTTCATAGCGACGCAATTTTTGTGTTAATTCGTCAATGTGAGATAGCGATGAATGCAGTAAAAAAGGAACAGTGCATCGGAAAGGAAATACTCGTAACCCAAAACTACATTCAGTCGTCTCCATAGAAACGGTACTGGATTTAGAAGGAGAAGTCATAGAACCCATAGAAGTTCATAGCGAAGCAATGTCTGTGTTAATTCGTCAATGTGAGGGACCGAGTGATGCAGTAAAGAAGGAGCAGTGCATCGGAAAGGAGATACTCGTACCCCGAAAGAAAATCCAATCGTTTATATAGAAACGAGACTCGAATTAGCAGGAGAAGTCATTGAACACATAGTATTTCATAGCGACGCAATTTCTGTGTTAATTCGTCAATGTGAGGGAGCGAGGTATGCAGTAATGAAATAACAGTGCATCGGAAAGGAGATACTCGGATCCCAAAACTAAATCCTGTCGTTTCCATATAAACGAGACTTGATGTAGCAGGAGAAGTCATAGAACCCATAGTATCTCATTGCGACGCAATTTCTGTGTGAAATCGTCAATCTGAGGGAGCGAGGGATGCAGTAAAGAAGGAACAGTGCATCGGAAAGGAAATACTCGTACCCCAAAACTAAATCCAGTCGTCTCCATAGAAACGGTACTGGATTTAGAAGGAGAAGTCATTGAACCCATTGTGTTTCATAGCGACGCAATATCTGTGATAATTCCTCAATGTGAGGGAGCGAGACTTGCAGTATAGATCGAATAGTGCAATGGAAAGGAGATACACGTATTCAAAAAGAAAATCCTGTCGGTTGCATACAAACGAGACTAGATTTATCAGGAGAAGTCATAGTACCCATAGTATTTCATAGCGACGCAACTTCTGTGTTAATTCGTCAATGTGAGGGAGCGAGGGTTGCAGTAAAGAAGGAACAGTGCATCGGAGACGAATTATTCGTATCCCAAAAGGAAATCCTGTCGTTTCCATAGAAACGAGACTCGATTTAGCAGGAGAAGCCATAGAACATATAGTATTTCATAGCAATGCAATTTCTGTGTTAATTCGTCAACGTGAGGGAGCGAGGAATGCAGTAAAGAATTAACAGTGCATCGGGAAACAGATACTCGTATCCCAAAACTAAATCCTAACGTATCCATAGAATCGTTACTCGATTTAGAAGGAGAAGTCATAGAACCCATAGTATTTCATAGCGACGCAATTTCTGTGTTATTTCGGCAATGTGAGGAAGCGAGGAATGCAGTATGGGACGAATAGTGCATCGGAAAGGAGATACTCGTTTCCCGTAAAAAATCGTCGTTTCCATAGAAACGAGTCTCGATTTAGCAGGAGAAGTCATAGAACCCATATTATTTAATAGCGACGCAATTTCTGTGTTAATTCGTCAATGTGAGGGAGCGAGGGATGCAGTAAAGAAGGAACAGTGCATCGGAATGAAGATACTCGTATCCCAAAACTAAATCCTGTCGTCTCCATAGAAACGAGACTCAATTCAGCAGGAGAAGTCATAGAACCCATATTATTTAATAGCGACGCAATTTCTGTGTTATTTCGTCAATGTGAGTGAGCGAGGGATGCAGGAACGAAGGAACAGTGCATCGGAAGGGAGATACACGTATCCCAAAACTAAATGCTGTCGTTTCCAAAGACACGTTACTCGATTTAGAAGGAGTAGTAACAGAACCCATTGTTTTTCATAGCGACGTAATATCTGTGATAATTCCTCAATGGGAGGGAGTGAGACTTGCAGTATAGATCGAATAGTGCATTGGAAAAGAGATACACGTATTCCAAAAGAAAATCCTGTCGGTTCCATTCATAACGAGTTTAGATTTATCAGGAGAAGTCATAGATCCCATAGTATTTCATAGCGACGCAACTTCTGTGTTAATTCGTCTATGTGAGGAAGCGAGGTATGCAGTATAGGTCGAATAGTGCATCGGAAAGGAGATACTCGTATCCCAAAAGGAAATACTGTCGTTTCCATAGAAACGAGCCACGATTTAGCAGGAGAAGTCTTAGAACCAATAGTATGTCATAGCGACGCATTTTCTGTGTTAATTCATCAATGTGAGTGAGCGAGGGATGCAGTAATGAAGGAACAGTGCATCGGAAGGGAGATACTCGTATCCCAAAAGAAAATCCTATCGTTTATATAGAAACGAGACCCGAATTAGCAGGAAAAGTCATTGAACCCATAGTATTACATAGCGGCGCAATTTCTGTGTTAATTCGTCAATGTGAGGGAGCGAGGGATGCAGTAAAGAAGGATCAGTGCATCGGAAAGGAAATACTCGTACCCCAAAACTAAATCCAGTCGTCTCCATAGAAACGGTACTGGATTTAGAAGGAGAAGTCATTGAACCCATTGTGTTTCATAGCGACGCAATATCTGTGATAATTCCTCAATGTGGGGGAGCGAGACTTGCAGTATAGATCGAATAGTGCAATGGAAAGGAGATACACGTATTCAAAAAGAAAATGCTGTCGGTTCCATACAAACGAGACTAGATTTATCAGGAGAAGTCATAGAACCCATAGTATTTCATAGCGACGCAACTTCTGTGTTAATTCGTCAATGTGAGGGTGCGAGGGAATCAGTAAAGAAGGAACAGTGCATCGGAAAGGAGATACTCGTATCCCAAAACTAAATCCTGTCGCTTCCATAGAAACGCTACTCGATTTAAAAGGTGGAATCATAGAACCCATAGTATATCATAGCGACACAATTTCTGTGTTAATTCGTCAATGTGAGGGAGCAAGGGTTGCAGTAAAGAAGGAACAGTGCATCGGAAAGGAGATACTCGTATCCCAAAAGAAAATCCTTTCGTTTCCATAGAAACGAGACTCGATTTAGCAGGAAAAGTAATAGAACCCATAGTATTTCATAACGACGCAATTTCTGTGTTAATTCATCAATGTGAGGGAGCGAGGGTTGCAGTAAAGAAGGAACAGTGCATCGGAAAGGAGATACTCGTATCCCAAAACTAAGTCCTGTCGTTTCCTTAGAAACGTTACTCGATATAGAAGGTGAAGTCATAGAACCCATAGTATTCCATAGCGACGCAATTAATGTATTAATTCGTCAATGTGAGGGATCGACGGTTGCAGTAAAGAAGGAATTGTGCATCGGAAATGGGGTACTCGTATCTTAAAAGAGATCCTGTCGTTTCCATAGAAACGAGACTCGATTTAGCAGGAGAAGTCTTTGAACCCATAGTATTTCATAGCGACGCAATTTCTGCGTTAATTCGTCAATGTGAGGGAGCGAGGGTTGCAGTAAAGAACGAATAGTGCATTGGAAAGGGGATACTCGTATCCCAAAACTGAATCCTGTCGTCTCCATAGAAACGAGACTTGATTTAGCAGGAGTAGTCATGGAAACCATAGTATTTCATAGCGACGCAACTTCTGTGTTAATTCGTCAATGTGAGGGAGCAAGGGTTGCAATAAAGGACAAATAGTGCATTGGAAAGGAAATACTCGTATCCCAAAAGAAAATCCTTTCGCTTCCATAGAAACGAGACTCGAATTAGCAGGAGAAGTCATAGAACGTTCATAGCGACGCAATTTCTGTGTTAATTCGTCAATGTGAGGGAGCGAGGGATGCAAAAAAGAAGAATCAGTGCATCGGAAAGGGGATACTCGTATCCCAAAACTAATTCCTGTCGTTTCCATAGAAACGTTACTCGAATTAGAAGGGGAAACATAGATCCCATAGTATCTCATAGCGGCGCCATATCTGTGTTAATTCGTCAATGTGAGTGAACGAGGGTTGCAGTAAAGAACGAATAGTGCATCGGAAAGGAGATACTCGTATCCAAAAAGAAAATCCTGTCATTTCCATAGAAACGAGACTCGATTTAGGAGGAGAAGTCATTGAAACCATAGTATTTCATAGCGACGCAATTTCTGTGTTTATCGTCAATGTAAGGAAGCGAGGGTTGCAGTAAAGAACGAATAGTGCATCGGAAAGGAGATACTCGTATCCCAAAATGAAATCCTGTCGTTTCCATAGAAACGTTACTCGATTTAGAAGGAGAGGTCATAGAACCCATAGTATTTCATAGCGACGCGATTTCTGTGTTAATTCGTCAATGTGAGGGAGCGAGGGTTGCAGAAATGGACGAATAGTGCATCGGAATGGAGATACGCGTATCCCAAAACTAAATCCTGTCGTTGCCATAGAATCGTTACTTGATTTAGAAGGAGAATTCATAGAACCCATAGTATTTCATAGCGATCAATTTCTGTGTTAATTCGTAACTGTGTGGGAGCGAGGGTTGCAGTAAAGAACGAATAGTGCATCGGAAAGGTGATACTCGTACCCCATAAGAAAATCGTGGCTATTACATAGCAACGAGACTCGATTTAGCAGGAGAAGCCATTGAACCCTTAATATTTCATAGCGTCGCAATTTGTGTGTTAATTCGTCAATGTGAGGGAGCAAGGGTTACAGTGAAGAAGGAACAGTGCATCGGAAAGGAGATACTCGTATCCCAAAAGAAAATCCTATCGTTTCCATAGAATCGAGACTCGATTCAGTTGGAGTAGTCATAGAATCCATAGTATTTCATACTGACGTAATTTCTGTATTAATTCGTCAATGTGAGGGAGCGAGGGATGCTGTAAAGAAGGAACAGTGCATCGGAAAGGAGATACTCGTATCCCAAACCTAAATCCTGTCGTTTCCATAGAAACGTTACTCTATTTAGAAAGAGAATTCATAGAACACATAGCATTTCATAGCGACGCAATTTCTGTGTTATTTCGTCAATGTGAGGGAGCGAGGGATGCAGTAAAGAAGGAACAGTGCATCGGAAAGGAGTTACTCGTCTCCATAAACTAAGTCCTGTCGTTTTCATAGAAACGTTACTCGATTTAGTATTAGATGCAATAGAACCCATAGTATTTCATAGCGACGCAATTTCTGTGTTTAATCGTCAATGTAAGCTAGCGAGGGTTGCAGTAAAGAACGAATAGTGCATCGGAAATGAGATAGTCGTATCCCAAAAGAAAATGCTGTCGTTTCCATAGAAAAGAGACTCGATTTAGCAGGAGAAGTCAAGGAACAGATATTATTTCACAGCGACACAATTTCTGTGTTAGATCGTCAATGTGAGGGAGCGAGGGTTGCAGTAAAGAACGAATAGTGCATCGGAAAGGAGATACTCGTATCCCAAAAGAAAATCCTGTCGTTTCCAAAGAAACGAGACTCGTTTTAGGAGGAGAAGTCATTGAAACCATATTATTTCATAGCGACGCAATTTCTGTGTTTAATCGTCAATATGAGGAAGCGAGGGTTTCAATAAAGAACGAATAGAGCTTCGGAAAGGATATACTCGTATCCCAAAACTAAATCCTCTCGTTTCCATAGAAACGTTACTCGATTTAGAAGGAGAATTCGTAGAACACATAGCATTTCATAGTGACGCAATTTCTGTGTTATTTCGTCAATGTGAGGGAGCGAGGGATGCAGTAAAGAAGGAACAGTGCATCGGAAAGGAGTTACTCGTCTCCATAAACTAAGTCCTGTCGTTTTCATAGAAACGTTACTCGATTTAGTAGGAGATGCAATAGAACACACTGTATTTCATAGCGACGCGATTTCTGTGTTAATTCGTCAATGTGAGCGAGCGAGGGTTGCAGAAAAGGACGAATGGTGCATCGGAATGGAAATACGCGTATCCCAAAACTAAATAATGTCGTTTCCAAAGAAACGTAACTCAATTAAGGAGGAGAACTCATAGAACGAATAGTATTTCATAGCGATGCAATTTCTGTGTTAATTCGTCACTGTGAGGGAGCGAGGGTTGCAGTAAGGATCGAATAGTGCATCAGAAAGGAGCTAATCGTATCCCAAAAGAAAATCATTTCGTGTCCTTAGAAACGAGTGCTGATTTCGGAGGAGAAGTCATTGAACCCATAGTATTTCATAGCGACGCAATTTCTGTGTTAATTCGTCAATGTGAGGAAGCGAGGGTTGCAGTAAAGAACAAATAGTGCATCAGAAAGGAGCTACTAGTATCCCAAAAGAAAATCCTGTCGTTTCATTAGATACGTTTCTCTATATAGAAGGAGAATTCATAGAACATATTGTATTTCATAGCGACGCAATTTCTGGGTTAATTCGTCAATGTGAGTTAGCGAGGGTTGCTGTTAAGAACGAATAGTGCTTCGGAAAGGAGATACTCGTATCCCAAAAGAAAATACTGTCGTTTCCATAGAAACAAGACTCGATTTAGCAGCATAAGTCATAGAACCCATATTATTTCATAGCGACGCAATTTCTGTGTTAATTCGTCAATGTGTTGGAGCGAGGGTTGCTGTTAAGAACGAATAGTGCATCGGAAAGGAGATACTCGTATCTTAAAAGAGAGTCCTCTCGTTTCCATAGAAACGAGTCTCGATTTAGCAGGAAAAGTCATAGAACCCACAGTATTTCATAGCGACGCATTTTCTGTGTAATTACGTCAATGTGAGAGAGCGGAGGATGCAGTAAAGAAGAAACAGTGCATCGGAAAGGAGATACTCGGATCCCAAAACTAAATCCTGTCGTTTCCATAGATACGTTACCCGATTTAGAAGGAGAAGTCATAGAACCCACAGTATTTCATAGCGACGCGATATCTGTGTTAATTCGTCAATGGAGCGAGCGAGGGTTGCAGAAAAGGACGAATGGTGCATCGGAAAGGAGAACCGCGTATCCTAAAATTAAATCCTGTCGTTTCCATGGAAACATTACTCGATTTAGAGGGAGAATTCATACAACGAATAGTATTTCATAGCGATGCAATTTCTGTGTTAATTCGTCACTGTGAGGGAGCGAGGGTTGCAGTAAAGAACGAATTGTGCATCGGAAAGGAGATACTCGTCTGCCAAAAGAAAATCCTGTCGTGTCCATAGAAACGAGACTCGATTTAGCAGGAGTAGTCATAGATACCATAGTATTTCATAGCGACGCAATTTCTGTGTTAATTTGTGAATGTTAGCAAGCGAGGGTTGCATTAAAGAACCAATAGTGCTTCAGAAATGAGCAACTCGTAACGCAAAAGAAAATTCTGTCGTTTCCATAGGAACGAGACTCGATTTAGCAGGAGAAGTCGTAGAAAATATGGTATTTCATAGCGACGCAATTTCTGTGTCAATTCGTCAATGTGAGGGAGCGAGGGATGCAGTAAAGAACGAACAGTGCACCGGAAAGGAGAAACTCGTATCCCAAACCAAAATCCTGTCGTTTCCATAGAAACGTTACTCTATTTACAAGGAGAATTCATAGAACACATAGTATTTCATAGCGACGCAGTTTCTGTGTTAATTCGTCAATGTGAGGGAGCGAGGGTTGCAGGTAAGAACGAATAGTGCTTCGGTAAGGAGATACTCGTATCCCAAAACTAAGTCCTGTCGGCTCCATAGAAACGTTACTCGATTTAGAAGGAGATGCCATTGAACCCATAGAATTTCATAGCGACGTAATTTCTGTGTTAATTCGTCAATGTGAGGGAACGAAGGTTGCAGTAAAGAACGAATAGTGCATCGGAAAAGAGATACTCGTATCTTAAAGGAGAGTCCTGTCGTTTCCATAGAAACGAGTCTCGATTTAGCACGAAAAGTCATAGAACCCACAGTATTTCATAGCGACGCATTTTCTGTGTAATTACGTCAATGTGAGGGAGGGGGGGATGCAGTAAAGAAGAAACAGTGCATCGGAAAGGAGATGTTCGTATCCCAAAAGAAAATCCTTTCGTTTCCATAGAAACGAGACTCTACTTTGCAAGAGATGTCATAGAACTCATAGTATTTCATAGCTACGCTATTTATGTGTTAACTCGTCAATGTGAGGGAGCGAGGGATGCAGTCAAGAAGGAACAGTGCATCGGAAAGGAGATACTCGTATCCCAAAACTAAGTCCTGTCGTTTCCATAGAAACGTTACTCGATTCAGAAGGAGATGACATAGAGCCCATAGTATTTCATAGCGACGCAATTTCCGTGTTAATTCGTCAATGTGAGGGAGCGAAGGTTGCAGTAAAGATGGAATAGTGCATCGGAAATGAAATACTCGTATCTTGAAAGAGAATCCTGTCGTTTCCATAGAAACGAGTCTCGATTTAGCAGGAGAAGTCGTTGAACCCATGGTATTTGATAGCGACGCATTTCGTGTGTTAATTCGTCAATGTGAGGGAGCCAGTGTTGCAGTAAATATTGAATAGTGCATCGGAAAGGAGATACTCGTATCCCAAAACTAAGTCCTGTCGTTTCCATAAAAACGTTACTCGATTTAGAAGGAGATGCCATTGGACCCATAGTTTTTCATAGCGACGCAATTTCTGTGTTAATTCGTCAAAGTGAGGGAGCGAGGGTTGCAGTAAAGAACGAACAGTGCATCGGAAATGAGATACTCGTGTCCCAAAAGAAAATGCTGTCGTTTCCATAGAAAAGAGTTTCGATTTAGCAGGAGAAGTCATAGACCACATATTATTTCATAGCGACACAATTTCTGTGTCAATTCGTCAATGTGAGGAAGCGAGGGATGCAGTAAGGAACGGACAGTGCATCGGAAAGGACTTACACCTATCCCAAACCTAAATCCTGTCGTTTCCATAACAACGTTACTCTATTTAGAAGGAGAATTTATAGAACACATAGTATTTGACAGCGACGCAATTTCTGTGTTAATTCGTCAATGTGAGGGAGCGAGGGTTGCAGTAAAAAACGAATAGTGCTTCGGAAAGGAGATACTCGTATCCCAATAGAAAATCCTGTTTGTTCCATAGAAACAAGACTCGATTTAGCAGGAGAAGTCATTGAACCCTGTGATGTTACAAAATAGAAGTGATGTTGCTATTCAATGGAAAGTTGGAAATTGAGATTTAACTAACTGTTTTATCAATCACAATTGGCGTAAGAATCATGGATTGACCATTGTCATAAAATATTGCATTATGAGATGTGAATAGTTTTTACTTGCGGTTTCGCATGGCTTGAGGCAATCACAACTAGCGTGCTATTGATTAAGAAGTTGCGTTATCGTCTTTCTAATTACTTCATGATCGTAGATACGATCATACCCGGTTGTGAAGTTATTGTTATGACAAAAAAATTTCCTAAGGGACCAGAAAGTTCTTAAGGGCGCAAAAACAACTGTAACATCACACAAAAGAGAAATTCAATATTAAAGCTGATGCAAGAAGACGATAAAACGGTTTTCTTTTTATCAATGTAACACGCACATTGGACTGCTGATCTTGGATTCTGTAATATTAGCAAAATGCATAATTAAAATGAAAATAATACTGAGGAGATAATAGAAATGAGCACTGCTAAATGATTCAGTATTCCCAGAACAAATATTTATTATAACTAAAACATATATCGTACCTTAAGCGTAATACTACAATGACGGTAGATTTTTATGTCCATATCATGTCCATTGAGCGCTCTTTTATATAGCCATTGTCCTCTTGAGTCGCTCGTGCTTCGTCACGGTAAGTTACAACAGTTCTTCTTCCTACACTTCACTCAAAACTTAGACGGAACACGTTTTTATTTATTTAGTAAAAATAATTAGATCAGACCGCCACAAATCTGCGTCCGTCTTACTCGAGAAAAACAGTAAAAGTCTTCTTAGCGCTCAAGGCTTCATTTGTTCTCCAGCGAACAAAATAGTGAAGGATCGTATATCTATCCGTATTTTTCTGTTTTTATTGCCGCCCCAAGACGACAAATTACATCATTAGAAAATTCCACCGTCGCTATGCGACGCCTCATTATACATTAATCATTATTTACAAACAAGTATTTGCCTTCTGGGTGAAAGTATTAACTACTCGTATTTGCTGTTTTAATGAAGTCAAAAATAGCGAATATCACATTGCCTCCCATGAGGAGAGAGGGAATGCCGAAGGATTACCTCGATCCTCATGTCCTCATGAGATATTCGTGATTTTTGGTGTGACACTTACATAACGTTACTGGCGTACAAAGTACATAAATTGAAATCACATTTATAAACATATATCAGATATTTATCATTTTTCAAAATAAAGTTTTTCATTCTTTGTTCATCAGTCACTTCATTCCATAATACCAAGATTAACATTTATGTGCATATTTAAGTTTGGTCCATATTTGCTTATAACAATAAGTGAACGTTCATTTCGCTCTTCAGGGGATAGAATTCAGGAATTACTTTCCCTTGAGCTTAACAGCTAATACATGAGTACAGTGAGTGCTTATTTTCACTAAACTAGAGTGGACAATGTTCGAGCATCTGTTGACTCATTGTGGTTCAATTACAGTTTAATAACGTAGCACTACACTTCGTGATGCTTTCACTTTCTGTGTTAGCTGTCTACGGCGTTCATCATGCAGTACATCTGTCCTTTCCATTGTGGTGCCAGTAATTCAAGTGGGTTCCCGGGTTTTTATTTACAATATGAAACAGAAGAAGTGGAAAATTATTAGTATGACTTACAAGCTACTGGATACATTTGTTAAGGATCGGGACTGGTCTGGAGTTTAGGGTCTTCCTATAGTGCACATTCATTTTCTTTGTCCATCAAGAGACAGGGTTATAATTCATTTTAGCAGTGTTCAGGAGTGCCGGTATTAATGGCTTTAAGGCCTGAGTAATCTATCAATCTACTTCTCACTCATCTTAACTTCAACTCAAGAAAATCGCTTAATTTACATATGAAGATGTAGTCACACAAGTGTACAAATGTCTTTCCTCCAGTATGTACGATGGAAGTCATGGCGGTTAGCAGTTTAAAGTTTGGATTGTTTCGTCACCCACACGTCAGCCACTCACAGCGGCTGCACAGTGTTGCGTGAGCTCCAACCCTCAGTATCCGTTCGCGCTAAGGCTGTAACAGAGCTGCTGGTCGTAGATTGCTCCTTCTTTTTGTGAACTTCGTATCACACGAGTGCGTCGATACAAACACCTCGCGCGCGTTTCCCATCGGAGGAGCCGGACACTGAAGTTGCCTCCATACTTCTCTGTCAACTGCCTCCCATGAGGCTCACAGGTAAGTGACGACGAATGTTTTAGCTGTCGCTGCACTTAGAACAACACTGAACTTTGCGTTGCACCTGTTGTCGTAGCCTTGACTTCTTTTTACACTTGCAGTACAACACTACCACTAATATACAGTGAACAGTTACTTTTATTATGCACGTCGCACTTTAGTGTGCATCTTCACACAGCATTCGTGCTTAGTTCCTTCGCCGATGGAGTTCATTTACAAAACAATCAATTTTGCACGTTTCCTCCACTGGTATAGAAAGACTTATATTCTACTATTTACAAAATATCACTTACGAGCTAATATTTACAATTAATGGTCACTCCTTTTGTTAAGTCCAGTGAACAACTGCTTTATGAATGGACTCTTTATATCTCAAGATTTGCTTTCGCTAGTGAACCTAAAAATATTCTTTCAAACTTTCTTTTAAGTGCTCATCTCCTCATTATGAAAACTACAGGTTTCGCAACACTCGTTGCATTTATTCTTTAGTGCACCCAAGATCATTTTCTACTGCCACGCAGCATATCTACTACTTAACGAGTACACATTTAACGCTGAATCTTTTTTTTTCTTTTTGTGCTTTCCTTTGTGCTTGCCAAATTTTTTTATATTTGAGGGCAGACTGGATAACAATAGTTCTCCCTCTTCGCTTCATGTACTCAGCAATCGTTCTCTGTTAAAAAAAAATAGGGTAACGCGTGTCTACTATTTTTTTTGCATGAATGGAATTACCGACAGTTCACTGGGTTTACGCAACCGGTCCATAACAAACATTACCAAAGCTAGCGAAGTTCACCACGCTACGTGTCTCATTTCTCATAAGCACTGCTTTGCTTCGAAGCACACGTGCCTTTTACAAGTCGACCCTTGGTCTGGGTTAATGAACCAGGATCAAAAGGAACGGGCAGAAGGAAAATGGATTTCATAAGAGGAGTGTCTTAGGAGACATTTTTGCAATTAAATCTGCACGTAAATAAAATTATCATAATAAACATAGGCACATATATAAATTTCAACCTCTTTCATTACAGCATGCTTTGCTACTTCTACGTCTTACTCTGGTTATAGTCAGTATTAAGTTTAAATATCACTGCATTGCTTGTTCTTTAGATTAGCCTTCAATTAGGGTATTGAATGGTCGCTAGATTACACTACAAATCTTCTGAAGATCTTTACTTGGACTTATTTATGATACAGGGGGCTTGCTGTGTGGTTATTTAGTAA
Organism: Schistocerca piceifrons; assembly: GCF_021461385.2. Lineage (NCBI taxonomy): Eukaryota > Metazoa > Arthropoda > Insecta > Orthoptera > Acrididae > Schistocerca > Schistocerca piceifrons. Next base: position 6,028,785 of record NC_060142.1, read on the forward strand.
CTTGATTCTACTGAAATCAATTCGTCAGCTAACATTCCTCATATACTCTTTACATTGGGCTCAGATCACAGGGAAATAGTTTACTTTCATAGCAATTAATGGCTTCGTGGAGTACTTACGCTACATTATTGATGCTTCATGGTTTGCCTCCATTTGTACTGTATTTCACCTAACTTAGTTTACTACAGCTTATTGTCTCCTTGCGTGAACACATGTGGGTTACCACTTGTTTTTCCATTTAACAGCACGCTTTAACTGAACTTTAAGCTATTTCTCCTACTCCTGTCCACTGTCTGGAGTGTTTGAACATGTACCTTTTTTTTTTTTTTTTTAAGCAGGTAATTTGGGCTTTTACAACAGAACTTCAAGTACTTACATTACTAAAAATAAATCTATAAATGTTCTTGTACCTTGAGAGAAGTGCTTATTTACGCATCCTCCTCCATTTCTCACCTTTACATATTTTATTTAGCTCCGGGCAATCACCTCGCAAGCACTTTTTTTCTTATTACTAACTTAAAATTAAATTGAAATTCTTGGTGCAACCTCAATTTCCTGCTTCAGCTTGTTGAAGAAATATCAGTTCATGTCCATCACTATAAACAATTTTTTCATACATAGCATTTAATACTTAAAGTTTACATGTAATAGCCGTTACCATGTAGTCAGTGCGCTGTTCAACACAATACTTATCATTAACAGTTCACACAAGGAAATTTCCAGTACGTAAGAAGCAAGAAACCGAAACAGATTCTATCTGCAGTTGAGGCTGTGTCTGTAAACTAACTCTCTGTTTCAATGGACCAATCGCTCCCGATATGGAGCAGCCCTGAATCGGCAATGATAAAACTTTTGAAACAGAAGACACCTGTCTGAAGAGACATGGTGACATGACATTGATGTTTGCTCCTGTATCAACAACTGCTGTGAAAGGAATGTTGGCAATAAAAATCTTAATCGAAGCCTGGACCTGTTCATCATAAATGTCGTTAATGTCTTGAGCTTCTATGTCAGGTGCAAGGTCATCTCGTAAGTCGGTCTCATGGTCGTACCGTATCGCATTAACATACTCAGAATCAGAGTATTCGTTAGTACCCCCACTGGAACCGGCAGCGACCTCTAGGAGGCTGAAAGGTGCTGCCTCTAATTTTCCGCAGGATGTTTAACCTGTTTGTCATTCACGGCCTTAAGTGTTTGTTCCGTTTCATATTGGTGCTGGTTATGTGGTACAAATGCCGGTGTAGAGGGGTAAAATCCACTGGGTGCATTGACTTGTGAATAAAATACTTGAGACGTCTGCTGTCGCCCGATCTTTTGGTTGCCGGCAGAACCATTTCCTTGTGAAGGAAAGTTCGCATTTGGTACCGTTTGAAAATTGTTCCGCGGTCCTCTATTCTGTGAAAAGTTGTTCTGATGTGCTGGGTGGCCTCCTCCTTGCCCATGCCACTTGCTATTTTTCGACCTATAACTTTGATTGTACACTGGTCCATTTGAAAAATTACCACTAGCTTGTGGAGAATTTCCATACTGCTCAGGCGCAGAATTAAAGGGTGGGTTTCCGTACTGATGTTGTTCCTGGTGGTTGTAAATTGGGTGGTATCTCTGCTGATTACTGTAATTGGTTTTCTGCTTCCGTTTAAAGTTATTGCCGTTTGCGTTTTGATAACGGCTGGCAGGTTGGTAACAGCGGTCGCAGTAGCTCGCTCTCTCCTTGGGCGCATTTTTGTCCGCGTGCGATGCATTCTGCTGGCTGCCAGGGAAGAATTTGCCGCTGCCAACCTTGGAGCGCACATCCTCGCTAATTAAATCTAAGGAATCCAGCACAGAAAGGAATACATCCGTGTCTTCTTCGGACACATTTACTAATTTCTCTCTAATAGACACAGGGAGTTTGCTTTTGAGAATCATAATTACGTCCTTGGAAGAAATCGGAGAATCCCAGAATTTAATTTTTGCTAGATACTTCTCAAAGTATCGCCGGAGACTTCCATGCTTCTCATTGAAAATTTCCGCACCATACACCTTGTAACAAATAAAAAATATTAAAATAAAATAATAATAAAATATAATAATAATAATTTGTAATAATAATAATTGTTAGTTTGGATAAGTAATTGAGGGATTAAAATTTTACGCCGTGAATTTATCGAGCTTCGCACGTCCGAAGATGTACGGAACGTAGCCAGGGCTCATTATGTATTTTTTTTGTAGACAGAGTCTGATATCTGACCTCAGCTTCAATCATGAAGATGGAGTGACTAAAACTACTAAAACAAAGCAAGGCATAAGATTAAATAAACATATATTCATTTCAACACATACATTACGATATAAATTACACTTACGTAAAATTCTAGATAAATAATGGCAGATCATTCACAAATGAGAGCGACTTATTAATTCTGCGCCTCTTTTCTGCTAATAAATATCAATATGGCTAACTGTGGAGCCACACAAAATATTAAATCCTTCTAGGACAACGAATGACATGAGAGTGTTGATGCCTACTCGCTGTGACAAGAGAGCGGTGTTAATTGCTTTATTTTGCATTCTCTTGTCTTAAAAAATCGATACATATAATCTAAGTTAACTAACTTAAATATTATCTGTGCTCTAGTGCAAATGGTTCCTTAAACTGCCCCCCAAATTGCGAGAGCAAAGGTGTACCACCTGCAGCTGAGCAATTTGTTGACGTATTTTCTTTATTTGTCATGTCATGAATCATAAGTTATTACGTATCTTGTTTCACAGATTCAACATACTTAAAATATCATACATCCACAAAAATACATAAATAATAATTACATACAAGATCAATGAAAGTGAAAAGAAAAAATAAAAATATTCGCTTCCGAGCAGTATTGAACTCAGGAACTGCAGTATCAGAGACTAGCGAAGTGGCTCAGCGCTATCACTGCTAGCGTGCATACAGTTCTCAATTTTATGTAACAGTTCTACACAGACTGTAACGAATTTCATAGTTCGTATTCACTTGTGCTGTTACTTTGTAAAAATTTTGTTGGGCATATAGTCCGTTGTTCTCTTTCACTTCAAAATGTTATTACACATGTTCAATCAATAAATAAAATTAATTAATGGTTTTGTGCATATTCAGAGATATGTGAACATATTCTCTTTAGAATGTCACTTGGTAGTAAAGGTTAATACTGTGCTAAAGTCTTTGCACTTTAAAATAAATGTCACGTGTCACACGTTTTGTTTACATTGAGACGAAAGTTCTTGAAGAAACAAGTTGGAGATCAAGAATCTCGCAACGAAGCGTGCTTTGGAAGACATTGTTAAAATGTGGTTTCGTCGTGGTAGGAATTCATGGTGTCAGTGGTTCCATACTGACCAGTCCGTGTTACATCTACTCAATAACCTCCATATTTCGTCTTCCAAAAAGCGTATGTCGTCTCCTGGATATTGTGTCGTCGTTTCATCGAAAAGTGTGCCGTGGTTTTGCTACTCACGTCACCTATAGTGTCCCATCATGAGCGCAGTGAACCGTTTTTTTTTATATTTGCACACAACTTGTTCATTCATTGTTCGTTGCAAAACAAAATGTTCGTTCACAACAGAGAGCACAAAACATAACAAATATCACTTCACTTTGAGTACAGTTTTCTGTTACATATTTACATAGATATAAAAATTTTCTGTGAAACATGTATCTATACATTTACACTACATTGTTTCGTAATACATATACATATTTTATATTTTTCAATTGCATTAAACTAGATATTTACAAGTACATATGGGTCAGACATAAAATTAAATTATCTAATAGGTTCAGTGTATTGTGATACATTCAGAAAATCCATTTTCTTTTATAGGTCTCTCCCCCTTTTTAATAAAGTTTTCCTTTTAAGTATATTTTCCTTTACATCAGTACTACACGTTAAGTGTTCTTCCTCATTAAATGTTTCCTGCAACATAAACTTTCATAATAGGTTAGAAAACATCCTTGAGATGATCTGTCCTGAAAAGTCATGATTACAATAAGACACGACACGTCACATCCACAATCAATTCCAAATTAGCACATGCACAAAGTATCATTTACAAATAAAATAAATTATACAGCCTTGCTCAATTAATCTCATTTGTCATTTCCTGTAGAGTGGGCTTTTTTTTTTTTGTGCATGTTGTGTTCATGTGGATTGTGGTGTGAGTGTGGATAGCAAATCAAGTGTCTATCATGCCAATTAATGTATCAGGTTCAGAGCAGCAATTGTCTCCGGTCATTTAGTCTGTCAGCTTGTCTGCAAGGTATTAACAAATATAATCAGTAACTGTGCTTTGCATGAAAATTGTTAGTTCTTCCTGTGTCTTATCTTCTTGCTGCTGCTGCTGCTGCTGTTACTGCTGGTGCTGTAAAATGTAGATACTTAAGATTATAGCTTATATCTTCTTCTTCTTCCAGCATGAAGTACCAGATGTGACTTACCTTGTTTTTCTATCAGCATACTCTGCTAAGGGCTAAAAGTTTTCAAATCTTTGTGAGGGTACAAACCTAAAATTCTCTTATTCTTGGGGTTTTGTAACAGATATGCTCCAGGATGTGGTATATCAATGATTGTGTAAGGACCTTCATATAGCGGATGCCACTTAACATTACGTTTTAGAGGTAATGACGATTTGTAGTGGGTCTTAAGTAAAACTTGCATGCCTATTGTAAAGTTTTGCCTTCTTTTCAAATTAGCACCATAGTTCTTATTTCTAATGTCAGCTTGTTCAGTAATTGCCATGAGTACTTCCCTTACCTTTTCCTCGTGTGAAGGTTTGGTGTCAGAAAATTTTGGTAGTGGGTTGCTCCATTCATTAGTTTCCTTTGTGTCAAACATGATTTCTCTGGGAGTGTAGGGTGTGTTGTATATATTTAAATTGTTGTGTATTTCCTCAAAAAGTGCTAGGTGATGTATCCAGTTTGTGTGCTGTGTTGAGGTATAAGTTCTCATGAATCTATTTAATTCTCTAAAAACTCTCTCACAAGGGTTGGCTGATGCATGAAACTTTGAAATAAAGATGCTCTTAATGTTATTGTCCTTTAGAAATTTTCTCCAGGTGAATCCTGCATAATACTTGGCGTTATCTGATAGAATGGCTTTAGGTTTTCCACAGTATGGCATGTAATCATTTGTGAATCTTCTGATGATGGTGTTTGCTGTGGGTGACTTAATGGCAAAAAGTTTGATGTGCTTAGAAAATATGTCATAAAATGCTAGAATGTATTTGCAACCTCCGATGCTAGTTGGATGAGGTCCGCTAACATCTGTACAAAGTATCTCTCTAGGTCCAGTAGGTAAGATAGAGTGCAAATCTGTTTTGGTGGATTGATTTTGTGGCTTGGATTTTTGACATATGAGACATTTGCTGATAACATCATGTATTTTTCTTCTCATGTTTGGAAAATAGCAATATGTATGTAACTTGTTTAGACATTTCTTTGTTCCGTAGTGTCCCCAAACTGTGTGAGTGTGTGCAACGAGATTGTGTACAGAATCTTGTGGTATGCAAACGCACCAGTTAGTAGCATTTGTGTGTCATTTGTAGAAAAGTATGTTGTTGTGTAACATGTATCTGTCTTGTAAAGTGTCATTGTGTTGTTGTACTATGATTTGTTTTATTTTGTACCAGTGTGGATCTGAATCTTGTAGCGTTGCCATGTTCTTGCATAGGTCTATGTAGTATTGTGTAAACTGTTTGTCTTGCATGAGTAGTATTCTGTAATCGTGTGTGTTCTCAAAGTCTGTATTGTTATGGTGTAATCCTTGCGGTAGTCTTGAAAGTGTGTCAGCTATTATGTTGTCTTTTCCCTTGATGTGCTTGATTTCAAAAGAGTAATTCTGTAATGCAAGTGCCCATCGTGTAAGTCTAGGGTGAATGAGTTTACATGACAAAAGGAATGTAAGTGCTTGATGGTCAGTGTATATAATGGTATGTCTTCCATACAGATAATAATTAAACTTTTTAAATGCCCATATAATAGGTAATGTTTCCAATTCTGTGGTGGAGTAAGATCTTTCACATTCTGTTAAAGTACGACTGGCAAAACCAATGATCTTAATATGTTCTGAAGTTTCTGTATTAACAAGTTGAAATAAACAACATCCCAAACCAATGTTTGATGCATCACAAGCAATACAAAAGTTCAAATTGAAGTCTGGATGTTCCAGCATGTTAGAATTTACTAAGGCTTCTTTGATTTTAGTAAAGTCATTTTCACAGTCATGGTTCCAAATCCATACCTGGTTCTTCTTTAATAAGTTTAGTAAGTATCTGCTATTGAGTAACTGTTTAGGTATGAATCGTCTGAAAAACGAGCATAGACCGAGAAATGATTTTAACTGTTTCTTATTAGTGGGACTGGGGAAATGTCTGATAGCATCTAATTTTGAAGGGTCAGGTTTAATGCCTTGTGTGTTGATGATGTGTCCTAGGTATTTGATCTCACAACAAGCAAATCTAGATTTACAAATATTGGCAGTGATACCAGCTTGTGTGAATCTGCATAGTAAAGTGTTCAGGGTATCAGTGTGATCCTTCCAGGTTTTTGAGGCAATCAGTATGTCATCTACATAGTGTGTAACAGTTTCTAGTAAATCATCACCGAGTACAGAGTTTAGTGCAGTAATGAATACTCCTGAGCTTACATTTAGGCCAAATGGTAATACACAAAATTGATAAGTTCTGCCACCAAACATAAAGGCTGTATATTTTCTGGATTCTTTGCTTATTGGCACCTGCCAAAACGAATTTTTAAGGTCTATTGTAGAGAAATATTTTGCATCCAAGAACTTCTGAAGTTGTTCGTCAAGATTTTCTGGTTGTGTCCTCACAGGTAAGATAATTTGGTTGATAGCTCTTGCATCTAATACTAACCTGATACTTCCATTGTGTCTTTTCACTACATGCAAAGGGCTACAATATGGAGATGTTGATGGTTCTATAATATTCCATGTAATCATTTTCTTTAGTTCTTCCCAAACTGCAGGTCGCTGAGCTAGAGGTACATTGTATGACTTGTGGTAATAGATTTGGTGAGGCTTGACTTCAATCGTATACATATATGTGTTGATCCTACTTGGCTTACTAGTGAAAACATCCTTATTCTTAAGTAAAATATGTTTAAGCTGGGATCTCTCCTCTACATTAATAGCATCACATTCTGATAACTTAGAATTAGTTTGTGTAAGTACATCATTCACTCCCTCACCGTGTGATACAGGTTGTTGTGTGGAATCTATATCAGTCTCACGTATAATCTGTATCTTGTAGCCAGAACAGTGCTTGTTATGGTCTACTAGTCGAGTGTCCAAGTTCAAAACTATGTCTCTGCCTTCATACTTAAAATAACAAATGCCTTTGGAGAAGTCTATAGTACAGTCCTTCTCGCAAAGAAAATCAATACCCAATATACAATTGGCAGCAAGGTTTTGGACAACTAGGAAAGGCCATTGTACGATTCCATTTCCCATATTAACAGTCACAAATACCTGCTTATTAACTCTACTTGACTTATTACCTAATGCAGTTAATATTAAACAGTTCTGAACTGGGAACTCTGGTATCTTAGAAGTTTTCTTCATCATAGTATAAAAATTGTGAGAAATCACACTGACAGCAGCTCCTGTATCAATAATTATGTTAGTAGGTATACCTCCTACAATGCCTGAGGTGGAAGACAGTACAAATCTTTTCTTTACATTGTGACATTGTGTGTTGTCATTTATCAGATCATCAGCTAAGTTTCCACTTTCATTATATCTTAAGAATAGTGTAGGCAACTCTTGTTGTGTAAATGTTAATTTTTCTTGTTTCACAGTTTCACTAGCAAGTGTGTATTCAAACATAGTTTCTAAATTGAAGTTGCCCCCCAAATGTTCCTCAGTCACGACCTGGGGCTCAGTAATGACTGGTCCTAGTTTACCTGGTTTGTCTGGTCATTGGTAAGTGTAGTTGTAGTTTCATTAGCTACCTCAATAATATTTACATTTGGATACTGTCTTTGCCAATCACCTGTCTGTTTTCGGTTGGCTGAAGTCACTTGTTGGTTTATGTTGCTTGTTTGCACAAAATTCCCTTGTGGCATCTGAACATGATTTTGTGGTGGCGGTTGCGGTGTTTGCCACTGTCTCACATAATACTGGTTGTCGTTCTGATTAAAGTGCGGTGTAAGTGTTCCATTTCTTGTGTAATCTGTGTTGTTGTTTCTTTGCCAGTGTTTCTGTTTTGCTTTGTGTGCGTTGTTGTTTCCACTATTCCTTCTTGAATTAAAATTGTTGTTTCTTCGTTTTTTGTACGGGTTATCTCCCTGCGTATAGTCGTAGTTGTTTGTATGCAGCTCTGAGTTTTGGTGATTGTTTTGCATGTTTACTGTGTGTTGTGAATTTTGCTGTGTGTTTGGTAATGTAGCAATGTAGACATGTTCATTCCTACTGCGTGGGTTGTGTGTTGGTTCTCGTTCTTCATATAGTAAATCAACAGCATCTAACTTTTACAAAAAATATTCAGGATCGTCGTCCGGTAAGTACAGTAATTTCTCTTTAATATTAAAAGGAAGTCTTGCTTTCAGTGATCGGATCACATCTTTTGGTTTCACTGGTTCATTAAGGAAGTGTGTCATGTTTAGGTACTTCTCGAAATATCTGCGCAGGTTGCCGTTTTTAGGATTGAAGTGTTCGGGTTCAGTGACTTGTTTGCGGATACGTTCCTGCACAGTGGGTGACCAAAACTTATTCAAGAAGGCGCGTTCAAACTGCTCGTATGTTACACATCTGTCGCTTTCATGGTAAGCCCAGACAGCAGCGTCCCCTTGAATGTAATCCACAACGTACGCAATGCGTTTGTGGTCGCTCCACGAACGTGGGAATGCGTTCCTAAAAGCTTTTAAGAAGATGACAGGGTGTACAGTGTTTTTGCCTGGTATAAAAGGTTGGAATTTACGGTGCTTGAATAGACTTTCTTCTTCTTTGTTACGTGTTCGTCTGTTTCTTTCCGTGTAATCATTGAATTCTTCCCTGTGTGTACATGGTTCTTCATCAGAATAATTGTATTGTATTTCAGGTGATGGGTATCTGTTGCTATGCGTGTCAGTGTATTGTGTATTTGAGTGTGGAAATTCGTGTGTGTACATGTGTTCATTTCCGAATCGAGATTTTCTTCTGTGTGTGTAAAAATGTGTAGTGGGTGTACTATTCTGTTGTGCTTGGCATTGAGTTGTCTTTGTTTGCATATCGTCATCGATTACTTGTCTATTGTTGTTCATGTATTCCACTACAGAATCGTGCACAATATGTGGCAATTTGTTTTGTATACATTCTTCAAAAATTTCGTCTTTGTGTGCCGTCCATTCTTTAAATTGTGAATTAATGCGAGACAAATGGGGTTCAGCCTCTATCTGTATTGTTGTGTGAATCTGTTTGTGGATGTCAGCTACGTTTGTTTCTATTGTATTCACCTTTAAATTAATTTCGTCACATGCGTGCGTGTTTGATTCTAGTTTGCAATTAATAGTTTCACAGGTTTTTGTCAAGTCATTGATGTGGTTGGCATTGTCGCTTTGTCTTAATTCTAAATTTTCGAATTTTTCCGTAAGATCGTCGACCTGTTTGGAAAGACGTGCGTTAATTTCATCTACCTTTTGAGTCAGTGTGGCGAAGTCTGATTTTATGTCATTTCTGAACGCTGCATTGTCTGTCATTAATTGTGAGAATTTTTCGTCATTGTCTTGCTTAATATTGGATATGCCTTCCAAAATTGAATTCAGTATAGCACCAAAATTTTGATTGCAAAATGAGCTTGCCCCCGCCGCGTCATTAGACGTGACGTGGTCTCTCAGGTTTGGTTCTGAATTGCTCCTCTCGGCGTTTATTTGTGTCTGTAGCGGATTATTTTGATGTGTTTGCGTGTCTGTATTAATTTCTGTGTCTGAATGTGTCTGTGTATCCATGTTTGCATTACTTGATTGTTGTTCCATTGTGTACTGGTGTCGAGTTTTTACCATATCGTGAATAAATTGTGTGCAAGAAAAAAATCGTTTAAACGCGTAGTGTGAAAATGTACTGCCTATGTGTGTGTTTAAATGACTGAGAATGATTGAGAGATGACTTTAAAGATCGAAAGTAGCATACGTGTTAATGGTGACTAGCCATGTTGCTTGAATCTTGTACAATGTCGGCCATATTATGCAATGTAACTTGCGTATTGTTGGATCGGAATGTAATCGTCTGAATAATGAGATTTCGTGGAATTTGGAAAAAATTACTGAATGGAAACTGAATACTGAATTTAATGCTGAGAAAAATAATTTTGAATGAAAAATGTGCTTGGAATCAATTGTGGATGCGCGAGTGCTGCGTCTTACCGTACATATCGTCTTGATGAGAAGATTGCATTTCCAGTCCAAATTGTCTCCAGATTTTATTCGTTTTCTTCAATATTCTCGTCACATAGGTTGTTACCGGTCAGGATGTACATGAAAAAGAACAATTAGTTGTAGTACAGATACAATAATGAGTCCTGGCACATAGTCGCCAGTGTAACAAATAAAAAATATTAAAATAAAATAATAATAAAATAATATAATAATAATAATTTGTAATAATAATAATTGTTAGTTTGGATAAGTAATTGAGGGATTAAAATTTTACGCCGTGAATTTATCGAGCTTCGCACGTCCGAAGATGTACGGAACGTAGCCAGGGCTCATTATGTATTTTTTTTGTAGACAGAGTCTGATATCTGACCTCAGCTTCAATCATGAAGATGGAGTGACTAAAACTACTAAAACAAAGCAAGGCATAAGATTAAATAAACATATATTCATTTCAACACATACATTACGATATAAATTACACTTACGTAAAATTCTAGATAAATAATGGCAGATCATTCACAAATGAGAGCGACTTATTAATTCTGCGCCTCTTTTCTGCTAATAAATATCAATATGGCTAACTGTGGAGCCGCACAAAATATTAAATCCTTCTAGGACAACGAATGACATGAGAGTGTTGATGCCTACTCGCTGTGACAAGAGAGCGGTGTTAATTGCTTTATTTTGCATTCTCTTGTCTTAAAAAATCGATACATATAATCTAAGTTAACTAACTTAAATATTATCTGTGGTCTAGTGCAAATGGTTCCTTAAAACCTCCTTCCTTAATCTTTGCTGTACCCCATTACTCCAAAATTTTGCCAAGAACATTTTCTCAAACTCTTCATAATTCCTACACGTGTCTACCATTTCCGTTGCCCATAATGCTGCATCACCAGAAATAAAGCCAGTGACGAACTGAATACGCTGTCTGTCTGTCCAGCTCCTGGGAAATATGCCGGAAAAATTCTTTAGGAACACGATGGGGTGTATTTCTCGCTTCTGCGGATGAAAAACAGGAAAAGTGCGATGCTTAATCACACTTTCCTCTTGCATTAAACTCACGATTGTGGGCGGATCATTTATTTTCCCTACTCGGGGCTCAACAGGACTGTTGTTTTGCATGTAATCAGGCGGTGAACGATAAGGAGTTGACTGACATTCGTCACCGTCTAAAGAGTTGTTCCCTATAGTTTGCGTATGTGTGTGCGGATTTTCTACCCAGTTTCTCAGCATTCTGACTTCGTCCACTACTTGCTGCTTCCACTCGGGAAGATCCCGTGTAAGTGTCCTCCGAATCTGTCCCAATTCAGAAACTCTCTTCAACCCGCGCTCTCTTGCGCCGCGCATTGCACTCCGCGCAGATAGGTCGTAGGGACCCCCCTCTTCTGTAGGAACAGGATACACAGCGCTATCGCTAAAAAGCATTATTGTCGCTCCTTAAAAAGAGCAAAATTGTCGTGTTCCATCCTTCCCTATCCAAATAAATAATTACTCCTGAAACAGCGAAGATGTCCGATCTTTCCTGTGCTTCCCCACCACTCACCCGCAGCAAAGCTGCAGCACAAGAGGCGGTAATGCCGGCTACTCCCGCCATCATTTCCGTCCCGCTGTCCACCTTCCAGGAGCAGGTTGCCCTGAAGGACCAGCAGATCGCGGAACAGCTGGAGCTGATCGCAGAGCTGATGGGCAGCGAAAACACACGAACAGAAACACCCACACCACACACACAGGCACCTGCTGAACAACAGGACATGCCCCCTATTTCACCTCTGGCGGCCCAGGCACCGACGGAACCGGTTCCAGAGCCGACAGAGGACACAACAAACACTGATGAAGACGGGCCGTGGCAGCAGGTCGGCCCAAGGCGCAAACAGCAGCCAACTACACGAACAAGTGAGCCCACAAACTCACGAGGCGACGGCCAAGCGCTGCTGCCAACACCATCCACGCCGCGAACAAACAATAACAACACAGGGACCAACACAAACAACCCTGCGACTGCAGCAACCACAAACATACACGCAGCTACGCAGAACACTAACAACACCGCGACCGGCTTCCCACCGGTCATCATTCACAACTATGGAGACCTAAGTCTCCTAAACAGAGAATTTAACAATAAGCACAGCCCCACAACATACTACTCCAAGCTCACCGGGGAACACGCCGCACTGTACGTGGCGAACAAGACAGACTACACGAATCTACTGGACTTTCTCAAAGAAAGGAAGGTAGAACACTTCACGTACAGGACAGTCTTGGAAAAAACACAACAGTACGTGATTAAGGGGATAGACTCACGAACCCCGACCGACACGGTACACAACGAACTCTCTGCTCTCGGGTGGGAGTGCATTCGGGTAAACCGGATGTCAGAGTTCGGCACAGCGAGACCGTCACATAACTACATGGCGGAGCTGGCCGACACGGCCAAATCCCGCGACCTGCTGAAGTTAAAATTATTTCTTCACATGGTCGTTAATGTAGAGGTGTACAACACGCCGCGCACCCCCCAACAATGCCACAACTGCCAGCGCTATGCGCACGCGGGTATCAGATGCGGTCTCGCACCCCGCTGCCGCATTTGCGCCGGCGGTCACACAACCCAACGCTGCAAACTCCCCAATACAGCACCTCGCAAGTGCGCCAACTGTGGTGCTGCCCATCCGGCAAACTACAGAGGGTGCATTGCATACAAAGCAGCTCTGAGGCGCAAAATCGCCAAACATGCGAAACCAACCGCCATCACAGTTCCAAAACCGCCCCCGCGCCCAGTAAGAAGTGGTTTATCCTTCGCTGGAGCGGTCGCTGGCAGCCCCAGCAGCGCGGGACGGTCAGAGGAGCCCCCAGAGCTCAGAACACGCTCAGCAAACACCCCCAGCAACAGGCACACAACAGACATGCACAACAAATGACACCACACCCGCACCGGGCACACCGCACGAGACAAGCAACAACACCACCCTACCCCCTGAGATCGCGAACTGCAGCCCACCACAGGCTACAGAAAACGCACACACACAGGGACAACCACAGCGCCAGAGGAGGAGGAGAAGGAGAAACAGCCGCAGCACGAGGAACACGACCGCACCACAACAATTACACAGGCAACAGAACACCAACACCCACGAACACATCCCGGACACCAACTCAACAACCCACATAACACACCCACTCACCTCAGAAAATACACAGCCGCCCACAACTGCCACACGAACAACCGACTCGCAGACCAGCCCTCACCAAACGCCAACACTGGAACAAGCGGCCGCTAACACGACCAACAACTCCCAGGCCGACATGACCAACATCACAACAACATTCCAGAGAATAATGGAAACATTATTCCCAGGACGCACGACCACCGAAATAGTCACGAAGATTATGGGGTGTGTCTCACAACTCTTTATGCAGTTCATGTCGGGTACGCTCAACTGGACTAGCTTCCAAGCCACTATCACACCGCTCTTTACACTACTACATGGATAATACACCACACCAGCCCCGAAACGCAGACTTAAACACAGTCACACAGATCCTGTTTTGGAATGCCAACGGGATCGCAAACAAAAAAGCCGAGATGGCCGCGTTCATGGAGCGAAAGGGTATCCGAATCGCTCTTGTGAACGAAACACTGCTTACGCCTCGCAAACAACTAAACCTCCCAGGTTATTGCGTCTATCGTACCGACCGAGCGGATGGCAGGAGGGGAGGCGGCACGGCAATCATTATACACAGAGACATAGACCACACGAACATCGAGCTCCCAGCACTTGAAAGACCACCAACAGAACCTGAGTCTACTGTAACCATGAAAACGTCGCCACGTCTTTTATACCTGCCCCTACTCGAAGTGTTGCAAGCGTCTGGAACATGTCCAAGCCTGTCCGGCACGTCCAGACCTGCGCGCGGCCTTGAAGGCGTTGCGCAATCGCGAAAACGCGTACTCGGGCCACTGGTAATACTAGGTGGCCCGGAGTCGCTTTCTAAAGGGGCCCCCACTGGGGCCACCGCAGCGGATGACTCTCCATCTCCGAATAGGTACGCTGGCAAGCGCGACATCGGCACGTCCCATCCGTCGTCGGATCCAAATTGTGAAGTCTCTTCTTCGACCCCATCTGGCGTTGTGTTAGAATTTGTGTTATGTTCATTGGTTTGGGTTTGTTGTATACCACGGGCATCATCTTCATACATGCCTCTTCTGTATCCCACAGCGGGACGCAAGTGGTACGCCATCCTGCAATGTCCAAAACATAGAATAACCTAGTGAGCCATTGAGCTCGGTAGTGTAAACATAATTCGTAGCTGCATTTGCATTGCCATATCTTCTTCTCCGTAGTCAACTTGTTCACAAGCCTATATTTTGTGTTACCCTGCGTAGGAGACCTCACTGAACGTGAGGCCATTTTCTAGGATGGCCTACGGCTGTGTGTCTGAGAAGGACTGTGTGATAACTATTGAGGCTCTAATATGTGTACCATAGAGGTCTGTATCTACCCTGTCGAAAGTCAAAATAACGTTGCGCACACCTTATACCGTTCGGCATAAATGCAAATTCTCTATATGCTTGTCTAAACTGTTCAATTAATTCTTCCAAGTTCGGTTTGAAATACCACAGTTCTTCAAGAACTATTACAGCAGCTGCATAATTAATTTTATTCCCATAAAATGTTAGGGCAAGATCGTCGATACGCTGCTGATTGGTAGGTACCAGGAAGGCCAGGCGTAGGTCGTCAGGATAATTACGGATGTGCTCCCAATTTGAATAAAAAAACTCCAACGCAGACATGAGCTGTAAAAATAAGCTTTATTTAGAACGTGACCGTTCCTTTCCGTTTACAAAACGTCATATACACTCTATTACGTACAACATATGTTACATATTTAACTTCAGATTGAACAACATCATTCTTCGCAGGTTCGTTGACTATTAAACATCGTGGACTTGTCATATTTGTTTCAAACGAATTTAATGTAGGCGATGAAGCATTGATATCGAGGCTGCATGTAGTACATGCCGATTGTCATATAGTGCATTGTTTGAATGTGAAGGAGGAGATGGCGTCGGACGCGTCGGACGTTGAGGCCGAGGAGGACCTTGTATGCATATCGTCGGATGAAGATGAACCGTCGGTATCGCCGTGCACGTCCGAGGCGATGGACTCGCCGACGGAACACTGTGACTAGACCGTATTTTGGTCGAATATGTAGGTGGCGCCGTTAGGGTCAAGTTCAACGGAGCCAACACCACACTGGTATCGCTATACAATCCTCCTAAAAACATAGTAACACGCGATATCAGCACAGTACTCAACATGGCACCGCGGGTAATAGCCGCTGGAGACCTCAACGCAAAACACCCCGATTGGAACTCACGAATACGAACCTCCAACGGCAAGAAACTGTACGAACACGCACTAGGCCGAAACTACATTATACTTGGGCCGGACGTTCCGACGTTCGTGCCTACACAGGCCCGACATAGGCCAGACGTGTTAGACATAGCCCTCATAAAGGGCATCACATGCACACTCAACCTAACGGTTGAAAACGATCTGGACTCAGACCACATGCCTGTAATACTGCACATGGAAGAGACACTGCAGGACATTGAACCACGCAGGATGCTTAACTACAAACGTGCGAACTGGACACTGTTCAAGGAAACGCTTGATAGTCGCATTCCTGACACCCACGAATTTAACAACACACAGCAAATCGATGAGGCTGTGGAGGCTCTCACAACTGCCGTCCAAGACGCAATGACTGACGCCATTCCGTTTACAACACCAAGACAACACTCGACGGCCCTGCCCCAGGAAATCCTGGGCCTTATCTCAATGAGGAACCGCCTCAGGAGATACTGGCAGCGTACCAGGCGTCCGTTCTATAAACTGCACGTCAACAGACTCCAGGGCATAATACGGAATAAAATCCAAACATTCAGAAACGAACAATGGGGACAGAGACTCGCTCGGCTGGATACCACACGTCCTGGCGTGTGGCAGCTGGCCAGACACTTCACCAGGGAGAAACATTACATTCCCACGTTACAAGGACCAGACGGCCCAGCCTACTCCGCGACGGAGAAGGCAGAGCTTATGGCCACAACACTTGCAGCGTCCTTCATGCCGAATCTGGTTCCTTCAGACCCAGCATTCACACTTGAAACGGACCAGGAGGTTACACGACTTGTAGCCCAGCCCTCGCGCGACGTAATCAGACGTGCTAGCACAAATGAAGTCACATGGGCTATCAAGCACACCAACGCTAGAAAAGCCCCTGGGCCTGATGGCATTCAAAACCGTGTCCTCCAGGAGTTCACGGATAAAGCCGTAGAATACCTCACACACCTAACGAATGCCATCCTGACACACCAACACTTCCCTGACTTTTGGAAGGCGGCCAAGGTCCTGATGTTCAGGAAGCCAGGGAAAGACCACTCCCTCCCACAAAATTACCGTCCCATCAGTCTGCTGTGCTCGCTCAGCAAGATTGTTGAGAAGGTAATACTAAAACGTATCACTAGGCATTGCATCGCCAACGACACCCTAAGACCGGAGCAATTCGGCTTTAGGAATCACCACTCGACAACACAACAACTCCTCCGCGTAGTCGAACATATAACACACGGCTACAACATGAACAAAGCCACAGGGGCCGTGTTCCTAGACATCGAAAAGGCTTTCGATCGTCTCTGGCACAACGGACTCATACGCAAACTAAGCGAAGCTGGTTTCCCAGACGGACTCGTACGTCTCATACACTCATATCTCACGAACAGATGTTTCAACACCAACGTGCAGGATAAACAATCAACACAACACGGTATCCAAGCTGGAGTACCCCAAGGAAGCATTCTGGGGCCCATCTTGTTTAACCTGTACATTAATGACTACCCAGCGACACGAAACACTACGTTAGCCGTCTACGCGGATGACACAGCCATCCTCGCGCAAGACTGGAAACCGTCGAACATCAACTCACGAATACAGACAGCACTCAGAACAGCTGAGCCTTGGCTGGAGCGATGGCGTATTAAAGTAAACGTCGACAAGTGCGAAGCAGTTCTGTTCACACGCAGACCGAAACTACTGCGCAAACACCAACACTGTAGACCGATAACACTACGTACACGCCCAATACGTTTCCGAGAGAAAGTCAGATACCTTGGTGTCTGGCTGGACCGGAAACTTACATGGGGGGACCACATCGAATACGTTGCCAACCGAGCGCACGCGAGGCTCAAACAGCTCTACCCAATGCTCAACAGGGAAAGCACACTGAATAGGAGGGTGTCGAGGTCCTTATACACTACACTGATTAGACCTCTGATGACGTACGCAGCTCCCGTCTGGGGATATGCAGCTCCCACACGACTGCGCCGCCTGCAGATCATACAGAACAAAGTGCTACGAATCATTAGCAATGCTCCACGCTACACACGCACCGTGGATCTTCACCATGAATACCGCCTTGATACCCTCAAGGAAGTATTCAAGAAACACGCTACACGACTATACAGGAACTCGAGACACTCGAACAATCCTTTCATCCTCACTCTGGGAAACTACGATCACAACCACAGGTGGAAACACAAGCGACCAAAGACACTGCTAGGGCATAACCACCTATGGTAAACTAACATACGCAAACAGCGACAAACGACGGTAAGCCCCTGCATATCAGCAATACTGACTGGCAACTACCAGCTGCTATTAGAGCCGACCAACAGGCCACAGCAGGGACACCGACGAGCTCGCCCACAGACGCACGAACAATCTCCCAACACTCCCTCACACTGTGCCTCCGGTATATGACCTATCGGACACAAGACCGATAACAAACATAACTGTTGCAGGTCGCAGGACGCTGAACGAGGACTCTGTACCAGCACCCAGCGCCAGCCGCCGAGCAGCACAAACGCACAACGTCAAGGTATCGACACGCATGATACCCACTACTAACAAAGCCTATCCTTGCACAACCTATCGCAGGCAGCAAGACAACCGCTACTGCTCTTGCCGCCCGACCTAACTTTCGCAGAGGTTTTTTTCCCTTGGCTCTTGCCTTGGCACTTTTTTTCCTCTGCCCTTCAAACCGCTACCCTTCGTCAGATTTCGACCAATCTATCTCCAGATGAGCGCGTATTAATGGTTAATCCTAACCAGACGTACGCAAACATCGCAGTACCCACATCCTGCGACACCTCACTTTAGTGAATACTAACCCTTATGCAGAGATGGCAGTTGACCTTTTGTGTTGGCCATCATGCCGGTGTGGGCGTGGAGGGGCTCCACCTCTTTTAAAAAAAAAAAAAAAAAAAAAAAAAACTGTGTCTCCCGACTTACCAGGAGCAGCTAAGATTTCATAAGTTACATCCTTGACAGTCTCCCTAAGCTCCTCCCTGACCTTCTTTTCGATAAAAATATCTTTACCCTTTATCCATTCACTGTAGTGTTCCGACAATGCCTTCGCGTGTGCTTTCACGGTGCTCTTAACCTGTTCTTCGATATTGATTGAGTCTATCTGCCTCGACAGATCCTCTAGTACACCTTCAATGTCAGATACTGCATTTCTAACTGAGTTTATTTCTTTGGTAGCTGCCTGAATTTTTGTGTTTAATGTTCCAGATACTTCAGCTATTTCACTTTTCACCTGTTTCTGCATTTTCTGAATTTGATCACTGATCTTAGTTTGCACCTCACCCAAATGGGTATTTAATTCAGCCGTAATTTCTTTATGCAGATCTGTTTTGATTGTGCCTAGCTGTGTTTTTAATGATTCGCTTACAGCATCTAATCGGGCGTTAACAGTCTCATTTTGTGTTTTTATAGTCTCATTTTGTGTTTTTACTGATTCGCTTACAGCATCTAATCGGGCGTTAACAGTCTCATTTTGTGTTTTTATAGTCTCATTTACTGCGTCAAACTGTTGTTTCAGCATTTCCATTAACGCACCGAGGTCATTTGTAGCTGCAGCGGGATGAATTTGGACTTTAGGGTCACTTTCCCCTGTTACAGACATGGTTAGTTCGGTTTCACACGGGAACCTACCGTTCGCGATCGTAAAGGGTATGGAATACTATTAACGTCTTCACTCCTGTCTCCTGTTGTCACCTGTCTCTGTTTACTATCTGCCATTTTCGTCAGTAAACCACGTGCTACGCAAGGCTTTCGTCGTTTGTCAGTGACGTGGTGAGTCCGCTAAGAGCACCACTCTCGCGTGAGCAACAAATGAAATTCTATCTGGCAAGAAGACAAGATGGAACCTAACCGTTTCAGACAAATGAATGAAGATGCTCTTCACTGCAAATTGCACACACTATCCACCATGTTGAAAATGTAATACAGGTATACTAACAATGGGGAGAAATAATTTCTATTATCAGACTACGAAGAATTTTACTTTGAAAGATAAAATAAAGCAGATTTTCTATAGCGGGAAGGAGATAGAAAGGATGTGGATCGACTTGGAAAAGCAACGTTGCTACTGAAGTACTACACTGCGTATGCAAAATTCTGACTTACTTTTTGATGGCTTGATTACCGCTATGTTGTCTCAGCAAATTCACGTCTCTTTTCTTTTCTTTTCTCTCGGTAATTAAACTGCATTATTGACCGTTATTCTCACAGAGAGACGATGTGTACATGAAACGACAGAACATTTATTAACACAAGCACATAGAAAATTTTCCAAGAATTTGAACTAATTTTTGGTCAAGTCCCTGTTCGGGCGCCAAGTGTGATGTTACAAAATAGAAGTGATGTTGCTATTCAATGGAAAGTTGGAAATTGAGATTTAACTAACTGTTTTATCAATCACAATTGGCGTAAGAATCATGGATTGACCATTGTCATAAAATATTGCATTATGAGATGTGAATAGTTTTTACTTGCGGTTTCGCATGGCTTGAGGCAGTCACAACTAGCGTGCTATTGATTAAGAAGTTGCGTTATCGTCTTTCTAATTACTTCATGATCGTAGATACGATCATACCCGGTTGTGAAGTTATTGTTATGACAAAAAAATTTCCTAAGGGACCAGAAAGTTCTTAAGGGCGCAAAAACAACTGTAACATCACACAAAAGAGAAATTCAATATTAAAGCTGATGCAAGAAGACGATAAAACAGTTTTCTTTTTATCAATGTAACACGCACATTGGACTGCTGATCTTGGAGTCTGTAATATTAGCAAAATGCATAATTAAAATGAAAATAATACTGAGGAGATAATAGAAATGAGCACTGCTAAATGATTCAGTATTCCCAGAACAAATATTTATTATAACTAAAACATATATCGTACCTTAAGCGTAATACTACAATGACGGTAGATTTTTATGTCCATATCATGTCCATTGAGCGCTCTTTTATATAGCCATTGTCCTCTTGAGTCGCTCGTGCTTCGTCACGGTAAGTTACAACAGTTCTTCTTCCTACACTTCACTCAAAACTTAGACGGAACACGTTTTTATTTATTTAGTAAAAATAATTAGATCAGACCGCCACAAATCTGCGTCCGTCTTACTCGAGAAAAACAGTAAAAGTCTTCTTAGCGCTCAAGGCTTCATTTGTTCTCCAGCGAACAAAATAGTGAAGGATCGTATATCTATCCGTATTTTTCTGTTTTTATTGCCGCCCCAAGACGACAAATTACATCATTAGAAAATTCCACCGTCGCTATGCGACGCCTCATTATACATTAATCATTATTTACAAACAAGTATTTGCCTTCTGGCTGAAAGTATTATCTACTCGTATTTGCTGTTTTAATGAAGTCAAAAATAGCGAATATCACAACCCATAGTATTTCATAGCGACGAAATTTCAGTGTTAATTCGTCAATGTGTGGGAGCGAGGGTTGCAGTAAAGAACGAATAGTGCATCGGAAAGGAGATACTCGTATCCCAAAACTACATCGTGTCGTTTCCATAGAAACGTTACTCTATTGAGAAGGAGAATTTATAGAGCACACAGTATTTCACAGCGACGCAATTTCTGTGTAATTCGTCAATGTGAAGGAGCGAGGGTGGCAGTAAAGAACGAATAGTGCATCGGAAAGGAGATGCTCATATCCCAAAAGAAAATAATGTCGTTTCCATAGAAAAAGACTCCATTTAGCAGGAGAAGTCATAGAACCCACTGTATTTCATAGCGACGCAATTTCTATGTTAATTCGTCAATGTGTGGTAGCGAGGGTTGCGGTGAAGAACCAATACTGCATCGGAAAGGAGATACTCGTATCCCAAATGGAAATCCTGTCGTTTCCATAGAAACGATTTTCGATTTCGGAGGAGAAGTCTTTGAACCCATAGTATTTCATAGCGACGAAATTTCTGTGTTTATTCGTCAATGTGAGGAAGCGAGGGTTGCAGTAAAGAACGAATAGTGCATCAGAAAGAAACTACTCGTATCCCAAAAGAAACTCCTGTCGTTTCCATAGAAACGAGACTCAATTTAGCAGGAGAAGTCATAGAAAACATGGTATTTCATAACGACGCAATTTCTGTGTTAATTCGTCAATGTGAGGGAGCGAGGGATGCAGTAAAGAAGGAACAGTGCTTCGTAAAGGAGATACTCGTATCCCAAACGTAAATCCTGTCGTTTCCATAGAAACGTTACTCGATTTAGAAGGAGAATTCATAGACCACATAGTATTTCATAGCGACGACATTTCTGTGTTGATTAGTCAATGTGAGGGAGCGAGGGTTGTAGGTAAGAACGAATAGTGCTTCGGAAAGGAGATACTCGTATCCCAAAAGAAAATCCTGTCGTTTCCATAGAAACAAGACTCGATTTAGCAGGAGAAGTCATATTACTTTTAGTATTTCATAGCTACGCAATTTCAGTGTTAATTCGTCAATGTGTGGGAGCCATGGTTGCAGTAAAGAACGAATAGTGCATTGGAAAGGAGATGCTCGTATCCCAAAAGAAAATCCTGTCGTTTCCATAGAAAAGAGACTCGATTTAGCAGGAGATTTCATTGAACTCATAGTATTTCATAGCGACGCTTTTTCTGTGTTAATTCGGCAATATGAGGGAGCGTGGGATGCAGTAAAGAAGGAACAGTGCATCGGAAAGGAGATACTCGTATCCCAAATCTAAGTCCTTTCGTTTCCATAGAAACGTTACTCGATTTAGAAGGAGATACCATAGAACCCATAGTATTTCATAGCGACGCAATTTCTGTGCTAATTCGTCAATGTGAGGGAGCGAAGGTTGCAGTAAAGAAGGAATAGTCACCGGAAATGAGATACTCGTATCTTAAAAGAGAATCCTGTCGTTTCCATAGAAACGAGTCTCGCTTTAGCAGGAGAAGTCGTAGAACCCGTGGAATTTCATAGCGACGCATTTTCTGTGTTAATTCGTCAATGTGAGGGAGCGAGTGTTGCAGTAAATATCGAATAGTGCATCGGGAAGGAGATACTCGTATCTCAAAACTAAGTCCTGTCGTTTGCACAGAAACGTTATACGATTTAGAAGGAGAAGTCATAGAACCCATAGTATTTCATAGCGACGCAATTTCTGTGTTAATTCGTCAATGTGAGGGAGCGAGCGATGAGGTAAAGAATGAATAGTGCATCGGAAAGCAGTTACTCGTATCCCAAAACTAAATCCAGTCGTTTACATTGAAACGTGACTCGATTTATGAGGAGAAGTCATTGAGCACATAGTATTTCATTGCGACGCAATTTCTGTGTTAATTATTCATGTGAGGGAGCGAGGGATGTAGTAAAGTGGGAACAGTGCATCGGAAAGGAGATACTCGTGTCCCAAAACTCAATCCTGTCGTTTCCATAGAAACGTTACGCGATTTAGAAGGAGAAGTCATAGAACCCATAGTATTTCATAGCGACACAATTTCTGTGTTAATTATTCATGTGAGGGAGCGAGGGATGTAGTACTGTGGGAACAGTGCATCGGAAAGGAGATATTCGTAACCCAAAAGAAAATCCTGTCGTTTCCATTGAAACGAGATTCGATTTAGGAGGAGAAGTCATTGAACACATAGTATTTCATAGCGACGCAATTTTTGTGTTAATTCGTCAATGTGAGGAAGCGAGGTTTGGAGTAAAGAATGAATAGTGCAACGGAAAGGAGATACTCGTATCCCAAACCTAAATCCTGCCGTTTCCATAGAAACGTTACTCGATTTAGTATATCATAGCGACGCAATTTCTGTCTTAATTCGTCAATGAGGGGGAGTGAGGGTTGCAGTAAAGAACGAATAGTGCATCGGAAAGGAGATACTCGTATCCCAAAAGAAAATCCTGTCGTTTCCATAGAGACGTCACTCAATTTACAAGGAGAAGTCATAGAACCCATAGTATTTCATAGCGACGCAATTTCGGGGTAATACGTCAATGTGAGGGAGCGAGGTATGCAGTAAAGAACGAATAGTGCATCGGAAAGGAGATACTCATTTCCCAAATCTAAATCCTGTCGTTTCCATAGCAACGTTACTCGACATAGAAGGAGAAGTCATAGAACCCATAGTATTTCATAGCGACGCTATTTCTGTGTTAATTATTCATGTGAGGGAGCGAGGGATGTAGTAAAGTGGGAACAGTGCATCGGAAAGGAGATACTCGTGTCCCAAAACTCAATCCTGTCGTTTCCAAAGAAACGTTACGCGATTTAGAAGGAGAAGTCATATAACCCATAGTATTTCATAGCGACGCAATTTCTGTGTTAATTATTCATGTGAGGGAGCGAGGGATGTAGAAAAGTGGGAACAGTGCATCGGAAAGGAGATACTCGTGTCCCAAAACTCAATCCTGTCGTTTCCATAGAAACTTTACATGATTTAGAAGGAGAAGTCATAGAACCCATAGTATTTCATAGCGACGCAATTTCTATGTTAACTCGTCAATGTGGGGGAGCGAGCGTTGAGGTAAAGAATGAATAGTGCATCGGAAAGCAGTTATTCGTAACCCAAAACTAAATCCTGTCGTTTCCATTGAAACGTGACTCGATTTAGGAGGAGAAGTCATTGAGCACATAGTATTTCATAGCGACGCAATTTCTGTGTTAATTACTCATGTGAGGGAGCGAGGGATGTAGTAAAGTGGGAACAGTGCATCGGAAAGGAGATACTCGTGTCCGAAAACTCAATCCTGTCGTTTCCATAGAAACGTTACACGATTTAGAAGGAGAAGTCATAGAACCCATAGTATTTCATAGCGACGCAATTTCTGTGTTAGTTCGTCAATGTGAGGGAGCGAGCGTTGAAGTAAAGAATGAATAGTGCATCGGAAAGCAGTTACTCGTATCCCAAAACTAAATCCTGTCGTTTCCATTGAAACGTGACTCGATTTAGGAGGAGAAGTCATTGAGCACATAGTATTTCATAGCGACGCCATTTCTGTGTAAATTACTCATGTGAGGGAGCGAGGGATGTAGTAAAGTGGGAACAGTGCATCGGAAAGGAGATACTCGTGTCCCAAAACTCAATCCTGTCGTTTCCATAGAAACGTTACACGATTTAGAAGGAGAAGTCATAGAACCCATAGTATTTAATAGCGACGCAATTTCTGTGTTAATTCGTCAATGTGAGGGAGCGAGCGTTGAGGTAAGGAATGAATAGTGCATCGGAAAGCAGTTACTCGTATCCCAAAACTAAATCCTGTCGTTTCCATTGAAACGTGACTCGATTTAGGAGGAGAAGTCATTGAGCACATAGTATTTCATAGCGACGCAATTTCTGTGTTTATTATTCATGTGAGGGGGCGAGGGATGTCGAAAAGTGGGAACTGTGCATCGGAAAGGAGATACTCGTGTCCCAAAACTCAATCCTGTCGTTTCCATAGAAACTGTACACGATTTAGAAGGAGAAGTCATAGAATCCATAGTATTTCATAGCGACGCAATTTCTGTGTTAATTCGTCAATGTGAGGGAGCGAGCGATGAGGTAAAGAATGAATAGTGCATCGGAAAGCAGTTACTCGTATCCCAAAACTAAATCCAGTCGTTTCCATTGAAACGTGACTCGATTTAGGAGGAGAAGTCATTGAGCACATGGTATTTCATAGCGACGCAATTTCTGTGTTAATTATTCATGTGAGGGAGCGAGGGATGTAGTAAAGTGGGAACAGTGCATCGGAAAGGAGATACTCGTGTCCCAAAACTCAATCCTGTCGTTTCCATAGAAACTTTACACGATTTAGAAGGAGAAGTCATAGAACCCATAGTATTTCATAGCGACGCAATTTCTGTGTTAATTATTTATGTGAGGGAGCGAGGGATGTAGTAAAGTGGGAACAGTGCATCGGAAAGTAGATACTCGTGTCCCAAAACTCAATCCTGTCGTTTCCATAGAAACGTTACGCGATTTAGAAGGAGAAGTCATAGAACCCATAGTATTTCATAGCGACGCAATTTCTGTGTTAATTATTCATGTGAGGGAGCGAGGGATGTAGTACAGTGGGAACAGTGCATCGGAAAGGAGATATTCGTAACCCAAAAGAAAATCCTGTCGTTTCCATTGAAACGAGATTCGATTTAGGAGGAGAAGTCATTGAACCCATTGTATTTCATAGCGACGCAATTTTTTTGTTTATTCGTCAATGTGAGGAAGCGAAGTTTGCAGTAAAGAATGAATAGTGCATCGGAAAGGAGATACTCGTATCCCAAACCTAAATCCTGCCGTTTCCATAGAAACGTTACTCGATTTAGTAGGAGAAGTCATGGAACCCATAGTATATCATAGCGACGCAATTTCTGTCTTAATTCGTCAATGTGGGGGAGTGAGGGTTGCAGTAAAGAACGAATAGTGCATCGGAAAGGAGATACTCGTATCCCAAAAGAAAATCCTGTCGTTTCCATAGAAACGTCACTCAATTTACAAGGAGAAGTCATAGAACCCATAGTATTTCATAGCGACGCAATTTCGGGGTAATACGTCAATGTGAGGGAGCGAGGTATGCAGTAAAGAACGAATAGTGCATCGGAAAGGAGATACTCATATCCCAAATCTAAATCCTGTCGTTTCCATAGCAACGTTACTCGATATAGAAGGAGAAGTCATAGAACCCATAGTATTTCATAGCGACGCTATTTCTGTGTTAATTATTCATGTGAGGGAGCGAGGGATGTAGTAAAGTGGGAACAGTGCATCGGAAAGGAGATACTCGTGTCCCAAAACTCAATCCTGTCGTTTCCATAGAAACATTACACGATTTAGAAGGAGAAGTCATAGAACCCATAGTATTTCATAGCGACGCAATTTCTGTGTTAATTCGTCCATGTGAGGGAGCGAGCGTTGAGGTAAAGAATGAATAGTGCATCGGAAAGCAGTTATTCGTATCCCAAAACTAAATCCTGTCGTTTCCATTGAAACGTGACTCGATTTAGGAGGAGAAGTCATTGAGCACATAGTATATCATAGCGACGCAATTTCTGTGTTAATTATTCATGTGAGGGTGCGAGGGATGTCGAAAAGTGGGAACTGTGCATCGGAAAGGAGATACTCGTGTCCCAAAACTCAATCCTGTCGTTTCCATAGAAACTTTACACGATTTAGAAGGAGAAGTCATAGAACTCCTAGTATTTCATAGCGACGCAATTTCTGTGTTAATTATTCACGTGAGGGAGCGAGGGATGTAGTAAAGTGGGAACAGTGCATTGGAAAGGAGATACTCGTGTCCCAAAACTCAATCCTGTCGTTTCCACAGAAACGTTACGCGATTTAGGAGCAGAAGTCATAGAACCCATAGTATTTCATAGCGACGCAATTTCTGTGTTAATTTTTCATGTGAGGGAGCGAGGGATGTAGTAAAGTGGGAACAGTGCATCGGAAAGGAGTTACTCGTGTCCCAAAACTAAATCCTGTCGTTTCCATTGAAACGTGACTCGATTTAGGAAGAGAAGTCATTGAGCACATAGTATTTCATAGCGACGCAATTTCTGTGTTAATTATTCATGTGAGGGAGCGAGGGATGTAGTAAAGTGGGAACAGTGCATCGGAAAGGAGATACTCGTATCCCAAAGCTAAATCCTGTCGTTTCCATTGAAACGTGACTCGATTTAGGAGGAGAAGTCGTTGAGCACATAGTATTTCATAGCGACGCAATTTCTGTGTTAATTATTCATGAGAGGGAGCGAGGGATGTAGTAAAGTGAAACAGTGCATCAGAAAGGAGATACTCGTACCCCAAAACTAAATCCTGTCGTTTCCATTGAAACGTGACTCGATTTAGGAGGAGAAGTCATTGAGCACATAGTATTTCATTGCGACGCAATTTCTGTGTTAATTATTCATGTGAGGGAGCGAGGGATGTAGTAAAGTGGGAACAGTGCTTCGGAAAGGAGATACTCGTATCCCAAAACTAAATCCTGTCGTTTCCATAGAAACGTTACACAATTTAGATGGAGAATTCATAGAACCCATAGTATTCCATAGTGACGCAATTTCTGTGATAATTCGTCAATGTGAGGGAGCGAGCGTTGAGGTAAAGAATTAATAGTGCATCGGAAAGGAGTTACTCGTATCCCAAAACTAAATCCTGTCGTTTCCATTGAAACGTGACGCGATTAAGGAGGAGAAGTCATTGAGCACATAGTATTTCATAGCGACGCAATTTCTGTGTTAATTCGTCAAAGTGAGGGAGCGAGCGTTGAGGTAAAGAATGAATAGTGCATTGGAAAGGAGTTACTCGTATCCCAAAACTAAATCCTGTCGTTTCCATTGAAACGTGACTCGATTTAGGAGGAGAAGTCATTGAGCACATAGTATTTCATAGCGACGCAGTTTCTGTGTTAATTATCCATGTGAGGGAGCGAGGGATGTAGTAAAGTGGGAACAGTGCATCGGAAAGGAGATACTCGTGTCACAAAAGTCAATCCTGTCGTTTCCATAGAAACTTTACACGATTTAGAAGGAGAAGTCATAGACCCATAGTATTTCATAGCGACGCAATTTCTGTGTTAATTATTCGTGTTAGGGAGCGAGGGATGTAGTAAAGTGGGAACAGTGCATCGGAAAGGAGTTACTCGTATCCCAAAACTAAATCCTGTCGTTTCCATTGAAACGTGACTCGATTTAGGATGAGAAGTCATTGAGCACATAGTATTTCATAGCGACGCAATTTCTGTGTTAATTATTCATGTGAGGGAGCGAGGGATGTAGTAAAGTGGGAACAGTGCATCGGAAAGGAGATACTCATATCCCAAAACTAAATCCTGTCGTTTCCATTGAAACGTGACTCGATTTAGTAGGAGAAGTCATTGAGCACATAGTATTTCATAGCGACGCAATTTCTGTGTTAATTATTCACGTGAGGGAGCGAGGGATGTAGTAAAGTGGGAACAGTGCATCGGAAAGGAGATACTCGTATCCCAAAACTAAATCCTGTCGTTTCCATTGAAACGTGACTCGATTTAGGAGGAGAAGTCATTGAGCACATAGTATTTCATAGCGACGCAATTTCTGTGTTCATTATTCATGTGAGGGAGCGAGGGATGTAGAAAAGTGGGAACAGTGCATCGGAAAGGAGATACTCGTATCCCAAAACTAAAATCTGTTGTTTCCATTGAAACGTAACTCGATTTAGGAGGAGAAGTCATTGAGCACATAGTATTTCATAGCGACGCATTTTCTGTGTTAATTATTCATGTGAGGGAGTGAGGGATGTAGTATAGTGGGAACAGTGCATCGTAAAGGAGATACTCGTGATCCAAAACTCAATCCTGTCGTTTCCATAGAAACGTTACACGATTTAGAAGGAGAAGTCATAGAACCCATAGTATTCCATAGTGACGCAATTTCTGTGTTAATTCGTCAATGTGAGGGAGCGAGCGTTGAGGTAAAGAATGAATAGTGCATCGGAAAGGAGTTACTCGTATCCCAAAACTAAATCCTGTCGTTTGCATTGAAACGTGACTCGATTTAGGAGGAGAAGTCATTGAGCACATAGTATTTCATAGCGACGCAATTTCTGTGTTAATTATTCATGTGAGGGAGCGAGGGATGTAGTAAAGTGGGAACAGTGCATCGGAAAGGAGATACTCGTATCCCAAAACTCAGTCCTGTCGTTTCCATAGAAACGTTACACGATTTAGAAAGAGAAATCATAGAACCCACAGTATTCCATAGTGACGCAATTTCTGTGATAATTCGTGAATGTGAGTGAGCGAGCGTTGAGGTAAAGAATGAATAGTGCATCGGAAAGGAGTTACTCGTATCCCAAAACTAAATCCTGTCGTTTCCATTGAAACGTGACTCGATTAAGGAGGAGAAGTCATTGAGCACATAGTATTTCATAGCGACCCAATTTCTGTGTTAATTCGTCAAAGTGAGGGAGCGAGCGTTGACGTAAAGAATGAATAGCGCATCGTAAGGAGTTACTCGTATCCCAAAACTAAATCCTGTCGTTTCCATTGAAACCTGACTCGATTTAGGAGGAGAAGTCATTGAGCACATAGTATTTCATAGCGACGCAATTTCTGTGTTAATTATTCATGTGAGGAGCGAGGGATGTAGTAAAGTGGGAACAGTGCATCGGAAAGGAGATACTCGTGTCCCATAACTCAATCCTGTCGTTTCCGTAGAAACGTTAACCGATTTAGAAGGAGAAGTCATAGAACCCATAGTATTCCATAGTGACGCAATTTCTGTGTTAATTCGTCAATGTGAGGGAGCGAGCGTTGAGGTAAAGAATGAATAGCGCATCGTAAGGAGTTACTCGTATCCCAAAACTAAAACCTGTCGTTTCCATTGAAACCTGACTCGATTTAGGAGGAGAAGTCATTGAGCACATAGTATTTCATAGCGACGCAATTTCTGTGTTAATTATTCATGTGAGGGAGCGAGGGATGTAGTAAAGTGGGAACAGTGCATCGGAAAGGAGATACTCGTGTCCCAAAACTCAATCCGGTCGTTTAAATAGAAACGTTACACGATTTAGAAGAAGAAGTCATAGAACCCATATTATTTCATAGCGACGCAATTTCTGTGTTAATTATTCATGTGAGGGAGCGAGCGTTGAGGTAAAGAATGAATAGTGCATCGGAAAGGAGTTACTCGTATCCCAAAACTAAATCCTGTCGTTTCCATTGAAACGTGACTCGATTTAGGAGGAGAAGTCATTGAGCACATGGTATTTCATAGCGACGCAATTTCTGTGTTAATTATTCATGTGAGGGGGCGAGGGATGTAGTAAAGTGGGAACAGTGCATCGGAAAGGAGATACTCGTGTCCCAAAACTCAATCCGGTCGTTTCCATAGAAACGTTACACGATTTAGAAGGAGACGTCATAGAACCCATAGTATTCCATAGTGACGCAATTTCTGTGTTAATCCGTCAATGGGAGGGAGCGAGTGTTGAGGTAAACAATGAATAGTGCATCAGAAAGGAGTTACTCGTATCTACAATCTAAATCCTTTTGATTCCATTGAAACGTGACTCGATTTAGGAGGAGAAGTCATTGAGCACATAGTATTTCATAGCGACGCAATTTCTGTGTTAATTATTCATGTGAGGGGCGAGGGATGTAGTAAAGTGGGAACAGTGCATCGGAAAGGAGATACTCGTGTCCCGAAACTCGATCCTGTCGTTTCCATAGAAACGTTACACGATTTAGAAGGAGAAGTCATTGAACCCATAGTATTTCATAGCGACGCAATTTCTGTGTTAATTCGTTAATGTGAGGGAGGGAGCGTTGAGGTAAAGAATGAATAGTGCATCGGAAAGGAGTTACTCGTATCCCAAAACTAAATCCTGTCGTTTCCATTGAAACGTGACTCGATTTAGGAGGAGAAGTCATTGAGCACATAGTGTTTCATAGCGATGCTATTTCTGTGTTAATTATTCATGTGAGGGAGCGAGGGATGTAGTAAAGTGGGAACAGTGTATCGGAAAGGAGATACTCGTGTCCCAAAACTCAATCCTGTCGTTTCCATAGAAACGTTACACGATTTAGAAGGAGAAGTCATAGAACCCATAGTATTATATAGTGACGCAATTTCTGTGATAATTCGTCAATGTGAGGGAGCGAGCGTTGAGGTAAAGAATGAATAGTGCATCGGAAAGGAGTTACTCGTATCCCAAAGCTAAATCCTGTCGTTTCCATTGAAACGTGACTCGATTTAGGAGGAGAAGTCATTGAGCACATAGTATTTCAAAGCGACGCAATTTCTGTGTTAATTATTCATGTGTGGGAGCGAGGGATGTAGTAAAGTGGGAACAGTGCATCAGAAAAGAGATACTCGTTTCCCAAAACTAAATCCTGTCGTTTCCATTGAAACGTGACTCGATTTAGGAGGTGAAGTCATTGAGCACATAGTATTTCATAGCGACGCAATTTCTGTGTTAATTATTCATGTGAGGGAGCGAGGGATGTAGTAAAGTGGGAACAGTGCATCGGAAAGGAGATACTCGTATCCCAAAACTAAATCCTGTCGTTTCCATTGAAACGTGACTCGATTTAGGAGGAGAAGTCATTGAGCACATAGTATTTCATAGCGAAGCAAATTCTGTGTTAATTATTCATGTGAGGAAGCGAGGGATGTAGAAAAGTGGGAACAGTGCATCGGAAAGGAGATACTCGTATCCCAAAACTCAATCCTGTCGTTTCCATTGAAACGTTACACGATTTAGAAGGAGTAGTGATAGAACCCATGGTATTTCATAGCGACGCATTTTCTGTGTTATTTCGTCAATGCAAGGAAGCGAGGGTAGCAGTAAAGAACGAATATTGCATTGGAAAGGAGATACTCGTATCTCAAAACTAAATCCTGTCGTTTCCATAAAAATGTACCCCGATTTAGAAGGAGAAGTCATAGAAACCATAGTATTTCATAGCGACGCAATTTTTGTGTTAATTCGTCAATGTGAGGAAGTGAGGGATGCAGTAAAGAAGGAACAGTGCATCGGAATGTAGATACTCGTATCCCAAACCTAAATCCTGTCGTTTCCATAGAAACGTTAGACTATTTAGAAGGAGAATTCATAGAACACATTGTATTTCTTAGCGACGCAATTTCTGTGTTAATTCGTCAATGTGAGGGGGCGAGAGTTGCAGTAAAGAGCGAATAGTACATCGGAAAGGAGATACTCGTATCCCAAAAAAAAGTTATGGCGTTTCCATCGAAACGAGACTCGATTCAGCAGGAGAAGTCAAAGGAAATATAATATTTAATAGCGACGCCATCTCTGTGATAATTCGTCAATGTGAGGGACCGAGGGTTGCAGTAATGCATGAATAGTGCATCGGAAAGGAGAAACTCGTATCCCAAAAGAAAATCCTGTCGTTTCCATAGAAACGAGACCCTATTTAGTAGGACAAGTCATAGAAACCATAGGATTTCATAGCGACGCAATTTCGGTGTTAATTCGTCAATGTGCGGGAGCGAGGTTTGCAGTAAAGTACGAATAATGCATCGGAACGGAGATTCTCGTATCCCAAATCTAAATTCTGTCGTTTCCATAGAAACGTTACTCGATTTAGAAGGAGAAGTCATAGAACCCATAGTACTTTATAGCGACGCAATATCTGTGTTAATTAGTCAATGTGAGGGAGCGGGGGATGCAGTAAAGTGGGAACAGTGCATCGGAAAGGAGATACTCGTATCATAAAACTCAATCCGTTCGTTTCCATTGAAACGTTACACGATTTAGAAGGAGAAGTCATAGAAATCATAGTATTTCATAGCGACGCTATTTCTGTGTTAATTCGTCAATGTGAGGGAGCGAGGGTTGAGGTAGA
Organism: Schistocerca piceifrons; assembly: GCF_021461385.2. Taxonomy (NCBI): domain Eukaryota; kingdom Metazoa; phylum Arthropoda; class Insecta; order Orthoptera; family Acrididae; genus Schistocerca; species Schistocerca piceifrons. The sequence goes on from NC_060142.1 coordinate 6,061,878, forward strand.
TAATGAATAGTGCATCGGAAGGGAGTTACTCGTATTCCACAAGAAAATCATGTCGTTTCCATTGAAACCTGACTCGATTTAGGAGGAGAAGTCATTGAGCACATAGTATTTCATAGCGACGCAATTTCTGTGTTAATTATTCATGTGAGGGAGCGAGGGATGTAGTAAAGTGGGAACAGTGCATCGGAAAGGAGATACTCGTGTCCCAAAACTCAATCCGGTCGTTTAAATAGAAACGTTACACGATTTAGAAGAAGAAGTCATAGAACCCATATTATTTCATAGCGACGCAATTTCTGGTTTAATTATTCATGTGAGGGAGCGAGCGTTGAGGTAAAGAATGAATAGTGCATCGGAAAGGAGTTACTCGTATCCCAAAACTAAATCCTGTCGTTTCCATTGAAACGTGACGCGATTAAGGAGGAGAAGTCATTGAGCACATAGTATTTCATAGCGACGCAATTTCTGTGTTAATTCGTCAAAGTGAGGGAGCGAGCGTTGAGGTAAAGAATGAATAGTGCATTGGAAAGGAGTTACTCGTATCCCAAAACTAAATCCTGTCGTTTCCATTGAAACGTGACTCGATTTAGGAGGAGAAGTCATTGAGCACATAGTATTTCATAGCGACGCAGTTTCTGTGTTAATTATTCATGTGAGGGAGCGAGGGATGTAGTAAAGTGGGAACAGTGCATCGGAAAGGAGATACTCGTGTCACAAAACTCAATCCTGTCGTTTCCATAGAAACTTTACACGATTTAGAAGGAGAAGTCATAGACCCATAGTATTTCATAGCGACGCAATTTCTGTGTTAATTATTCGTGTTAGGGAGCGAGGGATGTAGTAAAGTGGGAACAGTGCATCGGAAAGGAGTTACTCGTATCCCAAAACTAAATCCTGTCGTTTCCATTGAAACGTGACACGATTTAGGATGAGAAGTCATTGAGCACATAGTATTTCATAGCGACGCAATTTCTGTGTTAATTATTCATGTGAGGGAGCGAGGGATGTAGTAAAGTGGGAACAGTGCATCGGAAAGGAGATACTCGTATCCCAAAACTAAATCCTGTCGTTTCCATTGAAACGTGACTCGATTTAGGAGGAGAAGTCATTGAGCACATAGTATTTCATAGCGACGCAATTTCTGTGTTCATTATTCATGTGAGGGAGCGAGGGATGTAGTAAAGTGGGAACAGTGCATCGGAAAGGAGATACTCGTATCCCAAAACTAAAATCTGTTGTTTCCATTGAAACGTAACTCGATTTAGGAGGAGAAGTCATTGAGCACATAGTATTTCATAGCGACGCATTTTCTGTGTTAATTATTCATGTGAGGGAGTGAGGGATGTAGTATAGTGGGAACAGTGCATCGTAAAGGAGATACTCGTGATCCAAAACTCAATCCTGTCGTTTCCATAGAAACGTTACACGATTTAGAAGGAGAAGTCATAGAACCCATATTATTCCATAGTGACGCAATTTCTGTGTTAATTCGTCAATGTGAGGGAGCGAGCGTTGAGGTAAAGAATGAATAGTGCATCGGAAAGGAGTTACTCGTATCCCAAAACTAAATCCTGTCGTTTGCATTGAAACGTGACTCGATTTAGGAGGAGAAGTCATTGAGCACATAGTATTTCATAGCGACGCAATTTCTGTGTTAATTATTCATGTGAGGGAGCGAGGGATGTAGTAAAGTGGGAACAGTGCATCGGAAAGGAGATACTCGTATCCCAAAACTCAGTCCTGTCGTTTCCATAGAAACGTTACACGATTTAGAAAGAGAAGTCATAGAACCCACAGTATTCCATAGTGACGCAATTTCTGTGATAATTCGTGAATGTGAGTGAGCGAGCGTTGAGGTAAAGAATGAATAGTGCATCGGAAAGGAGTTACTCGTATCCCAAAACTAAATCCTGTCGTTTCCATTGAAACGTGACTCGATTAAGGAGGAGAAGTCATTGAGCACATAGTATTTCATAGCGACCCAATTTCTGTGTTAATTCGTCAAAGTGAGGGAGCGAGCGTTGACGTAAAGAATGAATAGCGCATCGTAAGGAGTTACTCGTATCCCAAAACTAAATCCTGTCGTTTCCATTGAAACCTGACTCGATTTAGGAGGAGAAGTCATTGAGCACATAGTATTTCATAGCGACGCAATTTCTGTGTTAATTATTCATGTGAGGAGCGAGGGATGTAGTAAAGTGGGAACAGTGCATCGGAAAGGAGATACTCGTGTCCCATAACTCAATCCTGTCGTTTCCGTAGAAACGTTAACCGATTTAGAAGGAGAAGTCATAGAACCCATAGTATTCCATAGTGACGCAATTTCTGTGTTAATTCGTCAATGTGAGAGAGCGAGCGTTGAGGTAAAGAATGAATAGCGCATCGTAAGGAGTTACTCGTATCCCAAAACTAAATCCTGTCGTTTCCATTGAAACCTGACTCGATTTAGGAGGAGAAGTCATTGAGCACATAGTATTTCATAGCGACGCAATTTCTGTGTTAATTATTCATGTGAGGGAGCGAGGGATGTAGTAAAGTGGGAACAGTGCATCGGAAAGGAGATACTCGTGTCCCAAAACTCAATCCGGTCGTTTAAATAGAAACGTTACACGATTTAGAAGAAGAAGTCATAGAACCCATATTATTTCATAGCGACGCAATTTCTGTGTTAATTATTCATGTGAGGGAGCGAGCGTTGAGGTAAAGAATGAATAGTGCATCGGAAAGGATTTACTCGTATCCCAAAACTAAATCCTGTCGTTTCCATTGAAACGTGACTCGATTTAGGAGGAGAAGTCATTGAGCACATGGTATTTCATAGCGACGCAATTTCTGTGTTAATTATTCATGTGAGGGGGCGAGGGATGTAGTAAAGTGGGAACAGTGCATCGGAAAGGAGATACTCGTGTCCCAAAACTCAATCCGGTCGTTTCCATAGAAACGTTACACGATTTAGAAGGAGACGTCATAGAACCCATAGTATTCCATAGTGACGCAATTTCTGTGTTAATCCGTCAATGGGAGGGAGCGAGTGTTGAGGTAAACAATGAATAGTGCATCAGAAAGGAGTTACTCGTATCTACAATCTAAATCCTTTTGATTCCATTGAAACGTGACTCGATTTAGGAGGAGAAGTCATTGAGCACATAGTATTTCATAGCGACGCAATTTCTGTGTTAATTATTCATGTGAGGGGCGAGGGATGTAGTAAAGTGGGAACAGTGCATCGGAAAGGAGATACTCGTGTCCCGAAACTCGATCCTGTCGTTTCCATAGAAACGTTACACAATTTAGAAGGAGAAGTCATTGAACCCATAGTATTTCATAGCGACGCAATTTCTGTGTTAATTCGTTAATGTGAGGGAGGGAGCGTTGAGGTAAAGAATGAATAGTGCATCGGAAAGGAGTTACTCGTATCCCAAAACTAAATCCTGTCGTTTCCATTGAAACGTGACTCGATTTAGGAGGAGAAGTCATTGAGCACATAGTGTTTCATAGCGACGCTATTTCTGTGTTAATTATTCATGTGAGGGAGCGAGGGATGTAGTAAAGTGGGAACAGTGCATCGGAAAGGAGATACTCGTGTCCCAAAACTCAATCCTGTCGTTTCCATAGAAACGTTACACGATTTAGAAGGAGAAGTCATAGAACCCATAGTATTATATAGTGACGCAATTTCTGTGATAATTCGTCAATGTGAGGGAGCGAGCGTTGAGGTAAAGAATGAATAGTGCATCGGAAAGGAGTTACTCGTATCCCAAAGCTAAATCCTGTCGTTTCCATTGAAACGTGACTCGATTTAGGAGGAGAAGTCATTGAGCACATAGTATTTCAAAGCGACGCAATTTCTGTGTTAATTATTCATGTGTGGGAGCGAGGGATGTAGTAAAGTGGGAACAGTGCATCAGAAAAGAGATACTCGTTTCCCAAAACTAAATCCTGTCGTTTCCATTGAAACGTGACTCGATTTAGGAGGTGAAGTCATTGAGCACATAGTATTTCATAGCGACGCAATTTCTGTGTTAATTATTCATGTGAGGGAGCGAGGGATGTAGTAAAGTGGGAACAGTGCATCGGAAAGGAGATACTCGTATCCCAAAACTAAATCCTGTCGTTTCCATTGAAACGTGACTCGATTTAGGAGGAGAAGTCATTGAGCACATAGTATTTCATAGCGAAGCAAATTCTGTGTTAATTATTCATGTGAGGAAGCGAGGGATGTAGAAAAGTGGGAACAGTGCATCGGAAAGGAGATACTCGTATCCCAAAACTCAATCCTGTCGTTTCCATAGAAACGTTACACGATTTAGAAGGAGTAGTGATAGAACCCATGGTATTTCATAGCGACGCATTTTCTGTGTTATTTCGTCAATGCAAGGAAGCGAGGGTAGCAGTAAAGAACGAATATTGCATTGGAAAGGAGATACTCGTATCTCAAAACTAAATCCTGTCGTTTCCATAAAAATGTACCCCGATTTAGAAGGAGAAGTCATAGAAACCATAGTATTTCATAGCGACGCAATTTTTGTGTTAATTCGTCAATGTGAGGAAGTGAGGGATGCAGTAAAGAAGGAACAGTGCATCGGAATGTAGATACTCGTATCCCAAACCTAAATCCTGTCGTTTCCATAGAAACGTTAGACTATTTAGAAGGAGAATTCATAGAACACATTGTATTTCTTAGCGACGCAATTTCTGTGTTAATTCGTCAATGTGAGGGGGCGAGAGTTGCAGTAAAGAGCGAATAGTACATCGGAAAGGAGATACTCGTATCCCAAAAGAAAGTTATGGCGTTTCCATCGAAACGAGACTCGATTCAGCAGGAGAAGTCAAAGGAAATATAATATTTAATAGCGACGCCATCTCTGTGATAATTCGTCAATGTGAGGGACCGAGGGTTGCAGTAATGCATGAATAGTGCATCGGAAAGGAGAAACTCGTATCCCAAAAGAAAATCCTGTCGTTTCCATAGAAACGAGACCCTATTTAGTAGGACAAGTCATAGAAACCATAGGATTTCATAGCGACGCAATTTCGGTGTTAATTCGTCAATGTGCGGGAGCGAGGTTTGCAGTAAAGTACGAATAATGCATCGGAACGGAGATTCTCGTATCCCAAATCTAAATTCTGTCGTTTCCATAGAAACGTTACTCGATTTAGAAGGAGAAGTCATAGAACCCATAGTACTTTATAGCGACGCAATATCTGTGTTAATTAGTCAATGTGAGGGAGCGAGGGATGCAGTAAAGTGGGAACAGTGCATCGGAAAGGAGATACTCGTATCATAAAACTCAATCCGTTCGTTTCCATTGAAACGTTACACGATTTAGAAGGAGAAGTCATAGAAACCATAGTATTTCATAGCGACGCTATTTCTGTGTTAATTCGTCAATGTGAGGGAGCGAGGGTTGAGGTAGATAATGAATAGTGCATCGGAAGGGAGTTACTCGTATCCCACAAGAAAATCATGTCGTTTCCATTGAAACCTGACTCGATTTAGGAGGAGAAGTCATTGAGCACATAGTATTTCATAGCGACGCAATTTCTGTGTTAATTATTCATGTGAGGGAGCGAGGGATGTAGTAAAGTGGGAACAGTGCATCGGAAAGGAGATACTCGTGTCCCAAAACTCAATCCGGTCGTTTAAATAGAAACGTTACACGATTTAGAAGAAGAAGTCATAGAACCCATATTATTTCATAGCGACGCAATTTCTGTGTTAATTATTCATGTGAGGGAGCGAGCGTTGAGGTAAAGAATGAATAGTGCATCGGAAAGGAGTTACTCGTATCCCAAAACTAAATCCTGTCGTTTCCATTGAAACGTGACTCGATTTAGGAGGAGAAGTCATTGAGCGCATGGTATTTCATAGCGACGCAATTTCTGTGTTAATTATTCATGTGAGGGGGCGAGGGATGTAGTAAAGTGGGAACAGTGCATCGGAAAGGAGATACTCGTGTCCCAAAACTCAATCCGGTCGTTTCCATAGAAACGTTACACGATTTAGAAGGAGACGTCATAGAACCCATAGTATTCTATAGTGACGCAATTTCTGTGTTAATCCGTCAATGGGAGGGAGCGAGTGTTGAGGTAAACAATGAATAGTGCATCAGAAAGGAGTTACTCGTATCTACAATCTAAATCCTTTTGATTCCATTGAAACGTGACTCGATTTAGGAGGAGAAGTCATTGAGCACATAGTATTTCATAGCGACGCAATTTCTGTGTTAATTATTCATGTGAGGGGCGAGGGATGTAGTAAAGTGGGAACAGTGCATCGGAAAGGAGATACTCGTGTCCCGAAACTCGATCCTGTCGTTTCCATAGAAACGTTACACGATTTAGAAGGAGAAGTCATTGAACCCATAGTATTTCATAGCGACGCAATTTCTGTGTTAATTCGTTAATGTGAGGGAGGGAGCGTTGAGGTAAAGAATGAATAGTGCATCGGAAAGGAGTTACTCGTATCCCAAAACTAAATCCTGTCGTTTCCATTGAAACGTGACTCGATTTAGGAGGAGAAGTCATTGAGCACATAGTGTTTCATAGCGACGCTATTTCTGTGTTAATTATTCATGTGAGGGAGCGAGGGATGTAGTAATGTGGGAACAGTGCATCGGAAAGGAGATACTCGTGTCCCAAAACTCAATCCTGTCGTTTCCATAGAAACGTTACACGATTTAGAAGGAGAAGTCATAGAACCCATAGTATTATATAGTGACGCAATTTCTGTGATAATTCGTCAATGTGAGGGAGCGAGCGTTGAGGTAAGGAATGAATAGTGCATCGGAAAGGAGTTACTCGTATCCCAAAGCTAAATCCTGTCGTTTCCATTGAAACGTGACTCGATTTAGGAGGAGAAGTCATTGAGCACAAGTATTTCAAAGCGACGCAATTTCTGTGTTAATTATTCATGTGTGGGAGCGAGGGATGTAGTAAAGTGGGAACAGTGCATCAGAAAAGAGATACTCGTTTCCCAAAACTAAATCCTGTCGTTTCCATTGAAACGTGACTCGATTTAGGAGGTGAAGTCATTGAGCACATAGTATTTCATAGCGACGCAATTTCTGTGTTAATTATTCATGTGAGGGAGCGAGGGATGTAGTAAAGTGGGAACAGTGCATCGGAAAGGAGATACTCGTATCCCAAAACTAAATCCTGTCGTTTCCATTGAAACGTGACTCGATTTAGGAGGAGAAGTCATTGAGCACATAGTATTTCATAGCGAAGCAAATTCTGTGTTAATTATTCATGTGAGGAAGCGAGGGATGTAGAAAAGTGGGAACAGTGCATCGGAAAGGAGATACTCGTATCCCAAAACTCAATCCTGTCGTTTCCATAGAAACGTTACACGATTTAGAAGGAGTAGTGATAGAACCCATGGTATTTCATAGCGACGCATTTTCTGTGTTATTTCGTCAATGCAAGGAAGCGAGGGTAGCAGTAAAGAACGAATATTGCATTGGAAAGGAGATACTCGTATCTCAAAACTAAATCCTGTCGTTTCCATAAAAATGTACCCCGATTTAGAAGGAGAAGTCATAGAAACCATAGTATTTCATAGCGACGCAATTTTTGTGTTAATTCGTCAATGTGAGGAAGTGAGGGATGCAGTAAAGAAGGAACAGTGCATCGGAATGGAGATACTCGTATCCCAAACCTAAATCCTGTCGTTTCCATAGAAACGTTAGACTATTTAGAAGGAGAATTCATAGAACACATTGTATTTCTTAGCGACGCAATTTCTGTGTTAATTCGTCAATGTGAGGGGGCGAGAGTTGCAGTAAAGAGCGAATAGTACATCGGAAAGGAGATACTCGTATCCCAAAAAAAAGTTATGGCGTTTCCATCGAAACGAGACTCGATTCAGCAGGAGAAGTCAAAGGAAATATAATATTTAATAGCGACGCCATCTCTGTGATAATTCGTCAATGTGAGGGACCGAGGGTTGCAGTAATGCATGAATAGTGCATCGGAAAGGAGAAACTCGTATCCCAAAAGAAAATCCTGTCGTTTCCATAGAAACGAGACCCTATTTAGTAGGACAAGTCATAGAAACCATAGGATTTCATAGCGACGCAATTTCGGTGTTAATTCGTCAATGTGCGGGAGCGAGGTTTGCAGTAAAGTACGAATAATGCATCGGAACGGAGATTCTCGTATCCCAAATCTAAATTCTGTCGTTTCCATAGAAACGTTACTCGATTTAGAAGGAGAAGTCATAGAACCCATAGTACTTTATAGCGACGCAATATCTGTGTTAATTAGTCAATGTGAGGGAGCGAGGGATGCAGTAAAGTGGGAACAGTGCATCGGAAAGGAGATACTCGTATCATAAAACTCAATCCGTTCGTTTCCATTGAAACGTTACACGATTTAGAAGGAGAAGTCATAGAAACCATAGTATTTCATAGCGACGCTATTTCTGTGTTAATTCGTCAATGTGAGGGAGCGAGGGTTGAGGTAGATAATGAATAGTGCATCGGAAGGGAGTTACTCGTATCCCACAAGAAAATCAAGTCGTTTCCATTGAAACGAGGCTCGATTTAGGAGGAGAAGTCATTGAACAAATAGTATTTCATAGCGACGCAATTTCTGTGTTAATTCGTCAATGCGAGGAAGCGAGGGTTGCAGTAAAAATCGAATAATGCATCGGAAAGGAGATACTCGTATCCCAAAACTAAATCCTGTCGTTTCCATAGAAACGTTAGACTATTTAGAAGGAGAAGTCATAGAACCCATAGTATATCATAGCGACGCAATTTCTGTCTTAATTCGTCAATGTGGGGGAGTGAGGGTAGCAGTAAAGAACGAATAGTGCATCGGAAAGGAGATACTCGTATCCCAAAAGAAAATCCTGTCGTTTCCATAGAAACATCACTCAATTTACAAGGTGAAGTCATAGAACCCATAGTATTTCATAGCGACGCAATTTCGGGGTAATACTTCAATGTGAGGGAGCGAGGTATGCAGTAAAGAACGAATAGTGCATCGGAAAGGAGATACTCATATCCCAAATCTAAATCCTGTCGTTTCCATAGCAACGTTACTCGATTTAGAAGGAGAAGTCATAGAACAAATGGTATTTCATAGCGACGCAATATCTGTGTTAATTCGTTAATGTGAGGGAGCGAGGGATGCAGTAAAGTGGGAACAGTGCGTCGGAAAGGAGATACTCGTGTCCCAAAGCTCAATCCTGTCGTTTCCATAGAAACGTTACACGATTTAGAAGGAGAAGTCATAGAACCCATAGTATTTCACAGCGACGCAATTTCTGTGTTAATTCGTCAATGTGAGGGAGCGAGCGTTGAGGTAAAGAATGAATAGTGCATCGGAAAGCAGTTATTCGTATCCCAAAACTAAATCCTGTCGTTTCCATTGAAACGTGACTCGATTTAGGAGGAGAAGTCATTGAGCACATAGTATTTCATAGCGACGCAATTTCTGTGTTAATTACTCATGTGAGGGAGCGAGGGATGTAGTAAAGTGGGAACAGTGCATCGGAAAGGAGATACTCGTGTCCCAAAACTCAATCCTGTCGTTTCCATAGAAACGTTACACGATTTAGAAGGAGAAGTCATAGAACCCATAGTATTTCATAGCGACGCAATTTCTGTGTTAATTCGTCAATGTGAGGGAGCGAGCGTTGAGGTAAAGAATGAATAGTGCATCGGAAAGCAGTTACTAGTATCCCAAAACTAAATCCTGTCGTTTCCATTGAAACGTGACTCGATTTAGGAGGAGAAGTCATTGAGCACATAGTATTTCATAGCGACGCAATTTTTGTGTTAATTATTCATGTGAGGGAGCGAGGGATGTAGTAAAGTGGGAACAGTGCATCAGAATGGAGATACTCGTGTCCCAAAACTCAATCCTGTCGTTTCCATAGAAACTTTACACGATTTAGAAGGAGAAGTCATAGAACCCATAGTATTTCATAGCGACGCAATTTCTGTGTTAATTATTCATGTGAGGGAGCGAGGGATGTAGTAATGTGGGAACAGTGCATCGGAAAGAAGATACTCGTGTCCCAAAACTCAATCCTGTCGTTTCCATAGAAACGTTACACGATTTAGGAGGAGAAGTCATTGAGCACATAGTATTTCATAGCGACGCAATTTCTGTGTTAATTATTCATGTGAGGGAGCGAGGGATGTAGTAAAGTGGGATCAGTGCATTGGAAAGGAGATACTCGTATCCCAAAACTGAATCCTGTCGTTTCCATTGAAACGTGACTCGATTTAGTTGGAGAAGTCATTGAGCACATAGTATTTAATAGCGACGCAATTTCTGTGTTAATTATTCATGTGAGGGAGCGAGGGATGTAGTAAAGTGGGAACAGAGCATCGGAAAGGAGATACTCGTGTCCCAAAACTCAATCCTGTCGTTTCCATAGAAACGTTACACGATTTAGAAGGAGAAGTCATTGAACCCATAGTATTTCATAGCGACGCAATTTCTGTGTTAATTCGTCAATGGGAGGGAGCGAGCGTTGAGGCAAAGAATGAATAGTGCATCGGAAAGGAGTTACTCGTATCCCAAAACTAAATCCTGTCGTTTCCATTGAAACGTGACTCGATTTAGGAGGAGAAGTCATTGAGCACATAGTATTTCATAGCGACGCAATTTCTGTGTTAATTATTCATGTGAGGGAGCGAGGGATGTAGTAAAGTGGGAACAGTGCATCGGAAAGGAGATACTCGTGTCCCAAAACTCAATCCTGTCGTTTCCATAGAAACGTTACACGATTTAGAAGGAGAAGTCATAGAACCCATAGTATTCCATAGCGACGCAATTTCTGTGATAATTCGTCAATGTGAGTGAGCGAGCGTTGAGGTAAAAAATGAATAGTGCATCGGAAAGGAATTACTCGTATCCCAAAACTAAATCTTATCGTTTCCATTGAAACGTGACTCGATTAAGGAGGAGATGTCATTGAGCACATAGTATTTCATAGCGACGCAATTTCTGTGTTAATTATTCATGTGAGGGAGCGAGGGAAGTAGTAAAGTGGGAACAGTGCATCGGAAAGGAGATACTCGCATCCCAAAACTAAATCCTGTCGTTTCCATTGAAATGTGACTCGGTTAAGGAATAGAAGTCATTGAGCACACAGTATTTCATAGCGACGCAATTTCTGTATAAATTATTCATGTGAGGGAGCGAGGGATGTAGTAAAGAGGGAACAGTGCATCGGAAAGGAGATACTCGTATCCCAAAACTAAATCCTGTCGTTTCCATTGAAACGTGATTCGATTTCGGAGGAGAAGTCATTGAGCACATAGTGTTTCATAGCGACGCAATTTCTGTGTTAATTATTCATGTGAGGGAGCGAGGGATGTAGCAAAGTGGGAACAGTGCATCGGAAAGGAGATACTCGTATCCCAAAACTAAATCCTGTCGTTTCCATTGAAACGTGACTCGATTTAGGAGGAGAAGTCATTGAGCACATAGTATTTCAAAGCGACGCAATTTCTGTGTTAATTATCATGTGAGGGAGCGAGGGATGTAGTAAAGTGGGAACAGTGCATCGGAAAGGAGATACTCGTGTCCCAAAACTCAATCCTGTCGTTTCCATAGATACGTTACACGATTTAGAATGAGAAGTCATAGAACCCATAGTATTTCATAGCGACGCAATTTCTGTGTAAATTCGTCAATATGGGGGAGCCAGGGTTGCAGTAAAGAACGAATAGTGTATCGGAAATAGATACTCGTATCCCAATAGATAATCCTGTCGTTTCCATAGAAACGTCACTCGAATTAGAAGGAGAAGTCATAGTAACCATAGTATTTCATAGCGACGCAATTTCTGTGTTAATTCGTCAATGTGAGGGTGCGAGGGTTGAGGTAGAGAATTAATAGTGCATCGGAAAGAGTTACTCGTATCCCACAAGAAAATCATGTCGTTTCCATTGAAACGAGGCTCGATTTAGGAGGAGAAGTCATTGAACCCATAGTATTTCATAGCGACGCAATTTCTGTGTTAATTCGTCAATGCGAGGAAGCGAGGGTTGCAGTAAAGGTCGAATAATGCATCGGAAAGGAGATACTCGTATCCCAAAACTAAATCCTGTCGTTTCCATAGAATCGTTAGACTATTTAGAAGGAGAAGTCATAGAACCCATAGTATTTCACCGCGACGCAATTTCTGTGTTAATTCGTCAATGTGAGGAAGCGAGGAATGCAGTAAAGAAGGAACAGTGCATCGGAAAGGTGATACTCGTATCCCAAACCTAAATCTTGTCGTTTCCGTAGAAACGCTACTCTATTTAGAAGGACAATTCATAGAACACATAGTATTTCATAGCGACGCAATTTCTATGTTAATTCGTCAATGTGAGGGAGCGACGGTTGCAGTAAAGGACGAATAGTGCATCGGAAAGGAGATATTCGTAACCCAAAAGAAAATCCTGTCGTTTCCATTGAAACGAGATTCGATTTAGGAGGAGAAGTCATTGAACACATAGTATTTCATAGCGACGCAATCTTTGTCTTAATTCGTCAATGTGGGGGAGTGAGGGTTGCAGTAAAGAACGAATAGTGCATCGGAAAGGAGATAAACGTATCCCAAAAGAAAATCCCGTCGTTTCCATAGAAACGTCACTCAATTTACAAGGAGAAGTCATAGAACCCATAGTATTTCATAGCGACGCAATTTCGGGGTAATACGTCAATGTGAGGGAGCGAGGTATGCAGTAAGGAACGAATAGTGCATCGGAAGGGAGATACTCATTTCCCAAATCTAAATCCTGTCGTTTCCATAGCAACGTTACTCGATTTAGAAGCAGAAGTCATAGAACCCATGGTATTTCATAGCGACGCGATTTCTGTGTTAATTCGACAATGTGAGTAAGCGAGCGTTGAGGTAAAGAATGAATAGTGCATCGGAAAGGAGTTACTCGTATCCCAAAACTAAATCCTGTCGTTTCCATTGAAACGTGACTCTATTTAGGAGGAGAAGTCATTGAGCACATAGTATTTCATAGCGACGCAATTTCTGTGTTAATTATTCATGTTAGGGAGCGAGGGATGTAGTAAAGTGGGAACAGAGCATCGGAAAGGAGATACTCGTGTCCCAAAACTCAATCCGGTCGTTTCCATAGAAACGTTACACGATTAAGAAGGAGAAATCATAGAACCCATAGTATTCCATATTGACGCAATTTCTGTGTTAATTCGTCAAAGTGAGGGAGCGAGCGTTGAGGTAAATAATGAATAGTGCATCAGAAAGGAGTTACTCATATCCCAAAACTAAATCCTGTCGATTCCATTGAAACGTGACTCGATTTAGGAGGAGAAGTCATTGAGCACACAGTATTTCATAGCGACGCAATTTCTGTGTTAATTATTCATGTGAGGGAGCGAGGGATGTAGTAAAGTGGGAACAGTGCGTCGGAAAGGAGATACTCGTGTCCCAAAACGCAATCCTATTGTTTCCATAGAAACGTTACACGATTTAGAAGGAGAAGTCATAGAACCCATAGTAGTTCATAGCCACGCAATTTCTGTGTTAATTCGTCAATGTGAGGGAGCGAGCGTTGAAGTAAAGAATGAATAGTGCATCGGAAAGGAGTTACTCGTATCCCAAAACTAAATCCTGTCGTTTCCATTGAAACGTGACTCGATTAAGGAGGAGAAGTCATTGAGCACATAGTGTTTCATAGCGACGCAATTTCTGTGTTAATTATTCATGTGAGGGAGCGAGGGATGTAGTAAAGTGGGAACAGTGCATCGGAAAGGAGATACTCGTGTCCCAAAACTCAATCCTTTCGTTTCCATAGAAACGTTACACGATTTAGAAGGAGAAGTCATAGAACCCGTAGTATTCCATAGTGACGCAATTTCTGTGATAATTCGTCAATGTGAGGGAGCGAGCGTTGAGGTAAAGAATGAATAGTGCATCAGATAGGAGTTACTCGTATCCCAAAACTAAATCCTGTCGTTTCCATTGAAACATGACTCGATTAAGGAGGAGAAGTCATTGAGCACATAGGATTTCATAGCGACGCAATTTCTGTGTTAATTCGTCAAAGTGAGGGAGCGAGCGTTGCGGTAAAGAATGAATAGTGCACCGGAAAGGAGTTACTCGTATCCCAAAACTAAATCCTGTCGTTTTCATTGAAACGTGACTCGATTTAGGAGGAGAAGTCATTGAGCACATAGTATTTCAAAGCGACGCAATTTTTGTGTTAATTATTCATGTTAGGGAACGAGGGATGTAGTAAAGTGGGAACAGTGCACCGGAAAGGAGTTACTCGTATCCCAAAACTAAATCCTGTCGTTTCCATTGAAACGTGACTCGATTTAGGAGGAGAAGTCATTGAGCACACAGTATTTCATAGCGACGCAATTTCTATGTTAATTATTCATGTGAGGGAGCGAGGGATGTAGTAAAGTGGGAACAGTGCATCGGAAAGGAGATACCCGTGTCCCAAAACGCAATCCTATTAATTCCATAGAAACGTTACACGATTTAGAAGGAGAAGTCATAGAACCCATTGTATTTAATAGCGACGCAATTTTTGTGTTAATTCGTCAATGTGAGGGAGCGAGCGTTGAGGTAAAGAATGAATAGTGCATCGGAAGCGAGTTACTCGTATCCCAAAACTAAATCCTGCGTTTCCATTGAAACGTGACTCGATTTAGGAGGAGAAGTCACTGAGGACATAGTATATCATAGCGACGCAATTTCTGTGTTAATTATTTATGTGAGGGAGCGAGGGATGTAGTAAAGTGGGAACAGTGCATCGGAAACTAGATACTCGTATCCCAAAACTAAATCCTGTCGTTTCCTTTGAAACGTGACTCGATTTAGGAGGAGAAGCCATTGAGCACATAGTATTTCATAGCGACGCAATTTTTGTGTTAATTACTCATGTGAGGGAGCGAGGGTTGTAGTAAAGTGGGATCAGTGCATCGGAAAGTTGATACTCGTATCCCAAAACTAAATCCTGTCGGTTCCATTGAAACGTGACTCGATTTAGGAGGAGAAGTCATTGAGCACATAGTATTTCATAGCGACGCAATTCCTGTGTTAAATATTCATGTGAGGGAGCGAGGGATGTAGTAAAGTGGGAACAGTGCATCGGAAAGGAGATACTCGTGTCCCAAAACGCAATCCTATTGTTTCCATTGAAACTTAACACGATTTAGAAGGAGAAGTCATAGAACCCATAGTATTTCATAGCGACGCAATTTCTGTGTTAATTCGTCAATGTGAGGGAGCGAGCGTTGAGGTAAAGAATGAATAGTGCATCGGAAAGGAGTTACTCTTATCCCAAAACTAAATCCTGTCGTTTCCATTGAAACTTGACTCGATTTAGGAGGAGAACTCATTGAGCACATAGTATTTCATAGCGACGCACTTTCTGTGTTAATTATTCATGACAGGGAGCGAGGGATGTAGTAAAGTGGGAACTGTGCATCGGAAAGGAGATACTCGTATCCCAAAACTAAATCCTGTCGTTTCCATTGAAACGTGACTCGATTTAGGAGGAGAAGTCATTGAGCACATAGTATTTCATAACGACGAAATTTCTGTGTTAATTATTCATGTGAGGGAGCGAGGGATCTAGTTAAGTGGGAACAGTGCATCGGAAAGGAGATACACGTATCCCAAAACTAAATCCTGTCGTTTCCATTGAAACGTGACTCGATTTAGGAGGAGAAGTCATTGAGCACATAGTTTTTCATAGCGATGCAATTTCTGTGTTAATTATTCATGTGAGGGAGCGAGGGATGTAGTAAAGTTGGAACAGTGCATCGGAAAGGAGATACTCGTGTCCCAAAATTCAATCCTATCGTTTCCATAGAAACGTTACACGATTTAGAAGGAGAAGTCATAGAACCCATAATATTTCATATCGACGCAATTTCTGTGTACATTCGTCAATGTGAGGGAGCGAGCGTTGAGGTAAAGAATGAATAGTGCATCGGAAAGGAGTTACTCGTATCCCAAAACTAAATCCTGTCGTTTCCATTGAAACGTGACTCGATTTAGGAGGAGAAATCATTGAGCACATAGTATTTCATAGCGACGCAATTTCTGTGTTAATTATTCATGTGAGGGAGCGAGGGATGTAGTAAAGTGTGAACAGTGCATCGGAAAGGAGATACTCGTATCCCAAAACTAAATCCTGTCGTTTCCATTGAAACGTGACTCGATTTAGGAGGAGAAGTCATTGAGCACATAGTTTTTCATAGCGACGCAATTTCTGTGTTAATAATTCATGTGAGGGAGCGAGGGATGTAGTAAAGTGGGAACAGTGCATCGGAAAGGAGATACTCATGTCCCAAAACTAAATCCTGTCGTTTCCATTGAAACGTGCCTCGATTTAGGAGGAGAAGTCATTGAGCACATAGTTTTTCATAGCGACGCAATTTCTGTGTTAATTATTCATGTGAGGGAGCGAGGGATGTAGTAAAGTGGGTTAGTGCATCGGAAAGGAAATACTCGTATCCCAAAACTAAATCCTGTCGTTTCCATTGAAACGTGACTCGATTTAGGAGGAGAAGTCATTGAGCACATAGTTTTTCATAGCGACGCAATTTCTGTGTTAATTATTCATGTGAGGGAGCGAGGGATGTAGTACAGTGGGAACAGTGCATCGGAAAGGAGATACTCGTATGCCAAAACTAAATCCTATCGTTTCCATTGAAACGTGACTCGATCTAGGAGGAGAAGTCATTGAGCACATAGTATTTCATAGCGACGCAATTTCTGTGTTAATTATTCATGTGAGGGAGCGAGGGATGTAGTAAAGTGGGAACAGTGCATCGGAAAGGAGATACTCGTATCCCAAAACTAAATCCTGTCGTTTCCATTGAAACGTGACTCGATTTAGGAGGAGAAGTCATTGAGCACATAGTATTTCATAGTGACGCAATGTCTGTGTTAATTATTCACGTGAGGGGGCGAGGGATGTAGTAAAGTGGGAACAGTGCATCGGAAAGGAGATACTCGTGTCCCAAAACTAAATCCTGTCGTTTCCATTGAAACGTTACTCGATTTAGGGGGAGAAGTCTTTGAGCACATAGTTTTTCATAGCGACGCAATTTCTGTGTTAATTACTCATGTGAGGGAGCGAGGGATGTAGTAAAGTGGGAACAGTGCATCGGAAAGGAGATACTCGTATCCCAAAACTAAATCCTGTCGTTTCCATTGAAACGTGACTCAATTTAGGAGGAGAAGTCATTGAGCACATACTATTTCATAGCGACGCAATTTCTGTGTTAATTATTCATGTGAGGGAGCGAGGGATGTAGTAAAGTGGAAACAGTGCATCGGAAAGGAGATACTCGTATCCCAAATCTAAATCCTGTCGTTTCCATTGAAACGTGACTCGATTTAGGAGGAGAAGTCATTGAGCACATAGTTTTTCATAGCGACGCAATTTCTGTGTTCATTATTCATGTGAGAGAGCGAGGGATGTAGTAAAGTTTGAACAGTGCATCGGAAAGAAGATACTCGTATCCCAAAACTAAATCCTGTCGTTCCCATTGAAACATGACTGAATTTAGGAGGAGAAGTCACTGAGCACATAGTATTTCATAGCGACGCAATTTCTGTGTTAATTATTCATGTGAGGGAGCGAGGGATGTAGTAAAGTGGGAACAGTGCATCGGAAAGGAGATACTCGTGTCCCAAAACTAAATCCTGTCGATTCCATAGAAACGTTACACGATTTAGAAGGAGAAGTCATAGAACCCATAGTATTTCATAGCGACGCAATTTCTGTGTTAATTCGTCAATGTGAGGGAGCGAGCGTTGAGGTAAAGAATGAATAGTGCATCGGAAAGGAGTTACTCGTATCCCAAAATTAATCCCGTCGTTTCCATTGAAACGTGACTCGATTTAGGAGGAGAAGTCATTGAGCACATAGTATTTCATAGCGACGCAATTTCTGTGTTAATTATTCATGTGAGGGAGCGAGGGATGTAGTAAAGTGGGAACAGTGCATCGGAAAGGAGATACTCGTGTCCCAAAACTCAATCCTATCGTTTCCATAGAAACGTTACACGATTTAGAAGGAGAAGTCATAGAACCCATAGTATTTCATAGCGACGCAATTTCTGTGTTAATTCGTCAATGTGAGGAACCGAGCGTTGAGGTAAAGAATGAATAGTGCATCGGAAAGCAGTTACTCGTATTCCAAAACTAAATCCTGTCGTTTCCATTGAAACGTGACTCGATTTAGGAGGAGAAGTCATTGAGCACATAGTATTTCATAGCGACGCAATTTCTGTGTTAATTATTCATGTGAGGGGCGAGGGATGTAGTAAAGTGGGAACAGTGCATCGGAAAGGAGATACTCGTGTCCCAAAACTAAATCCTGTCGTTTCCATTGAAACGTGACTCGATTTAGGAGGAGAAGTCATTGAGCACATAGTTTTTCCTAGCGACGCAATTTCTGTGTTAATTATTCATGTGAGGGAGCGAGGGATGTAGTAAAGTGGGAACAGTGCATCGGAAAGGAGACACTCGTATCCCAAAACTAAATCCTGTCGTTTCCATTGAAACGTGACTCGATTTAGGAGGAGAAGTCATTGAGCACATAGTATTTCATAGCGACGCAATTTCTGTGTTAATTATTCATGTGAGGGAGCGAGGGATGTAGTAAAGTGGGAACAGTGCATCGGAAAGGAGACACTCGTATCCCAAAACTAAATCCTGTCGTTTCCATTGAAACGTGACTCGATTTAGGAGGAGAAGTCATTGAGCACATAGTATTTCATAGCGACGCAATTTCTGTGTTAATTATTCACGTGAGGGGGCGAGGGATGTAGTAAAGTGGGAACAGTGCATCGGAAAGGAGATACTCGTGTCCCAAAACTAAATCCTGTCGTTTCCATTGAAACGTGACTCGATTTAGGGGGAGAAGTCATTGAGCACATAGTTTTTCATAGCGACGCAATTTCTGTGTTAATTATTCATGTGAGGGAGCGAGGGATGTAGTAAAGTGGGAACAGTGCATCGGAAAGGAGACACTCGTATCCCAAAACTAAATCCTGTCGTTTCCATTGAAACGTGACTCGATTTAGGAGGAGAAGTCATTGAGCACATAGTATTTCATAGCGACGCAATTTCTGTGTTAATTATTCACGTGAGGGGGCGAGGGATGTAGTAAAGTGGGAACAGTGCATCGGAAAGGAGATACTCGTGTCCCAAAACTAAATCCTGCCGTTTCCATTGAAACGTGACTCAATTTAGGAGGAGAAGTCATTGAGCACATACTATTTCATAGCGACGCAATATCTGTGTTAATTATTAATGTGAGGGAGCGAGGGATGTAGTAAAGTGGAAACAGTGCATCGGAAAGGAGATACTCGTGTCCCAAAACTCAATCCTGTCGTTTCCATAGAAACGTTACACGATTTAGAAGGAGAAGTCATAGAACCCATAGTATTTCATAGCGACACAATTTCTGTGTTAATTCGTCAATGTGAGGGAGCGAGCGTTGAGGTAAAGAATGAACAGTGCATCGGAAAGGAGATACTCGTGTCCCAAAACTAAATCCTGTCGTTTCCATTGAAACGTGACTCGATTTAGGGGGAGAAGTCATTGAGCACATAGTTTTTCATAGCGACGCAATTTCTGTGTTAATTATGCATGTGAGGGAGCAAGGGATGTAGTAAAGTGGGAACAGTGCATCGGAAAGGAATTACTCGTATCCCAAAACTAAATCCTGTCGTTTCCATTGAAACGTGACTCGATTTAGGAGGAGAAGTCATTGAGCACATAGTATTCCATAGCGACGCAATTTCTGTGTTAATAATTCATGTGAGGGAGCGAGGGATGTAGTAAAGTGGGAACAGTGCATCGGAAAGGAGATACTCGTATCCCAAAACTAAGTCCTGTCGTTTCCATTGAAACGTGACTCGATTTAGGAGGAGAAGTCATTGAGCTCATAGTATTTCATAGCGATGCAATTTCTGTGTTAATTACTCATGTGAGGGAGCGAGGGATGTAGTAAAGTGGGAACAGTGCATCGGAAAGGAGATACTCGTGTCCCAAAACTAAATCCTGTCGTTTCCATTGAAACGTGACTCGATTTAAGAGGAGAAGTCATTGAGCACATAGTTTTTCATAGCGACGCAATATCTGTGTTAATTATTCATGTGAGGGCGCGAGGGGTGTAGTAAAGTGGGAACAGTGCATCGGAAAGGAGATACTCGTATGCCAAAACTAAATCCTGTCGTTTCCATTGAAACGTGACTCGATTTAGGAGGAGAAGTCATTGAGCACATAGTATTTCATAGCGACGCAATTTCTGTGTTAATTATTCATGTGAGGGAGCGAGGGATGTAGTAAAGTGGGAACAGTGCATCGGAAAGGAGATACTCGTATCCCAAAACTAAATCCTGTCGTTTCCATTGGAACGTGACTCGATTTAGGAGGAGAAGTCATTGAGCACATAGTATTTCATAACGACGCAATTTCTGTGTTAATTATTCACGTGAGGGGGCGAGGGATGTAGTAAAGTGGGAACAGTGCATCAGAAAGGAGATACACGTATCCCAAAACTAAATCCTGTCGTTTCCATAGAAACGTTACACGTTTTAGAAGGAGAAGTCATAGAACCCATAGTATTTCATAGCGACACAATATCTGTGTTAATTATTTATGTGAGGGAGCGAGCGTTGAGGTAAAGAATGAATAGTGCATCGGAAAGGAGATACTCGTGTCCCAAAACTAAATCCTGTCGTTTCCATTGAAACGTGACTCGATTTAGGAGGAGAAGTCATTGAGCACATAGTTTTTCATAGCGACGCAATTTCTGTGTTAATAATTCATGTGAGGGAGCGAGGGATGTAGTAAAGTGGGAACAGTGCATCGAAAAGGAGATACACGTATCCCAAAACTAAATCCTGTCGTTTCCATTGAAACGTGACTCGATTTAGGAGGAGAAGTCATTGAGCACATAGTATTCCATAGCGACGCAATTTCTGTGTTAATAATTCATGTGAGGGAGCGAGGGATGTAGTAAAGTGGGAACAGTGCATAGGAAAGGAGATACTCGTATCCCAAAACTAAATCCTGTCGTTTCCATTGAAACGTTACTCGATTTAGGAGGAGAAGTCATTGAGCACATAGTATTTCATAGCGACGCAATTTCTGTGTTAATTATTCATGTGATGGAGCGAGGGATGTAGTAAAGTGGGAACAGTGCATCAGAAAGGAGATACTCGGATCCCAAAACTAAATCCTGTCGTTTCCATTGAAACGTGACTCGATTTAGGAGGAGAAGTCATTGAGCACATAATATTTCATAGCGACGCAATTTCTGTGTTAATTATTCATGTGAGGGGGCGAGGGATGTAGTAAAGTGGGAACAGTGCATCGGAAAGGAGATACTCTTGTCCCAAAACTAAATCCTGTCGTTTCCATTGAAACGTGACTCGATTTAGGGGAGAAGTCATTGAGCACATAGTTTTTCATAGCGACGCAATTTCTGTGTTAATTATTCATGTGAGGGAGCGAGGGATTAGTAAAGTGGGAACAGTGCATCGGAAAGGAGATACTCGTATCCCAAAACTGAATCCTGTCGTTTCCATTGAAACGTGACTCAATTTAGGAGGAGATGTCATTGCGCACATACTATTTCATAGCGACGCAATTTCTGTGTTAATTATTCATGTGAGGGAGCGAGGGATGTAGTAAAGTGGAAACAGTGCATCAGAAAGGAGATACTCGTGTCCCAAAACTCAATCCTGTCGTTTCCATAGAAACGTTACACGATTTAGAAGGAGAAGTCATTGAGCACATAGTATTCCATAGCGACGCAATTTCTGTGTTAATAATTCATGTGAGGGAGCGAGGGATGTAGTAAAGTGGGAACAGTGCATCGGAAAGGAGATACTCGTGTCCCAAAACTAAATCCTGTCGTTTCCATTGAAACGTGACTCGATTTAGGAGGAGAAGTCATTGAGCACATAGTATTTCATAGCGACGCAATTTCTGTGTTAATTATTCATGTGAGGGAGCGAGGGATGCAGTAAAGTGGGAACAGTGCATCGGAAAGGAGATACTCGTATCCCAAAACTAAATCCTGTCGTTGCCATTGAAACGTGACTCGATTTAGGAGGAGAAGTCATTGAGCACATAGTATTTCATAGCGACGCAATTTCTGTGTTAATTATTCATGTGAGGGAGCGAGGGATGTAGTAAAGTAAGAACAGTGCATCGGAAAGAAGACACTCGTGTCCCAAAACTCAATCCTGTCGTTTCCATAGAAACGTTACACGATTTAGAAGGAGAAGTCATAGAACCCATAGTATTTCATAGCGACGCAATTTCTGTGTTAATTCGTCAATGTGAGGGAGCGAGCGTTGAGGTAAAGAATGAATAGTGCATCGGAAAGGAGTTACTCGTAACCCAAAATTAACGCCTGTCGTTTCCATTGAAACGTGACTAGATTTAGGAGGAGAAGTCATTGAGCACATAGTATTTCATAGCGACGCAATTTCTGTGTTAATTATTCATGTGAGGGAGCGAGGGATGTAGTAAAGTGGGAACAGTGCATCGGACAGGAGATACTAGTATCCCAAAACTAAATCCTGTCGTTTCAATTGAAACGTGACTCGATTTAGGAGGAGAAGTCATTGAGCACATAGTATTTCATAGCGACGCAATTTCTGTGTTAATTATTCATGTGAGGGAGCGAGGGATGTGGTAAAGTGGGAACAGTGCATCGGAAAGGAGATACTGGTATCCCAAAACTAAATCCTGTCGTTTCCATTGAAACGTGACTCGATTTAGGAGGAGAAGTCATTGAGCACATAGTATTTGATAGCGACGCAATTTCTGCGTTAATTATTCATGTGAGGGAGCGAGGGACGTAGTAAAGTGGGAAAATGTGCATTGGAAAGGAGTTACTCGTATCCCAAAACTAAATCCTGTCGTTTCCATTGGAACGTGAGTCGATTTAGGAGGAGAAGTCATTGAGCACATAGTATTTCATAGCGACCCAATTTCTGTGTTAATTATTCATGTGAGGCATCGAGGGATGTAGTAAAGTGGGAACAGTGCATCGGAAAGGAGATACTCGTATCCCAAAACTAAATCCTGTCGTTTCCATTGAAACGTGACTCGATTTAGAAGAAGAAGACATTGAGCACATAGTATTTCATAGCGACGCAATTTCTGTGTTAAATATTCATGTGAGGGAGCGAGGGATGTAGTAAAGTGGGAACAGTGCATCGGAAAGGAGATACTCGTGTCCCAAAACTCAATCCTGTCGTCTCCATAGATACGTTACACGATTTAGGAGGAGAAGTCATAGAACCCATAGTATTTCATAGTGACGCAATTTCTGTGTTAATTCGTCAATGTGAGGGAGCGAGCGTTGAGGTAAAGAATGAATAGTGCATCGGAAAGGAGTTACTCGTATCCTAAAACTAAATCCTGTCGTTTCCATTGAAACGTGACTCGATTTAGGAGGAGAAGTCATTGAGCACATAGTATTTCATAGCGACGCAATTTCTGTGTTAATTATTCATGTGAGGGGGCGAGGGATGTAGTAAAGTGGGAACAGTGCATCAGAATGGAGATACTCATATCCCAAAACTAAATCCTGTCGTTTCCATTGAAACGTGACTCGATTTAGGAGGAGAAGTCATTGAGCACATAGTATTTCATAGCGACGCAATTTCTGTGTTAATTATTCATGTGAGGGAGCGAGGGATGTAGTAAAGTGGGAACAGTGCATCGGAAAGGAGATACTCGTATTCCAAAACTAAATCCTGTCGTTTCCATTGAAACGTGACTCGATTTAGGAGGAGAAGTCATTGAGCACATAATTTTTCATAGCGACGCAATTTCTGTGTTAATTATTCATGTGAGGGAGCGAGGGATGTAGTAAAGTGTGAACAGTGCATCGGAAAGGAGATACTCGTATCCCAAAACTAAATCCTGTCGTTTCCATTGAAACGTGACTCAATTTAGGAGGGGAAGTCATTGAGCAGATAGTATTTCATAGCGACGCAATTTCTGTGTTAATTATTCATGTGAGGGAGCGAGGGATGTAGTAAAGTGGGAACAGTGCATCGGAAAGGAGATACTCGTGTCCCAAAACTCAATCCTGTCGTCTCCATAGATACGTTACACGATTTAGGAGGAGAAGTCATAGAACCCATAGTATTTCATAGTGACGCAATTTCTGTGTTAATTCGTCAATGTGAGGGAGCGAGCGTTGAGGTAAAGAATGAATAGTGCATCGGAAAGGAGTTACTCGTATCCTAAAACTAAATCCTGTCGTTTCCATTGAAACGTGACTCGATTTAGGAGGACAAGTCATTGAGCACATAGAATTTCATAGCGACGCAATTTCTGTGTTAATTATTCATGTGAGGGAGCGAGGGATGTAGTTGTTGTGTCGGTAGCTGGGCCGACACCGTGAAGTTGAGATGGCTGAAAAGGCACTCTAGACTAACGCAGACGGGCGTGATGTACTGGAACAGGATACGTAATTAATGTTAGGAAGAAAAGTACGGAGCATGTTTAATACTTAACTTTACTCATTCCTTGTGGTACATCGATC
The DNA here is from genome assembly GCF_021461385.2 of Schistocerca piceifrons. Lineage (NCBI taxonomy): Eukaryota > Metazoa > Arthropoda > Insecta > Orthoptera > Acrididae > Schistocerca > Schistocerca piceifrons. The sequence goes on from NC_060142.1 coordinate 6,086,420, forward strand.
TTGACGATACACAGAAGACTAAGTACAATCACTGTATGGCTAATGGCGCCTTGCTAGTTCGTAGCCATTAACTTAGCTGATGGCTATTCTGTCTCTCGGCTAATGAGAGAGAAAGGCTTCGTACAACTGGGCGGTAGCTAGGTTCTCGTACAACTGGGGCGAGTGCTCTCTCGTATCACGAGACCTGCCTTGGTGGTGGCGCTAGGTCTGCGATTACACAGTGGCGACACGCGGGTCCGACATGTACTAAATGGACCGCGGCCGATTTAAGCTACCACCTAGCAAGTGTGGTGTCTGGCGGTGACACCACATTCCTCCCCCGCAAATCGGCGAACGGTCGTGTGATAAGGCTTCCGCCCGCCGTGGGGAGGACCACATGTTGACGTATGCGATGAGGTGGGGAGCCTAACAACAGGCGAGGCTGTGCCACCCGCACCCGGCCATTCGGTCCGAGGGGAGCTAGGAAACGCCTGAAAAACTAGTCCAGGGTGCACGTCAACATGCGGTGTATGCGCCCGTAAAGAGACAGGAGGTACCGAAGGGTCGACCTCCATTGCGTCGGGGTAGCCGACGCGCGATGACGTCATGTGGTCCGGAGCGGGCGGGAGTTCCATGGCGGAGGACAGCTGGTCACGGGAAGCGATCGGCGGCGCGTGACCCTGGGAGGCGCTTGGCGGCTGCAGCGAAGCGTCTAATGCGGGCGGCGCCGGCGGGAGAACAAGCGGCGGCGGCGGCGGCTGCTGCTGCTGCTGCGGCGGCGGCGGCGCGTCGCCATGGGGCAAAATGGAAGGCATCGTCGGTAACACCTGGGGATGAGGCGAGCCAGTAGATGGGTCCCCAGGGCGCTGACTGGACGGCACCGTCGCTGAAAGCAGACGGGGAGCGGCAGAACCCGTGCGACGACAGAGGCGCAGCTGATTGAGATGCCGACGCTCCTCACCAGAGGCCCCCAAAACCAAATACATCGCGCGGCCGAGGCAGCGAAGAATGCGCCCTGCGAGCCAACGCCGTGAACCGCGATAGTTGCGATAAAATACAACGTCGCCTGGAGCAAAAGCAGGAGTCTGCCGCTGCACAGGAACCTGATGCGGCGGATGCAGCAAAGACATCAAGGTGCGATGAGGACGACCGTGGAGCAACTCAGCCGGCGAGCGACCATCTCGGGGCTGAGAGCGATACGAAGACAAAAAGAGCAACAATGCGTCCTCCCGAGAATGCGACTCTTTCAATTTCAACATATGTGATTTGAAAGTCCGGACCAATCGTTCAGCGGCACCGTTGGACTGAGGCGAAAACGGCGCGGATGTCAGATGTTGAATACCATTGGCCTGGCAGAATGACTGAAATTCTGCGGACATGAATTGTGGGCCATTGTCGGAAACAATAGTCTGCGGAAGACCTTCAATGCAAAAGATAGCAGACAACGCTTGGATGGTGGCGGAGGACGTCGTGGAAGACATCCGGAAAACAAAAGGAAAATTACTGAAGGCGTCGACCAGAACCAACCATCGAGCATTCCAGAATGGACCAGCAAAATCAATGTGCAAGCGTTGCCAAGGGGAAGTGGCTTTTGGCCACGCAAAGACTTTCCGCGGCGGTGCGGATTGTTGTTCGGCACACGCCGGGCACGAAGAACACATATTCGTAATCGCAGCATCGATTCCGAACCAAGTACAGTGCTGACGAGCAAGTTGTTTCGTTCGCACTATACCCCAATGTCCTTGGTGAAGAAGCCGTAAGACAGAGGACTGTAACGAACGTGGGACCACGACTCGGGACTGATCATTATCAGAACGCAACAACAAAACACCACGTCGAACAAAAAGTCTCTCCTTGTGAGCAAAAAATCGGCGAACCAACGGATCCTCGATCCGAGACTTTGACAAAGGCCATTGCGTAGCAACAAAACGTAAAACAGTATCAAGGACAGGGTCAGCAGCTGTGGCTGTAGCGACACGACGAAAATCAATCGGAAACGATTCGACCACTTCATCGGTTTCCGAATCAATGAACATGCAAGCAAGTTCGGAAGAATCGAATGCTTTATCCTCAGCAACAGGCAAACGGGACAACGCATCGGCGTTTCCGTGCTTAGCAGTGGACCGATACAAGATATCGTAGCGGTACTGCGAGAGGAAAATAGACCAGCGAATGAATTTCTGCGCTGTACGTGGAGGTACAGGCTTGGTCGGATGAAAAAGCGATGTCAAAGGTTTGTGGTCTGTGATGATGGTAAAGTGACGACCATACAAGAAATCATGGAACTTAGTAACACCAAACACGAGAGCCAAAGCTTCTTTCTCTATCTGTGAATAATTTCTTTGCGCAGACGAGAGCAATTTGGACGCAAAGGCAATAGGGCGATCATGGGAGCCAACTTTGTGCGCAAGCACAGCACCGATCCCGAAATCCGATGCATCTACCATCAACAAAAGGGGTTTCTGGGGATCGAATGGCGTAAGGCAAGTATTAGAAAGCAACGCCGATTTCAACTGGCGAAAGGCGCGTTCACATTCCGTCGTCCAGACGAACGGAACACCTTTACGGCGTAAGCGATGAAGCGGAGCTGAAATGGAAGAGGCATTGCGCACATATTTATTGTAATAATTAATTTTACCCAACACACTCTGTAGCTGTTTCACATTTTGAGGGGAAGGCAATTCTTGTATGGCACGGAGGTGCTCTGGACTCGGATGTATGCCTTGGGCATTAATGACATGTCCCAGGTATGGTAAGTCACGAGCAAAAAAACACACATTTGTCCTTCCTCAAGCGAAGACCATTTTGCCGCAAGACCTAAAAATAATGTTCGTAAGTTCGCAAGATGATCTTCTTCTGTCTGTCCGGAGATCACTATATCGTCTAGATAGTTTGCTGCAGTAGGGACCGACGCACAAATAGTTTGTAAATTTTGCTGAAACAAGGCAGGGGCGGATGCACACCCGAATGGCAGTCTTTTGAAGCGGTACAATCCAAGATGCGTGTTAACCACCAATACGCGCTGGGATTCGTCGTCCACCGGTATTTGCAAGTACGCATCGGCTAGGTCCAACTTCGAAAAATATTTTCCCGGGCACAGTTTAGCAAAAAGATCCTCTGGGCGGGGCAAAGGAAAAGTAGCAGTCACTAGCTGTGGATTCACTGTGGCCTTGAAGTCCACGCAAAGTCTCAATTTTCCGGAAGGTTTTGGCAAAAGATAGGACCTGATTTACAATAGACATGTTAAACAACTGAAATAAATCTAGACCAAACAAGTTCACTGGCGTAGAAGAACGAAGAACGTAAAATGACACAAGTTTTGTTTGTCCCTTGTATGTGGCAAGAAGGCTGCACTGTCCTAACACAGGAATTTTCTGTCCGGAATACGTAGTTAACTTAACATTTGCGGAACGCAACGGAGGTTTGCCCAGTTGTTTGTACGTGTCGTGATTGAGCAATGAAACTGCAGCTCCGGTATCGAGCTGGAATGGTATCACTTTGCCTTCAAAGTCTAAGTCCACAAAAAGTTTATTGTCCTGCTGACGACAAGAGCGACTGTTTTGTGCAATTTGAATAGACGCTGGTACAGAATCACTTGCTAATTGACGTGATTTCCGGCGACGTCGACGCACAGTTTTTGTGGGACGATCACAGTCACTGTTAGAGAAAGTGTCACTGGACGAAGTGGAATTAACGACATGAATGTCCATAGGCGAAGGTCCACGAGCCTGAGTGTCCTTGGTTCGATTCCGGCGCGAAGCAAAGGGCCTGGAATTATTGTGATTGTCTGATCTGAGCTTTTTCTGGCAAACACTTTGAACATGTCCTTTCTTATTGCAGAAAAAGCAAACAGCTTGGCGTGACGGGCAATGATCACGCGAATGTCTAGTAGCACACCGCGGGCATGATTTCACTGCATTTGTGTGCTGGCGCGGCACACGTGGCTTAGCACGCGGTGGCCGCTGTGTCGACGTGCGCAAGGCCCGGTTACCGGGCCGCGCAGCGCGTCCAGCGGGCCGGTTAATGTTACACACGGCTGGCGAAGTTTCAAAAGATTCCTGAGCACAGTCAAGTGTGTCCTGTCTATCCAATATGTCTATCACTTGTTGAAGGGAGGGATTAACTAGTTTCAAAATTTGCTCCCGTATGCGAACATCAGAAACGTTCTGTGCAATTGCATCACGCACCATTGTATCTGAATAAGAAAGACCACAGTCACATTCAAAGGCACAGTCCCTAGTAAGTCCTTGCAATGTTGCTACCCACTCCCTATTAGTTTGACCGGCCGTACGTTTCGTACGAAAGAACGTATACCGTTTTGCAACCACATTAACTGTTTCTTTGAAATAGGCATCTAATGCAGACAAAATTTCCTCGTAGGACAGAGTTGCTACGTCTCGTCGGGGAAACAATTTCACTATCGCACGGTATGTGGACACACCGACACAAGAAAGCAAAAACGGCTGCCGCTCATTACCTTGAATTCTGTAGGCTGCTAGATGAAAGTTGAACTGGCGAGACCACTCGTGCCAGGTCTCATCGGCTGCCACGTATGGTCGAAAGGGAGGTGCAACAGCGTTTAGTGGCAGCGGTAGCGAAGAAGCGGCGGCGGCCGCATCGGTGTGCAGCGCACGTTGACCCTGGACGAGCTGTCCAAGGGCATCCAGTAACGCCTGCGTCTGCTGATTCTGCAAGCGATAAAATTCGGACAGTACATCTGGAGAATGTGGCGAAGCCATGACACAATTAAATGTAAGCAATCAGAAAGAACTCTTTTCCCTCGTCGCCAATGTTGTGTCGGTAGCTGGGCCGACACCGTGAAGTTGAGATGGCTGAAAAGGCACTCTAGACTAACGCAGACGGGCGTGATGTACTGGAACAGGATACGTAATTAATGTTAGGAAGAAAAGTACGGAGCATGTTTAATACTTAACTTTACTCATTCCTTGTGGTACATCGATCTTGACGATACACAGAAGACTTTAAGTACAATCACTGTATGGCTAATGGCGCCTTGCTAGTTCGTAGCCATTAACTTAGCTGATGGCTATTCTGTCTCTCGGCTAATGAGAGACAAAGGCTTCGTACAACTGGGCGGTAGCTAGGTTCTCGTACAACTGGGGCGAGTGCTCTCTCGTATCACGAGACCTGCCTTGGTGGTGGCGCTAGGTCTGCGATTACACAGTGGCGACACGCGGGTCCGACATGTACTAAATGGACCGCGGCCGATTTAAGCTACCACCTAGCAAGTGTGGTGTCTGGCGGTGACACCACAGTAGTAAAGTCGGAACAGTGCATCGGAAAGGAGATACTCGTGCCCCAAAACTCAATCCCTTCGTTTCCATAGAAACGTTACACGATTTAGAAGGAGAAGCCATAGAACCCATAGTATTTCATAGCGACGCAATTTCTGTGTTAATTCGTCAATGTGAGGGAGCGAGCGTTGAGGTAAAGATTGAATAGTGCATCGGAAAGGAGTTACTCGTATCCCAAAACTAAATCCTGTCGTTTCCATAGAAACGTGACTCGATTTAGGAGCAGAAGTCATTGAGCACATAGTATTTCATAGCGACGCAATTTCTGTGTTAATTATTCATGTGAGGGAGCGAGGGATGTAGTAAAGTGGGAACAGTGCATCGGAAAGGAGATACTCGTGTCCCAAACTTAATCCTGTCGTTTCCATTAAAACGTGACTCGATTTAGGAGGAGAAGTCATTGAGCACATAGTGTTTCATAGCGACGCAATTTCTGTGTTAATTATTCATGTGAGGGAGCGAGGGATGTAGTAAAGTGGGAACAGTGCATCGGAAAGGAGATACTCGTGTCCCAAAACTAAATCCTGTCGTTTCCATTGAAACATGAATCGATTTAGGAGGAGAAGTCATTGAGCACATAGTATTTCATAGCGACGCAATTTATGTGTTAAATATTCATGTGAGGGAGCGAGGGATGTAGTAAAGTGGGAACAGTGCATCGGAAAGGAGATACTCGCATCCCAAAACTAAATCCAATCGTTTAAATTGAAACGTTACTCGATTTAGGAGGAGAAGTCATTGAGCACATAGTTTTTCATAGCGACGCAATTTCTGTGTTAATTATTCATGTGAGGGAGCGAGGGATGTAGTAAAGTGGGAACAGTGCATTGGAAAGGAGATACTCGTATCCCAAAACTAAATCCTGTCGTTTCCATTGAAACGTGACTCGATTTAGGAGGAGAAGTCATTGAGCACATAGTATTTCATAGCGACGAAATTTCTGTGTTAATTAATTATGTGAGGGAGCGAGGGATGTAGTAAAGTGGGAACAGTGCATCGGAAAGGAGATACTCGTATCCCAAAACTAAATCCTGTCGTTTCCATTGAAACGTGACTCGATTTAGGAGGAGAAGTCATTGAGCACATAGTTTTTCATAGCGATGCAATTTCTGTGTTAATTATTCATGTGAGGGAGCGAGGGATGTAGTAAAGTGGGAACAGTGCATCGGAAAGGAGATACTCGTGTCCCAAAACTCAATCCTATCGTTTCCATAGAAACGTTACACGATTTAGAAGGAGAAGTCATAGAACCCATAATATTTCATATCGACGCAATTTCTGTGTAAATTCGTCAATGTGAGGGAGCGAGCGTTGAGGTAAAGAATGAATAGTGCATCGGAAAGGAGTTACTCGTATCCCAAAACTAAATCCTGTCGTTTCCATTGAAACGTGACTCGATTTAGGAGGAGAAGTCATTGAGCACATAGTATTTCATAGCGACGCAATTTCTGTGTTAATTATTCATGTGAGGGAGCGAGGGATGTAGTAAAGTGGGAACAGTGCATCGGAAAGGAGATACTCGTATCCCAAAACTAAATCCTGTCTTTTCCATTGAAACGTGACTCGATTTAGGAGGAGAAGTCATTGAGCACATAGTATTTCATAGCGACGCAATTTCTGTGTTAATTATTCATGTGAGGGAGCGAGGGATGTAGTAAAGTGGGAACAGTGCATCGGAAAGGAGACACTTGTATCCCAAAACTAAATCCTGTCGTTTCCATTGAAACGTGACTCGATTTAGGAGGAGAAGTCATTGAGCACATAGTATTTCATAGCGACGCAATTTCTGTGTTAATTATTCACGTGAGGGGGCGAGGGATGTAGTAAAGTGGGAACAGTGCATCGGAAAGGAGATACTCGTGTCCCAAAACTAAATCCTGTCGTTTCCATTGAAACGTGACTCGATTTAGGGGGACAAGTCATTGAGCACATAGTTTTTCATAGCGACGCAATTTCTGTGTTAATTATTCATGTGAGGGAGCGAGGGATGTAGTAAAGTGGGAACAGTGCATCGGAAAGGAGATACTCGTATGCCAAAACTAAATCCTGTCGTTTCGATTGAAACGTGACTCGATTTAGGAGGAGAAGTCATTGAGCACATAGTATTTCATAGCGACGCAATTTCTGTGTTAATTATTCATGTGAGGGAGCGAGGGATGTAGTAAAGTGGGAACAGTGCATCGGAAAGGAGACACTCGTATCCCAAAACTAAATCCTGTCGTTTCCATTGAAACGTGACTCGATTTAGGAGGAGAAGTCATTGAGCACATAGTATTTCATAGCGACGCAATTTCTGTGTTAATTATTCACGTGACGGGGCGAGGGATGTAGTAAAGTGGGAACAGTGCATCGGAAAGGAGATACTCGTGTCCCAAAACTAAATCCTGTCGTTTCCATTGAAACGTGACCCGATTTAGGGGGAGAAGTCATTGAGCACATAGTTTTTCATAGCGACGCAATTTCTGTGTTAATTATTCATGTGAGGGAGCGAGGGATGTAGTATAGTGGGAACAGTGCATCGGAAAGGAGATACTCGCATCCCAAAACTAAATCCTGCCGTTTCCATTGAAACGTGACTCAATTTAGGAGGAGAAGTCATTGAGCACATACTATTTCATAGCGACGCAATATCTGTGTTAATTATTAATGTGAGGGAGCGAGGGATGTAGTAAAGTGGAAACAGTGCATCGGAAAGGAGATACTCGTGTCCCAGAACTCAATCCTGTCGTTTCCATAGAAACGTTACACGATTTAGAAGGAGAAGTCATAGAACCCATAGTATTTCATAGCGACACAATTTCTGTGTTAATTCGTCAATGTGAGGGAGCGAGCGTTGAGGTAAAGAATGAACAGTGCATCGGAAAGGAGATACTCGTGTCCCAAAACTAAATCCTGTCGTTTCCATTGAAACGTGAATCGAATTAGGGGGAGAAGTCATTGAGCACATAGTTTTTCATAGCGACGCAATTTCTGTGTTAATTATTCATGTGAGGGAGCGAGGGATGTAGTAAAGTGGGAACAGTCCATCGGAAAGGAATTACTCGTATCCCAAAACTAAATCCTGTCGTTTCCATTGAAACGTGACTCGATTTAGGAGGAGAAGTCATTGAGCACATAGTATTCCATAGCGACGCAATTTCTGTGTTAATAATTCATGTGAGGGAGCGAGGGATGTAGTAAAGTGGGAACAGTGCATCGGAAAGGAGATACTCGTATCCCAAAACTAAGTCCTGTCGTTTCCATTGAAACGTGACTCGATTTAGGAGGAGAAGTCATTGAGCTCATAGTATTTCATAGCGATGCAATTTCTGTGTTAATTATTCATGTGAGGGAGCGAGGGATGTAGTAAAGTGGGAACAGTGCATCGGAAAGGAGATACTCGTGTCCCAAAACTAAATCCTGTCGTTTCCATTGAAACGTGACTCGATTTAGGAGGAGAAGTCATTGAGCACATAGTTTTTCATAGCGACGCAATTTCTGTGTTAATTATTCATGTGAGGGAGCGAGGGATGTAGTAAAGTGGGAACAGTGCATCGGAAAGGAAATACTCGTATCCCAAAACTAAATCCTATCGTTTCCATTGAAACGTGACTCGATTTAGGAGGAGAAGTCATTGAGCACATAGTTTTTCATAGCGACGCAATATCTGTGTTAATTATTCATGTGAGGGCGCGAGGGGTGTAGTAAAGTGGGAACAGTGCATCGGAAAGGAGATACTCGTATGCCAAAACTAAATCCTGTGGTTTCCATTGAAACGTGACTCGATTTAGGAGGAGAAGTCATTGAGCACATAGTATTTCATAGCGACGCAATTTCTGTGTTAATTATTCATGTGAGGGAGCGAGGGATGTAGTAAAGTGGGAACAGTGCATCGGATAGGAGATACTCGTATCCCAAAACTAAATCCTGTCGTTTCCATTGGAACGTGACTCGATTTAGGAGGAGAAGTCATTGAGCACATAGTATTTCATAGCGACGCAATTTCTGTGTTACTTATTCACGTGAGGGGGCGAGGGATGTAGTAAAGTGGGAACAGTGCATCGGAAAGGAGATACACGTATCCCAAAACTTAATCCTGTCGTTTCCATAGAAACGTTACACGTTTTAGAAGGAGAAGTCATAGAACCCATAGTATTTCATAGCGACACAATATCTGTGTTAATTCGTCAATGTGAGGGAGCGAGCGTTGAGGTAAAGAATGAATAGTGCATCGGAAAGGAGATACTCGTGTCCCAAAACTAAATCCTGTCGTTTCCATTGAAACGTGACTCGATTTAGGGGAGAAGTCTTTGAGCACATAGTTTTTCATAGCGACGCAATTTCTGTGTTAATTATTCATGTGAGGGAGCGAGGGATGTAGTAAAGTGGGAACAGTGCATCGGAAAGGAGATACTCGTATCCCAAAACTGAATCCTGTCGTTTCCATTGAAACGTGACTCAATTTAGGAGGAGATGTCATTGCGCACATACTATTTCATAGCGACGCAATTTCTGTGTTAATTATTCATGTGAGGGAGCGAGGGATGTAGTAAAGTGGAAACAGTGCATCAGAAAGGAGATACTCGTGTCCCAAAACTCAATCCTGTCGTTTCCATAGAAACGTTACACGATTTAGAAGGAGAAGTCATTGAGCACATAGTATTCCATAGCGACGCAATTTCTGTGTTAATAATTCATGTGAGGGAGCGAGGGATGTAGTAAAGTGGGAACAGTGCATCGGAAAGGAGATACTCGTGTCCCAAAACTAAATCCTGTCGTTTCCATTGAAACGTGACTCGATTTAGGAGGAGAAGTCATTGAGCACATAGTATTTCATAGCGACGCAATATCTGTGTTAATTATTCATGTGAGGGAGCGAGGGATGCAGTAAAGTGGGAACAGTGCATCGGAAAGGAGATACTCGTATCCCAAAACTAAATCCTGTCGTTGCCATTGAAACGTGACTCGATTTAGGAGGAGAAGTCATTGAGCACATAGTATTTCATAGCGACGCAATTTCTGTGTTAATTATTCATGTGAGGGAGCGAGGGATGTAGTAAAGTAAGAACAGTGCATCGGAAAGAAGACACTCGTGTCCCAAAACTCAATCCTGTCGTTTCCATAGAAACGTTACACGATTTAGAAGGAGAAGTCATAGAACCCATAGTATTTCATAGCGACGCAATTTCTGTGTTAATTCGTCAATGTGAGGGAGCGAGCGTTGAGGTAAAGAATGAATAGTGCATCGGAAAGGAGTTACTCGTAACCCAAAACTAACGCCTGTCGTTTCCATTGAAACGTGACTCGATTTAGGAGGAGAAGTCATTGAGCACATAGTATTTCATAGCGACGCAATTTCTGTGTTAATTATTCATGTGAGGGAGCGAGGGATGTAGTAAAGTGGGAACAGTGCATCGGACAGGAGATACTAGTATCCCAAAACTAAGTCCTGTCGTTTCAATTGAAACGTGACTCGATTTAGGAGGAGAAGTCATTGAGCACATAGTATTTCATAGCGACGCAATTTCTGTGTTAATTATTCATGTGAGGGAGCGAGGGATGTGGTAAAGTGGGAACAGTGCATCGGAAAGGAGATACTGGTATCCCAAAACTAAATCCTGTCGTTTCCATTGAAACGTGACTCGATTTAGGAGGAGAAGTCATTGAGCACATAGTATTTGATAGCGACGCAATTTCTGCGTTAATTATTCATGTGAGGGAGCGAGGGACGTAGTAAAGTGGGAAAATGTGCATTGGAAAGGAGTTACTCGTATCCCAAAACTAAATCCTGTCGTTTCCATTGGAACGTGAGTCGATTTAGGAGGAGAAGTCATTGAGCACATAGTATTTCATAGCGACCCAATTTCTGTGTTAATTATTCATGTGAGGCATCGAGGGATGTAGTAAAGTGGGAACAGTGCATCGGAAAGGAGATACTCGTATCCCAAAACTAAATCCTGTCGTTTCCATTGAAACGTGACTCGATTTAGAAGAAGAAGACATTGAGCACATAGTATTTCATAGCGACGCAATTTGTGTGCTAATTATTCATGTGAGGGAGCGAGGGATGTAGTAAAGTGGGAACAGTGCATCGGAAAGGAGATACTCGTGTCCCAAAACTCAATCCTGTCGCTTCCATAGAAACGTTACACGATTTAGAAGGAGAAGTCATAGAACCTATAGTATTTCATAGCGACGCAATTTCTGTGTTAATTCGTCAATGTGAGGGAGCGAGCGTTGAGGTAAAGAATGAACAGTGGATCGGAAAGGAGTTACTCGTATCCCATAACTAAATCCTGTCGTTTCCATTGAAACGTGACTCGATTTAGGAGGAGAAGTCATTGAGCACATAGTATTTCATAGCGACGCAATTTCTGTGTTAATTATTCATGTGAGGGGGCGAGGGATGTAGTAAAGTGGGAACAGTGCATCAGAATGGAGATACTCATATCCCAAAACTAAATCCTGTCGTTTCCATTGAAACGTGACTCGATTTACGAGGAGAAGTCATTGAGCACATAATTTTTCATAGCGACGCAATTTCTGTGTTAATTATTCATGTGAGGGAGCGAGGGATGTAGTAAAGTGTGAACAGTGCATCGGAAAGGAGATACTCGTATCCCAAAACTGAATCCTGTCGTTTCCATTGAAACGTGACTCAATTTAGGAGGGGAAGTCATTGAGCAGATAGTATTTCATAGCGACGCAATTTCTGTGTTAATTATTCATGTGAGGGAGCGAGGGATGTAGTAAAGTGGGAACAGTGCATCGGAAAGGAGATACTCGTGTCCCAAAACTCAATCCTGTCGTCTCCATAGATACGTTACACGATTTAGGAGGAGAAGTCATAGAACCCATAGTATTTCATAGTGACGCAATTTCTGTGTTAATTCGTCAATGTGAGGGAGCGAGCGTTGAGGTAAAGAATGAATAGTGCATCGGAAAGGAGTTACTCGTATCCTAAAACTAAATCCTGTCGTTTCCATTGAAACGTGACTCGATTTAGGAGGAGAAGTCATTGAGCACATAGTATTTCATAGCGACGCAATTTCTGTGTTAATTATTCATGTGAGGGGGCGAGGGATGTAGTAAAGTGGGAACAGTGCATCAGAATGGAGATACTCATATCCCAAAACTAAATCCTGTCGTTTCCATTGAAACGTGACTCGATTTAGGAGGAGAAGTCATTGAGCACATAGTATTTCATAGCGACGCAATTTCTGTGTTAATTATTTATGTGAGGGAGCGAGGGATGTAGTAAAGTGGGAACAGTGCATCGGAAAGGAGATACTCGTATTCCAAAACTAAATCCTGTCGTTTCCATTGAAACGTGACTCGATTTAGGAGGAGAAGTCATTGAGCACATAATTTTTCATAGCGACGCAATTTCTGTGTTAATTATTCTTGTGAGGGAGCGAGGGATGTAGTAAAGTGTGAACAGTGCATCGGAAAGGAGATACTCGTATCCCAAAACTAAATCCTGTCGTTTCCATTGAAACGTGACTCAATTTAGGAGGGGAAGTCATTGAGCAGATAGTATTTCATAGCGACGCAATTTCTGTGTTAATTATTCATGTGAGGGAGCGAGGGATGTAGTAAAGTGGGAACAGTGCATCGGAAAGGAGATACTCGTGTCCCAAAACTCAATCCTGTCGTCTCCATAGATACGTTACACGATTTAGGAGGAGAAGTCATAGAACCCATAGTATTTCATAGTGACGCAATTTCTGTGTTAATTCGTTAATGTGAGGGAGCGAGCGTTGAGGTAAAGAATGAATAGTGCATCGGAAAGGAGTTACTCGTATCCTAAAACTAAATCCTGTCGTTTCCATTGAAACGTGACTCGATTTAGGAGGACAAGTCATTGAGCACATAGAATTTCATAGCGACGCAATTTCTGTGTTAATTATTCATGTGAGGGAGCGAGGGATGTAGTTGTTGTGTCGGTAGCTGGGCCGACACCGTGAAGTTGAGATGGCTGAAAAGGCACTCTAGACTAACGCAGACGGGCGTGATGTACTGGAACAGGATACGTAATTAATGTTAGGAAGAAAAGTACGGAGCATGTTTAATACTTAACTTTACTCATTCCTTGTGGTACATCGATCTTGACGATACACAGAAGACTAAGTACAATCACTGTATGGCTAATGGCGCCTTGCTAGTTCGTAGCCATTAACTTAGCTGATGGCTATTCTGTCTCTCGGCTAATGAGAGAGAATGGCTTCGTACAACTGGGCGGTAGCTAGGTTCTCGTACAACTGGGGCGAGTGCTCTCTCGTATCACGAGACCTGCCTTGGTGGTGGCGCTAGGTCTGCGATTACACAGTGGCGACACGCGGGTCCGACATGTACTAAATGGACCGCGGCCGATTTAAGCTACCACCTAGCAAGTGTGGTGTCTGGCGGTGACACCACATTCCTCCCCCGCAAATCGGCGAACGGTCGTGTGATAAGGCTTCCGCCCGCCGTGGGGAGGACCACATGTTGACGTATGCGATGAGGTGGGGAGCCTAACAACAGGCGAGGCTGTGCCACCCGCACCCGGCCATTCGGTCCGAGGGGAGCTAGGAAACGCCTGAAAAACTAGTCCAGGGTGCACGTCAACATGCGGTGTATGCGCCCGTAAAGAGACAGGAGGTACCGAAGGGTCGACCTCCATTGCGTCGGGGTAGCCGACGCGCGATGACGTCATGTGGTCCGGAGCGGGCGGGAGTTCCATGGCGGAGGACAGCTGGTCACGGGAAGCGATCGGCGGCGCGTGACCCTGGGAGGCGCTTGGCGGCTGCAGCGAAGCGTCTAATGCGGGCGGCGCCGGCGGGAGAACAAGCGGCGGCGGCGGCGGCTGCTGCTGCTGCTGCGGCGGCGGCGGCGCGTCGCCATGGGGCAAAATGGAAGGCATCGTCGGTAACACCTGGGGATGAGGCGAGCCAGTAGATGGGTCCCCAGGGCGCTGACTGGACGGCACCGTCGCTGAAAGCAGACGGGGAGCGGCAGAACCCGTGCGACGACAGAGGCGCAGCTGATTGAGATGCCGACGCTCCTCACCAGAGGCCCCCAAAACCAAATACATCGCGCGGCCGAGGCAGCGAAGAATGCGCCCTGCGAGCCAACGCCGTGAACCGCGATAGTTGCGATAAAATACAACGTCGCCTGGAGCAAAAGCAGGAGTCTGCCGCTGCACAGGAACCTGATGCGGCGGATGCAGCAAAGACATCAAGGTGCGATGAGGACGACCGTGGAGCAACTCAGCCGGCGAGCGACCATCTCGGGGCTGAGAGCGATACGAAGACAAAAAGAGCAACAATGCGTCCTCCCGAGAATGCGACTCTTTCAATTTCAACATATGTGATTTGAAAGTCCGGACCAATCGTTCAGCGGCACCGTTGGACTGAGGCGAAAACGGCGCGGATGTCAGATGTTGAATACCATTGGCCTGGCAGAATGACTGAAATTCTGCGGACATGAATTGTGGGCCATTGTCGGAAACAATAGTCTGCGGAAGACCTTCAATGCAAAAGATAGCAGACAACGCTTGGATGGTGGCGGAGGACGTCGTGGAAGACATCCGGAAAACAAAAGGAAAATTACTGAAGGCGTCGACCAGAACCAACCATCGAGCATTCCAGAATGGACCAGCAAAATCAATGTGCAAGCGTTGCCAAGGGGAAGTGGCTTTTGGCCACGCAAAGACTTTCCGCGGCGGTGCGGATTGTTGTTCGGCACACGCCGGGCACGAAGAACACATATTCGTAATCGCAGCATCGATTCCGAACCAAGTACAGTGCTGACGAGCAAGTTGTTTCGTTCGCACTATACCCCAATGTCCTTGGTGAAGAAGCCGTAAGACAGAGGACTGTAACGAACGTGGGACCACGACTCGGGACTGATCATTATCAGAACGCAACAACAAAACACCACGTCGAACAAAAAGTCTCTCCTTGTGAGCAAAAAATCGGCGAACCAACGGATCCTCGATCCGAGACTTTGACAAAGGCCATTGCGTAGCAACAAAACGTAAAACAGTATCAAGGACAGGGTCAGCAGCTGTGGCTGTAGCGACACGACGAAAATCAATCGGAAACGATTCGACCACTTCATCGGTTTCCGAATCAATGAACATGCAAGCAAGTTTGGAAGAATCGAATGCTTTATCCTCAGCAACAGGCAAACGGGACAACGCATCGGCGTTTCCGTGCTTAGCAGTGGACCGATACAAGATATCGTAGCGGTACTGCGAGAGGAAAATAGACCAGCGAATGAATTTCTGCGCTGTACGTGGAGGTACAGGCTTGGTCGGATGAAAAAGCGATGTCAAAGGTTTGTGGTCTGTGATGATGGTAAAGTGACGACCATACAAGAAATCATGGAACTTAGTAACACCAAACACGAGAGCCAAAGCTTCTTTCTCTATCTGTGAATAATTTCTTTGCGCAGACGAGAGCAATTTGGACGCAAAGGCAATAGGGCGATCATGGGAGCCAACTTTGTGCGCAAGCACAGCACCGATCCCGAAATCCGATGCATCTACCATCAACAAAAGGGGTTTCTGGGGATCGAATGGCGTAAGGCAAGTATTAGAAAGCAACGCCGATTTCAACTGGCGAAAGGCGCGTTCACATTCCGTCGTCCAGACGAACGGAACACCTTTACGGCGTAAGCGATGAAGCGGAGCTGAAATGGAAGAGGCATTGCGCACATATTTATTGTAATAATTAATTTTACCCAACACACTCTGTAGCTGTTTCACATTTTGAGGGGAAGGCAATTCTTGTATGGCACGGAGGTGCTCTGGACTCGGATGTATGCCTTGGGCATTAATGACATGTCCCAGGTATGGTAAGTCACGAGCAAAAAAACACACATTTGTCCTTCCTCAAGCGAAGACCATTTTGCCGCAAGACCTAAAAATAATGTTCGTAAGTTCGCAAGATGATCTTCTTCTGTCTGTCCGGAGATCACTATATCGTCTAGATAGTTTGCTGCAGTAGGGACCGACGCACAAATAGTTTGTAAATTTTGCTGAAACAAGGCAGGGGCGGATGCACACCCGAATGGCAGTCTTTTGAAGCGGTACAATCCAAGATGCGTGTTAACCACCAATACGCGCTGGGATTCGTCGTCCACCGGTATTTGCAAGTACGCATCGGCTAGGTCCAACTTCGAAAAATATTTTCCCGGGCACAGTTTAGCAAAAAGATCCTCTGGGCGGGGCAAAGGAAAAGTAGCAGTCACTAGCTGTGGATTCACTGTGGCCTTGAAGTCCACGCAAAGTCTCAATTTTCCGGAAGGTTTTGGCAAAAGATAGGACCTGATTTACAATAGACATGTTAAACAACTGAAATAAATCTAGACCAAACAAGTTCACTGGCGTAGAAGAACGAAGAACGTAAAATGACACAAGTTTTGTTTGTCCCTTGTATGTGGCAAGAAGACTGCACTGTCCTAACACAGGAATTTTCTGTCCGGAATACGTAGTTAACTTAACATTTGCGGAACGCAACGGAGGTTTGCCCAGTTGTTTGTACGTGTCGTGATTGAGCAATGAAACTGCAGCTCCGGTATCGAGCTGGAATGGTATCACTTTGCCTTCAAAGTCTAAGTCCACAAAAAGTTTATTGTCCTGCTGACGACAAGAGCGACTGTTTTGTGCAATTTGAATAGACGCTGGTACAGAATCACTTGCTAATTGACGTGATTTCCGGCGACGTCGACGCACAGTTTTTGTGGGACGATCACAGTCACTGTTAGAGAAAGTGTCACTGGACGAAGTGGAATTAACGACATGAATGTCCATAGGCGAAGGTCCACGAGCCTGAGTGTCCTTGGTTCGATTCCGGCGCGAAGCAAAGGGCCTGGAATTATTGTGATTGTCTGATCTGAGCTTTTTCTGGCAAACACTTTGAACATGTCCTTTCTTATTGCAGAAAAAGCAAACAGCTTGGCGTGACGGGCAATGATCACGCGAATGTCTAGTAGCACACCGCGGGCATGATTTCACTGCATTTGTGTGCTGGCGCGGCACACGTGGCTTAGCACGCGGTGGCCGCTGTGTCGACGTGCGCAAGGCCCGGTTACCGGGCCGCGCAGCGCGTCCAGCGGGCCGGTTAATGTTACACACGGCTGGCGAAGTTTCAAAAGATTCCTGAGCACAGTCAAGTGTGTCCTGTCTATCCAATATGTCTATCACTTGTTGAAGGGAGGGATTAACTAGTTTCAAAATTTGCTCCCGTATGCGAACATCAGAAACGTTCTGTGCAATTGCATCACGCACCATTGTATCTGAATAAGAAAGACCACAGTCACATTCAAAGGCACAGTCCCTAGTAAGTCCTTGCAATGTTGCTACCCACTCCCTATTAGTTTGACCGGCCGTACGTTTCGTACGAAAGAACGTATACCGTTTTGCAACCACATTAACTGTTTCTTTGAAATAGGCATCTAATGCAGACAAAATTTCCTCGTAGGACAGAGTTGCTACGTCTCGTCGGGGAAACAATTTCACTATCGCACGGTATGTGGACACACCGACACAAGAAAGCAAAAACGGCTGCCGCTCATTACCTTGAATTCTGTAGGCTGCTAGATGAAAGTTGAACTGGCGAGACCACTCGTGCCAGGTCTCATCGGCTGCCACGTATGGTCGAAAGGGAGGAGCAACAGCGTTTAGTGGCAGCGGTAGCGAAGAAGCGGCGGCGGCCGCATCGGTGTGCAGCGCACGTTGACCCTGGACGAGCTGTCCAAGGGCATCCAGTAACGCCTGCGTCTGCTGATTCTGCAAGCGATAAAATTCGGACAGTACATCTGGAGAATGTGGCGAAGCCATGACACAATTAAATGTAAGCAATCAGAAAGAACTCTTTTCCCTCGTCGCCAATGTTGTGTCGGTAGCTGGGCCGACACCGTGAAGTTGAGATGGCTGAAAAGGCACTCTAGACTAACGCAGACGGGCGCGATGTACTGGAACAGGATACGTAATTAATGTTAGGAAGAAAAGTACGGAGCATGTTTAATACTTAACTTTACTCATTCCTTGTGGTACATCGATCTTGACGATACACAGAAGACTTTAAGTACAATCACTGTATGGCTAATGGCGCCTTGCTAGTTCGTAGCCATTAACTTAGCTGATGGCTATTCTGTCTCTCGGCTAATGAGAGAGAAAGGCTTCGTACAACTGGGCGGTAGCTAGGTTCTCGTACAACTGGGGCGAGTGCTCTCTCGTATCACGAGACCTGCCTTGGTGGTGGCGCTAGGTCTGCGATTACACAGTGGCGACACGCGGGTCCGACATGTACTAAATGGACCGCGGCCGATTTAAGCTACCACCTAGCAAGTGTGGTGTCTGGCGGTGACACCACAGTAGTAAAGTCGGAACAGTGCATCGGAAAGGAGATACTCGTGTCCCAAAACTCAATCCCTTCGTTTCCATAGAAACGTTACACGATTTAGAAGGAGAAGCCATAGAACCCATAGTATTTCATAGCGACGCAATTTCTGTGTTAATTCGTCAATGTGAGGGAGCGAGCGTTGAGGTAAAGATTGAATAGTGCATCGGAAAGGAGTTACTCGTATCCCAAAACTAAATCCTGTCGTTTCCATAGAAACGTGACTCGATTTAGGAGCAGAAGTCATTGAGCACATAGTATTTCATAGCGACGCAATTTCTGTGTTAATTATTCATGTGAGGGAGCGAGGGATGTAGTAAAGTGGGAACAGTGCATCGGAAAGGAGATACTCGTGTCCCAAAACTAAATCCTGTCGTTTCCATTGAAACATGACTCGATTTAGGAGGAGAAGTCATTGAGCACATAGTATTTCATAGCGACGCAATTTATGTGTTAAATATTCATGTGAGGGAGCGAGGGATGTAGTAAAGTGGGAACAGTGCATCGGAAAGGAGATACTCGCATCCCAAAACTAAATCCAATCGTTTAAATTGAAACGTTACTCGATTTAGGAGGAGAAGTCATTGAGCACATAGTTTTTCATAGCGACGCAATTTCTGTGTTAATTATTCATGTGAGGGAGCGAGGGATGTAGTAAAGTGGGAACAGTGCATTGGAAAGGAGATACTCGTATCCCAAAACTAAATCCTGTCGTTTCCATTGAAACGTGACTCGATTTAGGAGGAGAAGTCATTGAGCACATAGTATTTCATAGCGACGAAATTTCCGTGTTAATTAATTATGTGAGGGAGCGAGGGATGTAGTAAAGTGGGAACAGTGCATCGGAAAGGAGATACTCGTATCCCAAAACTAAATCCTGTCGTTTCCATTGAAACGTGACTCGATTTAGGAGGAGAAGTCATTGAGCACATAGTTTTTCATAGCGATGCAATTTCTGTGTTAATTATTCATGTGAGGGAGCGAGGGATGTAGTAAAGTGGGAACAGTGCATCGGAAAGGAGATACTCGTGTCCCAAAACTCAATCCTATCGTTTCCATAGAAACGTTACACGATTTAGAAGGAGAAGTCATAGAACCCATAATATTTCATATCGACGCAATTTCTGTGTAAATTCGTCAATGTGAGGGAGCGAGCGTTGAGGTAAAGAATGAATAGTGCATCGGAAAGGAGTTACTCGTATCCCAAAACTAAATCCTGTCGTTTCCATTGAAACGTGACTCGATTTAGGAGGAGAAGTCATTGAGCACATAGTATTTCATAGCGACGCAATTTCTGTGTTAATTATTCATGTGAGGGAGCGAGGGATGTAGTAAAGTGGGAACAGTGCATCGGAAAGGAGATACTCGTATCCCAAAACTAAATCCTGTCTTTTCCATTGAAACGTGACTCGATTTAGGAGGAGAGGTCATTGAGCACATAGTATTTCATAGCGATGCAATTTCTGTGTTAATTATTCATGTGAGGGAGCGAGGGATGTAGTAAAGTGGGAACAGTGCATCGGAAAGGAGATACTCGTGTCCCAAAACTAAATCCTGTCGTTTCCATTGAAACGTGACTCGATTTAGGGGGAGAAGTCATTGAGCACATAGTTTTTCATAGCGACGCAATTTCTGTGTTAATTATTCATGTGAGGGAGCGAGGGATGTAGTAAAGTGGGAACAGTGCATCGGAAAGGAGATACTCGTATGCCAAAACTAAATCCTGTCGTTTCGATTGAAACGTGACTCGATTTAGGAGGAGAAGTCATTGAGCACATAGTATTTCATAGCGACGCAATTTCTGTGTTAATTATTCATGTGAGGGAGCGAGGGATGTAGTAAAGTGGGAACAGTGCATCGGAAAGGAGACACTCGTATCCCAAAACTAAATCCTGTCGTTTCCATTGAAACGTGACTCGATTTAGGAGGAGAAGTCATTGAGCACATAGTATTTCATAGCGACGCAATTTCTGTGTTAATTATTCACGTGACGGGGCGAGGGATGTAGTAAAGTGGGAACAGTGCATCGGAAAGGAGATACTCGTGTCCCAAAACTAAATCCTGTCGTTTCCATTGAAACGTGACCCGATTTAGGGGGAGAAGTCATTGAGCACATAGTTTTTCATAGCGACGCAATTTCTGTGTTAATTATTCATGTGAGGGAGCGAGGGATGTAGTATAGTGGGAACAGTGCATCGGAAAGGAGATACTCGCATCCCAAAACTAAATCCTGCCGTTTCCATTGAAACGTGACTCAATTTAGGAGGAGAAGTCATTGAGCACATACTATTTCATAGCGACGCAATATCTGTGTTAATTATTAATGTGAGGGAGCGAGGGATGTAGTAAAGTGGAAACAGTGCATCGGAAAGGAGATACTCGTGTCCCAGAACTCAATCCTGTCGTTTCCATAGAAACGTTACACGATTTAGAAGGAGAAGTCATAGAACCCATAGTATTTCATAGCGACACAATTTCTGTGTTAATTCGTCAATGTGAGGGAGCGAGCGTTGAGGTAAAGAATGAACAGTGCATCGGAAAGGAGATACTCGTGTCCCAAAACTAAATCCTGTCGTTTCCATTGAAACGTGACTCGAAATAGGGGGAGAAGTCATTGAGCACATAGTTTTTCATAGCGACGCAATTTCTGTGTTAATTATTCATGTGAGGGAGCGAGGGATGTAGTAAAGTGGGAACAGTCCATCGGAAAGGAATTACTCGTATCCCAAAACTAAATCCTGTCGTTTCCATTGAAACGTGACTCGATTTAGGAAGAGAAGTCATTGAGCACATAGTATTCCATAGCGACGCAATTTCTGTGTTAATTCGTCAATGTGAGGGAGCGAGCGTTGAGGTAAAGATTGAATAGTGCATCGGAAAGGAGTTACTCGTATCCCAAAACTAAATCCTGTCGTTTCCATAGAAACGTGACTCGATTTAGGAGCAGAAGTCATTGAGCACATAGTATTTCATAGCGACGCAATTTCTGTGTTAATTATTCATGTGAGGGAGCGAGGGATGTAGTAAAGTGGGAACAGTGCATCGGAAAGGAGATACTCGTGTCCCAAAACTAAATCCTGTCGTTTCCATTGAAACATGACTCGATTTAGGAGGAGAAGTCATTGAGCACATAGTATTTCATAGCGACGCAATTTATGTGTTAAATATTCATGTGAGGGAGCGAGGGATGTAGTAAAGTGGGAACAGTGCATCGGAAAGGAGATACTCGCATCCCAAAACTAAATCCAATCGTTTAAATTGAAACGTTACTCGATTTAGGAGGAGAAGTCATTGAGCACATAGTTTTTCATAGCGACGCAATTTCTGTGTTAATTATTCATGTGAGGGAGCGAGGGATGTAGTAAAGTGGGAACAGTGCATTGGAAAGGAGATACTCGTATCCCAAAACTAAATCCTGTCGTTTCCATTGAAACGTGACTCGATTTAGGAGGAGAAGTCATTGAGCACATAGTATTTCATAGCGACGAAATTTCCGTGTTAATTAATTATGTGAGGGAGCGAGGGATGTAGTAAAGTGGGAACAGTGCATCGGAAAGGAGATACTCGTATCCCAAAACTAAATCCTGTCGTTTCCATTGAAACGTGACTCGATTTAGGAGGAGAAGTCATTGAGCACATAGTTTTTCATAGCGATGCAATTTCTGTGTTAATTATTCATGTGAGGGAGCGAGGGATGTAGTAAAGTGGGAACAGTGCATCGGAAAGGAGATACTCGTGTCCCAAAACTCAATCCTATCGTTTCCATAGAAACGTTACACGATTTAGAAGGAGAAGTCATAGAACCCATAATATTTCATATCGACGCAATTTCTGTGTAAATTCGTCAATGTGAGGGAGCGAGCGTTGAGGTAAAGAATGAATAGTGCATCGGAAAGGAGTTACTCGTATCCCAAAACTAAATCCTGTCGTTTCCATTGAAACGTGACTCGATTTAGGAGGAGAAGTCATTGAGCACATAGTATTTCATAGCGACGCAATTTCTGTGTTAATTATTCATGTGAGGGAGCGAGGGATGTAGTAAAGTGGGAACAGTGCATCGGAAAGGAGATACTCGTATCCCAAAACTAAATCCTGTCTTTTCCATTGAAACGTGACTCGATTTAGGAGGAGAGGTCATTGAGCACATAGTATTTCATAGCGATGCAATTTCTGTGTTAATTATTCATGTGAGGGAGCGAGGGATGTAGTAAAGTGGGAACAGTGCATCGGAAAGGAGATACTCGTGTCCCAAAACTAAATCCTGTCGTTTCCATTGAAACGTGACTCGATTTAGGGGGAGAAGTCATTGAGCACATAGTTTTTCATAGCGACGCAATTTCTGTGTTAATTATTCATGTGAGGGAGCGAGGGATGTAGTAAAGTGGGAACAGTGCATCGGAAAGGAGATACTCGTATGCCAAAACTAAATCCTGTCGTTTCGATTGAAACGTGACTCGATTTAGGAGGAGAAGTCATTGAGCACATAGTATTTCATAGCGACGCAATTTCTGTGTTAATTATTCATGTGAGGGAGCGAGGGATGTAGTAAAGTGGGAACAGTGCATCGGAAAGGAGACACTCGTATCCCAAAACTAAATCCTGTCGTTTCCATTGAAACGTGACTCGATTTAGGAGGAGAAGTCATTGAGCACATAGTATTTCATAGCGACGCAATTTCTGTGTTAATTATTCACGTGACGGGGCGAGGGATGTAGTAAAGTGGGAACAGTGCATCGGAAAGGAGATACTCGTGTCCCAAAACTAAATCCTGTCGTTTCCATTGAAACGTGACCCGATTTAGGGGGAGAAGTCATTGAGCACATAGTTTTTCATAGCGACGCAATTTCTGTGTTAATTATTCATGTGAGGGAGCGAGGGATGTAGTATAGTGGGAACAGTGCATCGGAAAGGAGATACTCGCATCCCAAAACTAAATCCTGCCGTTTCCATTGAAACGTGACTCAATTTAGGAGGAGAAGTCATTGAGCACATACTATTTCATAGCGACGCAATATCTGTGTTAATTATTAATGTGAGGGAGCGAGGGATGTAGTAAAGTGGAAACAGTGCATCGGAAAGGAGATACTCGTGTCCCAGAACTCAATCCTGTCGTTTCCATAGAAACGTTACACGATTTAGAAGGAGAAGTCATAGAACCCATAGTATTTCATAGCGACACAATTTCTGTGTTAATTCGTCAATGTGAGGGAGCGAGCGTTGAGGTAAAGAATGAACAGTGCATCGGAAAGGAGATACTCGTGTCCCAAAACTAAATCCTGTCGTTTCCATTGAAACGTGACTCGAAATAGGGGGAGAAGTCATTGAGCACATAGTTTTTCATAGCGACGCAATTTCTGTGTTAATTATTCATGTGAGGGAGCGAGGGATGTAGTAAAGTGGGAACAGTCCATCGGAAAGGAATTACTCGTATCCCAAAACTAAATCCTGTCGTTTCCATTGAAACGTGACTCGATTTAGGAAGAGAAGTCATTGAGCACATAGTATTCCATAGCGACGCAATTTCTGTGTTAATAATTCATGTGAGGGAGCGAGGGATGTAGTAAAGTGGGAACAGTGCATCGGAAAGGAGATACTCGTATCCCAAAACTAAGTCCTGTCGTTTCCATTGAAACGTGACTCGATTTAGGAGGAGAAGTCATTGAGCTCATAGTATTTCATAGCGATGCAATTTCTGTGTTAATTATTCATGTGAGGGAGCGAGGGATGTAGTAAAGTGGGAACAGTGCATCGGAAAGGAGATACTCGTGTCCCAAAACTAAATCCTGTCGTTTCCATTGAAACGTGACTCGATTTAGGAGGAGAAGTCATTGAGCACATAGTTTTTCATAGCGACGCAATTTCTGTGTTAATTATTCATGTGAGGGAGCGAGGGATGTAGTAAAGTGGGAACAGTGCATCGGAAAGGAAATACTCGTATCCCAAAACTAAATCCTGTCGTTTCCATTGAAACGTGACTCGATTTAGGAGGAGAAGTCATTGAGCACATAGTTTTTCATAGCGACGCAATATCTGTGTTAATTATTCATGTGAGGGCGCGAGGGGTGTAGTAAAGTGCGAACAGTGCATCGGAAAGGAGATACTCGTATGCCAAAACTAAATCCTGTCGTTTCCATTGAAACGTGACTCGATTTAGGAGGAGAAGTCATTGAGCACATAGTATTTCATAGCGACGCAATTTCTGTGTTAATTATTCATGTGAGGGAGCGAGGGATGTAGTAAAGTGGGAACAGTGCATCGGATAGGAGATACTCGTATCCCAAAACTAAATCCTGTCGTTTCCATTGGAACGTGACTCGATTTAGGAGGAGAAGTCATTGAGCACATAGTATTTCATAGCGACGCAATTTCTGTGTTACTTATTCACGTGAGGGGGCGAGGGATGTAGTAAAGTGGGAACAGTGCATCGGAAAGGAGATACACGTATCCCAAAACTTAATCCTGTCGTTTCCATAGAAACGTTACACGTTTTAGAAGGAGAAGTCATAGAACCCATAGTATTTCATAGCGACACAATATCTGTGTTAATTCGTCAATGTGAGGGAGCGAGCGTTGAGGTAAAGAATGAATAGTGCATCGGAAAGGAGATACTCGTGTCCCAAAACTAAATCCTGTCGTTTCCATTGAAACGTGACTCGATTTAGGAGGAGAAGTCATTGAGCACATAGTTTTTCATAGCTACGCAATTTCTGTGTTAATTATTCATGTGAGGGAGCGAGGGATGTAGTAAAGTGGGAACAGTGCATCGAAAAGGAGATACACGTATCCCAAAACTAAATCCTGTCGTTTCCATTGAAACGTGACTCGATTTAGGAGGAGAAGTCATAGAGCACATAGTATTCCATAGCGACGCAATTTCTGTGTTAATAATTCATGTGAGGGAGCGAGGGATGTAGTAAAGTGGGAACAGTGCATAGGAAAGGAGATACTCGTATCCCAAAACTAAATCCTGTCGTTTCCATTGAAACGTTACTCGATTTAGGAGGTGAAGTCATAGAGCACATAGTTTTTCATAGCGACGCAATTTCTGTGTTAATTATTCATGTGAGGGAGCGAGGGATGTAGTAAAGTGGGAACAGTGCATCGGAAAGGAGATACTCGTATCCCAAAACTAAATCCTTTCGTTTCCATTGAAACGTGACTCGATTTAGGAGGAGAAGTCATTGAGCACATAGTATTTCATAGCGACGCAATTTCTGTGTTAATTATTCATGTGATGGAGCGAGGGATGTAGTAAAGTGGGAACAGTGCATCGGAAAGGAGATACTCGTATCCCAAAACTAAATCCTGTCGTTTCCATTGAAACGTGGCCCGATTTAGGAGGAGAAGTCATTGAGCACATAGTATTTCATAGCGACGCAATTTCTGTGTTAATTATTCATGTGAGGGGGCGAGGGATGTAGTAAAGTGGGACAGTGCATCGGAAAGGAGATACTCTTGTCCCAAAACTAAATCCTGTCGTTTCCATTGAAACGTGACTCGATTTAGGGGAGAAGTCATTGAGCACATAGTTTTTCATAGCGACGCAATTTCTGTGTTAATTATTCATGTGAGGGAGCGAGGGATGTAGTAAAGTGGGAACAGTGCATCGGAAAGGAGATACTCGTATCCCAAAACTGAATCCTGTCGTTTCCATTGAAACGTGACTCAATTTAGGAGGAGAAGTCATTGAGCACATACTATTTCATAGCGACGCAATTTCTGTGTTAATTATTCATGTGAGGGAGCGAGGGATGTAGTAGAGTGGAAACAGTGCATCAGAAAGGAGATACTCGTGTCCCAAAACTCATTCCTGTCGTTTCCATAGAAACGTTACACGATTTAGAAGGAGAAGTCATTAAGCACATAGTATTCCATAGCGACGGAATTTCTGTGTTAATAATTCATGTGAGGGAGCGAGGGATGTAGTAAAGTGGGAACAGTGCATCGGAAAGGAGATACTCGTATCCCAAAACTCAATCCTGTCGTTTCCATAGAAACGTTACACGATTTAGAAGGAGAAGTCATAGAACCCATAGTATTTCATAGCGACGCAATTTCTGTGTTAATTCGTCAATGTGAGGGAGCGAGCGTTGAGGTAAAGAATGAATAGTGCATCGGAAAGGAGTTACTCGTAACCCAAAACTAAATCCTGTCGTTTCCATTGAAACGTGACTCGATTTAGGAGGAGAAGTCATTGAGCACATAGTATTTCATAGCGACGCAATTTCTGTGTTAATTATTCATGTGAGGGAGCGAGGGATGTAGTAAAGTGGGAACAGTGCATCGGACAGGAGATACTAGTATCCCAAAACTAAATCCTGTCGTTTCAATTGAAACGTGACTCGATATAGGAGGAGAAGTCATTGAGCACATAGTATTTCATAGCGACGCAATTTCTGTGTTAATTATTCATGTGAGGGAGCGAGGGGTGTGGTAAAGTGGGAACAGTGCATCGGAAAGGAGATACTCGTATCCCAAAACTAAATCCTGTCGTTTCCATTGAAACGTGACTCGATTTAGGAGGAGAAGTCATTGAGCACATAGTTTTTCATAGCGACGCAATTTCTGTGTTAATTATTCATGTGAGGGAGCGAGGGATGTAGTAAAGTGGGAACAGTGCATCGGAAAGGAGATACTCGTATCCCAAAACTGAATCCTGTCGTTTCCATTGAAACGTTACTCGATTTAGGAGGTGAAGTCATTGAGCACATAGTTTTTCATAGCGACGCAATTTCTGTGTTAATTATTCATGTGAGGGAGCGAGGGATGTAGTAAAGTGGGAACAGTGCATCGGAAAGGAGATACTCGTATCCCAAAACTAAATCCTTTCGTTTCCATTGAAACGTGACTCGATTTAGGAGGAGAAGTCATTGAGCACATAGTATTTCATAGCGACGCAATTTCTGTGTTAATTATTCATGTGATGGAGCGAGGGATGTAGTAAAGTGGGAACAGTGCATCGGAAAGGAGATACTCGTATCCCAAAACTAAATCCTGTCGTTTCCATTGAAACGTGGCCCGATTTAGGAGGAGAAGTCATTGAGCACATAGTATTTCATAGCGACGCAATTTCTGTGTTAATTATTCATGTGAGGGGGCGAGGGATGTAGTAAAGTGGGACAGTGCATCGGAAAGGAGATACTCTTGTCCCAAAACTAAATCCTGTCGTTTCCATTGAAACGTGACTCGATTTAGGGGAGAAGTCATTGAGCACATAGTTTTTCATAGCGACGCAATTTCTGTGTTAATTATTCATGTGAGGGAGCGAGGGATGTAGTAAAGTGGGAACAGTGCATCGGAAAGGAGATACTCGTATCCCAAAACTGAATCCTGTCGTTTCCATTGAAACGTGACTCAATTTAGGAGGAGAAGTCATTGAGCACATACTATTTCATAGCGACGCAATTTCTGTGTTAATTATTCATGTGAGGGAGCGAGGGATGTAGTAGAGTGGAAACAGTGCATCAGAAAGGAGATACTCGTGTCCCAAAACTCAATCCTGTCGTTTCCATAGAAACGTTACACGATTTAGAAGGAGAAGTCATTGAGCACATAGTATTCCATAGCGACGCAATTTCTGTGTTAATAATTCATGTGAGGGAGCGAGGGATGTAGTAAAGTGGGAACAGTGCATCGGAAAGGAGATACTCGTATCCCAAAACTCAATCCTGTCGTTTCCATAGAAACGTTACACGATTTAGAAGGAGAAGTCATAGAACCCATAGTATTTCATAGCGACGCAATTTCTGTGTTAATTCGTCAATGTGAGGGAGCGAGCGTTGAGGTAAAGAATGAATAGTGCATCGGAAAGGAGTTACTCGTAACCCAAAACTAAATCCTGTCGTTTCCATTGAAACGTGACTCGATTTAGGAGGAGAAGTCATTGAGCACATAGTATTTCATAGCGACGCAATTTCTGTGTTAATTATTCATGTGAGGGAGCGAGGGATGTAGTAAAGTGGGAACAGTGCATCGGACAGGAGATACTAGTATCCCAAAACTAAATCCTGTCGTTTCAATTGAAACGTGACTCGATTTAGGAGGAGAAGTCATTGAGCACATAGTATTTCATAGCGACGCAATTTCTGTGTTAATTATTCATGTGAGGGAGCGAGGGGTGTGGTAAAGTGGGAACAGTGCATCGGAAAGGAGATACTCGTATCCCAAAACTAAATCCTGTCGTTTCCATTGAAACGTGACTCGATTTAGGAGGAGAAGTCATTGAGCACATAGTATTTGATAGCGACGCAATTTCTGCGTTAATTATTCATGTGAGGGAGCGAGGGACGTAGTAAAGTGGGAAAATGTGCATTGGAAAGGAGTTACTCGTATCCCAAAACTAAATCCTGTCGTTTCCATTGAAACGTGAGTCGATTTAGGAGGAGAAGTCATTGGGCACATAGTATTTCATAGCGACGCAATTTCTGTGTTAATTATTCATGTGAGGCATCGAGGGATGTAGTAAAGTGGGAACAGTGCATCGGAAAGGAGATACTCGTATCCCAAAACTAAATCCTGTCGTTTCCATTGAAACGTGACACGATTTAGAAGAAGAAGACATTGAGCACATAGTATTTCATAGCGACGCAATTTGTGTGCTAATTATTCATGTGAGGGAGCGAGGGATGTAGTAAAGTGGGAACAGTGCATCGGAAAGGAGATACTCGTGTCCCAAAACTCAATCCTGTCGTTTCCATAGAAACGTTACACGATTTAGAAGGAGAAGTCATAGAACCTATAGTATCTCATAGCGACGCAATTTCTGTGTTAATTCGTCAATGTGAGGGAGCGAGCGTTGAGGTAAAGAATGAACAGTGGATCGGAAAGGAGTTACTCGTATCCCAAAACTAAATCCTGTCGTTTCCATTGAAACGTGACTCGATTTAGGAGGAGAAGTCATTGAGCACATAGTATTTCATAGCGACGCAATTTCTGTGTTAATTATTCATGTGAGGGGGCGAGGGATGTAGTAAAGTGGGAACAGTGCATCGGATAGGAGATACTCGTATCCCAAAACTAAATCCTGTCAATTCCATTGGAACGTGACTCGATTTAGGAGGAGAAGTCGTTGAGCACATAGTATTTCATAGCGACGCAATTTCTGTGTTAATTATTCACGTGAGGGGGCGAGGGATGTAGTAAAGTGGGAACAGTGCATCGGAAAGGAGATACACGTATCCCAAAACTAAATCCTGTCGTTTCCATAGAAACGTTACACGTTTTAGAAGGAGAAGTCATAGAACCCATAGTATTTCATAGCGACACAATATCTGTGTTAATTCGTCAATGTGAGGGAGCGAGCGTTGAGGTAAAGAATGAATAGTGCATCGGAAAGGAGATACTCGTGTCCCAAAACTAAATCCTGTCGTTTCCATTGAAACGTGACGCGATTTAGGAGGAGAAGTCATTGAGCACATAGTTTTTCATAGCGACGCAATTTCTGTGTTAATAATTCATGTGAGGGAGCGAGGGATGTAGTAAAGTGGGAACAGAGCATCGAAAAGGAGATACACGTATCCCAAAACTAAATCCTGTCGTTTCCATTGAAACGTGACTCGATTTAGGAGGAGAAGTCATTGAGCACATAGTATTCCATAGCGACGCAATTTCTGTGTTAATAATTCATGTGAGGGAGCGAGGGATGTAGTAAAGTGGGAACAGTGCATAGGAAAGGAGATACTCGTATCCCAAAACTAAATCCTGTCGTTTCCATTGAAACGTTACTCGATTTAGGAGGAGAAGTCATTGAGCACATAGTTTTTCATAGCGACGCAATTTCTGTGTTAATTATTCATGTGAGGGAGCGAGGGATGTAGTAAAGTGGGAACAGTGCTTCGGAAAGGAGATACTCGTATCCCAAAACTAAATCCTTTCGTTTCCATTGAAACGTGACTCCATTTAGGAGGAGAAGTCATTGAGCACATAGTATTTCATAGCGACGCAATTTCTGTGTTAATTATTCATGTGATGGAGCGAGGGATGTAGTAAAGTGGGAACAGTGCATCGGAAAGGAGATACTCGTATCCCAAAACTAAATCTTGTCCTTTCCATTGAAACGTGACTCGATTTAGGAGGAGAAGTCATTGAGCACATAGTATTTCATAGCGACGCAATTCCTGTGTTAATTATTCATGTGAGGGGGCGAGGGATGTAGTAAAGTGGGAACAGTGCATCGGAAAGGAGATACTCTTGTCCCAAAACTAAATCCTGTCGTTTCCATTGAAACGTGACTCGATTTAGGGGAGAAGTCATTGAGCACATAGTTTTTCATAGCGACGCAATTTCTGTGTCAATTATTCATGTGAGGGAGCGAGGGATGTAGTAAAGTGGGAACAGTGCATCGGAAAGGAGATACTCGTATCCCAAAACTGAATCCTGTCGTTTCCATTGAAACGTGACTCAAATTAGGAGGAGAAGTCATTGAGCACATACTATTTCATAGCGACGCAATTTCTGTGTTAATTATTCATGTGAGGGAGCGAGGGATGTAGTAAAGTGGAAACAGTGCATCAGAAAGTAGATACTCGTGTCCCAAAACTCAATCCTGTCGTTTCCATAGAAACGTTACACGATTTAGAAGGAGAAGTCATTGAGCACATAGTATTCCATAGCGACGCAATTTCTGTGTTAATAATTCATGTGAGGGAGCGAGGGATGTAGTAAAGTGGGAACAGTGCATCGGAAAGGAGATACTCGTATCCCAAAACTAAATCCTGTCGTTTCCATTGAAACGTGACTCGATTTAGGAGGAGAAGTCATTGAGCACATAGTATTTCATAGCGACGCAATTTCTGTGTTAATTATTCATGTGAGGGAGCGAGGGATGCAGTAAAGTGGGAACAGTGCATCGGAAAGGAGATACTCGTATCCCAAAACTAAATCCTGTCGTTGCCATTGAAACGTGACTCGATTTAGGAGGAGAAGTCATTGAGCACATAGTATTTCATAGCGACGCAATTTCTGTGTTAATTATTCATGTGAGGGAGCGAGGGATGTAGTAAAGTAAGAACAGTGCATCGGAAAGAAGACACTCGTGTCCCAAAACTCAATCCTGTCGTTTCCATAGAAACGTTACACGATTTAGAAGGAGAAGTCATAGAACCCATAGTATTTCATAGCGACGCTATTTCTGTGTTAATTATTGACGTGAGGGGGCGAGGGATGTAGTAAAGTGGGAACAGTGCATCGGAAAGGAGATACACGTATCCCAAAACTAAATCCTGTCGTTTCCATAGAAACGTTACACGTTTTAGAAGGAGAAGTCATAGAACCCATAGTATTTCATAGCGACACAATATCTGTGTTAAATCGTCAATGTGAGGGAGCGAGCGTTGAGGTAAAGAATGAATAGTGCATCGGAAAGGAGATACTCGTGTCCCAAAACTAAATCCTGTCGTTTCCATTGAAACGTGACTCGATTTAGGAGGAGAAGTCATTGAGCACATAGTTTTTCATAGCGACGCAATTTCTGTGTTAATAATTCATGTGAGGGAGCGAGGGATGTAGTAAAGTGGGAACAGTGCATCGAAAAGGAGATACACGTATCCCAAAACTAAATCCTGTCGTTTCCATTGAAACGTGACTCGATTTAGGAGGAGAAGTCATTGAGCACATAGTATTCCATAGCGACGCAATTTCTGTGTTAATAATTCATGTGAGGGAGCGAGGGATGTAGTAAAGTGGGAACAGTGCATAGGAAAGGAGATACTCGTATCCCAAAACTAAATCCTGTCGTTTCCATTGAAACGTTACTCGATTTAGGGGGAGAAGTCATTGAGCACATAGTTTTTCATAGCGACGCAATTTCTGTGTTAATTATTCATGTGAGGGAGCGAGGGATGTAGTAAAGTGGGAACAGTGCATCGGAAAGGAAATACTCGTATTCCAAAACTAAATCCTGTCGTTCCCATTGAAACGTAACTCGATTTAGGAGGAGAAGTCATTGAGCACATAGTTTTTCATAGCGACGCAATTTCTGTGTTAATTATTCATGTGAGGGAGCGAGGGATGTAGTAAAGTGGGAACAGTGCATCGGAAAGGAGATACTCGTATCCCAAAACTAAATCCTTTCGTTTCCATTGAAACGTGACACGATTTAGGAGGAGAAGTCATTGAGCACATAGTATTTCATAGCGACGCAATTTCTGTGTTAATTATTCATGTGATGGAGCGAGGGATGTAGTAAAGTGGGAACAGTGCATCGGAAAGGAGATACTCGTATCCCAAAACTAAATCCTGTCGTTTCCATTGAAACGTGACTCGATTTAGGAGGAGAAGTCATTGAGCACATAGTATTCCATAGCGACGCAATTTCTGTGTTAATAATTCATGTGAGGGAGCGAGTGATGTAGTAAAGTGGGAACAGTGCATCGGAAAGGAGATACTCGTATCCCAAAACTAAATCCAGTCGTTTCCATTGAAACGTGACTCGATTTAGGAGGAGAAGTCATTGAGCACATAGTATTTCATAGCGACGCAATTTCTGTGTTAATTATTCATGTGAGGGAGCGAGGGATGCAGTAAAGTGGGAACAGTGCATCGGAAAGGAGATACTCGTATCCCAAAACTAAATCCTGTCGTTGCCATTGAAACGTGACTCGATTTAGGAGGAGAAGTCATTGAGCACATAGTATTTCATAGCGACGCAATTTCTGTGTTAATTATTCATGTGAGGGAGCGAGGGATGTAGTAAAGTAAGAACAGTGCATCGGAAAGAAGACACTCGTGTCCCAAAACTCAATCCTGTCGTTTCCATAGAAACGTTACACGATTTAGAAGGAGAAGTCATAGAACCCATAGTATTTCATAGCGACGCAATTTCTGTGTTAATTCGTCAATGTGAGGGAGCGAGCGTTGAGGTAAAGAATGAATAGTGCATCGGAAAGGAGTTACTCGTAACCCAAAACTAAATCCTGTCGTTTCCATTGAAACGTGACTCGATTTAGGAGGAGAAGTCATTGAGCACATAGTATTTCATAGCGACGCAATTTCTGTGTTAATTATTCATGTGAGGGAGCGAGGGATGTAGTAAAGTGGGAACAGTGCATCGGACAGGAGATACTAGTATCCCAAAACTAAATCCTGTCGTTTCAATTGAAACGTGACTCGATTTAGGAGGAGAAGTCATTGAGCACATGGTATTTCATAGCGACGCAATTTCTGTGTTAATTATTCATGTGAGGGAGCGAGGGATGTGGTAAGTGGGAACAGTGCATCGGAAAGGAGATACTCGTATCCCAAAACTAAATCCTGTCGTTTCCATTGAAACGTGACTCGATTTAGGAGGAGAAGTCATTGAGCACATAGTATTTGATAGCGACGCAATTTCTGCGTTAATTATTCATGTGAGGGAGCGAGGGACGTAGTAAAGTGGGAAAATGTGCATTGGAAAGGAGTTACTCGTATCCCAAAACTAAATCCTGTCGTTTCCATTGAAACATGAGTCGATTTAGGAGGAGAAGTCATTGAGCACATAGTATTTCATAGCGACGCAATTTCTGTGTTAATTATTCATGTGAGGCATCGAGGGATGTAGTAAAGTGGGAACAGTGCATCGGAAAGGAGATACTCGTATCCCAAAACTAAATCCTGTCGTTTCCATTGAAACGTGACTCGATTTAGAAGAAGAAGACATTGAGCACATAGTATTTCATAGCGACGCAATTTGTGTGCTAATTATTCATGTGAGGGAGCGAGGGATGTAGTAAAGTGGGAACAGTGCATCGGAAAGGAGATACTCGTGTCCCAAAACACAATCCTGTCGATTCCATAGAAACGTTACACGATTTAGAAGGAGAAGTCATAGAACCTATAGTATTTCATAGCGACGCAATTTCTGTGTTAATTCGTCAATGTGAGGGAGCGAGCGTTGAGGTAAAGAATGAACAGTGGATCGGAAAGGAGTTACTCGTATCCCAAAACTAAATCCTGTCGTTTCCATTGAAACGTGACTCGATTTAGGAGGAGAAGTCATTGAGCACATAGTATTTCATAGCGACGCAATTTCTGTGTTAATTATTCATGTGAGGGGGCGAGGGATGTAGTAAAGTGGGAACAGTGCATCGGATAGGAGATACTCGTATCCCAAAACTAAATCCTGTCGTTTCCATTGGAACGTGACTCGATTTAGGAGGAGAAGTCATTGAGCACATAGTATTTCATAGCGACGCAATTTCTGTGTTAATTATTCACGTGAGGGGGCGAGGGATGTAGTAAAGTGGGAACAGTGCATCGGAAAGGAGATACACGTATCCCAAAACTAAATCCTGTCGTTTCCATAGAAACGTTACACGTTTTAGAAGGAGAAGTCATAGAACCCATAGTATTTCATAGCGACACAATATCTGTGTTAATTCGTCAATGTGAGGGAGCGAGCGTTGAGGTAAAGAATGAATAGTGCATCGGAAAGGAGATACTCGTGTCCCAAAACTAAATCCTGTCGTTTCCATTGAAACGTGACTCGATTTAGGAGGAGAAATCATTGAGCACATAGTTTTTCATAGCGACGCAATTTCTGTGTTAATAATTCATGTGAGGGAGCGAGGGATGTAGTAAAGTGGGAATAGTGCATCGAAAAGGAGATACACGTATCCCAAAACTAAATCCTGTCGTTTCCATTGAAACGTGACTCGATTTAGGAGGAGAAGTCATTGAGCACATAGTATTCCATAGCGACGCAATTTCTGTGTTAATAATTCATGTGAGGGAGCGAGGGATGTAGTAAAGTGGGAACAGTGCATAGGAAAGGAGATACTCGTATCCCAAAACTAAATCCTGTCGTTTCCATTGAAACGTTACTCGATTTAGGAGGAGAAGTCATTGAGCACATAGTTTTTCATAGCGACGCAATTTCTGTGTTAATTATTCATGTGAGGGAGCGTGGGATGTAGTAAAGTGGGAACAGTGCATCGGAAAGGAGATACTCGTATCCCAAAACTAAATCCTTTCGTTTCCATTGAAACGTGACTCCATTTAGGAGGAGAAGTCATTGAGCACATAGTATTTCATAGCGACGCAATTTCTGTGTTAATTATTCATGTGATGGAGCGAGGGATGTAGTAAAGTGGGAACAGTGCATCGGAAAGGAGATACTCGTATCCCAAAACTAAATCCTGTCCTTTCCATTGAAACGTGACTCGATTTAGGAGGAGAAGTCATTGAGCACATAGTATTTCATAGCGACGCAATTCCTGTGTTAATTATTCATGTGAGGGGGCGAGGGATGTAGTAAAGTGGGAACAGTGCATCGGAAAGGAGATACTCTTGTCCCAAAACTAAATCCTGTCGTTTCCATAGAAACGTGACTCGATTTAGGGGAGAAGTCATTGAGCACATAGTTTTTCATAGCGACGCAATTTCTGTGTTAATTATTCATGTGAGGGAGCGAGGGATGTAGTAAAGTGGGAACAGTGCATCGGAAAGGAGATACTCGTATCCCAAAACTGAATCCTGTCGTTTCCATTGAAACGTGACTCAATTTAGGAGGAGAAGTCATTGAGCACATACTATTTCATAGCGACGCAATTTCTGTGTTAATTATTCATGTGAGGGAGCGAGGGATGTAGTAAAGTGGAAACAGTGCATCAGAAAGTAGATACTCGTGTCCCAAAACTCAATCCTGTCGTTTCCATAGAAACGTTACACGATTTAGAAGGAGAAGTCATTGAGCACATAGTATTCCATAGCGACGCAATTTCTGTGTTAATAATTCATGTGAGGGAGCGAGGGATGTAGTAAAGTGGGAACAGTGCATCGGAAAGGAGATACTCGTATCCCAAAACTAAATCCTGTCGTTTCCATTGAAACGTGACTCGATTTAGGAGGAGAAGTCATTGAGCACATAGTATTTCATAGCGACGCAATTTCTGTGTTAATTATTCGTGTGAGGGAGCGAGGGATGCAGTAAAGTGGGAACAGTGCATCGGAAAGGAGATACTCGTATCCCAAAACTAAATCCTGTCGTTGCCATTGAAACGTGACTCGATTTAGGAGGAGAAGTCATTGAGCACATAGTATTTCATAGCGACGCAATTTCTGTGTTAATTATTCATGTGAGGGAGCGAGGGATGTAGTAAAGTAAGAACAGTGCATCGGAAAGAAGACACTCGTGTCCCAAAACTCAATCCTGTCGTTTCCATAGAAACGTTACACGATTTAGAAGGAGAAGTCATAGAACCCATAGTATTTCATAGCGACGCAATTTCTGTGTTAATTATTCACGTGAGGGGGCGAGGGATGTAGTAAAGTGGGAACAGTGCATCGGAAAGGAGATACACGTATCCCAAAACTAAATCCTGTCGTTTCCATAGAAACGTTACACGTTTTAGAAGGAGAAGTCATAGAACCCATAGTATTTCATAGCGACACAATATCTGTGTTAATTCGTCAATGTGAGGGAGCGAGCGTTGAGGTAAAGAATGAATAGTGCATCGGAAAGGAGATACTCGTGTCCCAAAACTAAATCCTGTCGTTTCCATTGAAACGTGACTCGATTTAGGAGGAGAAGTCATTGAGCACATAGTTTTTCATAGCGACGCAATTTCTGTGTCAATAATTCATGTGAGGGAGCGAGGGATGTAGTAAAGTGGGAACAGTGCATCGAAAAGGAGATACACGTATCCCAAAACTAAATCCTGTCGTTTCCATTGAAACGTGACTCGATTTAGGAGGAGAAGTCATTGAGCACATAGTATTCCATAGCGACGCAATTTCTGTGTTAATAATTCATGTGAGGGAGCGAGGGATGTAGTAAAGTGGGAACAGTGCATAGGAAAGGAGATACTCGTATCCCAAAACTAAATCCTGTCGTTTCCATTGAAACGTTACTCGATTTAGGAGGAGAAGTCATTGAGCACATAGTTTTTCATAGCGACGCAATTTCTGTGTTAATTATTCATGTGAGGGAGCGAGGGATGTAGTAAAGTGGGAACAGTGCATCGGAAAGGAAATACTCGTATTCCAAAACTAAATCCTGCGTTTCCATTGAAACGTAACTCGATTTAGGAGGAGAAGTCATTGAGCACATAGTTTTTCATAGCGACGCAATTTCTGTGTTAATTATTCATGTGAGGGAGCGAGGGATGTAGTAAAGTGGGAACAGTGCATCGGAAATGAGATACTCGTATCCCAAAACTAAATCATTTCGTTTCCATTGACACGTGACTCGATTTAGGAGGAGAAGTCATTGAGCACATAGTATTTCATAGCGACGCAATTTCTGTGTTAATTATTCATGTGAGGGAACGAGGGATGTAGTAAAGTAAGAACAGTGCATCGGAAAGAAGACACTCGTGTCCCAAAACTAAATCCTGTCGTATCCATAGAAACGTTACACGATTTAGAAGGAGAAGTCATAGAACCCATAGTATTTCATAGCGACGCAATTTCTGTGTTAATTCGTCAATGTGAGGGAGCGAGCGTTGAGGTAAAGAATGAATAGTGCATCGGAAAGGAGTTACTCGTAACCCAAAACTAAATCCTGTCGTTTCCATTGAAACGTGACTCGATTTAGGAGGAGAAGTCATTGAGCACATAGTATTTGATAGCGACGCTATTTCTGCGTTAATTATTCATGTGAGGGAGCGAGGGACGTAGTAAAGTGGGAAAATGTGCATTGGAAAGGAGTTACTCGTATCCCAAAACTAAATCCTGTCGTTTCCATTGAAACGTGAGTCGATTTAGGAGGAGAAGTCATTGAGCACATAGTATTTGATAGCGACGCAATTTCTGCGTTAATTATTCATGTGAGGGAGCGAGGGACGTAGTAAAGTGGGAAAATGTGCATTGGAAAGGAGTTACTCGTATCCCAAAACTAAATCCTGTCGTTTCCATTGAAACGTGAGTCGATTTAGGAGGAGAAGTCATTGAGCACATAGTATTTCATAGCGACGCATTTTCTGTGTTAATTATTCATGTGAGGCATCGAGGGATGTAGTAAAGTGGGAACAGTGCATCGGAAAGGAGATACTCGTATCCCAAAACTATATCCTGTTGTTTCCATTGAAACGTGACTCGATTTAGAAGAAGAAGACATTGAGCACATAGTATTTCATAGCGACGCAATTTGTGTGCTAATTATTCATGTGAGGGAGCGAGGGATGTAGTAAAGTGGGAACAGTGCATCGGAAAGGAGATACTCGTGTCCCAAAACTCAATCCTGTCGTTTCCATAGAAACGTTACACGATTTAGAAGGAGAAGTCATAGAACCTATAGTATTTCATAGCGACGCAATTTCTGTGTTAATTCGTCAATGTGACTGAGCGAGCGTTGAGGTAAAGAATGAACAGTGGATCAGAAAGGATTTACTCGTATCCCAAAACTAAATCCTGTCGTTTCCATTGAAACGTGACTCGATTTAGGAGGAGAAATCATTGAGCACATAGTATTTCATAGCGACGCAATTTCTGTGTTAATTATTCATGTGAGGGAGCGAGGGATGTAGTAAAGTAAGAACAGTGCATCGGAAAGAAGACACTCGTGTCCCAAAACTAAATCCTGTCGTTGCCATTGAAACGTGACTCGATTTAGGAGGAGAAGTCATTGAGCACATAGTTTTTCATAGCGACGCAATTTCTGTGTTAATTATTCATGTGAGGGAGCGAGGGATGTGGTAAAGTGGGAACAGTGCATCGGAAAGGAGATACTCGTATCCCAAAACTAAATCCTGTCGTTTCCATTGAAACGTGACTCCATTTAGGAGGAGAAGTCATTGAGCACATAGTATTTCATAGCGACGCAATTTCTGTGTTAATTATTCATGTGATGGAGCGAGGGATGTAGTAAAGTGGGAACAGTGCATCGGAAAGGAGATACTCGTATCCCAAAACTAAATCCTGTCCTTTCCATTGAAACGTGACTCGATTTAGGAGGAGAAGTCATTGAGCACATAGTATTTCATAGCGACGCAATTCCTGTGTTAATTATTCATGTGAGGGGGCGAGGGATGTAGTAAAGTGAGAACAGTGCATCGGAAAGGAGATACTCTTGTCCCAAAACTAAATCCTGTCGTTTCCATTGAAACGTGACTCGATTTAGGGGAGAAGTCATTGAGCACATAGTTTTTCATAGCGACGCAATTTCTGTGTTAATTATTCATGTGAGGGAGCGAGGGATGTAGAAAAGTGGGAACAGTGCATCGGAAAGGAGATACTCGTATCCCAAAACTGAATCCTGTCGTTTCCTTTGAAACGTGACTCAATTTAGGAGGAGAAGTCATTGAGCACATACTATTTCATAGCGACGCAATTTCTGTGTTAATTATTCATGTGAGGGAGCGAGGGATGTAGTAAAGTGGAAACAGTGCATCAGAAAGTAGATACTCGTGTCCCAAAACTCAATCCTGTCGTTTCCATAGAAACGTTACACGATTTAGAAGGAGAAGTCATTGAGCACATAGTATTCCATAGCGACGCAATTTCTGTGTTAATAATTCATGTGAGGGAGCGAGGGATGTAGTAAAGTGGGAACAGTGCATCGGAAAGGAGATACTCGTATCCCAAAACTAATTCCTGTCGTTTCCATTGAAACGTGACTCGATTTAGGAGGAGAAGTCATTGAGCACATAGTATTTCATAGCGACGCAATTTCTGTGTTAATTATTCGTGTGAGGGAGCGAGGGATGCAGTAAAGTGGGAACAGTGCATCGGAAAGGAGATACTCGTATCCCAAAACTAAATCCTGTCGTTGCCATTGAAACGTGACTCGATTAAGGAGGAGAAGTCATTGAGCACATAGTATTTCATAGCGACGCAATTTCTGTGTTAATTATTCATGTGAGGGAGCGAGGGATGTAGTAAAGTAAGAACAGTGCTTCGGAAAGAAGACACTCGTGTCCCAAAACTCAATCCTGTCGTTTCCATAGAAACGTTACACGATTTAGAAGGAGAAGTCATAGAACCCATAGTATTTCATAGCGACGCAATTTCTGTGTTAATTATTCACGTGAGGGGGCGAGGGATGTAGTAAAGTGGGAACAGTGCATCGGAAAGAAGACACTCGTGTCCCAAAACTCAATCCTGTCGTTTCCATAGAAACGTTACACGATTTAGAAGGAGAAGTCATAGAACCCATAGTATTTCATAGCGACACAATATCTGTGTTAATTCGTCAATGTGAGGGAGCAAGCGTTGAGGTAAAGAATGAATAGTGCATCGGAAAGGAGATACTCGTGTCCCAAAACTAAATCCTGTCGTTTCCATTGAAACGTGACTCGATTTAGGAGGAGAAGTCATTGAGCACATAGTTTTTCATAGCGACGCAATTTCTGTGTTAATAATTTATGTGAGGGAGCGAGGGATGTAGTAAAGTGGGAACAGTGCATCGAAAAGGTGATACACGTATCCCAAAACTAAATCCTGTCGTTTCCATTGAAACGTGACTCGATTTAGGAGGAGAAGTCATTGAGCACATAGTATTCCATAGCGACGCAATTTCTGTGTTAATAATTCATGTGAGGGAGCGAGGGATGTAGTAAAGTGGGAACAGTGCATAGGAAAGGAGATACTCGTATCCCAAAACTAAATCCTGTCGTTTCCATTGAAACGTTACTCGATTTAGGAGGAGAAGTCATTGAGCACATAGTTTTTCATAGCGACGCAATTTCTGTGTTAATTATTCATGTGAGGGAGCGAGGGATGTAGTAAAGTGGGAACAGTGCATCGGAAAGGAAATACTCGTATTCCAAAACTAAATCCTGTCGTTTCCATTGAAACGTAACTCGATTTAGGAGGAGAAGTCATTGAGCACATAGTTTTTCATAGCGACGCAATTTCTGTGTTAATTATTCATGTGAGGGAGCGAGGGATGTAGTAAAGTGGGAACAGTGCATTGGAAAGGAGATACTCGTATCCCAAAACTAAATCCTTTCGTTTCCATTGACACGTGAATCGATTTAGGAGGAGAAGTCATTGAGCACATAGTATTTCATAGCGACGCAATTTCTGTGTTAATTATTCATGTGATGGAGCGAGGAATGTAGTAAAGTGGGAACAGTGCATCGGAAAGGAGTTACTCGTATCCCAAAACTAAATCCTGTCGTTTCCATTGACACGTGACTCGATTTAGGAGGAGAAGTCATTGAGCACATAGTATTCCATAGCGACGCAATTTCTGTGTTAATAATTCATGTGAGGGAGCGAGGGATGTAGTAAAGTGGGAACAGTGCATCGGAAAGGAGATACTCGTATCCCAAAACTAAATCCTGTCGTTTCCATTGAAACGTGACTCGATTTAGGAGGAGAAGTCATTGAGCACATAGTATTTCATAGCGACACAATTTCTGTGTTAATTATTCATGAGAGGGAGCGAGGGATGCAGTAAAGTGGGAAAAGTGCATCGGAAAGGAGATACTCGTATCCCAAAACTAAATCCTGTCGTTGCCATTGAAACGTGACTCGATTTAGGAGGAGAAGTCATTGAGCACATAGTATTTCATAGCGACGCAATTTCTGTGTTAATAATTCATGTGAGGGAACGAGGGATGTAGTAAAGTAAGAACAGTGCATCGCAAAGAAGACACTCGTGTCCCAAAACTCAATCCTGTCGTTTCCATAGAAACGTTACACGATTTAGAAGGAGAAGTCATAGAACCCATAGTATTTCATAGCGACGCAATTTCTGTGTTAATTCGTCAATGTGAGGGAGCGAGCGTTGAGGTAAAGAATGAATAGTGCATCGGAAAGGAGTTACTCGTAACCCAAAACTAAATCCTGTCGTTTCCATTGAAACGTGACTCGATTTAGGAGGAGAAGTCATTGAGCACATAGTATTTCATAGCGACGCAATTTCTGTGTTAATTATTCATGTGAGGGAGCGAGGGATGTAGTAAAGTGGGAACAGTGCATCGGACAGGAGATACTAGTATCCCAAAACTAAATCCTGTCGTTTCAATTGAAACGTGACTCGATTTAGGAGGAGAAGTCATTGAGCACATAGTATTTCATAGCGACGCAATTTCTGTGTTAATTATTCATGTGAGGGAGCGAGGGATGTGGTAAAGTGGGAACAGTGCATCGGAAAGGAGATACTCGTATCCCAAAACTAAATCCTGTCGTTTCCATTGAAACGTGACTCGATTTAGGAGGAGAAGTCATTGAGCACATAGTATTTGATAGCGACGCAATTTCTGCGTTAATTATTCATGTGAGGGAGCGAGGGACGTAGTAAAGTGGGAAAATGTGCATTGGAAAGGAGTTACTCGTATCCCAAAACTAAATCCTGTCGTTTCCATTGAAACGTGAGTCGATTTAGGAGGAGAAGTCATTGAGCACATAGTATTTCATAGCGACGCATTTTCTGTGTTAATTATTCATGTGAGGCATCGAGGGATGTAGTAAAGTGGGAACAGTGCATCGGAAAGGAGATACTCGTATCCCAAAACTATATCCTGTTGTTTCCATTGAAACGTGACTCGATTTAGAAGAAGAAGACATTGAGCACATAGTATTTCATAGCGACGCAATTTGTGTGCTAATTATTCATGTGAGGGAGCGAGGGATGTAGTAAAGTGGGAACAGTGCATCGGAAAGGAGATACTCGTGTCCCAAAACTCAATCCTGTCGTTTCCATAGAAACGTTACACGATTTAGAAGGAGAAGTCATAGAACCTATAGTATTTCATAGCGACGCAATTTCTGTGTTAATTCGTCAATGTGAGGGAGCGAGCGTTGAGGTAAAGAATGAACAGTGGATCAGAAAGGATTTACTCGTATCCCAAAACTAAATCCTGTCGTTTCCATTGAAACGTAACTCGATTTAGGAGGAGAAGTCATTGAGCACATAGTATTTCATAGCGACGCAATTTCTGTGTTAATTATTCATGTGAGGGGGCGAGGGATGTAGTAAAGTGGGAACAGTGCATCAGAATGGAGATACTCATATCCCAAAACTAAATCCTGTCGTTTCCATTGAAACGTGACTCGATTTAGGAGGAGAAGTCATTGAGCACATAGTATTTCATAGCGACGCAATTTCTGTGTTAATTATTCATGTGAGGGAGCGAGGGATGTAGTAAAGTGGGAACAGTGCATCGGAAAGGAGATACTCGTATTCCAAAACTAAATCCTGTCGTTTCCATTGAAACGTGACTC
Source organism: Schistocerca piceifrons (assembly GCF_021461385.2). NCBI lineage: Eukaryota > Metazoa > Arthropoda > Insecta > Orthoptera > Acrididae > Schistocerca > Schistocerca piceifrons. The sequence goes on from NC_060142.1 coordinate 6,130,167, forward strand.
GATTTAGGAGGAGAAGTCATTGAGCACATAGTTTTTCATAGCGACGCAATTTCTGTGTTAATTATTCATGTGAGGGAGCGAGGGATGTAGTAAAGAGTGAACAGTGCATCGGAAAGGAGATACTCGTATCCCAAAACTAAATCCTGTCGTTTCCATTGAAACGTGACTCAATTTAGGAGGGGAAGTCATTGAGCAGATAGTATTTCATAGCGACGCAATTTCTGTGTTAATTATTCATGTGAGGGAGCGAGGGATGTAGTAAAGTGGGAACAGTGCATCGGAAAGGAGATACTCGTGTCCCAAAACTCAATCCTGTCGTCTCCATAGATACGTTACACGATTTAGGAGGAGAAGTCATAGAACCCATAGTATTTCATAGTGACGCAATTTCTGTGTTAATTCGTCAATGTGAGGGAGCGAGCGTTGAGGTAAAGAATGAATAGTGCATCGGAAAGGAGTTACTCGTATCCTAAAACTAAATCCTGTCGTTTCCATTGAACCGTGACTCGATTTAGGAGGACTAGTCATTGAGCACATAGAATTTCATAGCGACGCTATTTCTGTGTTAATTATTCATGTGAGGGAGCGAGGGATGTAGTAAAGTCGGAACAGTGCATCGGAAAGGAGATACTCGTGTCCCAAAACTCAATCCCTTCGTTTGCATAGAAACGTTACACGATTTAGAAGGAGAAGCCATAGAACCCATAGTATTTCATAGCGACGCAATTTCTGTGTTAATTCGTCAATGTGAGGGAGCGAGCGTTGAGGTAAAGAAAGAATAGTGCATCGGAAAGGAGTTACTCGTATCCCAAAACTAAATCCTGTCGTTTCCATAGAAACGTGACTCGATTTAGGAGCAGAAGTCATTGAGCACATAGTATTCTATAGCGACGCAATTTCTGTGTTAATTATTCATGTGAGGGAGCGGGGGATGTAGTAAAGTGGGAACAGTGCATCGGAATGGAGATACTGGTATCCCAAAACTAAATCCTGTCGTTTCCATTGAAACGTGACTCGATTTAGAAGGAGAAGTCATTGAGCACATAGTATTTCATAGCGACGCAATTTCTGTGTTAATTATTCATGTGAGGGAGCGAGGGATGTAGTAAAATGGGAACAGTGCATCGGAAAGGAGTTACTCGTATCCCAAAACTAAATCCTGTCGTTTCCATTGAAACGAGACTCGATTTAGGAGGAGAAGTCATTGAGCACTTAGTATTTCATAGCGTGGCAATTTCTGTGTTAATTATTCATGTGAGGGAGCGAGGGATGTAGTAAAGTGGGAACAGTGCATCGGAAAGGAGATACTCTTGTCCCAAAACTAAATCCTGTCGTTTCCATTGAAACGTGACTCGATTTAGGGTAGAAGTCATTGAGCACATAGTTTTTCATAGCGACGCAATTTCTGTGTTAATTATTCATGTGAGGGAGCGAGGGATGTAGTAAAGTGGGAACAGTGCATCGGAAAGGAGATACTCGTATCCCAAAACTGAATCCTGTCGTTTCCATTGAAACGTGACTCAATTTAGGAGGAGAAGTCATTGAGCACATACTATTTCATAGCGACGCAATTTCTGTGTTAATTATTCATGTGAGGGAGCGAGGGATGTAGTAAAGTGGAAACAGTGCATCAGAAAGGAGATACTCGTGTCCCAAAACTCAATCCTGTCGTTTCCATAGAAACGTTACACGATTTAGAAGGAGAAGTCATTGAGCACATAGTATTCTATAGCGACGCAATTTCTGTGTTAATAATTCATGTGAGGGAGCGAGGGATGTAGTAAAGTGGGAACAGTGCATCGGAAAGGAGATACTCGTATCCCAAAACTAAATCCTGTCGTTTCCATTGAAACGTGACTCGATTTAGGAGGAGAAGTCATTGAGCACATAGTATTTCATAGCGACGCAATTTCTGTGTTAATTATTCATGTGAGGGTGCGAGGGATGTAGTAAAGTAAGAACAGTGCATCGGAAAGAAGACACTCGTGTCCCAAAACTCAATCCTGTCGTTTCCATTGAAACGTGAGTCGATTTAGGAGGAGAAGTCATTGAGCACATAGTATTTCATAGCGACGCAATTTCTGTGTTAATTATTCATGTGAGGCATCGAGGGATGTAGTAAAGTGGGAACAGTGCATCGGAAAGGAGATACTCGTATCGCAAAACTAAATCCAGTCGTTTCCATTGAAACGTGACTCGATTTAGAAGAAGAAGTCATTGAGCACATAGTATTTCATAGCGACGCAATTTGTGTGCTAATTATTCATGTGAGGGAGCGAGGGATGTAGTAAAGTGGGAACAGTGCATCGGAAAGGAGATACTCGTGTCCCAAAACTCAATCCTGTCGTTTCCATAGAAACGTTACACGATTTAGAAGGAGAAGTCATAGAACCTATAGAATTTCATAGCGACGCAATTTCTGTGTTAATTCGTCAATGTGAGGGAGCGAGCGTTGAGGTAAAGAATGAACAGTGGATCGGAAAGGAGTTACTCGTATCCCAAAACTAAATCCTGTCGTTTCCATTGAAACGTGACTCGATTTAGGAGGAGAAGTCATTGAGCACATAGTATTTCATAGCGACGCAATTTCTGTGTTAATTATTCATGTGAGGGGGCGAGGGATGTAGTAAAGTGGGAACAGTGCATCAGAATGGAGATACTCATATCCCAAAACTAAATCCTGTCGTTTCCATTGAAACGTCACTCGATTTAGGAGGAGAAGTCATTGAGCACATAGTATTTCATAGCGACGCAATTTCTGTGTTAATTATTCATGTGAGGGAGCGAGGGATGTAGTAAAGTGGGAACAGTGCATCGGAAAGGAGATACTCGTGTCCCAAAACTCAATCCTGTCGTTTCCATAGAAACGTTACACGATTTAGAAGGAGAAGTCATAGAACCTATAGTATTTCATAGCGACGCAATTTCTGTGTTAATTCGTCAATGTGAGGGAGCGAGCGTTGAGGTAAAGAATGAATAGTGCATCGGAAAGGAGTTACTCGTATCCCAAAACTAAATCCTGTCGTTTCCATAGAAACGTGACTCGATTTAGGAGCAGAAGTCATTGAGCACATAGTATTTCATAGCGACGCAATTTCTGTGTTAATTATTCATGTGAGGGAGCGAGGGATGTAGTAAAGTGGGAACAGTGCATCGGAAAGGAGATACTCGTATCCCAAAACTAAATCCTGTCGTTTCCATTGAAACGTGACTCGATTTAGAAGGAGAAGTCATTGAGCACATAGTATTTCATAGCGACGCAATTTCTGTGTTAATTATTCATGTGAGGGAGCGAGGGATGTAGTAAATTGGGAACAGTGCATCGGAAAGGAGTTACTCGTATCCCAAAACTAAATCCTGTCGTTTCCATTGAAACGAACTCGATTTAGGAGGAGAAGTCATTGAGCACTTAGTATTTCATAGCGACGCAATTTCTGTGTTAATTATTCATGTGAGGGAGCGAGGGATGTAGTAAAGTGGGAACAGTGCATCAGAAAGGAGATACTCTTGTCCCAAAACTAAATCCTGTCGTTTCCATTGAAACGTGACTCGATTTAGGGGAGAAGTCATTGAGCACATAGTTTTTCATAGCGACGCAATTTCTGTGTTAATTATTCATGTGAGGGAGCGAGGGATGTGGTAAAGTGGGAACAGTGCATCGGAAAGGAGATACTCGTATCCCAAAACTGAATCCTGTCGTTTCCATTGAAACGTGACTCAATTTAGGAGAAGAAGTCATTGAGCACATACTATTTCATAGCGACGCAATTTCTGTGTTAATTATTCATGTGAGGGAGCGAGGGATGTAGTAAAGTAAGAACAGTGCATCGGAAAGAAGACACTCGTGTCCCAAAACTCAATCCTGTCGTTTCCATAGAAACGTTACACGATTTAGAAGGAGAAGTCATAGAACCCATAGTATTTCATAGCGACGCAATTTCTGTGTTAATTATTCATGTGAGGGAGCGAGGGATGTGGTAAAGTGGGAACAGTGCATCGGAAAGGAGATACTCGTATCCCAAAACTAAATCCTGTCGTTTCCATTGAAACGTGACTCGATTTAGGAGGAGAAGTCATTGAGCACATAGTATTTGATAGCGACGCAATTTCTGCGTTAATTATTCATGTGATGGAGCGAGGGACGTAGTAAAGTGGGAAAATGTGCATTGGAAAGGAGTTACTCGTATCCCAAAACTAAATCCTGTCGTTTCCATTGAAACGTGAGTCGATTTAGGAGGAGAAGTCATTGAGCACATAGTATTTCATAGCGACGCAATTTCTGTGTTAATTATTCATGTGAGGCATCGAGGGATGTAGTAAAGTGGGAACAGTGCATCGGAAAGGAGATACTCGTATCCCAAAACTAAATCCTGTCGTTTCCATTGAAACGTGACTCGATTTAGAAGAAGAAGACATTGAGCACATAGTATTTCATAGCGACGCAATTTGTGTGCTAATTATTCATGTGAGGGAGCGAGGGATGTAGTAAAGTGGGAACAGTGCATCGGAAAGGAGATACTCGTGTCCCAAAACTCAATCCTGTCGTTTCCATAGAAACGTTACACGATTTAGAAGGAGAAGTCATAGAACCTATAGTATTTCATAGCGACGCAATTTCTGTGTTAATTCGTCAATGTGAGGGAGCGAGCGTTGAGGCAAGGAATGAACAGTGGATCGGAAAGGAGTTACTCGTATCCCAAAACTAAATCCTGTCGTTTCCATTGAAACGTGACTCGATTTAGGAGGAGAAGTCATTGAGCACATAGTATTTCATAGCGACGCAATTTCTGTGTTAATTATTCATGTGAGGGGGCGAGGGATGTAGTAAAGTGGGAACAGTGCATCAGAATGGAGATACTCATATCCCAAAACTAAATCCTGTCGTTTCCATTGAAACGTGACTCGATTTAGGAGGAGAAGTCATTGAGCACATAGTTTTTCATAGCGACGCAATTTCTGTGTTAATTATTCATGTGAGGGAGCGAGGGATGTAGTAAAGTGTCAACAGTGCATCGGAAAGGAGATACTCGTATCCCAAAACTAAATCCTGTCGTTTCCATTGAAACGTGACTCAATTTAGGAGGGGAAGTCATTGAGCAGATAGTATTTCATAGCGACGCAATTTCTGTGTTAATTATTCATGTGAGGGAGCGAGGGATGTAGTAAAGTGGGAACAGTGCATCGGAAAGGAGATACTCGTGTCCCAAAACTCAATCCTGTCGTCTCCATAGATACGTTACACGATTTAGGAGGAGAAGTCATAGAACCCATAGTATTTCATAGTGACGCAATTTCTGTGTTAATTCGTCAATGTGAGGGAGCGAGCGTTGAGGTAAAGAATGAATAGTGCATCGGAAAGGAGTTACTCGTATCCTAAAACTAAATCCTGTCGTTTCCATTGAAACGTGACTCGATTTAGGAGGACAAGTCATTGAGCACATAGAATTTCATAGCGACGCAATTTCTGTGTTAATTATTCATGTGAGGGAGCGAGGGATGTAGTAAAGTCGGAACAGTGCATCGGAAAGGAGATACTCGTGTCCCAAAACTCAATCCGTTCGTTTCCATAGAAACGTTACACGATTTAGAAGGAGAAGCCATAGAACCCATAGTATTTCATAGCGACGCAATTTCTGTGTTAATTCGTCAATGTGAGGGAGCGAGCGTTGAGGTAAAGAATGAATAGTGCATCGGAAAGGAGTTACTCGTATCCCAAAACTAAATCCTGTCGTTTCCATAGAAACGTGACTCGATTTAGGAGCAGAAGTCATTGAGCACATAGTATTTCATAGCGACGCAATTTCTGTGTTAATTATTCATGTGAGGGAGCGAGGGATGTAGTAAAGTGGGAACAGTGCATCGGAAAGGAGATACTCGTATCCCAAAACTAAATCCAGTCGTTTCCATTGAAACGTGACTCGATTTAGAAGGAGAAGTCATTGAGCACATAGTATTTCATAGCGACGCAATTTCTGTGTTAATTATTCATGTGAGGGAGCGAGGGATGTAGTAAAATGGGAACAGTGCATCGGAAAGGAGTTACTCGTATCCCAAAACTAAATCCTGTAGTTTCCATTGAAACGAGACTCAATTTAGGAGGAGAAGTCATTGAGCACTTAGTATTTCATAGCGACGCAATTTCTGTGTTAATTATTCATGTGAGGGAGCGAGGGATGCAGTAACGTGGGAACAGTGCATCGGAAAGGAGATACTCTTGTCCCAAAACTAAATCCTGTCGTTTCCATTGAAACGTGACTCGATTTAGGGGAGAAGTCATTGAGCACATAGTTTTTCATAGCGACGCAATTTCTGTGTTAATTATTCATGTGAGGGAGCGAGGGATGTAGTAAAGTGGGAACAGTGCATCGGAAAGGAGATACTCGTATCCCAAAACTGAATCCTGTCGTTTCCATTGAAACGTGACTCAATTTAGGAGGAGAAGTCATTGAGCACATACTATTTCATAGCGACGCAATTTCTGTGTTAATTATTCATGTGAGGGAGCGAGGGATGTAGTAAAGTGGAAACAGTGCATCAGAAAGGAGATACTCGTGTCCCAAAACTCAATCCTGTCGTTTCCATAGAAACGTTACACGATTTAGAAGGAGAAGTCATTGAGCACATAGTATTCCATAGCGACGCAATTTCTGTGTTAATAATTCATGTGAGAAAGCGAGGGATGTAGTAAAGTGGGAACAGTGCATCGGAAAGGAGATACACGTATCCCAAAACTAAATCCTGTCGTTTCCATTGAAACGTGACTCGATTTAGGAGGAGAAGTCATTGAGCACATAGTATTTCATAGCGACGCAATTTCTGTGTTAATTATTCATGTGAGGGAGCGAGGGATGTAGTAAAGTAAGAACAGTGCATCGGAAAGAAGACACTCGTGTCCCAAAACTCAATCCTGTCGTTTCCATAGAAACGTTACACGATTTAGAAGGAGAAGTCATAGAACCCATAGTATTTCATAGCGACGCAATTTCTGTGTTAATTATTCATGTGAGGGAGCGAGGGATGTGGTAAAGTGGGAACAGTGCATCGGAAAGGAGATACTCGTATCCCAAAACTAAATCCTGTCGTTTCCATTGACACGTGACTCGATTTAGGAGGAGAAGTCATTGAGCACATAGTATTTGATAGCGACGCAATTTCTGCGTTAATTATTCATGTGAGGGAGCGAGGGACGTAGTAAAGTGGGAAAATGTGCATCGGAAAGGAGTTACTCGTATCCCAAAACTAAATCCTGTCGTTTCCATTGAAACGTGACTCGATTTAGGAGGAGAAGTCATTGAGCACATAGTATTTCATAGCGACGCAATTTCTGTGTTAATTATTCATGTGAGGGGGCGAGGGATGTAGTAAAGTGGGAACATTGCATCAGAATGGAGATACTCATATCCCAAAACTAAATCCTGTCGTTTCCATTGAAACGTGACTCGATTTAGAAGAAGAAGACATTGAGCACATAGTATTTCATAGCGACGCAATTTGTGTGCTAATTATTCATGTGAGGGAGCGAGGGATGTAGTAAAGTGGGAACAGTGCATCAGAAAGGAGAAACTCGTGTCCCAAAACTCAATCCTGTCGTTTCCATAGAAACGTTACACGATTTAGAAGGAGAAGTCATAGAACCTATAGTATTTCATAGCGACGCAATTTCTGTGTTAATTCGTCAATGTGAGGGAGCGAGCGATGAGGTAAAGAATGAACAGTGGATCGGAAAGGAGTTACTCGTATCCCAAATCTAAATCCTGTCGTTTCCATTGAAACGTGACTCGATTTAGGAGGAGAAGTCATTGAGCACATAGTATTTCATAGCGACGCAATTTCTGTGTTAATTATTCATGTGAGGGGGCGAGGGATGTAGTAAAGTGGGAACAGTGCATCAGAATGGAGATACTCATATCCCAAAACTAAATCCTCTCGTTTCCATTGAAACGTGACTCGATTTAGGAGGAGAAGTCATTGAGCACATAGTATTTCATAGCGACGCAATTTCTGTGTTAATTATTCATGTGAGGGAGCGAGGGATGTAGTAAAATGGGAACAGTGCATCGGAAAGGAGATACTCGTGTCCCAAAACTCAATCCTGTCGTTTCCATAGAAACGTTACACGATTTAGAAGGAGAAGTCATAGAACCTATAGTATTTCATAGCGACGCAATTTCTGTGTTAATTCGTCAATGTGAGGGAGCGAGCGTTGAGGTAAAGAATGAATAGTGCATCGGAAAGGAGTTACTCGTATCCCAAAACTAAATCCTGTCGTTTCCATAGAAACGTGACTCGATTTAGGAGCAGAAGTCATTGAGCACATAGTATTTCATAGCGACGCAATTTCTGTGTTAATTATTCATGTGAGGGAGCGAGGGATGTAGTAAAATGGGAACAGTGCATCGGAAAGGAGTTACTCGTATCCCAAAACTAAATCCTGTCGTTTCCATTGAAACGAGACTCGATTTAGGAGGAGAAGTCATTGAGCACTTAGTATTTCATAGCGACGCAATTTCTGTGTTAATTATTCATGTGAGGGAGCGAGGGATGTAGTAAAGTGGGAACAGTGCATCGGAAAGGAGATACTCGTATCCCAAAACTAAATCCTGTCGTTTCCATTGAAACGTGACTCGATTTAGAAGGAGAAGTCATTGAGCACATAGTATTTAATAGCGACGCAATTTCTGTGTTAATTATTCATGTGAGGGAGCGAGGGATGTAGTAAAATGGGAACAGTGCATCGGAAAGGAGTTACTCGTATCCAAAAACTAAATCCTGTCGTTTCCATTGAAACGAGACTCGATTTAGGAGGAGAAGTCATTGAGCACTTAGTATTTCATAGCGACGCAATTTCTGTGTTAATTATTCATGTGAGGGAGCGAGGGATGTAGTAAAGTGGGAACAGTGCATCGGAAAGGAGATACTCTTGTCCCAAAACTAAATCCTGTCGTTTCCATTGAAACGTGACTCGATTTAGGGGAGAAGTCATTGAGCACATAGTTTTTCATAGCGACGCAATTTCTGTGTTAATTATTCATGTGAGGGAGCGAGGGATGTAGTAAAGTGGGAACAGTGCATCGGAAAGGAGATACTCGTATCCCAAAACTGAATCCTGTCGTTTCCATTGAAACGTGACTCAATTTAGGAGGAGAAGTCATTGAGCACATACTATTTCATAGCGACGCAATTTCTGTGTTAATTATTCATGTGAGGGAGCGAGGGATGTAGTAAAGTGGAAACAGTGCATCAGAAAGGAGATACTCGTGTCCCAAAACTCAATCCTGTCGTTTCCATAGAAACGTTACACGATTTAGAAGGAGAAGTCATTGAGCACATAGTATTCCATAGCGACGCAATTTCTGTGTTAATAAATCATGTGAGGGAGCGAGGGATGTAGTAAAGTGGGAACAGTGCATCAGAAAGGAGATACTCGTATCCCAAAACTAAATCCTGTCGTTTCCATTGAAACGTGACTCGATTTAGGAGGAGAAGTCATTGAGCACATAGTATTTCATAGTGACGCAATTTCTGTGTTAATTATTCATGTGAGGGAGCGAGGGATGTAGTAAAGTAAGAACAGTGCATCGGAAAGAAGACACTCGTGTCCCAAAACTCAATCCTGTCGTTTCCATAGAAACGTTACACGATTTAGAAGGAGAAGTCATAGAACCCATAGTATTTCATAGCGACGCAATTTCTGTGTTAATTATTCATGTGAGGGAGCGAGGGATGTGGTAAAGTGGGAACAGTGAATCGGAAAGGAGATACTCGTATCCCAAAACTAAATCCTGTCGTTTCCATTGAAACGTGACTCGATTTAGGAGGAGAAGTCATTGAGCACATAGTATTTGATAGCGACGCAATTTCTGCGTTAATTATTCATGTGAGGGAGCGAGGGACGTAGTAAAGTGGGAAAATGTGCATCGGAAAGGAGTTACTCGTATCCCAAAACTAAATCCTGTCGTTTCCATTGAAACGTGGGTCGATTTAGAAGGAGAAGTCATTGAGCACATAGTATTTCATAGCGACGCAATTTCTGTGTTAATTATTCATGTGAGGCATCGAGGGATGTAGTAAAGTGGGAACAGTGCATCGGAAAGGAGATACTCGTATCCCAAAACTAAATCCTGTCGTTTCCATTGAAACGTGACTCGATTTAGAAGAAGAAGACATTGAGCACATAGTATTTCATAGCGACCCAATTTGTGTGCTAATTATTCATGTGAGGGAGCGAGGGATGTAGTAAAGTGGGAACAGTGCATCGGAAAGGAGATACTCGTGTCCCAAAACTCAATCCTGTCGTTTCCATAGAAACGTTACACGATTTAGAAGGAGAAGTCATAGAACCTATAGTATTTCATAGCGACGCAATTTCTGTGTTAATTCGTCAATGTGAGGGAGCGAGCGTTGAGGTAAAGAATGAACAGTGGATCGGGAAGGCGTTACTCGTATCCCAAAACTAAATCCTGTCGTTTCCATTGAAACGTGACTCGATTTAGGAGGAGAAGTCATTGAGCACATAGTATTTCATAGCGACGCAATTTCTGTGTTAATTATTCATGTGAGGGGGCGAGGGATGTAGTAAAGTGGGAACAGTGCATCAGAATGGATATACTCATATCCCAAAACTAAATCCTGTCGTTCCATTGAAACGTGACTCGATTTAGGAGGAGACGTCATTGAGCACATAGTATTTCATAGCGACGCAATTTCTGTGTTAATTATTCATGTGAGGGAGCGAGGGATGTAGTAAAGTGGGAACAGTGCATCGGAATGGAGATACTCATGTCCCAAAACTCAATCCTGTCGTTTCCATAGAAACGTTACACGAATTAGAAGGAGAAGGCATAGAACCTATAGTATTTCATAGCGACGCAATTTCTGTGTTAATTCGTCAATGTGAGGGAGCGAGCGTTGAGGTAAAGAATGAATAGTGCATCGGAAAGGAGTTACTCGTATCCCAAAACTAAATCCTGTCGTTTCCATAGAAACGTGACTCGATTTAGGAGCAGAAGTCATTGAGCACATAGTATTTCATAGCGACGCAATTTCTGTGTTAATTATTCATGTGAGGGAGCGAGGGATGTAGTAAAGTCGGAACAGTGCATCGGAAAGGAGATACTCGTATCCCAAAACTAAATGCTGTCGTTTCCATTGATACGTGACTCGATTTAGAAGGAGAAGTCATTGAGCACATAGTATTTCATAGCGACGCAATTTCTGTGTTAATTATTCATGTGAGGGAGCGAGGGATGTAGTAAAATGGGAACAGTGCATCGGAAAGGAGTTACTCGTATCCCAAAACTAAATTCTGTCGTTTCCATTGAAACGAGACTCGATTTAGGAGGAGAAGTCATTGAGCACTTAGTATTTCATAGCGACGCAATTTCTGTGTTAATTATTCATGTGAGGGAGCGAGGGATGTAGTAAAGTGGGAACAGTGCATCGGAAAGGAGATACTCTTGTCCCAAAACTAAATCCTGGCGTTTCCATTGAAACGTGACTCGATTTAGGGGAGAAGTCATTGAGCACATAGTTTTTCATAGCGACGCAATTTCTGTGTTAATTATTCATGTGAGGGAGCGAGGGATGTAGTAAAGTGGGAACAGTGCATCGGAAAGGAGATACTCGTATCCCAAAACTGAATCCTGTCGTTTCCATTGAAACGTGACTCAATTTAGGAGGAGAAGTCATTGAGCACATACTATTTCATAGCGACGCAATTTCTGTGTTAATTATTCATGTGAGGGAGCGAGGGATGTAGTAAAGTGGAAACAGTGCATCAGAAAGGAGATACTCGTGTCCCAAAACTCAATCCTGTCGTTTCCATAGAAACGTTACACGATTTAGAAGGAGAAGTCATTGAGCACATAGTATTCCATAGCGACGCAATTTCTGTGTTAATAATTCATGTGAGGGAGCGAGGGATGTAGTAAAGTGGGAACAGTGCATCGGAAAGGAGATACTCGTATCCCAAAACTAAATCCTGTCGTTTCCATTGAAACGTGACTCGATTTAGGAGGAGAAGTCATTGAGCACATAGTATTTCATAGCGACGCAATTTCTGTGTTAATTATTCATGTGAGGGAGCCAGGGATGTAGTAAAGTAAGAACAGTGCATCGGAAAGAAGACACTCGTGTCCCAAAACTCAATCCTGTCGTCTCCATAGAAACGTTACACGATTTAGAAGGAGAAGTCATAGAACCTATAGTATTTCATAGCGACGCAATTTCTGTGTTAATTCGTCAATGTGAGGGAGCGAGCGTTGAGGTAAAGAATGAACAGTGGATCGGAAAGGCGTTACTCGTATCTCAAAACTAAATCCTGTCGTTTCCATTGAAACGTGACTCGATTTAGGAGGAGAAGTCATTGAGCACATAGTATTTCATAGCGACGCAATTTCTGTGTTAATTATTCATGTGAGGGGGCGAGGGATGTAGTAAAGTGGGAACAGTGCATCAGAATGAAGATACTCATATCCCAAAACTAAATCCTGTCGTTTCCATTGAAACGTGACTCGATTTAGGAGGAGACGTCATTGAGCACATAGTATTTCATAGCGACGCAATTTCTGTGTTAATTATTCATGTGAGGGAGCGAGGGATGTAGTAAAGTGGGAACAGTGCATCGGAAAGGAGATACTCATGTCCCAAAACTCAATCCTGTCGTTTCCATAGAAACGTTACACGAATTAGAAGGAGAAGTCATAGAACCTATAGTATTTCATAGCGACGCAATTTCTGTGTTAATTCGTCAATGTGAGGGAGCGAGCGTTGAGGTAAAGAATGAATAGTGCATCGGAAAGGAGTTACTCGTATCCCAAAACTAAATCCTGTCGTTTCCATAGAAACGTGACTCGATTTAGGAGCAGAAGTCATTGAGCACATAGTATTTCATAGCGACGCAATTTCTGTGTTAATTATTCATGTGAGGGAGCGAGGGATGTAGTAAAGTGGGAACAGTGCATCGGAAAGGAGATACTCGTATCCCAAAACTAAATCCTGTCGTTTCCATTGAAACGAGACTCGATTTAGGAGGAGAAGTCATTGAGCACTTAGTATTTCATAGCGACGCAATTTCTGTGTTAATTATTCATGTGAGGGAGCGAGGGATGTAGTAAAGTGGGAACAGTGCATCGGAAAGGAGATACTCTTGTCCCAAAACTAAATCCTGTCGTTTCCATTGAAACGTGACTCGATTTAGGGGAGAAGTCATTGAGCACATAGTTTTTCATAGCGACGCAATTTCTGTGTTAATTATTCATGTGGGGGAGCGAGGGATGTAGTAAAGTGGGAACAGTGCATCGGAAAGGAGATACTCGTATCCCAAAACTGAATCCTGTCGTTTCCATTAAAACGTGACTCAATTTAATAGGAGAAGTCATTGAGCACATACTATTTCATAGCGACGCAATTTCTGTGTTAATTATTCATGTGAGGGAGCGAGGGATGTAGTAAAGTGGAAACAGTGCATCAGAAAGGAGATACTCGTGTCCCAAAACTCAATCCTGTCGTTTCCATAGAAACGTTACACGATTTAGAAGGAGAAGTCATTGAGCACATAGTATCCCATAGCGACGCAATTTCTGTGTTAATAATTCATGTGAGGGAGCGAGGGATGTAGTAAAGTGGGAACAGTGCATCGGAAAGGAGATACTCGTATCCCAAAACTAAATCCTGTCGTTTCCATTGAAACGTGACTCGATTTAGGAGGAGAAGTCATTGAGCACATAGTATTTCATAGCGACGCAATTTCTGTGTTAATTATTCATGTGAGGGAGCCAGGGATGTAGTAAAGTAAGAACAGTGCATCGGAAAGAAGACACTCGTGTCCCAAAACTCAATCCTGTCGTTTCCATAGAAACGTTACACGATTTAGAAGGAGAAGTCATAGAACCTATAGTATTTCATAGCGACGCAATTTCTGTGTTAATTCGTCAATGTGAGGGAGCGAGCGTTGAGGTAAAGAATGAATAGTGCATCGGAAAGGAGTTACTCGTATCCCAAAACTAAATCCTGTCGTTTCCATAGAAACGTGACTCGATTTAGGAGCAGAAGTCATTGAGCACATAGTATTTCATAGCGACGCAATTTCTGTGTTAATTATTCATGTGAGGGAGCGAGGGATGTAGTAAAGTGGGAACAGTGCATCGGAAAGGAGATACTCGTATCCCAAAACTAAATGCTGTCGTTTCCATTGATACGTGACTCGATTTAGAAGGAGAAGTCATTGAGCACATAGTATTTCATAGCGACGCAATTTCTGTGTTAATTATTCATGTGAGGGAGCGAGGGATGTAGTAAAATGGGAACAGTGCATCGGAAAGGAGTTACTCGTATCCCAAAACTAAATCCTGTCGTTTCCATTGAAACGAGACTCGATTTAGGAGGAGAAGTCATTGAGCACTTAGTATTTCATAGCGACGCAATTTCTGTGTTAATTATTCATGTGAGGGAGCGAGGGATGTAGTAAAGTGGGAACAGTGCATCGGAAAGGAGATACTCTTGTCCCAAAACTAAATCCTGTCGTTTCCATTGAAACGTGACTCGATTTAGGGGAGAAGTCATTGAGCACATAGTTTTTCATAGCGACGCAATTTCTGTGTTAATTATTCATGTGAGGGAGCGAGGGATGTAGTAAAGTGGGAACAGTGCATCGGAAAGGAGATACTCGTATCCCAAAACTGAATCCTGTCGTTTCCATTGAAACGTGACTCAATTTAGGAGGAGAAGTCATTGAGCACATACTATTTCATAGCGACGCAATTTCTGTGTTAATTATTCATGTGAGGGAGCGAGGGATGTAGTAAAGTGGAAACAGTGCATCAGAAAGGAGATACTCGTGTCCCAAAACTCAATCCTGTCGTTTCCATAGAAACGTTACACGATTTAGAAGGAGAAGTCATTGAGCACATAGTATCCCATAGCGACGCAATTTCTGTGTTAATAATTCATGTGAGGGAGCGAGGGATGTAGTAAAGTGGGAACAGTGCATCGGAAAGGAGATACTCGTATCCCAAAACTAAATCCTGTCGTTTCCATTGAAACGTGACTCGATTTAGGAGGAGAAGTCATTGAGCACATAGTATTTCATAGCGACGCAATTTCTGTGTTAATTATTCATGTGAGGGAGCCAGGGATGTAGTAAAGTAAGAACAGTGCATCGGAAAGAAGACACTCGTGTCCCAAAACTAAATCCTGTCGTTTCCATTGAAACGTGACTCGATTTAGGGGAGAAGTCATTGAGCACATAGTTTTTCATAGCGACGCAATTTCTGTGTTAATTATTCATGTGAGGGAGCGAGGGATGTAGTAAAGTGGGAACAGTGCATCGGAAAGGAGATACTCGTATCCCAAAACTGAATCCTGTCGTTTCCATTGAAACGTGACTCAATTTAGGAGGAGAAGTCATTGAGCACATACTATTTCATAGCGACGCAATTTCTGTGTTAATTATTCATGTGAGGGAGCGAGGGATGTAGTAAAGTGGAAACAGTGCATCAGAAAGGAGATACTCGTGTCCCAAAACTCAATCCTGTCGTTTCCATAGAAACGTTACACGATTTAGAAGGAGAAGTCATTGAGCACATAGTATTCCATAGCGACGCAATTTCTGTGTTAATAATTCATGTGAGGGAGCGAGGGATGTAGTAAAGTGGGAACAGTGCATCGGAAAGGAGATACTCGTATCCCAAAACTAAATCCTGTCGTTTCCATTGAAACGTGACTCGATTTAGGAGGAGAAGTCATTGAGCACATAGTATTTCATAGCGACGCAATTTCTGTGTTAATTATTCATGTGAGGGAGCCAGGGATGTAGTAAAGTAAGAACAGTGCATCGGAAAGAAGACACTCGTGTCCCAAAACTCAATCCTGTCGTCTCCATAGAAACGTTACACGATTTAGAAGGAGAAGTCATAGAACCTATAGTATTTCATAGCGACGCAATTTCTGTGTTAATTCGTCAATGTGAGGGAGCGAGCGTTGAGGTAAAGAATGAACAGTGGATCGGAAAGGCGTTACTCGTATCTCAAAACTAAATCCTGTCGTTTCCATTGAAACGTGACTCGATTTAGGAGGAGAAGTCATTGAGCACATAGTATTTCATAGCGACGCAATTTCTGTGTTAATTATTCATGTGAGGGGGCGAGGGATGTAGTAAAGTGGGAACAGTGCATCAGAATGAAGATACTCATATCCCAAAACTAAATCCTGTCGTTTCCATTGAAACGTGACTCGATTTAGGAGGAGACGTCATTGAGCACATAGTATTTCATAGCGACGCAATTTCTGTGTTAATTATTCATGTGAGGGAGCGAGGGATGTAGTAAAGTGGGAACAGTGCATCGGAAAGGAGATACTCATGTCCCAAAACTCAATCCTGTCGTTTCCATAGAAACGTTACACGAATTAGAAGGAGAAGTCATAGAACCTATAGTATTTCATAGCGACGCAATTTCTGTGTTAATTCGTCAATGTGAGGGAGCGAGCGTTGAGGTAAAGAATGAATAGTGCATCGGAAAGGAGTTACTCGTATCCCAAAACTAAATCCTGTCGTTTCCATAGAAACGTGACTCGATTTAGGAGCAGAAGTCATTGAGCACATAGTATTTCATAGCGACGCAATTTCTGTGTTAATTATTCATGTGAGGGAGCGAGGGATGTAGTAAAGTGGGAACAGTGCATCGGAAAGGAGATACTCGTATCCCAAAACTAAATGCTGTCGTTTCCATTGCTACGTGACTCGATTTAGAAGGAGAAGTCATTGAGCACATAGTATTTCATAGCGACGCAATTTCTGTGTTAATTATTCATGTGAGGGAGCGAGGGATGTAGTAAAATGGGAACAGTGCATCGGAAAGGAGTTACTCGTATCCCAAAACTAAATCCTGTCGTTTCCATTGAAACGAGACTCGATTTAGGAGGAGAAGTCATTGAGCACTTAGTATTTCATAGCGACGCAATTTCTGTGTTAATTATTCATGTGAGGGAGCGAGGGATGTAGTAAAGTGGGAACAGTGCATCGGAAAGGAGATACTCTTGTCCCAAAGTAAATCCTGTCGTTTCCATTGAAACGTGACTCGATTTAGGGGAGAAGTCATTGAGCACATAGTTTTTCATAGCGACGCAATTTCTGTGTTAATTATTCATGTGAGGGAGCGAGGGATGTAGTAAAGTGGGAACAGTGCATCGGAAAGGAGATACTCGTATCCCAAAACTGAATCCTGTCGTTTCCATTGAAACGTGACTCAATTTAGGAGGAGAAGTCATTGAGCACATACTATTTCATAGCGACGCAATTTCTGTGTTAATTATTCATGTGAGGGAGCGAGGGATGTAGCAAAGTGGAAACAGTGCATCAGAAAGGAGATACTCGTGTCCCAAAACTCAATCCTGTCGTTTCCATAGAAACGTTACACGATTTAGAAGGAGAAGTCATTGAGCACATAGTATCCCATAGCGACGCAATTTCTGTGTTAATAATTCATGTGAGGGAGCGAGGGATGTAGTAAAGTGGGAACAGTGCATCGGAAAGGAGATACTCGTATCCCAAAACTAAATCCTGTCGTTTCCATTGAAACGTGACTCGATTTAGGAGGAGAAGTCATTGAGCACATAGTATTTCATAGCGACGCAATTTCTGTGTTAATTATTCATGTGAGGGAGCCAGGGATGTAGTAAAGTAAGAACAGTGCATCGGAAAGAAGACACTCGTGTCCCAAAACTCAATCCTGTCGTTTCCATAGAAACGTTACACGATTTAGAAGGAGAAGTCATAGAACCCATAGTATTTCATAGCGACGCAATTTCTGTGTTAATTATTCATGTGAGGGAGCGAGGGATGTGGTAAAGTGGGAACAGTGCATCGGAAAGGAGATACTCGTAATCCAAAACTAAATCCTCTCGTTTCCATTAAAACGTGACTCGATTTAGGAGGAGAAGTCATTGAGCACATAGTATTTGATAGCGACGCAATTTCTGCGTTAATTATTCATGTGAGGGAGCGAGGGACGTAGTAAAGTGGGAAAATGTGCATTGGAAAGAAGTTACTCGTATCCCAAAACTAAATCCTGTCGTTTCCATTGAAACGTGAGTCGATTTAGGAGGAGAAGTCATTGAGCACATAGTATTTCATAGCGACGCAATTTCTGTGTTAATTATTCATGTGAGGCATCGAGGGATGTAGTAAAGTGGGAACAGTGCATCGGAAAGGAGATACTCGTGTTCCAAAACGCAATCCTGTCGTTTCCATAGAAACGTTACACGATTTAGAAGGAGAAGTCATAGAACCTATAGTATTTCATAGCGACGCAATTTCTGTGTTAATTCGTCTATGTGAGGGAGCGAGCGTTGAGGTAAAGAATGAACAGTGGATCGGAAAGGAGTTACTCGTATCCCAAAACTAAATCCTGTCGTTTCCATTGAAACGTGACTCGATTTAGGAGGAGAAGTCATTGAGCACATAGTATTTCATAGCGACGCAATTTCTGTGTTAATTATTCATGTGAGGGGGCGAGGGATGTAGTAAAGTGGGAACAGTGCATCAGAATGGAGATACTCATATCCCAAAACTAAATCCTGACGTTTCCATTGAAACGTGACTCGATTTAGGAGGAGAAGTCATTGAGCACATAGTATTTCATAGCGACGCAATTTCTGTGTTAATTATTCATGTGAGGGAGCGAGGGATGTAGTAAAGTGGGAACAGTGCATCGGAAAGGAGATACTCGTATTCCAAAACTAAATCCTGTCGTTTCCATTGAAACGTGACTCGATTTAGGAGGAGAACTCATTGAGCACATAGTTTTTCATAGCGACGCAATTTCTGTGTTAATTTTTCATGTGAGGGAGCGAGGGATGTAGTAAAGTGTGAACAGTGCATCGGAAAGGAGATACTCGTATCCCAAAACTAAATCCTGTCGTTTCCATTGAAACGTGACTCAATTTAGGAGGGGAAGTCATTGAGCAGATAGTATTTCATAGCGACGCAATTTCTGTGTTAATTATTCATGTGAGGGAGCGAGGGATGTAGTAAAGTGGGAACAGTGCATCGGAAAGGAGATACTCGTGTCCCAAAACTCAATCCTGTCGTCTCCATAGATACGTTACACGATTTAGGAGGAGAAGTCATAGAACCCATAGTATTTCATAGTGACGCAATTTCTGTGCTAATTCGTCAATGTGAGGGAGCGAGCGTTGAGGTAAAGAATGAATAGTGCATCGGAAAGGAGTTACTCGTATCCTAAAACTAAATCCTGTCGTTTCCATTGAAACGTGACTCGATTTAGGAGGACAAGTCATTGAGCACATAGAATTTCATAGCGACGCAATTTCTGTGTTAATTATTCATGTGAGGGAGCGAGGGATGTAGTAAAGTCGGAACAGTGCATCGGAAAGGAGATACTCGTGTCCCAAAACTCAATCCCTTCGTTTCCATAGAAACGTTACACGATTTAGAAGGAGAAGCCATAGAACCCATAGTATTTCATAGCGACGCAATTTCTGTGTTAATTCGTCAATGTGAGGGAGCGAGCGTTGAGGTAAAGAATGAATAGTGCATCGGAAAGGAGTTACTCGTATCCCAAAACTAAATCCTGTCGTTTCCATAGAAACGTGACTCGATTCAGGAGCAGAAGTCATTGAGCACATTGTATTTCATAGCGACGCAATTTCTGTGTTAATTACTCATGTGAGGGAGCGAGGGATGTAGTAAAGTGGGAACAGTGCATCGGAAAGGAGATACTCGTATCCCAAAACTAAATCCTGTCGTTTCCATTGAAACGTGACTCGATTTAGAAGGAGAAGTCATTGAGCACATAGTATTTCATAGCGACGCAATTTCTGTGTTAATTATTCATGTGAGGGAGCGAGGGATGTAGTAAAATGGGAACAGTGCATCGGAAAGGAGTTACTCGTATCCCAAAACTAAATCCTGTCGTTTCCATTGAAACGAGACTCGATTTAGGAGGAGAAGTCATTGAGCACTTAGTATTTCATAGCGACGCAATTTCTGTGTTAATTATTCGTGTGAGGGAGCGAGGGATGTAGTAAAGTGGGAACAGTGCATCGGAAAGGAGATACTCGTGTCCCAAACTTAATCCTGTCGTTTCCATTGAAACGTGACTCGATTTAGGAGGAGAAGTCATTGAGCACATAGTGTTTCATAGCGACGCAATTTCTGTGTTAATTATTCATGTGAGGGAGCGAGGGATGTAGTATAGTGGGAACAGTGCATCGGAAAGGAGATACTCGTGTCCCAAAACTAAATCCTGTCGTTTCCATTGAAACATGACTCGATTTAGGAGGAGAAGTCATTGAGCACATAGTATTTCATAGCGACGCAATTTCTGTGTTAATTATTAATGTGAGGGAGCGAGGGATGTAGTAAAGTGGGAACAGTGCATCGGAAAGGAGATACTCGTATCCCAAAACTAAATCCTGTCGTTTCCATTGAAACGTGACCCGATTTAGGAGAAGAAGTCATTGAGCACATAGTTTTTCATAGCGACGCAATTTCTGTGTTAATTATTCATGTGAGGGAGCGAGGGATGTAGTAAAGTGGGAACAGTGCATCGGAACGGAGATACTCGTATCCCAAAAATAAATCCTGTCGTTTCCATTGAAACGTGACTCAATGTAGGAGGAAAAGTCATTGAGCACATAGTATTTCATACGACGCAATTTCTGTGTTAATTATTCATGTGAGGGAGCGAGGGATGTAGTAAAGTAAGAACAGTGCATCGGAAAGGAGACACACGTGTCCCAAAACTCAATCCTGTCGTTTCCATAGAAACGTTACACGATTTAGAAGGAGAAGTCATAGAACCCATAGTATTTCATAGCGACGCAATTTCTGTGTTAATTATTCATGTGAGGGAGCGAGGGATGTAGTAAAGTAAGAACAGTGCATCGGAAAGGAGACACTCGTGTCCCAAAACTCAATCCTGTCGTTTCCATAGAAACGTTACACGATTTAGAAGGAGAAGTCATAGAACCCATAGTATTTCATAGCGACGCAATTTCTGCGTTAATTATTCATGTGAGGGAGCGAGGGATGTAGTATAGTAAGAACAGTGCATCGGAAAGGAGACACTCGTGTCCCAAAACTCAATCCTGTCGTTTCCATAGAAACGTTACACGATTTAGAAGGAGAAGTCATAGAACCCATAGTATTTCATAGCGACGCAATTTCTGTGTTAATTCGTCAATGTGAGGGAGCGAGCGTTGAGGTAAAGAATGAATAGTGCATCGGAAAGGAGTTACTCGTAACCCAAAACTAAATCCTGTCGTTTCCATTGAAACGTGACTCGATTTAGGAGGAGAAGTCATTGAGCACATAGTATTTCATAGCGACGCAATTTCTGTGTTAATTATTTATGTGAGGGAGCGAGGGATGTAGTAAATTGGGAACAGTGCATCGGACAGGAGATACTCGTATCCCAAAACTAAATCCTGTCGTTTCAATTGAAACGTGACTCGATTTAGGAGGAGAAGTCATTGAGCACATAGTATTTCATAGCGACGCAATTTCTGTGTTAATTATTCATGTGAGGGAGCGAGGGATGTAGTAAAGTGGGAACAGTGCATCGGAAAGGAGATACTCGTATCCCAAAACTAAATCCTGTCGTTTCCATTGAAACGTGACTCGATTTAGGAGGAGAAGTCATTGAGCACATAGTATTTCATAGCGACGCAATTTCTGCGTTAATTATTCATGTGAGGGAGCGAGGGACGTAGTAAAGTGGGAAAATGTGCATTGGAAAGGAGTTACTCGTATCCCAAAACTAAATCCTGTCGTTTCCATTGAAACGTGATTCGATTTTGGATAAGTAGTCATTGAGCACATAGTATTTCATAGCGACGCATTTTCTGTGTTAATTATTCATGTGAGGGGGCGAGGGATGTAGTAAAGTGGGAACAGTGCATCAGAATGAAGATACTCATATCCCAAAACTAAATCCTGTCGTTTCCATTGAAACGTGACTCGATTTAGGAGGAGACGTCATTGAGCACATAGTATTTCATAGCGACGCAATTGCTGTGTTAATTATTCATGTGAGGGAGCGAGGGATGTAGTAAAGTGGGAACAGTGCATCGGAAAGGAGATACTCATGTCCCAAAACTCAATCCTGTCGTTTCCATAGAAACGTTACACGAATTAGAAGGAGAAGTCATAGAACCTATAGTATTTCATAGCGACGCAATTTCTGTGTTAATTCGTCAATGTGAGGGAGCGAGCGTTGAGGTAAAGAATGAATAGTGCATCGGAAAGGAGTTACTCGTATCCCAAAACTAAATCCTGTCGTTTCCATAGAAACGTGACTCGATTTAGGAGCAGAAGTCATTGAGCACATAGTATTTCATAGCGACGCAATTTCTGTGTTAATTATTCATGTGAGGGAGCGAGGGATGTAGTAAAGTGGGAACAGTGCATCGGAAAGGAGATACTCGTATCCCAAAACTAAATGCTGTCGTTTCCATTGCTACGTGACTCGATTTAGAAGGAGAAGTCATTGAGCACATAGTATTTCATAGCGACGCAATTTCTGTGTTAATTATTCATGTGAGGGAGCGAGGGATGTAGTAAAATGGGAACAGTGCATCGGAAAGGAGTTACTCGTATCCCAAAACTAAATCCTGTCGTTTCCATTGAAACGAGACTCGATTTAGGAGGAGAAGTCATTGAGCACTTAGTATTTCATAGCGACGCAATTTCTGTGTTAATTATTCATGTGAGGGAGCGAGGGATGTAGTAAAGTGGGAACAGTGCATCGGAAAGGAGATACTCTTGTCCCAAAACTAAATCCTGTCGTTTCCATTGAAACGTGACTCGATTTAGGGGAGAAGTCATTGAGCACATAGTTTTTCATAGCGACGCAATTTCTGTGTTAATTATTCATGTGAGGGAGCGAGGGATGTAGTAAAGTGGGAACAGTGCATCGGAAAGGAGATACTCGTATCCCAAAACTGAATCCTGTCGTTTCCATTGAAACGTGCCTCAATTTAGGAGGAGAAGTCATTGAGCACATACTATTTCATAGCGACGCAATTTCTGTGTTAATTATTCATGTGAGGGAGCGAGGGATGTAGTAAAGTGGAAACAGTGCATCAGAAAGGAGATACTCGTGTCCCAAAACTCAATCCTGTCGTTTCCATAGAAA
The DNA here is from genome assembly GCF_021461385.2 of Schistocerca piceifrons. Taxonomy (NCBI): domain Eukaryota; kingdom Metazoa; phylum Arthropoda; class Insecta; order Orthoptera; family Acrididae; genus Schistocerca; species Schistocerca piceifrons. The sequence continues at coordinate 6,153,323 of NC_060142.1, forward strand.
CGTTACACGATTTAGAAGGAGAAGTCATTGAGCACATAGTATCCCATAGCGACGCAATTTCTGTGTTAATAATTCATGTGAGGGAGCGAGGGATGTAGTAAAGTGGGAACAGTGCATCGGAAAGGAGATACTCGTATCCCAAAACTAAATCCTGTCGTTTCCATTGAAACGTGACTCGATTTAGGAGGAGAAGTCATTGAGCACATAGTATTTCATAGCGACGCAATTTCTGTGTTAATTATTCATGTGAGGGAGCCAGGGATGTAGTAAAGTAAGAACAGTGCATCGGAAAGAAGACACTCGTGTCCCAAAACTCAATCCTGTCGTTTCCATAGAAACGTTACACGATTTAGAAGGAGAAGTCATAGAACCCATAGTATTTCATAGCGACGCAATTTCTGTGTTAATTATTCATGTGAGGGAGCGAGGGATGTGGTAAAGTGGGAACAGTGCATCGGAAAGGAGATACTCGTAATCCAAAACTAAATCCTCTCGTTTCCATTAAAACGTGACTCGATTTAGGAGGAGAAGTCATTGAGCACATAGTATTTGATAGCGACGCAATTTCTGCGTTAATTATTCATGTGAGGGAGCGAGGGACGTAGTAAAGTGGGAAAATGTGCATTGGAAAGAAGTTACTCGTATCCCAAAACTAAATCCTGTCGTTTCCATTGAAACGTGAGTCGATTTAGGAGGAGAAGTCATTGAGCACATAGTATTTCATAGCGACGCAATTTCTGTGTTAATTATTCATGTGAGGCATCGAGGGATGTAGTAAAGTGGGAACAGTGCATCGGAAAGGAGATACTCGTATCCCAAAACTAAATCCTGTCGTTTCCATTGTAACGTGACTCGATTTAGAAGAAGAAGACATTGAGCACATAGTATTTCGTAGCGACGCAATTTGTGTGCTAATTATTCATGTGAGGGAGCGAGGGATGTAGTAAAGTGGGAACAGTGCATCGGAAAGGAGATACTCGTGTTCCAAAACGCAATCCTGTCGTTTCCATAGAAACGTTACACGATTTAGAAGGAGAAGTCATAGAACCTATAGTATTTCATAGCGACGCAATTTCTGTGTTAATTCGTCTATGTGAGGGAGCGAGCGTTGAGGTAAAGAATGAACAGTGGATCGGAAAGGAGTTACTCGTATCCCAAAACTAAATCCTGTCGTTTCCATTGAAACGTGACTCGATTTAGGAGGAGAAGTCATTGAGCACATAGTATTTCATAGCGACGCAATTTCTGTGTTAATTATTCATGTGAGGGGGCGAGGGATGTAGTAAAGTGGGAACAGTGCATCAGAATGGAGATACTCATATCCCAAAACTAAATCCTGACGTTTCCATTGAAACGTGACTCGATTTAGGAGGAGAAGTCATTGAGCACATAGTATTTCATAGCGACGCAATTTCTGTGTTAATTATTCATGTGAGGGAGCGAGGGATGTAGTAAAGTGGGAACAGTGCATCGGAAAGGAGATACTCGTATTCCAAAACTAAATCCTGTCGTTTCCATTGAAACGTGACTCGATTTAGGAGGAGAACTCATTGAGCACATAGTTTTTCATAGCGACGCAATTTCTGTGTTAATTTTTCATGTGAGGGAGCGAGGGATGTAGTAAAGTGTGAACAGTGCATCGGAAAGGAGATACTCGTATCCCAAAACTAAATCCTGTCGTTTCCATTGAAACGTGACTCAATTTAGGAGGGGAAGTCATTGAGCAGATAGTATTTCATAGCGACGCAATTTCTGTGTTAATTATTCATGTGAGGGAGCGAGGGATGTAGTAAAGTGGGAACAGTGCATCGGAAAGGAGATACTCGTGTCCCAAAACTCAATCCTGTCGTCTCCATAGATACGTTACACGATTTAGGAGGAGAAGTCATAGAACCCATAGTATTTCATAGTGACGCAATTTCTGTGCTAATTCGTCAATGTGAGGGAGCGAGCGTTGAGGTAAAGAATGAATAGTGCATCGGAAAGGAGTTACTCGTATCCTAAAACTAAATCCTGTCGTTTCCATTGAAACGTGACTCGATTTAGGAGGACAAGTCATTGAGCACATAGAATTTCATAGCGACGCAATTTCTGTGTTAATTATTCATGTGAGGGAGCGAGGGATGTAGTAAAGTCGGAACAGTGCATCGGAAAGGAGATACTCGTGTCCCAAAACTCAATCCCTTCGTTTCCATAGAAACGTTACACGATTTAGAAGGAGAAGCCATAGAACCCATAGTATTTCATAGCGACGCAATTTCTGTGTTAATTCGTCAATGTGAGGGAGCGAGCGTTGAGGTAAAGAATGAATAGTGCATCGGAAAGGAGTTACTCGTATCCCAAAACTAAATCCTGTCGTTTCCATAGAAACGTGACTCGATTCAGGAGCAGAAGTCATTGAGCACATTGTATTTCATAGCGACGCAATTTCTGTGTTAATTACTCATGTGAGGGAGCGAGGGATGTAGTAAAGTGGGAACAGTGCATCGGAAAGGAGATACTCGTATCCCAAAACTAAATCCTGTCGTTTCCATTGAAACGTGACTCGATTTAGAAGGAGAAGTCATTGAGCACATAGTATTTCATAGCGACGCAATTTCTGTGTTAATTATTCATGTGAGGGAGCGAGGGATGTAGTAAAATGGGAACAGTGCATCGGAAAGGAGTTACTCGTATCCCAAAACTAAATCCTGTCGTTTCCATTGAAACGAGACTCGATTTAGGAGGAGAAGTCATTGAGCACTTAGTATTTCATAGCGACGCAATTTCTGTGTTAATTATTCGTGTGAGGGAGCGAGGGATGTAGTAAAGTGGGAACAGTGCATCGGAAAGGAGATACTCGTGTCCCAAACTTAATCCTGTCGTTTCCATTGAAACGTGACTCGATTTAGGAGGAGAAGTCATTGAGCACATAGTGTTTCATAGCGACGCAATTTCTGTGTTAATTATTCATGTGAGGGAGCGAGGGATGTAGTATAGTGGGAACAGTGCATCGGAAAGGAGATACTCGTGTCCCAAAACTAAATCCTGTCGTTTCCATTGAAACATGACTCGATTTAGGAGGAGAAGTCATTGAGCACATAGTATTTCATAGCGACGCAATTTCTGTGTTAATTATTAATGTGAGGGAGCGAGGGATGTAGTAAAGTGGGAACAGTGCATCGGAAAGGAGATACTCGTATCCCAAAACTAAATCCTGTCGTTTCCATTGAAACGTGACCCGATTTAGGAGAAGAAGTCATTGAGCACATAGTTTTTCATAGCGACGCAATTTCTGTGTTAATTATTCATGTGAGGGAGCGAGGGATGTAGTAAAGTGGGAACAGTGCATCGGAACGGAGATACTCGTATCCCAAAAATAAATCCTGTCGTTTCCATTGAAACGTGACTCAATGTAGGAGGAAAAGTCATTGAGCACATAGTATTTCATACGACGCAATTTCTGTGTTAATTATTCATGTGAGGGAGCGAGGGATGTAGTAAAGTAAGAACAGTGCATCGGAAAGGAGACACACGTGTCCCAAAACTCAATCCTGTCGTTTCCATAGAAACGTTACACGATTTAGAAGGAGAAGTCATAGAACCCATAGTATTTCATAGCGACGCAATTTCTGTGTTAATTATTCATGTGAGGGAGCGAGGGATGTAGTAAAGTAAGAACAGTGCATCGGAAAGGAGACACTCGTGTCCCAAAACTCAATCCTGTCGTTTCCATAGAAACGTTACACGATTTAGAAGGAGAAGTCATAGAACCCATAGTATTTCATAGCGACGCAATTTCTGCGTTAATTATTCATGTGAGGGAGCGAGGGATGTAGTATAGTAAGAACAGTGCATCGGAAAGGAGACACTCGTGTCCCAAAACTCAATCCTGTCGTTTCCATAGAAACGTTACACGATTTAGAAGGAGAAGTCATAGAACCCATAGTATTTCATAGCGACGCAATTTCTGTGTTAATTCGTCAATGTGAGGGAGCGAGCGTTGAGGTAAAGAATGAATAGTGCATCGGAAAGGAGTTACTCGTAACCCAAAACTAAATCCTGTCGTTTCCATTGAAACGTGACTCGATTTAGGAGGAGAAGTCATTGAGCACATAGTATTTCATAGCGACGCAATTTCTGTGTTAATTATTTATGTGAGGGAGCGAGGGATGTAGTAAATTGGGAACAGTGCATCGGACAGGAGATACTCGTATCCCAAAACTAAATCCTGTCGTTTCAATTGAAACGTGACTCGATTTAGGAGGAGAAGTCATTGAGCACATAGTATTTCATAGCGACGCAATTTCTGTGTTAATTATTCATGTGAGGGAGCGAGGGATGTAGTAAAGTGGGAACAGTGCATCGGAAAGGAGATACTCGTATCCCAAAACTAAATCCTGTCGTTTCCATTGAAACGTGACTCGATTTAGGAGGAGAAGTCATTGAGCACATAGTATTTCATAGCGACGCAATTTCTGCGTTAATTATTCATGTGAGGGAGCGAGGGACGTAGTAAAGTGGGAAAATGTGCATTGGAAAGGAGTTACTCGTATCCCAAAACTAAATCCTGTCGTTTCCATTGAAACGTGATTCGATTTTGGATAAGTAGTCATTGAGCACATAGTATTTCATAGCGACGCATTTTCTGTGTTAATTATTCATGTGAGGTATTGAGGGATGTAGTAAAGTGGGAACGGTGCATCGGAAAGGAGATACTCGTATCCCAAAACTAAATCCTGTCGTTTCCATTGAAACGTGACTCGATTTAGAAGAAGAAGTCATTGAGCACATAGTATTTCATAGCGACGCAATTTGTGTGCTAATTATTCACGTGAGGGAGCGAGGGATGTAGTAAAGTGGGAACAGTGCATCGGAAAGGAGATACTCGTGTCCCAAAACTCAATCCTGTCGTTTCCATTGAAACGTTACACGATTTAGAAGGAGAAGTCATAGAACCTATAGTATTTCATAGCGTCGCAATTTCTGTGTTAATTCGTCAATGTGAGGGAGCGAGCGTTGAGGTAAAGAATGAACAGTGGATCGGAAAGGAGTTACTCGTATCCCAAAACTAAATCCTGTCGTTTCCATTGAAACGTGACTCGATTCAGGAGGAGAAGTCATTGAGCACATAGTGTTTCATAGCGACGCAATTTCTGTGTTAATTATTCATGTGAGGGAGCGAGGGATGTAGTATAGTGGGAACAGTGCATCGGAAAGGAGATACTCGTGTCCCAAAACTAAATCCTGTCGTTTCCATTGAAACATGACTCGATTTAGGAGGAGAAGTCATTGAGCACATAGTATTTCATAGCGACGCAATTTCTGTGTTAATTATTAATGTGAGGGAGCGAGGGATGTAGTAAAGTGGGAACAGTGCATCGGAAAGGAGATACTCGTATCCCAAAACTAAATCCTGTCGTTTCCATTGAAACGTGACCCGATTTAGGAGAAGAAGTCATTGAGCACATAGTTTTTCATAGCGACGCAATTTCTGTGTTAATTATTCATGTGAGGGAGCGAGGGATGTAGTAAAGTGGGAACAGTGCATCGGAACGGAGATACTCGTATCCCAAAAATAAATCCTGTCGTTTCCATTGAAACGTGACTTAATGTAGGAGGAAAAGTCATTGAGCACATAGTATTTCATACGACGCAATTTCTGTGTTAATTATTCATGTGAGGGAGCGAGGGATGTAGTAAAGTAAGAACAGTGCATCGGAAAGGAGACACACGTGTCCCAAAACTCAATCCTGTCGTTTCCATAGAAACGTTACACGATTTAGAAGGAGAAGTCATAGAACCCACAGTATTTCATAGCGACGCAATTTCTGTGTTAATTATTCATGTGAGGGAGCGAGGGATGTAGTAAAGTAAGAACAGTGCATCGGAAAGGAGACACTCGTGTCCCAAAACTCAATCCTGTCGTTTCCATAGAAACGTTACACGATTTAGAAGGAGAAGTCATAGAACCCATAGTATTTCATAGCGACGCAATTTCTGCGTTAATTATTCATGTGAGGGAGCGAGGGATGTAGTATAGTAAGAACAGTGCATCGGAAAGGAGACACTCGTGTCCCAAAACTCAATCCTGTCGTTTCCATAGAAACGTTACACGATTTAGAAGGAGAAGTCATAGAACCCATAGTATTTCATAGCGACGCAATTTCTGTGTTAATTCGTCAATGTGAGGGAGCGAGCGTTGAGGTAAAGAATGAATAGTGAATCGGAAAGGAGTTACTCGTAACCCAAAACTAAATCCTGCCGTTTCCATTGAAACGTGACTCGATTTAGGAGGAGAAGTCATTGAGCACATAGTATTTCATAGCGACGCAATTTCTGTGTTAATTATTTATGTGAGGGAGCGAGGGATGTAGTAAATTGGGAACAGTGCATCGGACAGGAGATACTCGTATCCCAAAACTAAATCCTGTCGTTTCAATTGAAACGTGACTCGATTTAGGAGGAGAAGTCATTGAGCACATAGTATTTCATAGCGACGCAATTTCTGTGTTAATTATTCATGTGAGGGAGCGAGGGATGTAGTAAAGTGGGAACAGTGCATCGGAAAGGAGATACTCGTATCCCAAAACTAAATCCTGTCGTTTCCATTGAAACGTGACTCGATTTAGGAGGAGAAGTCATTGAGCACATAGTATTTCATAGCGACGCAATTTCTGCGTTAATTATTCATGTGAGGGAGCGAGGGACGTAGTAAAGTGGGAAAATGTGCATTGGAAAGGAGTTACTCGTATCCCAAAACTAAATCCTGTCGTTTCCATTGAAACGTGATTCGATTTTGGATAAGTAGTCATTGAGCACATAGTATTTCATAGCGACGCATTTTCTGTGTTAATTATTCATGTGAGGTATTGAGGGATGTAGTAAAGTGGGAACGGTGCATCGGAAAGGAGATACTCGTATCCCAAAACTAAATCCTGTCGTTTCCATTGAAACGTGACTCGATTTAGAAGAAGAAGTCATTGAGCACATAGTATTTCATAGCGACGCAATTTGTGTGCTAATTATTCACGTGAGGGAGCGAGGGATGTAGTAAAGTGGGAACAGTGCATCGGAAAGGAGATACTCGTGTCCCAAAACTCAATCCTGTCGTTTCCATAGAAACGTTACACGATTTAGAAGGAGAAGTCATAGAACCTATAGTATTTCATAGCGTCGCAATTTCTGTGTTAATTCGTCAATGTGAGGGAGCGAGCGTTGAGGTAAAGAATGAACAGTGGATCGGAAAGGAGTTACTCGTATCCCAAAACTAAATCCTGTCGTTTCCATTGAAACGTGACTCGATTCAGGAGGAGAAGTCATTGAGCACATAGTATTTCATAGCGACGCAATTTCTGTGTTAATTATTCATGTGAGGGGGCGAGGGATGTAGTAAAGTGGGAACAGTGCATCGGAAAGGAGATACTCGTATCCCAAAACTAAATCCTGTCGTTTCCATTGAAACGTGACTCGATTTAGGAGGAGAAGTCATTGAGCACATAGTATTTCACAGCGACGCAATTTCTGTGTTAATTATTCATGTGAGGGAGCGAGGGATGTAGTAAAGTGGGAACAGTGCATCGGAAAGGAGATACTCGTATCCCAAATTAAATCCTCTCGTTTCCATTGAAACGTGACTCGATTTAGGAGGAGAAGTCATTGACCACATAGTATTTCATAGCGACGCAATTTCTGTGTTAATTATTCATGTGAGGGAGCGAGGGATGTAGTAAAATGGGAACAGTGCATCGGAAAGGAGTTACTCGTATCCCAAAACTAAATCCTGTCGTTTCCATTGAAATGAGACTCGATTTAGGAGGAGAAGTCATTGAGCACTTAGTATTTAATAGCGACGCAATTTCTGTGTAAATTATTCATGTGAGGGAGCGAGGGATGTAGTAAAGTGGGAACAGTGCATCGGAAAGGAAATACTCGTGTCCCAAACTTAATCCTGTCGTTTCCATTGAAACGTGACTCGATTTAGGAGGAGAAGTCATTGAGCACATACTATTTTATAGCGACGCAATTTCTGTGTTAATTATTCATGTGAGGGAGCGAGGGATGTAGTAAAGTGGAAACAGTGCATCGGAAAGGAGATACTGGTTTCCCAAAACTCAATCCTGTCGTTTCCATAGAAACGTTACACGATTTAGAAGGAGAAGTCATTGAGCACATAGTATTCCATAGCGACGCAATTTCTGTGTTAATAATACATGTGAGGGAGCGAGGGATGTAGTAAAGTGGGAACAGTGCATCGGAAAGGAGATACTCGTATCCCAAAACTAAATCCTGTCGTTTCCATTGAAACGTGACTCGATTTAGGAAGAGAAGTCATTGAGCACATAGTATTTCATAGCGACGCAATTTCTGTGTTAATTATTCATGTGAGGGAGCGAGGGATGCAGTAAAGTGGGAACAGTGCATCGGAAAGGAGATACTCGTATCCCAAAACTAAATCCTGTCGTTGCCATTGAAACGTGACTCGATTTAGGAGGAGAAGTCATTGAGCACATAGTATTTCATAGCGACGCAATTTCTGTGTTAATTATTAATGTGAGGGAGCGAGGGATGTAGTAAAGTGGGAACAGTGCGTCGGAAAGGAGATACACGTATCCCAAAACTAAATCCTGTCGTTTCCATTGAAACGTGACGCGATTTAGGAGAAGAAGTCATTGAGCACATAGTTTTTCATAGCGACGCAATTTCTGTGTTAATTATTCATGTGAGAGACCGAGGGATGTAGTAAAGTGGAAACGGTGCATCGGAAAGGAGATACTCGTATCCCACAACTAAATCCTGTCGTTTCCATTGAAATGTGACTCGATTTAGGAGGAGAAGTCATTGAGCACATAATTTTACATAGCGACGCAATTTCTGTGTTAATTATTCATGTGAGGGAGCGAGGGATGTAGTAAAGTGGGAACAGTGCATCGGAAAGGAGATACTCGTATCCCAAAAATAAACCCTGTCGTTTCCATTGAAACGTGACTCAATTTAGGAGGAAAAGTCATTGAGCACATAGTATTTCATACGACGCCATTTCTGTGTTAATTATTCATGTGAGGGAGCGAGGGATGCAGTAAAGTAAGAACAGTGCATCGGAAAGGAGACACTCGTGTCCCAAAACTCAATCCTGTCGTTTCCATAGAACCGTTACACGATTTAGAAGGAGAAGTCATAGAACCCATAGTATTTCATAGCGACGCAATTTCTGTGTTAATTATTCATGTGAGGGAGCGAGGGATGTAGTAAAGTAAGAACAGTGCATCGGAAAGGAGACACTCGTGTCCCAAAACTCTATCCTGTCGTTTCCATAGAAACGTTACACGATTTAGAAGGAGAAGTCATAGAACCCATAGTATTTCATAGCGACGCAATTTCTGTGTTAATTATTCATGTGAGGGAGCGAGGGATTTAGTAAAGTAAGAACAGTGCATCGGAAAGGAGACACTCGTGTCCCAAAACTCAATCCTGTCGTTTCCATAGAAACGTTACACGATTTAGAAGGAGAAGTCAAAGAACCCATAGTATTTCATAGCGACGCAATTTCTGTGTTAATTCGTCAATGTGAGGGAGCGAGCGTTGAGGTAAAGAATGAATAGAGCATCGGAAAGGAGTTACTCGTAACCCAAAACTAAATCCTGTCGTTTCCATTGAAACGTGACTCGATTTAGGAGGAGAAGTCATTGAGCACATAGTATATCATAGCGATGCAATTTCTGTGTTAATTATTCATGTGAGGGAGCGAGGGATGTAGTAAAGTCGCAAAATGTGCATTGGAAAGGAGTTACTCGTATCCCAAAACTAAATCCTGTCGTTTCCATTGAAACGTGAGTCGATTTAGGAGGAGAAGTCATTGAGCACATAGTATTTCATAGCGACGCAATTTCTGTGTTAATTATTCATGTGAGGCAGCGAGGGATGTAGTAAAGTGGGAAGAGTGCATCGGAAAGGAGATACTCGTATCCCAAAACTAAATCCTGTCGTTTCCATTGAAACGTGACTCGATTTAGAAGAAGAAGTCATTGAGCACAATGTATTTCATAGCGACGCAATTTGTGTGCTAATTATTCATGTGAGGGAGCGAGGGATGTATTAAAGTGGGAACAGTGCATCGGAAAGGAGATACTCGTGTCCCAAAACTCAATCCTGTCGTTTCCATAGAAACGTTACGAGATTTAGAAGGAGAAGTCATAGAACCTATAGTATTTCATAGCGACGCAATTTCTGTGTTAATTATTCATGTGAGGGAGCGAGGGGTGTAGTAAAGTGGGAACAGTGCATCGGAAAGGAGATACTCGCATCCCAAAACTAAATCCAGTCGTTTAAATTGAAACGTGACTCGATTTAGGAGGAGAAGTCATTGAGCACATAGTATTTCATAGCGACGCAATTTCTGTGTTAATTATTCATGTGAGGGGGCGAGGGATGTAGTAAAGTGGGAACAGTGCATCGGAAAGGAGATACTCGTATCCCAAAACTAAATGCTGTCGTTTCCATTGAAACGTGACTCGATTTAGGAGGAGAAGTCATTGAGCACATAGTACTTCATAGCGACGCAATTTCTGTGTTAATTATTCATGTGAGGGAGCGAGGGATTTAGTAAAGTGGGAACAGTGCATCGGAAAGGAGATACTCGTATCCCAAAACTAAATCCTGTCGTTTCCATTGAAACGTGACTCGATTTAGGAACAGATGTCATTGAGCACATAGTATTTCATAGCGACGCAATTTCTGTGTTAATTATTCATGTGAGGGAGCGAGGGATGTAGTAAAATGGGAACAGTGCATCGGAAAGGAGTTACTCGTAACCCAAAACTAAATCCTGTCGTTTCCATTGAAACGAGTCTCGATTTAGGAGGAGAAGTCATTGAGCACATAGTATTTTATAGCGACGCAATTTCTGTGTTAATTATTCATGTGAGGGAGCGAGGGATGTAGTAAAGTAAGAACAGTGCATCGGAAAGGAGACACTCGTGTCCCAAAACTCAATCCTGTCGTTTCCATAGAAACGTTACACGATTTAGAAGGAGAAGTCATAGAACCCATAGTATTTCATAGCGACGCAATTTCTGTGTTAATTCGTCAATGTGAGGGAGCGAGCATTGAGGTAAAGAATGAATAGTGCATCGGAAAGGAATTACTCGTAACCCAAAACTAAATCCTGTCGTTTCCATTGAGACGTGACTCGATTTTGGAGGAGAAGTCATTGAGCACATAGTATTTCATAGCGATGCAATTTCTGTGTTAATTATTCATGTGAGGGAGCGAGGGATGTAGTAAAGTGGGAAAATGTGCATTGGAAAGGAGTTACTCGTATCCCAAAACTAACTCCTGTCGTTTCCATTGAAACGTGACTCGATTTAGGTGGAGAAGTCATTGAGCATATAGTATTTCATAGCGACGCAATTTCTGTGTTAATTATTCATGTGAGGGAGCGAGGGATGTAGTAAAGTGGGAACAGGCATCGGAAAGGAAATACTCGTATTCCAAAACTAAATCCTGTCGTTTCCATTGAAACGTGACTCGATTTAGGAGGAGAAGTCATTGAGCACATAGTTTTTCATAGCTACGCAATTTCTGTGTTAATTATTCATGTGAGGGCGCGAGGGATGTAGTAAAGTGGGAACAGTGCATCGGAAAGGAGATACTCGTATGCCAAAACTAAATCCTGTCGTTTCCATTGAAACGTGACTCGATTTAGGAGGAGATGTCATTGAGCACATAGTATTTCATAGCGACGCAATTTCTGTGTTAATTATTCATGTGAGGGAGCAAGGGATGTAGTAAAGAGGGAACAGTGCATCGGAAAGGAGATACTCGTATCCCAAAACTAAATCCTGTCGTTTCCATTGAAACGTGACTCGATTTAGGAGGAGAAGTCATTGAGCACATAGTATTTCATAGCGACGCAATTTCTGTGTTAATTATTCACGTGAGGGGGCGAGGGATGTAGTAAAGTGGGAACAGTGCATCGGAAAGGAGATACTCGTGTCCCAAAACTCAATCCTGTCGTTTCCATAGAAACGTTACACGATTTAGAAGGAGAAGTCATAGAACCCATAGTATTCCTTAGCGACACAATATCTGTGTTAATTCGTCAATGTGAGGGAGCGAGCGTTGAGGTAAAGAATGAATAGTGCATCGGAAAGGAGATACTCGTGTCCCAAAACTAAATCCTGTCGTTTCCATTGAAACGTGACTCGATTTAGGAGAAGAAGTCATTGAGCACATAGTTTCTCATAGCGACGCAATTTCTGTGTTAATAATTCATGTGAGGGAGCGAGGGATGTAGTAAAGTGGGAACAGTGCATCGGAAAGGAGATACATGTATCCCAAAACTAAATCCTGTCGTTTCCATGAAACGTGACTTGATTTAGGAGGAGAAGTCATTGAGCACACAGTATTCCATAGCGACGCAATTTCTGTGTTAATAATTCATGTGATGGAGCGAGGGATGTAGTAAAGTGGGAACAGTGCATCGGTAAGGAGATACTCGTATCCCAAAATTAAATCCTATCGTTTCCATTGAAACGTTACTCGATTTAGGAGGAGAATTCATTGAGCACATAGTTTTTCATAGCGACGCAATTTCTGTGTTAATTATTCATGTGAGGGAGCGAGGGATGTAGTAAAGTGGGAACAGTTCATCGGAAAGTAGATACTCGTATCCCAAAACTAAATCCTGTCGTTTCCATTGAAACGTGACTCGATTTAGGAGGAGAAGTCATTGAGCACATAGTTTTTCATAGCGACGCAATTTCTGTGTTAATTACTCATGTGAGGGAGCGAAAGATGTAGTAAAGTTGGAACAGTGCACCGGAAAGGAGATACTCGTATCCCAAAACTAAATCCTGTCGTTTCCATTGAAACGTGACTCAATTTAGGAGGGGAAGTCATTGAGCACATAGTATTTCATAGCGACGCAATTTCTGTGTTAATTATTCATGTGAGGGAGCGAGGGATGTAGTAAAGTGGGAACAGTGCATCGGAAAGGAGATACTCGTGTCCCAAAACTCAATCCTGTCGTCTCCATAGAAACGTTACACGATTTAGAAGGAGAAGTCATAGAACCCATAGTATTTCATAGCGACGCAATTTCTGTGTTAATTCGTCAATGTGAGGGAGCGAGCGTTGAGGTAAAGAATGAATAGTGCATCGGAAAGGAGTTACTCGTATCCTAAAACTAAATCCTGTCGTTTCCATTGAAACGTGACTCGATTTAGGAGGAGAAGTCATTGAGCACATAGTATTTCATAGCGACGCAATTTCTGTGTTAATTATTCATGTGAGGGAGCGAGGGATGTAGTAAAGTGGGAACAGTGCATCGGAAAGGAGATACTCGTGTCCCAAAACTCAATCCCTTCGTTTCCATAGAAACGTTACACGATTTAGAAGGAGAAGTCATAGAACCCATAGTATTTCATAGCGACGCAATTTCTGTGTTAATTCGTCAATGTAAGGGAGCGAGCGTTGAGGTAAAGAATGAATAGTGCATCGGAAAGGAGTTACTCGTATCCCAAAACTAAATCCTGTCGTTTCCATAGAAACGTGACTCGATTTATGAGCAGAAGTCATTGAGCACATAGTATTTCATAGCGACGCAATTTCTGTGTTAATTATTCATGTGAGGGAGCGAGGGATGTAGTAAAGTGGGAACAGTGCATCAGAAAGGAGATACTCGTATCCCAAAACTAAATCCAGTCGTTTCCATTGAAACGTGACTCGATTTAGGAGGAGAAGTCATTGAGCACATAGTATTTCATAGCGACGCAATTTCTGTGTTAATTATTCATGTGAGGGAGCGAGGGATGTAGTAAAATGGGAACAGTGCATCGGAAAGGAGTTACTCGTAACCCAAAACTATATCCTGTCGTTTCCATTGAAACGAGTCTCGATTTAGGAGGAGAAGTCATTGAGCACATAGTATTTTATAGCGACGCAATTTCTGTGTTAATTATTCATGTGAGGGAGCGAGGGATGTAGTAAAGTAAGAACAGTACATCGGAAAGGAGACACTCGTGTCCCAAAACTCAATCCTGTCGTTTCCATAGAAACGTTACACGATTTAGAAGGAGAAGTCATAGAACCCATAGTATTTCATAGCGACGCAATTTCTGTGTTAATTCGTCAATGTGAGGGAGCGAGCATTGAGGTAAAGAATGAATAGTGCATCGGAAAGGAGTTACTCGTAACCCAAAACTAAATCCTGTCGTTTCCATTGAGACGTGACTCGATTTTGGAGGAGAAGTCATTGAGCACATAGTATTTCATAGCGATGCAATTTCTGTGTTAATTATTCATGTGAGGGAGCGAGGGATGTAGTAAAGTGAGAAAATGTGCATTGGAAAGGAGTTACTCGTATCCCAAAACTAACTCCTGTCGTTTCCATTGAAACGTGACTCGATTTAGGTGGAGAAGTCATTGAGCACATAGTTTTTCATAGCGACGCAATTTCTGTGTTAATTATTCATGTGAGGGAGCGAGGGATGTAGTAAAGTGGGAAGAGGCATCGGAAAGGAAATACTCGTATTCCAAAACTAAATCCTGTCGTTTCCATTGAAACATGACTCGATTTAGGAGGAGAAGTCATTGAGCACATAGTTTTTCATAGCTACGCAATTTCTGTGTTAATTATTCATGTGAGGCAGCGAGGGATGTAGTAAAGTGGGAAGAGTGCATCGGAAAGGAGATACTCGTATCCCAAAACTAAATCCTGTCGTTTCCATTGAAACGTGACTCGATTTAGAAGAAGAAGTCATTGAGCACATAGTATTTCATAGCGACGCAATTTGTGTGCTAATTATTCATGTGAGGGAGCGAGGGATGTATTAAAGTGGGAACAGTGCATCGGAAAGGAGATACTCGTGTCCCAAAACTCAATCCTGTCGTTTCCATAGAAACGTTACGAGATTTAGAAGGAGAAGTCATAGAACCTATAGTATTTCATAGCGACGCAATTTCTGTGTTAATTATTCATGTGAGGGAGCGAGGGGTGTAGTAAAGTGGGAACAGTGCATCGGAAAGGAGATACTCGCATCCCAAAACTAAATCCAGTCGTTTAAATTGAAACGTGACTCGATTTAGGAGGAGAAGTCATTGAGCACATAGTATTTCATAGCGACGCAATTTCTGTGTTAATTATTCATGTGAGGGGGCGAGGGATGTAGTAAAGTGGGAACAGTGCATCGGAAAGGAGATACTCGTATCCCAAAACTAAATGCTGTCGTTTCCATTGAAACGTGGCTCGATTTAGGAGGAGAAGTCATTGAGCACATAGTACTTCATAGCGACGCAATTTCTGTGTTAATTATTCATGTGAGGGAGCGAGGGATTTAGTAAAGTGGGAACAGTGCATCGGAAAGGAGATACTCGTATCCCAAAACTAAATCCTGTCGTTTCCATTGAAACGTGACTCGATTTAGGAGCAGAAGTCATTGAGCACATAGTATTTCATAGCGACGCAATTTCTGTGTTAATTATTCATGTGAGGGAGCGAGGGATGTAGTAAAATGGGAACAGTGCATCGGAAAGGAGTTACTCGTAACCCAAAACTAAATCCTGTCGTTTCCATTGAAACGAGTCTCGATTTAGGAGGAGAAGTCATTGAGCACATAGTATTTTATAGCGACGCAATTTCTGTGTTAATTATTCATGTGAGGGAGCGAGGGATGTAGTAAAGTAAGAACAGTGCATCGGAAAGGAGACACTCGTGTCCCAAAACTCAATCCTGTCGTTTCCATAGAAACGTTACACGATTTAGAAGGAGAAGTCATAGAACCCATAGTATTTCATAGCGACGCAATTTCTGTGTTAATTCGTCAATGTGAGGGAGCGAGCATTGAGGTAAAGAATGAATAGTGCATCGGAAAGGAATTACTCGTAACCCAAAACTAAATCCTGTCGTTTCCATTGAGACGTGACTCGATTTTGGAGGAGAAGTCATTGAGCACATAGTATTTCATAGCGATGCAATTTCTGTGTTAATTATTCATGTGAGGGAGCGAGGGATGTAGTAAAGTGGGAAAATGTGCATTGGAAAGGAGTTACTCGTATCCCAAAACTAACTCCTGTCGTTTCCATTGAAACGTGACTCGATTTAGGTGGAGAAGTCATTGAGCATATAGTATTTCATAGCGACGCAATTTCTGTGTTAATTATTCATGTGAGGGAGCGAGGGATGTAGTAAAGTGGGAACAGGCATCGGAAAGGAAATACTCGTATTCCAAAACTAAATCCTGTCGTTTCCATTGAAACGTGACTCGATTTAGGAGGAGAAGTCATTGAGCACATAGTTTTTCATAGCTACGCAATTTCTGTGTTAATTATTCATGTGAGGGCGCGAGGGATGTAGTAAAGTGGGAACAGTGCATCGGAAAGGAGATACTCGTATGCCAAAACTAAATCCTGTCGTTTCCATTGAAACGTGACTCGATTTAGGATGAGATGTCATTGAGCACATAGTATTTCATAGCGACGCAATTTCTGTGTTAATTATTCATGTGAGGGAGCAAGGGATGTAGTAAAGAGGGAACAGTGCATCGGAAAGGAGAAACTCGTATCCCAAAACTAAATCCTCTCGTTTCCATTGAAACGTGACTCGATTTAGGAGGAGAAGTCATTGAGCACATAGTATTTCATAGCGACGCAATTTCTGTGTTAATTATTCACGTGAGGGGGCGAGGGATGTAGTAAAGTGGGAACAGTGCATCGGAAAGGAGATACTCGTGTCCCAAAACTCAATCCTGTCGTTTCCATAGAAACGTTACACGATTTAGAAGGAGAAGTCATAGAACCCATAGTATTCCTTAGCGACACAATATCTGTGTTAATTCGTCAATGTGAGGGAGCGAGCGTTGAGGTAAAGAATGAATAGTGCATCGGAAAGGAGATACTCGTGTCCCAAAACTAAATCCTGTCGTTTCCATTGAAACGTGACTCGATTTAGGAGAAGAAGTCATTGAGCACATAGTTTCTCATAGCGACGCAATTTCTGTGTTAATAATTCATGTGAGGGAGCGAGGGATGAAGTAAAGTGGGAACAGTGCATCGGAAAGGAGATACATGTATCCCAAAACTAAATCCTGTCGTTTCCATTGAAACGTGACTTGATTTAGGAGGAGAAGTCATTGAGCACATAGTATTCCATAGCGACGCAATTTCTGTGTTAATAATTCATGTGATGGAGCGAGGGATGTAGTAAAGTGGGAACAGTACATCGGTAAGGAGATACTCGTATCCCACAATTAAATCCTATCGTTTCCATTGAAACGTTACTCGATTTAGGAGGAGAATTCATTGAGCACATAGTTTTTCATAGCGACGCAATTTCTGTGTTAATTATTCATGTGAGGGAGCGAGGGATGTAGTAAAGTGGGAACAGTTCATCGGAAAGTAGATACTCGTATCCTAAAACTAAATCCTGTCGTTTCCATTGAAACGTGACTCGATTTAGGAGGAGAAGTCATTGAGCACATAGTTTTTCATAGCGACGCAATTTCTGTGTTAATTACTCATGTGAGGGAGCGAAAGATGTAGTAAAGTTGGAACAGTGCACCGGAAAGGAGATACTCGTATCCCAAAACTAAATCCTGTCGTTTCCATTGAAACGTGACTCAATTTAGGAGGGGAAGTCATTGAGCACATAGTATTTCATAGCGACGCAATTTCTGTGTTAATTATTCATGTGAGGGAGCGAGGGATGTAGTAAAGTGGGAACAGTGCATCGGAAAGGAGATACTCGTGTCCCAAAACTCAATCCTGTCGTCTCCATAGAAACGTTACACGATTTAGAAGGAGAAGTCATAGAACCCATAGTATTTCATAGCGACGCAATTTCTGTGTTAATTCGTCAATGTGAGGGAGCGAGCGTTGAGGTAAAGAATGAATAGTGCATCGGAAAGGAGTTACTCGTATCCTAAAACTAAATCCTGTCGTTTCCATTGAAACGTGACTCGATTTAGGAGGAGAAGTCATTGAGCACATAGTATTTCATAGCGACGCAATTTCTGTGTTAATTATTCATGTGAGGGAGCGAGGGATGTAGTAAAGTGGGAACAGTGCATCGGAAAGGAGATACTCGTGTCCCAAAACTCAATCCCTTCGTTTCCATAGAAACGTTACACGATTTAGAAGGAGAAGTCATAGAACCCATAGTATTTCATAGCGACGCAATTTCTGTGTTAATTCGTCAATGTAAGGGAGCGAGCGTTGAGGTAAAGAATGAATAGTGCATCGGAAAGGAGTTACTCGTATCCCAAAACTAAATCCTGTCGTTTCCATAGAAACGTGACTCGATTTATGAGCAGAAGTCATTGAGCACATAGTATTTCATAGCGACGCAATTTCTGTGTTAATTATTCATGTGAGGGAGCGAGGGATGTAGTAAAGTGGGAACAGTGCATCAGAAAGGAGATACTCGTATCCCAAAACTAAATCCAGTCGTTTCCATTGAAACGTGACTCGATTTAGGAGGAGAAGTCATTGAGCACATAGTATTTCATAGCGACGCAATTTCTGTGTTAATTATTCATGTGAGGGAGCGAGGGATGTAGTAAAATGGGAACAGTGCATCGGAAAGGAGTTACTCGTAACCCAAAACTAAATCCTGTCGTTTCCATTGAAACGAGTCTCGATTTAGGAGGAGAAGTCATTGAGCACATAGTATTTTATAGCGACGCAATTTCTGTGTTAATTATTCATGTGAGGGAGCGAGGGATGTAGTAAAGTAAGAACAGTACATCGGAAAGGAGACACTCGTGTCCCAAAACTCAATCCTGTCGTTTCCATAGAAACGTTACACGATTTAGAAGGAGAAGTCATAGAACCCATAGTATTTCATAGCGACGCAATTTCTGTGTTAATTCGTCAATGTGAGGGAGCGAGCATTGAGGTAAAGAATGAATAGTGCATCGGAAAGGAGTTACTCGTAACCCAAAACTAAATCCTGTCGTTTCCATTGAGACGTGACTCGATTTTGGAGGAGAAGTCATTGAGCACATAGTATTTCATAGCGATGCAATTTCTGTGTTAATTATTCATGTGAGGGAGCGAGGGATGTAGTAAAGTGAGAAAATGTGCATTGGAAAGGAGTTACTCGTATCCCAAAACTAACTCCTGTCGTTTCCATTGAAACGTGACTCGATTTAGGTGGAGAAGTCATTGAGCACATAGTTTTTCATAGCGACGCAATTTCTGTGTTAATTATTCATGTGAGGGAGCGAGGGATGTAGTAAAGTGGGAAGAGGCATCGGAAAGGAAATACTCGTATTCCAAAACTAAATCCTGTCGTTTCCATTGAAACATGACTCGATTTAGGAGGAGAAGTCATTGAGCACATAGTTTTTCATAGCTACGCAATTTCTGTGTTAATTATTCATGTGAGGGCGCGAGGGATGTAGTAAAGTGGGAACAGTGCATCGGAAAGGAGATACTCGTATGCCAAAACTAAATCCTGTCGTTTCCATTGAAACGTGACTCGATTTAGGAGGAGATGTCATTGAGCACATAGTATTTCATAGCGACGCAATTTCTGTGTTAATTATTCATGTGAGGGAGCAAGGGATGTAGTAAAGGGGGAACAGTGCATCGGAAAGGAGATACTCGTATCCCAAAACTAAATCCTGTCGTTTCCATTGAAACGTGACTCGATTTAGGAGGAGAAGTCATTGAGCACATAGTATTTCATAGCGACGCAATTTCTGTGTTAATTATTCACGTGAGGGGGCGAGGGATGTAGTAAAGTGGGAACAGTGCATCGGAAAGGAGATACTCGTGTCCCAAAACTCAATCCTGTCGTTTCCATAGAAACGTTACACGATTTAGAAGGAGAAGTCATAGAACCCATAGTATTCCATAGCGACACAATATCTGTGTTAATTCGGCAATGTGAGGGAGCGAGCGTTGAGGTAAAGAATGAATAGTGCATCGGAAAGGAGATACTCGTGTCCCAAAACTAAATCCTGTCGTTTCCATTGAAACGTGACTCGATTTTGGAGAAGAAGTCATTGAGCACATAGTTTTTCATAGCGACGCAATTTCTGTGTTAATAATTCATGTGAGGGAGCGAGGGATGTAGTAAAGTGGGAACAGTGCATCGGAAAGGAGATACATGTATCCCAAATCTAAATCCTGTCGTTTCCATTGAAACGTGACTCGATTTAGGAGGAGAAGTCATTGAGCACATAGTATTCCATAGCGACGCAATTTCTGTGTTAATAATTCATGTGAGGGAGCGAGGGATGTAGTAAAGTGGGAACAGTACATCGGAAAGGAGATACTCGTATCCCAAAACTAAATCCTGTCGTTTCCATTGAAACGTTACTCGATTTAGGAGGAGAATTCATTGAGCACATAGTTTTTCATAGCGACGCAATTTCTGTGTTAATTATTCATGTGAGGGAGCGAGGGATGTAGTAAAGTGGGAACAGTTCATCGGAAAGTAGATACTCGTATCCCAAAACTAAATCCTGTCGTTTCCATTGAAACGTGACTCGATTTAGGAGGAGAAGTCATTGAGCACATAGTTTTTCATAGCGACGCAATTTCTGTGTTAATAATTCATGTGAGGGAGCGAAAGATGTAGTAAAGTGGGAACAGTGCATCGGAAAGGAGATACTCGTATCCCAAAACTAAATCCTGTCGTTTCCATTGAAACGTGACTCAATTTAGGAAGGGAAGTCATTGAGCACATAGTATTTCATAGCGACGCAATTTCTGTGTTAATTATTCATGTGAGGGGGCGAGGGATGTAGTAAAGTGGGAGCAGTGCATCGGAAAGGAGATACTCGTGTCCCAAAACTCAATCCTGTCGTCTCCATAGAAACGTTACACGATTTAGAGGGAGAAGTCATAGAACCCATAGTATTTCATAGCGACGCAATTTCTGTGTTAATTCGTCAATGTGAGGGAGCGAGCGTTGAAGTAAAGAATGAATAGTGCATCGGAAAGGAGTTACTCGTATCCTAAAACAAAATCCTGTCGTTTCCATTGAAACGTGACTCGATTTAGGAGGAGAAGTCATTGAGCACATAGTATTTCATAGCGACGCAATTTCTGTGTTAATTATTCATGTGAGGGAGCGAGGGATGTAGTAAAGTGGGAACAGTGCATCGGAAAGGAGATACTCGTGACCCAAAACTCAATCCCTTCGTTTCCATAGAAACGTTACACGATTTAGAAGGAGAAGTCATAGAACCCATAGTATTTCATAGCGACGCAATTTCTGTGTTAATTCGTCAATGTGAGGGGGCGAGCGTTGAGGTAAAGAATGAATAGTGCATCGGAAAGGAGTTACTCGTATCCCAAAACTATATCCTGTCGTTTCCATAGAAACGTGACTCGATTTAGGAGGAGAAGTCATTGAGCACATAGTATTTCATAGCGACGCAATTTCTGTGTTAATTATTCATGTGAGTGAGCGAGGGATGTAGTAAAGTAAGAACAGTGCATCAGAAAGGAGATACTCGTATCCCAAAACTAAATCCTGTCGTTTCCATTCAAACGTGACTCGATTTAGAAGGAGAAGTCATTGAGCACATAGTATTTCATAGCGACGCAATTTCTGTGTTAATTATTCATGTGAGGGAGAGAGGGATGTAGTAAAATGGGAACAGTGCATCGGAAAGGAGTTACTCGTATCCCAAAACTAAATCCTGTCGTTTCCATTGAAATGAGACTCGATTTAGGAGGAGAAGTCATTGAGCACATAGTATTTCATAGCGACGCAATTTCTGTGTTAATTATTCATGTGAGGGAGCGAGGGATGTAGTAAAGTGGGAACAGTGCATCGGAAAGGAGATACTCGTGTCCCAAACTTAATCCTGTCGTTTCCATTGAAACGTGACTCGATTTACGAGGAGAAGTCATTGAGCACATAGTGTGTCATAGCGACGCAATTTCTGTTTTAATTATTCATGTGAGGGAGCGAGGGATGTAGTAAAGTGGGAACAGGGCATCGGAAAGGAGATACTCGTGTCCCAAAACTAAATCCTGTCGTTTCCATTGAAACATGACTCGATTTAGGAGGAGAAGTCATTGAGCACATAGTATTTCATAGCGACGCAATTTCTGTGTTAATTATTCATGTGAGGGAGCGAGGGACGTAGTAAAGTGGGAAAATGTGCATTGGAAAGGAGTTACTCGTATCCCAAAACTAACTCCTGTCGTTTCCATTGAAACGTGACTCGATTTAGGAGAAGAAGTCATTGAGCACATAGTTTTTCATAGCGACGCAATTTCTGTGTTAATTATTCATGTGAGGGAGCGAGGGATGTAGTAAAGTGGGAACAGTGCATCGGAAAGGAGATACTCGTATTCCAAAACTAAATCCTGTCGTTTCCATTGAAACGTGACTCGATTTAGGAGGAGAAGTCATTGAGCACATAGTTTTTCATAGCGACGCAATTTCTGTGTTAATTATTCATGTGAGGGCGCGAGGGATGTAGTAAAGTTGGAACAGTGCATCGGAAAGGAGATACTCGTATGCCAAAACTAAATCCTGTCGTTTCCATTGAAACGTGACTCGATTTAGGAGGAGAAGTCATTGAGCACATAGTATTTCATAGCGACGCAATTTCTGTGTTAATTATTCATGTGAGGGAGCGAGGGATGTAGTAAAGTGGGAACAGTGCATCGCAAAGGAGATACTCGTATCCC
Organism: Schistocerca piceifrons; assembly: GCF_021461385.2. Taxonomy (NCBI): domain Eukaryota; kingdom Metazoa; phylum Arthropoda; class Insecta; order Orthoptera; family Acrididae; genus Schistocerca; species Schistocerca piceifrons. The sequence goes on from NC_060142.1 coordinate 6,175,958, forward strand.
AAAACTAAATCCTGTCGTTTCCATTGAAACGTGACTCGATTTAGGAGGAGAAGTCATTGAGCACATAGTATTTCATAGCGACGCAATTTCTGTGTTAATTATTCACGTGAGGGGGCGAGGAATGTAGTAAAGTGGGAACAGTGCATCGGAAAGGAGATACTCGTGTCCCAAAACTCAATCCTGTCCTTTCCATAGAAACGTTACACGATTTAGAAGGAGAAGTCATAGAACCCATAGTATTTCATAGCGACACAATATCTGTGTTAATTCGTCAATGTGAGGGAGCGAGCGTTGAGGTAAAGAATGAATAGTGCATCGGAAAGGAGATACTCGTGCCCCAAAACTAAATCCTGTCGTTTCCATTGAAACGTGACTCGATTTAGGAGGAGAAGTCATTGAGCACATAGTTTTTCATAGCGACGCAATTTCTGTGTTAATAATTCATGTGAGGGAGCGAGGGATGTAGTAAAGTGGGAACAGTGCATCGGAAAGGAGATACACGTATCCCAAAACTAAATCCTGTCGTTTCCATTGAAACCTGACTCGATTTAGGAGGAGAAGTCATTGAGCACATAGTATTCCATAGCGACGCAATTTCTGTGTTAATAATTCATGTGAGGGAGCGAGGGATGTAGTATAGTGGGAACAGTGCATCGGAAAGGATATACTCGTATCCCAAAACTAAATCCTGTCGTTTCCATTGAAACGTTACTCGATTTAGGAGGAGAATTAATTGAGCACATAGTTTTTCATAGCGACGCAATTTCTGTGTTAATTATTCATGTGAGGGAGCGAGGGATGTAGTAAAGTGGGAACAGTGCATCGGAAAGGAGATACTCGTATCCCAAAACTAAATCCTGTCGTTTCCATTGAAACGTGACTCGATTTAGGAGGAGAAGTCATTGAGCACATAGTATTTCATAGCGACGCAATTTCTGTGTTAATTATTCATGTGAGGGAGCGAGGGATGTAGTAAAGTGGGAACAGTGCATCGGAAAGGATTTACTCGTATCCCAAAACTAAATCCTGTCGTTTCCATTGAAACGTGACTCGATTTAGGAGGAGAAGTCATTAAGCACATAGTATTTCATAGCGACGCAATTTCTGTGTTAATTATTCATGTGAGGGGGCGAGGGATGTAGTAAAGTGGGAACAGTGCATCGGAAAGGAGATACTCTTGTCCCAAAACTAAATCCTGTCGTTTCCATTGAAACGTGACTCGATTTAGGGGGAGAAGTCATTGAGCACATAGTTTTTCACAGCGACGCAATTTCTGTGTTAATTATTCATTTGAGGGAGCGAGGGATGTAGTAAAGTGGGAACAGTGCATCGGAAAGGAGATACTCGTATTCCAAAACTAAATCCTGTCGTTTCCATTGAAACGTGACCCGATTTAGGAGAAGAAGTCATTGAGCACATAGTTTTTCATAGCGACGCAATTTCTGTGTTAATTATTCATGTGAGAGAGCGAGGGATGTAGTAAAGCGGAAACGGTGCATCGGAAAGGAGATATTCGTATCCCAAAACTAAATCCTGTCGTTTCCATTGAAAGGTGACTCGATTTAGGAGGAGAAGTCATTGAGCACATAGTATTTCATACGACGCAATTTCTGTGTTAATTATTCATGTGAGGGAGCGAGGGATGTAGTAAAGTAAGAACAGTGCATCGGAAAGGAGACACTCGTGTCCCAAAACTCAATATTGTCGTTTCCATAGAAACGTTACACGATTTAGAAGGAGAAGTCATAGAACCCATAGTATTTCATAGCGACGCAATTTCTGTGTTAATTCGTCAATGTGAGGGAGCGAGCGTTGAGGTAAAGAATGAATAGTTCAACGGAAAGGATTTACTCGTAACCCAAAACTAAATCCTGTCGTTTCCATTGAAATGTGACTCGATTTAGGAGGAGAAGTCATTGAGCACATAGTATTTCATAGCGACGCAATTTCTGTGTTAATTATTCATGTGAGGGAGCGAGGGATGTAGTAAAGTGGGAACAGTGCATCGGACAGGAGATACTCGTATCCCAAAACTAAATCCTGTTGTTTCAATTGAAACGTGACTCGATTTAGGAGGAGAAGTCATTGAGCACATAGTATTTAATAGCGACGCAATTTCTGTGTTAATTATTCATGTGAGGGAGCGAGGGATGTAGTAAAGTGGGATCAGTGCATCGGAAAGGAGATACTCGTATCCCAAAACTAAATCCTGTCGTTTCCATTGAAACGTGACTCGATTTAGGAGGAGAAGTCATTGAGCACATAGTAATTCATTGCGACGCAATTTCTATGTTAATTATTCATGTGAGGGAGCGAGGGACGTAGTAAAGTGGGAAAATGTGCATTGGAAAGGAGTTACTCGTATCCCAAAACTAAATCCTGTCGTTTCCATTGAAACGTGAGTCGATTTAGGAGGAGAAGTCAATGAGCACATAGTATTTCATAGCGACGCAATTTCTGTGTTAATTATTCATGTGAGGCAGCGAGGGATGTAGTAAAGTGGGAGCAGTGCATCGGAAAGGAGATACTCGTATCCCAAAACTAAATCCTGTCGTTTCCATTGAAACGTGACTCGATTTAGAAGAAGAAGTCATTGAGCACATAGTATTTCATAGCGACGCAATTTGTGTGCTAATTATTCATGTGAGGGAGCGAGGGATGTAGTAAAGTGGGAACAGTGCATCGGAAAGGAGATACTCGTGTCCCAAAACTCAATCCTGTCGTTTCCATAGAAACGTTACACGATTTAGAAGGAGAAGTCATAGAACCTATAATATTTCATAGCGACGCAATTTCTGTGTTAATTCGTCAATGTGAGGGAGCGAGCGTTGAGGTAAAGAATGAATAGTGCATCGGAAAGGAGTTACTCGTATCCCAAAACTAAATCCTGTCGTTTCCATTGAAACGTGACTCGATTTAGAAGAAGAAGTCATTGAGCACATAGTATTTCATAGCGACGCAATTTCTGTGTTAATTATTCATGTGAGGGGGCGAGGGATGCAGTAAAGTGGGAACAGTGCATCGGAAAGGAGATACTCGTATCCCAAAACTAAATCCTGTCGTTTCCATTGAAACGTGACTCGATTTAGGAGGAGAAGTCATTGAGCACATAGTATTTCATAGCGACGCAATTTCTGTGTTAATTATTCATGTGAGGGAGCGAGGGATGCAGTAAAGTGGGAACAGTGCATCGGAAAGGAGATACTCGTATCCCAAAACTAAATCTTGTCGTTTCCATTAAAACGTGACTCGATTTAGGAGGAGAAGTCATTGAGCACATAGTATTTCATAGCGACGCAATTTCTGTGTTAATTATTCATGTGAGGGAGCGAGGGAAGTAGTAAAGTGGGAACAGTGCATCGGAAAGGAGATACCCGCATCCCAAAACTAAATCCAGTCGTTTAAATTGAAACGTGACTCAATTTAGGAGGAGAAGTCATTGAGCACATAGTATATCATAGCGACGCAATTTCTGTGTTAATTATTAATGTGAGGGCACGAGGGATGTAGTAATGTGGAAACGGAGCATCGGAAAGGAGATACTAGTATCCCAAAACTAAATCCTGTCGTTTCCATTGAAATGTGACTCGATTTAGGAGGAGAAGTCATTGAGCACTTAGTTTATCATAGCGACGCAATTTCTGTGTTAATTATTCATGTGAGGGAGCGAGGGATGTAGTAAAGTGGGAACAGTGCATCGGAAAGGAGATACTCGTATCCCGAAACTAAATCCTGTCGTTTCCATTGAAACGTGACTCAATTTAGGAGGAGAAGTCATTGAGCACATAGTATTTCATACGACGCAATTTCTGTGTTAATTATTCATGTGAGGGAGCGAGGGATGTAGTAAAGTAAGAACAGTGCATCGGAAAGGAGACACTCGTGTCCCAAAACTCAATATTGTCGTTTCCATAGAAACGTTACACGATTTAGAAGGAGAAGTCATAGAACCCATAGTATTTCATAGCGACTCAATTTCTGTGTTAATTCCTCAATGTGAGGGAGCGAGCGTTGAGGTAAAGAATGAATAGTGCAACGGAAAGGATTTACTCGTAACCCAAAACTAAATCCTGTCGTTTCCATTGAAATGTGACTCGATTTAGGAGGAGAAGTCATTGAGCACATAGTATTTCATAGCGACGCAATTTCTGTGTTAATTATTCATGTGAGGGAGCGAGGGATGTAGTAAAGTGGGAACAGTGCATCGGACAGGAGATACTCGTATCCCAAAACTAAATCCTGTTGTTTCAATTGAAACGTGACTCGATTTAGGAGGAGAAGTCATTGAGCACATAGTATTTAATAGCGACGCAATTTCTGTGTTAATTATTCATGTGAGGGAGCGAGGGATGTAGTAAAGTGGGATCAGTGCATCGGAAAGGAGATACTCGTATCCCAAAACTAAATCCTGTCGTTTCCATTGAAACGTGACTCGATTTAGGAGGAGAAGTCATTGAGCACATAGTAATTCATTGCGACGCAATTTCTGTGTTAATTATTCATGTGAGGGAGCGAGGGACGTAGTAAAGTGGGAAAATGTGCATTGGAAAGGAGTTACTCGTATCCCAAAACTAAATCCTGTCGTTTCCATTGAAACGTGAGTCGATTTAGGAGGAGAAGTCAATGAGCACACAGTATTTCATAGCGACGCAATTTCTGTGTTAATTATTCATGTGAGGCAGCGAGGGATGTAGTAAAGTGGGAGCAGTGCATCGGAAAGGAGATACTCGTATCCCAAAACTAAATCCTGTCGTTTCCATTGAAACGTGACTCGATTTAGAAGAAGAAGTCATTGAGCACATAGTATTTCATAGCGACGCAATTTGTGTGCTAATTATTCATCTGAGGGAGCGAGGGATGTAGTAAAGTGGGAACAGTGCATCGGAAAGGAGATACTCGTGTCCCAAAACTCAATCCTGTCGTTTCCATTGAAACGTTACACGAATTAGAAGGAGAAGTCATAGAACCTATAGTATTTCATAGCGACGCAATTTCTGTGTTAATTCGTCAATGTGAGGGAGCGAGCGTTGAGGTAAAAATGAATAGTGCATCGGAAAGGAGTTACTCGTATCCCAAAACTAAGTCCTGTCGTTTCCATTGAAACGTGACTCGATTTAGGAGGAGAAGTCATTGAGCACATAGTATTTCATAGCGACGCAATTTCTGTGTTAATTATTCATGTGAGGGGGCGAGGGATGTAGTAAAGTGGGAACAGTGCATCGGAAAGGAGATACTCGCATCCCAAAACTAAATCCTGTTGTTTCCATTGAAACGTGACTCGATTTAGGAGGAGAAGTCATTGAGCACATAGTATTTCATAGCGACGCAATTTCTGTGTTAATTATTCATGTGAGGGAGCGAGGGATGGAGTAAAGTGGGAACAGTGCATCGGAAAGGAGATACTCGTATCCCAAAACTAAATCCTGTCGTTTCCATTGAAACGTGACTCGATTTAGGAGGAGAAGTCATTGAGCACATAGTATTTCATAGCGACGCAATTTCTGTGTTAATTATTCATGTGAGGGAGCGAGGGAAGTAGTAAAGTGGGAACAGTGCATCGGAAAGGAGATACCCGCATCCCAAAACAAAATCCAGTCGTTTAAATTGAAACATGACTCAATTTAGGAGGAGAAGTCATTGAGCACATAGTATATCATAGCGACGCAATTTCTGTGTTAATTATTAATGTGAGGGAGCGAGGGATGTAGTAAAGTGGAAACAGTGCATCGGAAAGGAGATACTCGTATCCCAAAACTAAATCCTGTCGTTTCCATTGAAATGTGACTCGATTTAGGAGGAGAAGTCATTGAGCACATAGTTTATCATAGCGACGCAATTTCTGTGTTAATTATTCATGTGAGGGAGCGAGGGATGTAGTAAAGTGGGAACAGGGCATCGGAAAGGAGATACTCGTATCCCAAAACTAAATCCTGTCGTTTCCATTGAAACGTGACTCAATTTAGGAGGAGAAGTCATTGAGCACATAGTATTTCATACGACGCAATTTCTGTGTTAATTATTCATGTGAGGGAGCGAGGGATGTAGTAAAGTAAGAACAGTGCATGGGAAAGGAGACACTCGTGTCCCAAAACTCAATCCTGTTGTTTCCATAGAAACGTTACACGATTTAGATGGAGAAGTCATAGAACCCATAGTATTTCATAGCGACGCAATTTCTGTGTTAATTATTCATGTGAGGGAGCGAGGGATGTAGAAAAGTAAGAACACTGCATCGGAAAGGAGACACTCGTGTCCCAAAGCTCAATCCGGTCGTTTCCATAGAAACGTTACACGATTTAGAAGGAGAAGTCATAGAACCCATAGTATTTCATAGCGACGCAATTTCTGTGTTAATTCGTCAATGTGAGGGAGCGAGCGTTGAGGTACAAAATGAATAGTGCATCGGAAAGGAGTTACTCGTAACCCAAAACTAAATCCTGTCGTTTCCATTGAAACGTGACTCGATTTAGGAGGAGAAGTCATTGAGCACATAGTGTTTCATAGCGACGCAATTTCTGTGTTAATTATTCATGTGAGGGAGCGAGGGATGTAGTAAAGTGGGAACAGTGCATCGGACAGGAGATACTCGTATCCCAAAACTAAATCCTGTCGTTTCAATTGAAACGTAACTCGATTTAGGAGGAGAAGTCATTGAGCACATAGTATTTAATAGCGACGCATCTTCTGTATTAATTATTCATGTGAGGGAGCGAGGGATGTAGTAAAGTGGGAAAATGTGCATTGGAAAGGAGTTACTCGTATCCCAAAACTAAATCCTGTCGTTTCCATTGAAACTTGAGTCGATTTAGGAGGAGAAGTCATTGAGCACATAGTATTTCATAGCGACGCAATTTGTGTGCTAATTATTCATGTGAGGGAGCGAGGGATGTAGTAAAGTGGGAACAGTGCATCGGAAAGGAGATACTCGTGTCCCAAAACTCAATCCTGTCGTTTCCATAGAAACGTTACACGATTTAGAAGGAGAAGTCATAGAACCTATAGTATTTCATAGCGACGCAATTTCTGTGTTAATTCGTCAATGTGAGGGAGCGAGCGTTGAGGTAAAGAATGAATAGTGCATCGGAAAGGAGTTACTCGTATCCCAAAACTAAATCCTTTCGTTTCCATTGAAACGTGACTCGATTTAGGAGGAGAAGTCATTGAGCACATAGTATTTCATAGCGACGCAATTTCTGTGTTAATTATTCATGTGAGGGGGCGAGGGATGTAGTACAGTGGGAACAGTGCATTGGAAAGGAGATACTCGTATCCCAAAACTAAATCCTGTCGTTTCCATTGAAACGTGACTCGATTTAGGAGGAGAAGTCATTGAGCACATAGTATTTCATAGCGACGCAATTTCTGTGTTAATTATTCATGTGAGGGAGCGAGGGATGTAGTAAAGTGGGAACAGTGCATCGGAAAGGAGATACTCGTATCCCAAAACTAAATCCTGTCGTTTCCATTGAAACGTGACTCGATTTAGGAGGAGAAGTCATTGAGCACATAGTTTTTCATAGCGACGCAATTTCTGTGTTAATTATTCATGTGAGGGAGCGAGGGATGTAGTATAGAGGGAACAGTGCATCAAAAAGGAGATACTCGTATCCCAAAACTAAATCCTGTCGTTTCCATTGAAACGTGACTCAATTTAGGAGGGGAAGTCATTGAGCACATAGTATTTCATAGCGACGCAAGTTCTGTGTTAATTATTCATGTGAGGGAGCGAGGGATGTAGTAAAGTGGGAACAGTGCATCGGAAAGGAGATACTCGTGTCCCAAAACTCAATCCTGTCGTCTCCATAGAAACGTTACACGATTTAGAAGGAGAAGTCATAGAACCCATAGTATTTCATAGCGACGCAATTTCTGTGTTAATTCGTCAATGTGAGGGAACGAGCGTTGAGGTAAAGAATGAATAGTGCATCGGAAAGGAGTTACTCGTATCCTAAAACTAAATCCTGTCGTTTCCATTGAAACGTGACTCGATTTAGGAGGAGAAGTCATTGAGCACATAGTATTTCATAGCGACGCAATTTCTGTGTTAATTATTCATGTGAGGGAGCGAGGGATGTAGTAAAGTGGGAACTGTGCATCGGAAAGGAGATACTCGTGTCCCAAAACTCAATCCCTTCGTTTCCATAGAAACGTTACACGATTTAGAAGGAGAAGTCATAAAACCCATAGTATTTCATAGCGACACAATTTCTGTGTTAATTCGTCAATGTGAGGGAGCGAGCATTGAGGTAAAGAATGAATAGTGCATCGGAAAGGAGTTACTCGTATCCCAAAACTAAATCCTGTCGTTTCCATAGAAACGTGACTCGATTTAGGAGCAGAAGTCATTGAGCACATAGTATTTCATAGCGACGCAATTTCTGTGTTAATTATTCATGTGAGGGAGCGAGGGATGTAGTAAAGTGGGAACGGTGGATCGGAAAGGAGGTACTCGTATCCCAAAACTAAATCCTGTCGTTTCCATTGAAACGTGACTCGATTTAGAAGGAGAAGTCATTCAGCACATAGTGTTTCATAGCGACGCAATTTCTGTGTTAATTATTCATGTGAGGGAGCGAGGGATGTAGTAAAGTGGGAACAGTGCATCGGAAAGGAGATACTCGTGTCCCAAAACTAAATCCTGTCGTTTCCATTGAAACATGACTCGATTTAGGAGGAGAAGTCATTGAGCACATAGTATTTCATAGCGACGCAATTTCTGTGTTAATTATTCATGTGAGGGAGCGAGGGACGTAGTAAAGTGGGAAAATGTTCATTGGAAAGGAGTCACTCGTATCCCAATACTAAATCCTGTCGTTTCCATTGAAACGTGACTCGATTTAGGAGGAGAAGTCATTGAGCACATAGTATTTCATAGCGACGCAATTTCTGTGTTAATTATTCATGTGAGGGGGCGAGGGATGTAGTAAAGTGGGAACAGTGCATCGGAAAGGAGATACTCGTATCCCAAAATTAAATCCTGTCGTTTCCATTGAAACGTGACTCGGTTTAGAAGAAGAAGTCATTGAGCACATAGTATTTCATAGCGACGCAATTTCTGTGTTAATTATTCATGTGAGGGAGCGAGGGATGTAGTAAAGTGGGAACAGTGCATCGGAAAGGAGATACTCGTATCCCAAAACTCAATCCTGTCGTTTCCATAGAAACGTTACACGATTTAGAAGGAGAAGTCATAGAACCCATAGTATTTCATAGCGACGCAATTTCTGTGTGAATTCGTCAATGTGAGGGAGCGACCGTTGAGGTAAAGAATGATTAGTGCTTCGGAAAGGAGTTTTTCGTATCCCAAAACTAAATCCTGTCGTTTCCATTGAAACGTGACTCGATTTAGGAGGAGAAGTCATTGAGCACATAGTATTTCATAGCGACGCAATTTCTGTATTAATTATTCATGTGAGGGGGCGAGGGATGTAGTAAAGTGGGAACAGTGCATCGGAAAGGAGATACTCGTATCCCAAAACTAAATCCTGTCGTTTCTATTGAAACGTGACTCGATTTAGGAGGAGAAGTCATTGAGCACATAGTATTTTATAGCGACGCAATTTCTGTGTATATTATTCATGTGAGGGAGCGAGGGATGTAGTAAAGTGGGAACAGTGCATCGAAAAGGAGTTACTCGTATCCCAAAACTAAATCCTGTCGTTTCCATTGAAACGTGACTCGATTTAGGAGGAGAAGTCATTGAGCACATAGTATTTCATAGCGACGCAATTTCTGTGTTAATTATTCATGTGAGGGGGCGAGGGATGTAGTAAAGTGGGAACAGTGCATCGGAAAGGAGATACTCGTATCCCAAAACTAAATCCTGTCGTTTCCATTGAAACATGACTCGATTTAGGAGGAGAAGTCATTGAGCACATAGTATTTCATAGCGACGCATTTTCTGTGTTAATTATTGATGTGAGGGGGTGGGGGATGTAGTAAAGTGGGAACAGTGCATCGGAAAGGAGATACTCGTATCTGAAAACTAAATCCTGTCGTTTCCATTGAAACGTGACTCGATTTAGGTGGAGAAGTCATTGAGCACATAGTATTTCATAGCGACGCAATTTCTGGGTTAATTATTCATGTGACGGAGCGAGGGATGTAGTAAAGTGGGAACAGTGCATCGGAAAGGAGTTACTCGTATCCCAAAACTAAATCCTGTCGTTTCTATTGAAACGTGACTCGATTTAGGAGGAGAAGTCATTGAGCACATAGTGTTTCATAGCGACGCAATTTCTGTGTTAATTATTCATGTGAGGGAGGGAGGGATGTAGTAAAGTGGGAACAGTGCATCGGAAAGGAGATACTCGTATCCCAAAACTAATCCTGTCGTTTCCATTGAAACGTGACTCGATTTAGGAGGAGAAGTCATTGAGCACATAGTATTTCATAGCGGCGCAATTTCTGTGTTAATTATTCATGTGAGGGAGCCAGGGATGTACTAAAGTGGGAACAGTGCATCGGAAAGGAGATACTCGTGTCCCAAAACTAAATCCTGTCGTTTCCATAGAAACGTTACAGGATTTAGAAGGAGAAGTCATAGAACCCATAGTATTTCATAGCGACGCAGTTTCTGAGTTAATTCGTCAATGTGAGGGAGCGAGCGTTGAGGTAAAGAATGAATAGTGCATCGGAAACGAGTTACTCGTATCCCAAAACTGAATCCTGTCGTTTCCATTGAAACGTGACTCGATTTAGGAGGAGAAGTCATTGAGCATATAGTATTTCATAGCGACGCAATTTCTGTGTTAATTATTCATGTGAGGGAGCGAGGGATGTAGTAAAGTGGGAACAGTGCATCGGAAAGGAGATACTCGTGTCCCAAAACTAAATATTGTCGTTTCCATTGAAACGTGACTCGATTTAGGAGGAGAAGTCATTGAGCACATAGTATTTCATAGCGACGCAATTTCTGTGTTAATTATTCATGTGAGGGAGCGAGGGATGTTGTAAAGTGGGAACAGTGCATCGGAAAGGAGATACTCGTGTCCCAAAACTAAATCCTGTCGTTTCCATAGAAACGTGACTCGATTTAGGAGGAGAAGTCATTGAGCACATAGTATTTCATAGCGACGCAATTTCTGCGTTAATTAGTCATGTGTGGGAGCGAGGGATGTAGTAAAGTGGGAACAGTGCATCGGAAAGGAGGTACTCGTGTCCCAAAACTCAATCCTGTCGTTTCCATAGAAACGGTACACGATTTAGAAGGAGAAGTCATAGAACCCATAGTATTTCATAGCTACGCAATTTCTGTGTTAATTCGTCAATGTGAGGGAACGAGCGTTGAGGTGAAGAATGAATAGTGCATCGGAAAGTAGTTACTCGTATCCCAAAACTAAATCCTGTCGTTTCCATTAAAACGTGACTCGATTTAGGAGGAGAAGTCATTGAGCACATAGTATTTCATAGCGACGCAATTTCTGTGTTAATTATTCATGTGAGGGAGCGAGGGATGTAGTAAAGTGGGAACAGTGCATCGGAAAGGAGATACTCGTGTCACAAAACTAAATCCTGTCGTTTCCATAGAAGCGTTACACGATTTGGAAGGAGAAGTCATAGAACCCATAGTTTTCATAGCGACGCAATTTCAGTGTTAATTCGTCAATGTGAGGGAGCGAGCGTTGAGGTACAGAGTGAATAGTGCATCGGAAAGGAGTTACTCGTAATCCAAAACTAAATCCTGTCGTTTTCATTGAAACGTGACTCGATTTAGGAGGAGAAGTCCTTGAGCACATAGTGTTTCATAGCGACGCAATTTCTGTGTTAATTATTCATGTGAGGGAGCGAGGGATGTAGTAAAGTGGGAACAGTGCATCGGAAAGGAGATACTCGTGTCCCAAAACTAAATCCTGTCGTTTCCATTGAAACATGAATCGATTTAGGAGGAGAAGTCATTGAGCACATAGGATTTCATAGCGACGCAATTTCTGTGGTAATTATTCATGTGAGGGAGCGAGGGACGTAGTAAAGTGGGAAAATGTGCATTATAAAGGAGTTACTCGTATCCCAAAACTAAATCCTGTCGTTTCCATTGAAACGTGACTCGATTTAGGAGGAGAAGTCATTGAGCACATAGTTTTTCATAGCGGCGCAATTTCTGTGTTAATTATTCATGTGAGGGAGCGAGGGATGTAGTAAAGTGGGAACAGTGCATCGGAAAGGAAATACTCGTATCCCAAAACCAAATCCTGTCGTTTCCATTGAAACGTGACTCGATTTAGGAGGAGAAGTCATTGAGCACATAGTTTTTCATAGCGACGCAATTTCTGTGTTAATTATTCATGTGAGGGCGCGAGGGATGTAGTAAAGTGGGAACAGTGCATTGGAAGGGAGATACTCGTATGCCAAAACTAAATCCTGTCGTTTCCATTGAAACGTGACTCGATTTAGGAGGAGAAGTCATTGAGCACATAGTATTTCATAGCGACGCAATTTCTGTGTTAATTATTCATGTGAGGGAGCGAGGGATGTAGTACAGTGGGAACAGTGCATCGGAAAGGAGATATTCGTATCCCAAAACTAAATCCTGTCGTTTCCATTGAAACGTGACTCGATTTAGGAGGAGAAGTCATTGAGCACATAGTATTTCATAGCGACGCAATTTCTGTGTTAATTATTCACGTGAGGGGGCGAGGGATGTAGTAAAGTGGGAACAGTGCATCGGAAAGGAGATACTCGTGTCCCAAAACTCAATCCTGTCGTTTCCATAGAAACGTTACACGATTTAGTTGGAGAAGTCATGGAACCCATAGTATTTCATAGCGACACAATAACTGTGTTAATTCGTCAATGTGAGGGAGCGAGCGTTGAGGTAAAGAATGAATAGTGCATCGGAAAGGGGATACTCGTGTCCCAAAACTAAATCCTGTCGTTTCCATTGAAACGTGACTCGATTTAGGAGGAGAAGTCATTGAGCACATAGTTTTTCGTAGCGACGCAATTTCTGTGTTAATAATTCATGTGAGGGAGCGAGGGATGTAGTAAAGTGGGAACAGTGCATGGAAAGGAGATACACATATCCCAAAACTAAATCCTGCCGTTTCCATTGAAACGTGACTCGATATAGGAGGAGATGACATTGAGCACATAGTATTCCATAGCGACGCAATTTCTGTGTTAATAATTCATGTGAGGGAGCGAGGGATGTAGTAAAGTGGGAACAGTGCATCGGAAAGGAGATACTCTTGTCCCAAAACTAAATCCTGTCGTTTCCATTGAAACGTGACTCGATTTAGGGGGAGAAGTCATTGAGCACATAGTTTTTCATAGCGACGCAATTTCTGTGTTAATTATTCATGTGAGGGAGCGAGGGATGTAGTAAAGTGGGAACAGTGCATCGGAAAGGAGATACTCGTATCCAAAAACTAAATCCTGTCGTTTCCATTGAAACGTGACTCAATTTAGGAGGAGAAGTCATTGAGCACATACTATTTCATAGCGACGCAATTTCTGAGTTAATTATTCATGTGAGGGAGCGAGGGATGTAGTAAAGTGGAAACAGTGCATCGGAAAGGAGATACTCGTGTCCCAAAACTCAATCCTGTCGTTTCCATAGAAACGTTACACGATTTAGAAGGAGAAGTCATTGAGCACATAGTATTCCATAGCGACGCAATTTCTGTGTTAATAATTCATGTGAGGGAGCGAGGGATGTAGTAAAGTGGGAACAGTGCATCGGAAAGGAGATACTCGTATCCCAAAACTAAATCCTGTCGTTTCCATTGAAACGTGACCCGATTTAGGAGAAGAAGTCATTGAGCACATAGTTTTTCATAGCGACGCAATTTCTGTGTTAATTATTCATGTGAGAGAGCGAGGGATGTAGTAAAGTGGAAACTGTGCATCGGAAAGGAGATACTCGTGTCCCAAAACTCAATCCTGTCGTTTCCATAGAAACGTTACACGATTTAGAAGGAGAAGTCATAGAACCCATAGTATTTCATAGCGACGCAATTTCTGTGTTAATTATTCATGTGAGGGAGCGAGGGATGTAGTAAAGTAAGAACAGTGCATCGGAAAGGAGACACTCGTGTCCCAAAACTCAATCCTGTCGTTTCCATAGAAACGTTACACGATTTAGAAGGAGAAGTCATGGAACACATAGTATTTGATAGCGACGCAATTTCTGTGTTAATTCGTCAATGTGAGGGAGCGAGCGTTGAGGTAAAGAATGAATAGTGCATCGGAAAGGAGTTACTCGTAACCCAAAACTAAATCATGTCGTTTCCATTGAAACGTGACTCGATTTAGGAGGAGAAGTCATTGAGCACATAGTATTTCATAGCGACGCAATTTCTGTGTTAATTATTCATGTGAGGGAGCGAGGGATGTAGTAAAGGGGGAACAGTGCATTGGACAGGAGATACTCGTATCCCAAAACTAAATCCTGTCGTTTCAATTGAAACGTGACTCGATTTAGGAGGAGAAGTCATTGAGCACATAGTATTTAATAGCGACGCAATTTCTGTGTTAATTATTCATGTGAGGGAGCGAGGGATGTAGTAAAGTGGGAACAGTGCATCGGAAAGGAGATACTCGTATCCCAAAACTAAATCCTGTCGTTTCCATTGAAACGTGACTCGATTTAGGAGGAGAAGTCATTGAGCACATAGTATTTCATTGCGACGCAATTTCTGTGTTAATTATTCATGTGAGGGAGCGAGGGACGTAGTAAAGTGGGAAAATGTGCATTGGAAAGGAGTTACTCGTATCCCAAAACTAAATCCTGTCGTTTACATTGAAACGTGAGTCGATTTAGGAGAAGAAGTCAATGAGCACATAGTATTTCATAGCGACGCAATTTCTGTGTTAATTATTCATGTGAGGCAGCGAGAGATGTAATAAAGTGGGAACAGTGCATCGGAAAGGAGATACTCGTGTCCCAAAACTCAATCCTGTCGTTTCCATAGAAACGTTACACGATTTAGAAGGAGAAGTCATAGAACCTATAGTATTTCATAGCGACGCAATTTCTGTGTTAATTCGTCAATGTGAGGGAGCGAGCGTTGAGGTAAAGAATGAATAGTGCATCGAAAAGTAGTTACTCGTATCCCAAAACTAAATCCTGTCGTTTCCATTGAAACGTGACTCGATTTAGGAGGAGAAGTCATTGAGCACATAGTATTTCATAGCGACGCAATTTCTGTGTTAATTATTCATGTGAGGGAGCGAGGGCTGTAGTAAAGTGGGAACAGTGCATCGGAAAGGAGATACTCGTGTCACAAAACTAAATCCTGTCGTTTCCATAGAAGCGTTACACGAGTTGGAAGGAGAAGTCATAGAACCCATAGTATTTCATAGCGACGCAATTTATGTGTTAATTCGTCAATGTGAGGGAGCGAGCGTTGAGGTACAGAGTGAATAGTGCATCGGAAAGGAGTTACTCGTAATCCAAAACTAAATCCTGTCGTTTCCATTGAAACGTGACTCGATTTAGGAGGAGAAGTCCTTGAGCACATAGTGTTTCATAGCGACGCAATTTCTGTGTTAATTATTCATGTGAGGGAGCGAGGGATGTAGTAAAGTGGGAACAGTGCATCGGAAAGGAGATACTCGTGTCCCAAAACTAAATCCTGTCGTTTCCATTGAAACATGAATCGATTTAGGAGGAGAAGTCATTGAGCACATAGGATTTCATAGCGACGCAATTTCTGTGGTAATTATTCATGTGAGGGAGCGAGGGACGTAGTAAAGTCGGAAAATGTGCATTATAAAGGAGTTACTCGTATCCCAAAACTAAATCCTGTCGTTTCCATTGAAACGTGACTCGATTTAGGAGGAGAAGTCATTGAGCACATAGTTTTTCATAGCGGCGCAATTTCTGTGTTAATTATTCATGTGAGGGAGCGAGGGATGTAGTAAAGTGGGAACAGTGCATCGGAAAGGAAATACTCGTATCCCAAAACCAAATCCTGTCGTTTCCATTGAAACGTGACTCGATTTAGGAGGAGAAGTCATTGAGCACATAGTTTTTCATAGCGACGCTATTTCTGTGTTAATTATTCATGTGAGGGCGCGAGGGATGTAGTAAAGTGGGAACAGTGCATTGGAAAGGAGATACTCGTATGCCAAAACTAAATCCTGTCGTTTCCATTGAAATGTGACTCGATTTAGGAGGAGAAGTCATTGAGCACATAGTATTTCATAGCGACGCAATTTCTGTGTTAATTATTCATGTGAGGGAGCGAGGGATGTAGTACAGTGGGAACAGTGCATCGGAAAGGAGATACTCGTATCCCAAAACTAAATCCTGTCGTTTCCATTGAAACGTGACTCGATTTAGGAGGAGAAGTCATTGAGCACATAGTATTTCATAGCGACGCAATTTCTGTGTTAATTATTCACGTGAGGGGGCGAGGGATGTAGTAAAGTGGGAACAGTGCATCGGAAAGGAGATACTCGTGTCCCAAAACTCAATCCTGTCGTTTCCATAGAAACGTTACACGATTTAGTAGGAGAAGTCACAGAACCCATAGTATTTCATAGCGACACAATAACTGTGTTAATTCGTCAATGTGAGGGAGCGAGCGTTGAGGTAAAGAATGAATAGTGCATCGGAAAGGGGATACTCGTGTCCCAAAACTAAATCCTGTCGTTTCCATTGAAACGTGACTCGATTTAGGAGGAGAAGTCATTGAGCACATAGTTTTTCGTAGCGACGCAATTTCTGTGTTAATAATTCATGTGAGGGAGCGAGGGATGTAGTAAAGTGGGAACAGTGCATGGAAAGGAGATACACGTATCCCAAAACCAAATCCTGCCGTTTCCATTGAAACGTGACTCGATATAGGAGGAGATGACATTGAGCACATAGTATTCCATAGCGACGCAATTTCTGTGTTAATAATTCATGTGAGGGAGCGAGGGATGTAGTAAAGTGGGAACAGTGCATCAGAAAGGAGATACTCTTGTCCCAAAACTAAATCCTGTCGTTTCCATTGAAACGTGACTCGATTTAGGGGGAGAAGTCATTGAGCACATAGTTTTTCATAGCGACGCAATTTCTGTGTTAATTATTCATGTGAGGGAGCGAGGGATGTAGTAAAGTGGGAACAGTGCATCGGAAAGGAGATACTCGTATCCAAAAACTAAATCCAGTCGTTTCCATTGAAACGTGACTCAATTTAGGAGGAGAAGTCATTGAGCACATACTATTTCATAGCGACGCAATTTCTGAGTTAATTATTCATGTGAGGGAGCGAGGGATGTAGTAAAGTGGAAACAGTGCATCGGAAAGGAGATACTCGTGTCCCAAAACTCAATCCTGTCGTTTCCATAGAAACGTTACACGATTTAGAAGGAGAAGTCATTGAGCACATAGTATTCCATAGCGACGCAATTTCTGTGTTAATAATTCATGTGAGGGAGCGAGGGATGTAGTAAAGTGGGAACAGTGCATCGGAAAGGAGATACTCGTATCCCAAAACTAAATCCTGTCGTTTCCATTGAAACGTGACCCGATTTAGGAGAAGAAGTCATTGAGCACATAGTTTTTCATAGCGACGCAATTTCTGTGTTAATTATTCATGTGAGAGAGCGAGGGATGTAGTAAAGTGGAAACGGTGCATCGGAAAGGAGATACTCGTATCCCAAAACTAAATCCTGTCGTTTCCATTGAAATGTGACTCGATTTAGGAGGAGAAGTCATTGAGCACATAGTTTTTCATAGCGACGCAATTTCTGTGTTAATTATTCATGTGAGGGAGCGAGGGATGTAGTAAAGTGGGAACAGTGCATCGGAAAGGAGATACTCGTATCCCAAAACTAAATCCTGTCGTTTCCATTGAAACGTGACTCAATTTAGGAGGAGAAGTCATTGAGCACATAGTATTTCATACGACGCAATTTCTGTGTTAATTATTCATGTGAGGGAGCGAGGGATGTAGTAAAGTAAGAACAGTGCATCGGAAAGGAGACACTCGTGTCCCAAAACTCAATCCTGTCGTTTCCATAGAAACGTTACACGATTTAGAAGGAGAAGTCATAGAACCCATAGTATTTCATAGCGACGCAATTTCTGTGTTAATTATTCATGTGAGGGAGCGAGGGCTGTAGTAAAGTAAGAACAGTGCATCGGAAAGGAGACACTCGTGTCCCAAAACTCAATCCCGTCGTTTCCATAGAAACGTTACACGATTTAGAAGGAGAAGTCATAGAACCTATAGTATTTCATAGCGACGCAATTTCTGTGTTAATTCGTCAATGTGAGGGAGCGAGCGTTGAGGTAAAGAATGAATAGTGCATCGGAACGGAGTTACTCGTATCCCAAAACTAAATCCTGTCGTTTCCATTGAAACGTGACTCGATTTAGGAGGAGAAGTCATTGAGCACATACTATTTCATAGCGACGCAATTTCTGAGTTAATTATTCATGTGAGGGAGCGAGGGATGTAGTAAAGTGGAAACAGTGCATCGGAAAGGAGATACTCGTGTCCCAAAACTCAATCCTGTCGTTTCCATAGAAACGTTACACGATTTAGAAGGAGAAGTCATTGAGCACATAGTATTCCATAGCGACGCAATTTCTGTGTTAATAATTCATGTGAGGGAGCGAGGGATGTAGTAAAGTGGGAACAGTGCATCGGAAAGGAGATACTCGTATCCCAAAACTAAATCCTGTCGTTTCCATTGAAACGTGACCCGATTTAGGAGAAGAAGTCATTGAGCACATAGTTTTTCATAGCGACGCAATTTCTGTGTTAATTATTCATGTGAGAGAGCGAGGGATGTAGTAAAGTGGAAACGGTGCATCGGAAAGGAGATACTCGTATCCCAAAACTAAATCCTGTCGTTTCCATTGAAATGTGACTCGATTTAGGAGGAGAAGTCATAGAACCCATAGTATTTCATAGCGACGCAATTTCTGTGTTAATTATTCATGTGAGGGAGCGAGGGATGTAGTAAAGTAAGAACAGTGCATCGGAAAGGAGACACTCGTGTCCCAAAACTCAATCCTGTCGTTTCCATAGAAACGTTACACGATTTAGAAGGAGAAGTCATGGAACCCATAGTATTTCATAGCGACGCAATTTCTGTGTTAATTCGTCAATGTGAGGGAGCGAGCGTTGAGGTAAAGAATGAATAGTGCATCGGAAAGGAGTTACTCGTAACCCAAAACTAAATCATGTCGTTTCCATTGAAACGTGACTCGATTTAGGAGGAGAAGTCATTGAGCACATAGTATTTCATAGCGACGCAATTTCTGTGTTAATTATTCATGTGAGGGAGCGAGGGATGTAGTAAAGTGGGAACAGTGCATCGGACAGGAGATACTCGTATCCCAAAACTAAATCCTGTCGTTTCAATTGAAACGTGACTCGATTTAGGAGGAGAAGTCATTGAGCACATAGTATTTAATAGCGACGCAATTTCTGTGTTAATTATTCATGTGAGGGAGCGAGGGATGTAGTAAAGTGGGAACAGTGCATCGGAAAGGAGATACTCGTATCCCAAAACTAAATCCTGTCGTTTCCATTGAAACGTGACTCGATTTAGGAGGAGAATTCATTGAGCACATAGTATTTCATTGCGACGCAATTTCTGTGTTAATTATTCATGTGAGGGAGCGAGGGACGTAGTAAAGTGGGAAAATGTGCATTGGAAAGGAGTTACTCGTATCCCAAAACTAAATCCTGTCGTTTACACTGAAACGTGAGTCGATTTAGGAGAAGAAGTCAATGAGCACATAGTATTTCATAGCGACGCAATTTCTGTGTTAATTATTCATGTGAGGCAGCGAGAGATGTAGTAAAGTGGGAACAGTGCATCGGAAAGGAGATACTCGTGTCCCAAAACTCAATCCTGTCTTTTCCATAGAAACGTTACACGATTTAGAAGGAGAAGTCATAGAACCTATAGTATTTCATAGCGACGCAATTTCTGTGTTAATTCGTCAATGTGAGGGAGCGAGCGTTGAGGTAAAGAATGAATAGTGCATCGGAACGGAGTTACTCGTATCCCAAAACTAAATCCTGTCGTTTCCATTGAAACGTGACTCGATTTAGGAGGAGAAGTCATTGAGCACATAGTATTTCATAGCGACGCAATTTCTGTGTTAATTATTCATGTGAGGGAGCGAGGGATGTAGTAAAGTGGGAACAGTGCATCGGACAGGAGATACTCGTGTCCCAAAACTAAATCCTGTCGTTTCCATTGAAACATGAATCGATTTAGGAGGAGAAGTCATTGAGCACATAGTATTTCATTGCGACGCAATTTCTGTGTTAATTATTCATGTGAGGGAGCGAGGGACGTAGTAAAGTGGGAAAATGTGCATTGGAAAGGAGTTACTCGTATCCCAAAACTAAATCCTGTCGTTTCCAGTGAAACGTGAGTCGATTTAGGAGAAGAAGTCAATGAGCACATAGTATTTCATAGCGACGCAATTTCTGTGTTAATTATTCATGTGAGGGAGCGAGGGATGTAGTAAAGTGGGAACAGTGCATCGGAAAGGAGATACTCGTGTCACAAAACTAAATCCTGTCGTTTCCATAGAAGCGTTACACGATTTGGAAGGAGAAGTCATAGAACCCATAGTATTTCATAGCGACGCAATTTCTGTGTTAATTCGTCAATGTGAGGGAGCGAGCGTTGAGGTACAGAGTGAATAGTGCATCGGACTGGAGTTACTCGTATCCCAAAACTAAATCCTGTCGTTTCCATTGAAACGTGACTCGATTTAGGAGGAGAAGTCATTGAGCACATAGTGTTTCATAGCGACGCAATTTCTGTGTTAATTATTCATGTGAGGGAGCGAGGGATGTAGTAAAGTGGGAACAGTGCATCGGAAAGGAGATACTCGTGTCCCAAAACTAAATCCTGTCGTTTCCATTGAAACATGAATCGATTTAGGAGGAGAAGTCATTGAGCACATAGGATTTCATAGCGACGCAATTTCTGTGTTAATTATTCATGTGAGGGAGCGAGGGACGTAGTAAAGTGGGAAAATGTGCATTGGAAAGGAGTTACTCGTATCCCAAAACAAAATCCTGTCGTTTCCATTGAAACGTGACTCGATTTAAAAGGAGAAGTCATTGAGCACATAGTTTTTCATAGCGACGCAATTTCTGTGTTAATTATTCATGTGAGGGAGCGAGGGATGTAGTAAAGTGGGAACAGTGCATCGGAAAGGAGATACTCGTATCCAAAAACTAAATCCAGTCGTTTCCATTGAAACGTGACTCAATTTAGGAGGAGAAGTCATTGAGCACATACTATTTCATAGCGACGCAATTTCTGAGTTAATTATTCATGTGAGGGAGCGAGGGATGTAGTAAAGTGGAAACAGTGCATCGGAAAGGAGATACTCGTGTCCCAAAACTCAATCCTGTCGTTTCCATAGAAACGTTACACGATTTAGAAGGAGAAGTCATTGAGCACATAGTATTCCATAGCGACGCAATTTCTGTGTTAATAATTCATGTGAGGGAGCGAGGGATGTAGTAAAGTGGGAACAGTGCATCGGAAAGGAGATACTCGTATCCCAAAACTAAATCCTGTCGTTTCCATTGAAACGTGACCCGATTTAGGAGAAGAAGTCATTGAGCACATAGTTTTTCATAGCGACGCAATTTCTGTGTTAATTATTCATGTGAGAGAGCGAGGGATGTAGTAAAGTGGAAACGGTGCATCGGAAAGGAGATACTCGTATCCCAAAACTAAATCCTGTCGTTTCCATTGAAATGTGACTCGATTTAGGAGGAGAAGTCATTGAGCACATAGTTTTTCATAGCGACGCAATTTCTGTGTTAATTATTCATGTGAGGGAGCGAGGGATGTAGTAAAGTGGGAACAGTGCATCGGAAAGGAGATACTCGTATCCCAAAACTAAATCCTGTCGTTTCCATTGAAACGTGACTCAATTTAGGAGGAGAAGTCATTGAGCACATAGTATTTCATACGACGCAATTTCTGTGTTAATTATTCATGTGAGGGAGCGAGGGATGTAGTAAAGTAAGAACAGTGCATCGGAAAGGAGACACTCGTGTCCCAAAACTCAATCCTGTCGTTTCCATAGAAACGTTACACGATTTAGAAGGAGAAGTCATAGAACCCATAGTATTTCATAGCGACGCAATTTCTGTGTTAATTATTCATGTGAGGGAGCGAGGGCTGTAGTAAAGTAAGAACAGTGCATCGGAAAGGAGACACTCGTGTCCCAAAACTCAATCCCGTCGTTTCCATAGAAACGTTACACGATTTAGAAGGAGAAGTCATAGAACCTATAGTATTTCATAGCGACGCAATTTCTGTGTTAATTCGTCAATGTGAGGGAGCGAGCGTTGAGGTAAAGAATGAATAGTGCATCGGAACGGAGTTACTCGTATCCCAAAACTAAATCCTGTCGTTTCCATTGAAACGTGACTCGATTTAGGAGGAGAAGTCATTGAGCACATACTATTTCATAGCGACGCAATTTCTGAGTTAATTATTCATGTGAGGGAGCGAGGGATGTAGTAAAGTGGAAACAGTGCATCGGAAAGGAGATACTCGTGTCCCAAAACTCAATCCTGTCGTTTCCATAGAAACGTTACACGATTTAGAAGGAAAAGTCATTGAGCACATAGTATTCCATAGCGACGCAATTTCTGTGTTAATAATTCATGTGAGGGAGCGAGGGATGTAGTAAAGTGGGAACAGTGCATCGGAAAGGAGATACTCGTATCCCAAAACTAAATCCTGTCGTTTCCATTGAAACGTGACCCGATTTAGGAGAAGAAGTCATTGAGCACATAGTTTTTCATAGCGACGCAATTTCTGTGTTAATTATTCATGTGAGAGAGCGAGGGATGTAGTAAAGTGGAAACGGTGCATCGGAAAGGAGATACTCGTATCCCAAAACTAAATCCTGTCGTTTCCATTGAAATGTGACTCGATTTAGGAGGAGAAGTCATAGAACCCATAGTATTTCATAGCGACGCAATTTCTGTGTTAATTATTCATGTGAGGGAGCGAGGGATGTAGTAAAGTAAGAACAGTGCATCGGAAAGGAGACACTCGTGTCCCAAAACTCAATCCTGTCGTTTCCATAGAAACGTTACACGATTTAGAAGGAGAAGTCATGGAACCCATAGTATTTCATAGCGACGCAATTTCTGTGTTAATTCGTCAATGTGAGGGAGCGAGCGTTGAGGTAAAGAATGAATAGTGCATCGGAAAGGAGTTACTCGTAACCCAAAACTAAATCATGTCGTTTCCATTGAAACGTGACTCGATTTAGGAGGAGAAGTCATTGAGCACATAGTATTTCATAGCGACGCAATTTCTGTGTTAATTATTCATGTGAGGGAGCGAGGGATGTAGTAAAGTGGGAACAGTGCATCGGACAGGAGATACTCGTATCCCAAAACTAAATCCTGTCGTTTCAATTGAAACGTGACTCGATTTAGGAGGAGAAGTCATTGAGCACATAGTATTTAATAGCGACGCAATTTCTGTGTTAATTATTCATGTGAGGGAGCGAGGGATGTAGTAAAGTGGGAACAGTGCATCGGAAAGGAGATACTCGTATCCCAAAACTAAATCCTGTCGTTTCCATTGAAACGTGACTCGATTTAGGAGGAGAAGTCATTGAGCACATAGTATTTCATTGCGACGCAATTTCTGTGTTAATTATTCATGTGAGGGAGCGAGGGACGTAGTAAAGTGGGAAAATGTGCATTGGAAAGGAGTTACTCGTATCCCAAAACTAAATCCTGTCGTTTACACTGAAACGTGAGTCGATTTAGGAGAAGAAGTCAATGAGCACATAGTATTTCATAGCGACGCAATTTCTGTGTTAATTATTCATGTGAGGCAGCGAGAGATGTAGTAAAGTGGGAACAGTGCATCGGAAAGGAGATACTCGTGTCCCAAAACTCAATCCTGTCTTTTCCATAGAAACGTTACACGATTTAGAAGGAGAAGTCATAGAACCTATAGTATTTCATAGCGACGCAATTTCTGTGTTAATTCGTCAATGTGAGGGAGCGAGCGTTGAGGTAAAGAATGAATAGTGCATCGGAACGGAGTTACTCGTATCCCAAAACTAAATCCTGTCGTTTCCATTGAAACGTGACTCGATTTAGGAGGAGAAGTCATTGAGCACATAGTATTTCATAGCGACGCAATTTCTGTGTTAATTATTCATGTGAGGGAGCGAGGGATGTAGTAAAGTGGGAACAGTGCATCGGACAGGAGATACTCGTGTCCCAAAACTAAATCCTGTCGTTTCCATTGAAACATGAATCGATTTAGGAGGAGAAGTCATTGAGCACATAGTATTTCATTGCGACGCAATTTCTGTGTTAATTATTCATGTGAGGGAGCGAGGGACGTAGTAAAGTGGGAAAATGTGCATTGGAAAGGAGTTACTCGTATCCCAAAACTAAATCCTGTCGTTTCCAGTGAAACGTGAGTCGATTTAGGAGAAGAAGTCAATGAGCACATAGTATTTCATAGCGACGCAATTTCTGTGTTAATTATTCATGTGAGGGAGCGAGGGATGTAGTAAAGTGGGAACAGTGCATCGGAAAGGAGATACTCGTGTCACAAAACTAAATCCTGTCGTTTCCATAGAAGCGTTACACGATTTGGAAGGAGAAGTCATAGAACCCATAGTATTTCATAGCGACGCAATTTCTGTGTTAATTCGTCAATGTGAGGGAGCGAGCGTTGAGGTACAGAGTGAATAGTGCATCGGACTGGAGTTACTCGTATCCCAAAACTAAATCCTGTCGTTTCCATTGAAACGTGACTCGATTTAGGAGGAGAAGTCATTGAGCACATAGTGTTTCATAGCGACGCAATTTCTGTGTTAATTATTCATGTGAGGGAGCGAGGGATGTAGTAAAGTGGGAACAGTGCATCGGAAAGGAGATACTCGTGTCCCAAAACTAAATCCTGTCGTTTCCATTGAAACATGAATCGATTTAGGAGGAGAAGTCATTGAGCACATAGGATTTCATAGCGACGCAATTTCTGTGTTAATTATTCATGTGAGGGAGCGAGGGACGTAGTAAAGTGGGAAAATGTGCATTGGAAAGGAGTTACTCGTATCCCAAAACAAAATCCTGTCGTTTCCATTGAAACGTGACTCGATTTAAAAGGAGAAGTCATTGAGCACATAGTTTTTCATAGCGACGCAATTTCTGTGTTAATTATTCATGTGAGGGAGCGAGGGATGTAGTAAAGTGGGAACAGTGCATCGGAAAGGAAATACTCGTACCCCAAAACTAAATCCTGTCGTTTCCATTGAAACGTGACTCGATTTAGGAGGAGAAGTCATTGAGCACATAGTTTTTCATGGCGACGCAATTTCTGTGTTAATTATTCATGTGAGGGCGCGAGGGATGTAGTAAAGTGGGAACAGTGCATCGGAAAGGAGATACTCGTATGCCAAAACTAAATCCTGTCGTTTCCATTGAAACGTGACTCGATTTAGGAGGAGAAGTCATTGAGCACATAGTATTTCATAGCGACGCAATTTCTGTGTTAATTATTCATGTGAGGGAGCGAGGGATGTAGTACAGTGGGAACAGTGCATCGGAAAGGAGATACTCGTATCCCAAAACTAAATCCTGTCGTTTCCATTGAAACGTGACTCGATTTAGGAGGAGAAGTCATTGAGCACATAGTATTTCATAGCGACGCAATTTCTGTGTTAATTATTCACGTGAGGGGGCGAGGGATGTAGTAAAGTGGGAACAGTGCATCGGAAAGGAGATACTCGTGTCACAAAACTAAATCCTGTCGTTTCCATAGAAGCGTTACACGATTTGGAAGGAGAAGTCATAGAACCCATAGTATTTCATAGCGACGCAATTTCTGTGTTAATTCGTCAATGTGAGGGAGCGAGCGTTGAGGTAAAGAATGAATAGTGCATCGGAACGGAGTTACTCGTATCCCAAAACTAAATCCTGTCGTTTCCATTGAAACGTGACTCGATTTAGGAGGAGAAGTCATTGAGCACATACTATTTCATAGCGACGCAATTTCTGAGTTAATTATTCATGTGAGGGAGCGAGGGATGTAGTAAAGTGGAAACAGTGCATCGGAAAGGAGATACTCGTGTCCCAAAACTCAATCCTGTCGTTTCCATAGAAACGTTACACGATTTAGAAGGAAAAGTCATTGAGCACATAGTATTCCATAGCGACGCAATTTCTGTGTTAATAATTCATGTGAGGGAGCGAGGGATGTAGTAAAGTGGGAACAGTGCATCGGAAAGGAGATACTCGTATCCCAAAACTAAATCCTGTCGTTTCCATTGAAACGTGACCCGATTTAGGAGAAGAAGTCATTGAGCACATAGTTTTTCATAGCGACGCAATTTCTGTGTTAATTATTCATGTGAGAGAGCGAGGGATGTAGTAAAGTGGAAACGGTGCATCGGAAAGGAGATACTCGTATCCCAAAACTAAATCCTGTCGTTTCCATTGAAATGTGACTCGATTTAGGAGGAGAAGTCATAGAACCCATAGTATTTCATAGCGACGCAATTTCTGTGTTAATTATTCATGTGAGGGAGCGAGGGATGTAGTAAAGTAAGAACAGTGCATCGGAAAGGAGACACTCGTGTCCCAAAACTCAATCCTGTCGTTTCCATAGAAACGTTACACGATTTAGAAGGAGAAGTCATGGAACCCATAGTATTTCATAGCGACGCAATTTCTGTGTTAATTCGTCAATGTGAGGGAGCGAGCGTTGAGGTAAAGAATGAATAGTGCATCGGAAAGGAGTTACTCGTAACCCAAAACTAAATCATGTCGTTTCCATTGAAACGTGACTCGATTTAGGAGGAGAAGTCATTGAGCACATAGTATTTCATAGCGACGCAATTTCTGTGTTAATTATTCATGTGAGGGAGCGAGGGATGTAGTAAAGTGGGAACAGTGCATCGGACAGGAGATACTCGTATCCCAAAACTAAATCCTGTCGTTTCAATTGAAACGTGACTCGATTTAGGAGGAGAAGTCATTGAGCACATAGTATTTAATAGCGACGCAATTTCTGTGTTAATTATTCATGTGAGGGAGCGAGGGATGTAGTAAAGTGGGAACAGTGCATCGGAAAGGAGATACTCGTATCCCAAAACTAAATCCTGTCGTTTCCATTGAAACGTGACTCGATTTAGGAGGAGAAGTCATTGAGCACATAGTATTTCATTGCGACGCAATTTCTGTGTTAATTATTCATGTGAGGGAGCGAGGGACGTAGTAAAGTGGGAAAATGTGCATTGGAAAGGAGTTACTCGTATCCCAAAACTAAATCCTGTCGTTTACACTGAAACGTGAGTCGATTTAGGAGAAGAAGTCAATGAGCACATAGTATTTCATAGCGACGCAATTTCTGTGTTAATTATTCATGTGAGGCAGCGAGAGATGTAGTAAAGTGGGAACAGTGCATCGGAAAGGAGATACTCGTGTCCCAAAACTCAATCCTGTCTTTTCCATAGAAACGTTACACGATTTAGAAGGAGAAGTCATAGAACCTATAGTATTTCATAGCGACGCAATTTCTGTGTTAATTCGTCAATGTGAGGGAGCGAGCGTTGAGGTAAAGAATGAATAGTGCATCGGAACGGAGTTACTCGTATCCCAAAACTAAATCCTGTCGTTTCCATTGAAACGTGACTCGATTTAGGAGGAGAAGTCATTGAGCACATAGTATTTCATAGCGACGCAATTTCTGTGTTAATTATTCATGTGAGGGAGCGAGGGATGTAGTAAAGTGGGAACAGTGCATCGGACAGGAGATACTCGTGTCCCAAAACTAAATCCTGTCGTTTCCATTGAAACATGAATCGATTTAGGAGGAGAAGTCATTGAGCACATAGTATTTCATTGCGACGCAATTTCTGTGTTAATTATTCATGTGAGGGAGCGAGGGACGTAGTAAAGTGGGAAAATGTGCATTGGAAAGGAGTTACTCGTATCCCAAAACTAAATCCTGTCGTTTCCAGTGAAACGTGAGTCGATTTAGGAGAAGAAGTCAATGAGCACATAGTATTTCATAGCGACGCAATTTCTGTGTTAATTATTCATGTGAGGGAGCGAGGGATGTAGTAAAGTGGGAACAGTGCATCGGAAAGGAGATACTCGTGTCACAAAACTAAATCCTGTCGTTTCCATAGAAGCGTTACACGATTTGGAAGGAGAAGTCATAGAACCCATAGTATTTCATAGCGACGCAATTTCTGTGTTAATTCGTCAATGTGAGGGAGCGAGCGTTGAGGTACAGAGTGAATAGTGCATCGGACTGGAGTTACTCGTATCCCAAAACTAAATCCTGTCGTTTCCATTGAAACGTGACTCGATTTAGGAGGAGAAGTCATTGAGCACATAGTGTTTCATAGCGACGCAATTTCTGTGTTAATTATTCATGTGAGGGAGCGAGGGATGTAGTAAAGTGGGAACAGTGCATCGGAAAGGAGATACTCGTGTCCCAAAACTAAATCCTGTCGTTTCCATTGAAACATGAATCGATTTAGGAGGAGAAGTCATTGAGCACATAGGATTTCATAGCGACGCAATTTCTGTGTTAATTATTCATGTGAGGGAGCGAGGGACGTAGTAAAGTGGGAAAATGTGCATTGGAAAGGAGTTACTCGTATCCCAAAACAAAATCCTGTCGTTTCCATTGAAACGTGACTCGATTTAAAAGGAGAAGTCATTGAGCACATAGTTTTTCATAGCGACGCAATTTCTGTGTTAATTATTCATGTGAGGGAGCGAGGGATGTAGTAAAGTGGGAACAGTGCATCGGAAAGGAAATACTCGTACCCCAAAACTAAATCCTGTCGTTTCCATTGAAACGTGACTCGATTTAGGAGGAGAAGTCATTGAGCACATAGTTTTTCATGGCGACGCAATTTCTGTGTTAATTATTCATGTGAGGGCGCGAGGGATGTAGTAAAGTGGGAACAGTGCATCGGAAAGGAGATACTCGTATGCCAAAACTAAATCCTGTCGTTTC
The DNA here is from genome assembly GCF_021461385.2 of Schistocerca piceifrons. NCBI lineage: Eukaryota > Metazoa > Arthropoda > Insecta > Orthoptera > Acrididae > Schistocerca > Schistocerca piceifrons. The sequence continues at coordinate 6,204,914 of NC_060142.1, forward strand.
CATTGAAACGTGACTCGATTTAGGAGGAGAAGTCATTGAGCACATAGTATTTCATAGCGACGCAATTTCTGTGTTAATTATTCATGTGAGGGAGCGAGGGATGTAGTACAGTGGGAACAGTGCATCGGAAAGGAGATACTCGTATCCCAAAACTAAATCCTGTCGTTTCCATTGAAACGTGACTCGATTTAGGAGGAGAAGTCATTGAGCACATAGTATTTCATAGCGACGCAATTTCTGTGTTAATTATTCACGTGAGGGGGCGAGGGATGTAGTAAAGTGGGAACAGTGCATCGGAAAGGAGATACTCGTGTCCCAAAACTCAATCCTGTCGTTTCCATAGAAACGTTACACGATTTAGAAGGAGAAGTCATAGAACCAATAGTATTTCATAGCGACACAATAACTGTGTTAATTCGTCAATGTGAGGGAGCGAGCGTTGAGGTAAAGAATGAATAGTGCATCGGAAAGGAGATACTCGTGTCCCAAAACTAAATCCTGTCGTTTCCATTGAAACGTGACTCGATTTAGGAGGTGAAGTCGTTGAGCACATAGTTTTTCGTAGCGACGCAATTTCTGTGTTAATAATTCATGTGAGGGAGCGAGGGATGTAGTAAAGTGGGAACAGTGCATGGAAAGGAGATACACGTATCCCAAAACTAAATCCTGCCGTTTCCATTGAAACGTGACTCGATATAGGAGGAGAAGTCATTGAGCACATAGTATTCCATAGCGACGCAATTTCTGTGTTAATAATTCATGTGAGGGAGCGAGGGATGTAGTAAAGTGGGAACAGTGTATCGGAAAGGAGATACTCGTATCCCAAAACTAAATCCTGTCGTTTCCATTGAAACGTTACTCGATTTAGGAGGAGAAGTCATTGAGCACATAGTTTTTCATAGCGACGCAATTTCTGTGTTAATTATTCATGTGAGGGAGCGAGGGATGTAGTAAAGTGGGAACATTGCATCGGAAAGCAGATACTCGTATCCCAAAACTAAATCCTGTCGTTTCCATTGAAACGTGACTAGATTTAGGAGGAGAAGTCATTGAGCACATAGTTTTTCATAGCGACGCAATTTCTGTGTTAATTATTCATGTGAGGGAGCGAGGGATGTAGTAAAGTGGGAACAGTGCATCGGAAAGGAGATACTCGTATCCCAAAACTAAATCCTGTCGTTTCCATTGAAACGTGACTCGATTTAGGAGGAGAAGTCATTGAGCACATAGTATTTCGTAGCGACGCAATTTCTGTGTTAATTATTCATGTGAGGGGGCGAGGGATGTAGTAAAGTGGGAACAGTGCATCGGAAAGGAGATGCTCTTGTCCCAAAACTAAATCCTGTCGATTCCATTGAAACGTGACTCGATTTAGGGGGAGAAGTCATTGAGCACATAGTTTTTCATAGCGACGCAATTTCTGTGTTAATTATTCATGTGAGGGAGCGAGGGATGTAGTAAAGTGGGAACAGTGCATCAGAAAGGAGATACTCGTATCCCAAAACTAAATCCTGTCGTTTCCATTGAAACGTGACTCAATTTAGGAGGAGAAGTCATTGAGCACATACTATTTCATAGCGACGCAATTTCTGAGTTAATTATTCATGTGAGGGAGCGAGGGATGTAGTAAAGTGGAAACAGTGCATCGGAAAGGAGATACTCGTGTCCCAAAACTCAATCCTGTCGTTTCCATAGAAACGTTACACGATTTAGAAGGAGAAGTCATTGAGCACATAGTATTCCATAGCAACGCAATTTCTGTGTTAATAATTCATGTGAGGGAGCGAGGGATGTAGTAAAGTGGGAACAGTGCATCGGAAAGGAGATACTCGTATCCCAAAACTAAATCCTGTCGTTTCCATTGAAACGTGACCCGATTTAGGAGAAGAAGTCATTGAGCACATAGTTTTTCATCGCGACGCAATTTCTGTGTTAATTATTCATGTGAGAGAGCGAGGGATGTAGTAAAGTGGAAACGGTGCATCGGAAAGGAGATACTCGTATCCCAAAACTAAATCCTGTCGTTTCCATTGAAATGTGACTCGATTTAGGAGGAGAAGTCATTGAGCACATAGTTTTTCATACCGACGCAATTTCTGTGTTAATAATTCATGTGAGCGAGCGAGGGATGTAGTAAAGTGGGAACAGTGCATCGGAAAGGAGATACTCGTATCCCAAAACTAAATCCTGTCGTTTCCATTGAAACGTGACCCGATTTAGGAGAAGAAGTCATTGAGCACATAGTTTTTCATCGCGACGCAATTTCTGTGTTAATTATTCATGTGAGAGAGCGAGGGATGTAGTAAAGTGGAAACGGTGCATCGGAAAGGAGATACTCGTATCCCAAAACTAAATCCTGTCGTTTCCATTGAAATGTGACTCGATTTAGGAGGAGAAGTCATTGAGCACATAGTTTTTCATACCGACGCAATTTCTGTGTTAATTATTCATGTGAGGGAGCGAGGGATGTAGTAAAGTGGGAACAGTGCATCGGAAAGGAGATACTCGTATCCCAAAACTAAATCCTGTCGTTTCCATTGAAACGTGACTCAATTTAGGAGGAGAAGTCATTGAGCACATAGTATTCCATACGACGCAATTTCTGTGTTAATTATTCATGTGAGGGAGCGAGGGATGTAGTAAAGTAAGAACAGTGCATCGGAAAGGAGACACTCGTGTCCCAAAACTCAATCCTGTCGTTTCCATAGAAACGTTACACGATTTAGAAGGAGAAGTCATAGAACCCATAGTATTTCATAGCGACGCAATTTCTGTGTTAATTATTCATGTGAGGGAGCGAGGGATGTAGTATAGTAAGAACAGTGCATCGGAAAGGAGACACTCGTGTCCCAAAACTCAATCCTGTCGTTTCCATAGAAACGTTACACGATTTAGAAGGAGAAGTCATGGAACCCATAGTATTTCATAGCGACGCAATTTCTGTGTTAATTCGTCAATGTGAGGGAGCGAGCGTTGAGGTAAAGAATGAATAGTGCATCGGAAAGGAGTTACTCGTAACCCAAAACTAAATCATGTCGTTTCCATTGAAACGTGACTCGATTTAGGAGGAGAAGTCATTGAGCACATAGTGTTTCATAGCGACGCAATTTCTGTGTTAATTATTCATGTGAGGGAGCGAGGGATGTAGTAAAGTGGGAACAGTGCATCGGACAGGAGATACTCGTATCCCAAAACTAAATCCTGTCGTTTCGATTGAAACGTGACTCGATTTAGGAGGAGAAGTCATTGAGCACATAGTATTTAATTGCGACGCAATTTCTGTGTTAATTATTCATGTGAGGGAGCGAGGGATGTAGTAAAGTGGGAACAGTGCATCGGAAAGGAGATACTCGTATCCCAAAACTAAATCCTGTCGTTTCCATTGAAACGTGACTCGATTAAGGAGGAGAAGTCATTGAGCACATAGTATTTCATTGCGACGCAATTTCTGTGTTAATTATTCATGTGAGGGAGCGAGGGACGTAGTAAAGTGGGAAAATGTGCATTGGAAAGGAGTTACTCGTATCCCAAAACTAAATCCTGTCGTTTCCATTGAAACGTGAGTCGATTTAGGAGAAGAAGTCAATGAGCACATAGTATTTCATAGCGACGCAATTTCTGTGTTAATTATTCATGTGAGGCAGCGAGAGATGTAGTAAAGTGGGAACAGTGCATCGGAAAGGAGATACTCGTATCCCAAAACTAAATCCTGTCGTTTCCATTGAAACGTGACTCGATTTAGAAGAAGAAGTCATTGAGCACATAGTATTTCATAGCGACGCAATTTGTGTGCTAATTATTCATGTGAGGGAGCGAGGGATGTAGTAAAGTGGGAACAGTTCATCGGAAAGGAGATACTCGTGTCCCAAAACTCAATCCTGTCGTTTCCATAGAAACGTTACACGATTTAGAAGGAGAAGTCATAGAACCTATAGTATTTCATAGCGACGCAATTTCTGTGTTAATTCGTCAATGTGAGGGAGCGAGCGTTGAGGTAAAGAATGAATAGTGCATTGGAAAGGAGTTACACGTATCCCAAAACTAAATCCTGTCGTTTCCATTGAAACGTGACTCGATTTAGGAGGAGAAGTCATTGAGCACATAGTATTTCATAGCGACGCAATTTCTGTGTTAATTACTCATGTGAGGGAGCGAGGGATGTAGTAAACAGGGAACAGTGCATCGGAAAGGAGATACTCGTATCCCAAAACTAAATCCTGTCGTTTCCATTGAAACGTGACTCAATTTAGGAGGGGAAGTCATTGAGCACATAGTATTTCATAGCGACGCAATTTCTGTGTTAATTATTCATGTAAGGGAGCGAGGGATGTAGTAAAGTGGGAACAGTGCATCGGAAAGGAGATACTCGTGTCCCAAAACTCAATCCTGTCGTCTCCATAGAAACGTTACACGATTTAGAAGGAGAAGTCATAGAACCCATAGCATTTCATAGCGACACAATTTCTGTGTTAATCCGTCAATGTGAGGGAGCGAGCGTTGAGGTAAAGAAAGAATAGTGCATCGGAAAGCAGTTACTCGTATCCTAAAACTAAATCCTGTCGTTTCCATTGAAACGTGACTCGATTTTAGAGGAGAAGTCATTGAGCACATAGTATTTCATAGCGACGCAATTTCTGTGTTAATTATTCATGTGAGGGAGCGAGGGATGTAGTACAGTGGGAACAGTGCATCGGAAAGGAGATACTCGTATCCCAAAACTAAATCCTGTCGTTTCCATTGAAACGTGACTCGATTTAGGAGGAGAAGTCATTGAGCACATAGTATTTCATAGCGACGCAATTTCTGTGTTAATTATTCACGTGAGGGGGCGAGGGATGTAGTAAAGTGGGAACAGTGCATCGGAAAGGAGATACTCGTGTCCCAAAACTCAATCCTGTCGTTTCCATAGAAACGTTACACGATTTAGAAGGAGAAGTCATAGAACCAATAGTATTTCATAGCGACACAATAACTGTGTTAATTCGTCAATGTGAGGGAGCGAGCGTTGAGGTAAAGAATGAATAGTGCATCGGAAAGGAGATACTCGTGTCCCAAAACTAAATCCTGTCGTTTCCATTGAAACGTGACTCGATTTAGGAGGTGAAGTCGTTGAGCACATAGTTTTTCGTAGCGACGCAATTTCTGTGTTAATAATTCATGTGAGGGAGCGAGGGATGTAGTAAAGTGGGAACAGTGCATGGAAAGGAGATACACGTATCCCAAAACTAAATCCTGCCGTTTCCATTGAAACGTGACTCGATATAGGAGGAGAAGTCATTGAGCACATAGTATTCCATAGCGACGCAATTTCTGTGTTAATAATTCATGTGAGGGAGCGAGGGATGTAGTAAAGTGGGAACAGTGTATCGGAAAGGAGATACTCGTATCCCAAAACTAAATCCTGTCGTTTCCATTGAAACGTTACTCGATTTAGGAGGAGAAGTCATTGAGCACATAGTTTTTCATAGCGACGCAATTTCTGTGTTAATTATTCATGTGAGGGAGCGAGGGATGTAGTAAAGTGGGAACATTGCATCGGAAAGCAGATACTCGTATCCCAAAACTAAATCCTGTCGTTTCCATTGAAACGTGACTAGATTTAGGAGGAGAAGTCATTGAGCACATAGTTTTTCATAGCGACGCAATTTCTGTGTTAATTATTCATGTGAGGGAGCGAGGGATGTAGTAAAGTGGGAACAGTGCATCGGAAAGGAGATACTCGTATCCCAAAACTAAATCCTGTCGTTTCCATTGAAACGTGACTCGATTTAGGAGGAGAAGTCATTGAGCACATAGTATTTCGTAGCGACGCAATTTCTGTGTTAATTATTCATGTGAGGGGGCGAGGGATGTAGTAAAGTGGGAACAGTGCATCGGAAAGGAGATGCTCTTGTCCCAAAACTAAATCCTGTCGATTCCATTGAAACGTGACTCGATTTAGGGGGAGAAGTCATTGAGCACATAGTTTTTCATAGCGACGCAATTTCTGTGTTAATTATTCATGTGAGGGAGCGAGGGATGTAGTAAAGTGGGAACAGTGCATCAGAAAGGAGATACTCGTATCCCAAAACTAAATCCTGTCGTTTCCATTGAAACGTGACTCAATTTAGGAGGAGAAGTCATTGAGCACATACTATTTCATAGCGACGCAATTTCTGAGTTAATTATTCATGTGAGGGAGCGAGGGATGTAGTAAAGTGGAAACAGTGCATCGGAAAGGAGATACTCGTGTCCCAAAACTCAATCCTGTCGTTTCCATAGAAACGTTACACGATTTAGAAGGAGAAGTCATTGAGCACATAGTATTCCATAGCAACGCAATTTCTGTGTTAATAATTCATGTGAGGGAGCGAGGGATGTAGTAAAGTGGGAACAGTGCATCGGAAAGGAGATACTCGTATCCCAAAACTAAATCCTGTCGTTTCCATTGAAACGTGACCCGATTTAGGAGAAGAAGTCATTGAGCACATAGTTTTTCATCGCGACGCAATTTCTGTGTTAATTATTCATGTGAGAGAGCGAGGGATGTAGTAAAGTGGAAACGGTGCATCGGAAAGGAGATACTCGTATCCCAAAACTAAATCCTGTCGTTTCCATTGAAATGTGACTCGATTTAGGAGGAGAAGTCATTGAGCACATAGTTTTTCATACCGACGCAATTTCTGTGTTAATAATTCATGTGAGCGAGCGAGGGATGTAGTAAAGTGGGAACAGTGCATCGGAAAGGAGATACTCGTATCCCAAAACTAAATCCTGTCGTTTCCATTGAAACGTGACCCGATTTAGGAGAAGAAGTCATTGAGCACATAGTTTTTCATCGCGACGCAATTTCTGTGTTAATTATTCATGTGAGAGAGCGAGGGATGTAGTAAAGTGGAAACGGTGCATCGGAAAGGAGATACTCGTATCCCAAAACTAAATCCTGTCGTTTCCATTGAAATGTGACTCGATTTAGGAGGAGAAGTCATTGAGCACATAGTTTTTCATACCGACGCAATTTCTGTGTTAATTATTCATGTGAGGGAGCGAGGGATGTAGTAAAGTGGGAACAGTGCATCGGAAAGGAGATACTCGTATCCCAAAACTAAATCCTGTCGTTTCCATTGAAACGTGACTCAATTTAGGAGGAGAAGTCATTGAGCACATAGTATTCCATACGACGCAATTTCTGTGTTAATTATTCATGTGAGGGAGCGAGGGATGTAGTAAAGTAAGAACAGTGCATCGGAAAGGAGACACTCGTGTCCCAAAACTCAATCCTGTCGTTTCCATAGAAACGTTACACGATTTAGAAGGAGAAGTCATAGAACCCATAGTATTTCATAGCGACGCAATTTCTGTGTTAATTATTCATGTGAGGGAGCGAGGGATGTAGTATAGTAAGAACAGTGCATCGGAAAGGAGACACTCGTGTCCCAAAACTCAATCCTGTCGTTTCCATAGAAACGTTACACGATTTAGAAGGAGAAGTCATGGAACCCATAGTATTTCATAGCGACGCAATTTCTGTGTTAATTCGTCAATGTGAGGGAGCGAGCGTTGAGGTAAAGAATGAATAGTGCATCGGAAAGGAGTTACTCGTAACCCAAAACTAAATCATGTCGTTTCCATTGAAACGTGACTCGATTTAGGAGGAGAAGTCATTGAGCACATAGTGTTTCATAGCGACGCAATTTCTGTGTTAATTATTCATGTGAGGGAGCGAGGGATGTAGTAAAGTGGGAACAGTGCATCGGACAGGAGATACTCGTATCCCAAAACTAAATCCTGTCGTTTCGATTGAAACGTGACTCGATTTAGGAGGAGAAGTCATTGAGCACATAGTATTTAATTGCGACGCAATTTCTGTGTTAATTATTCATGTGAGGGAGCGAGGGATGTAGTAAAGTGGGAACAGTGCATCGGAAAGGAGATACTCGTATCCCAAAACTAAATCCTGTCGTTTCCATTGAAACGTGACTCGATTAAGGAGGAGAAGTCATTGAGCACATAGTATTTCATTGCGACGCAATTTCTGTGTTAATTATTCATGTGAGGGAGCGAGGGACGTAGTAAAGTGGGAAAATGTGCATTGGAAAGGAGTTACTCGTATCCCAAAACTAAATCCTGTCGTTTCCATTGAAACGTGAGTCGATTTAGGAGAAGAAGTCAATGAGCACATAGTATTTCATAGCGACGCAATTTCTGTGTTAATTATTCATGTGAGGCAGCGAGAGATGTAGTAAAGTGGGAACAGTGCATCGGAAAGGAGATACTCGTATCCCAAAACTAAATCCTGTCGTTTCCATTGAAACGTGACTCGATTTAGAAGAAGAAGTCATTGAGCACATAGTATTTCATAGCGACGCAATTTGTGTGCTAATTATTCATGTGAGGGAGCGAGGGATGTAGTAAAGTGGGAACAGTTCATCGGAAAGGAGATACTCGTGTCCCAAAACTCAATCCTGTCGTTTCCATAGAAACGTTACACGATTTAGAAGGAGAGGTCATAGAACCTATAGTATTTCATAGCGACGCAATTTCTGTGTTAATTCGTCAATGTGAGGGAGCGAGCGTTGAGGTAAAGAATGAATAGTGCATCGGAAAGGAGTTACACGTATCCCAAAACTAAATCCTGTCGTTTCCATTGAAACGTGACTCGATTTAGGAGGAGAAGTCATTGAGCACATAGTATTTCATAGCGACGCAATTTCTGTGTTAATTACTCATGTGAGGGAGCGAGGGATGTAGTAAACAGGGAACAGTGCATCGGAAAGGAGATACTCGTATCCCAAAACTAAATCCTGTCGTTTCCATTGAAACGTGACTCAATTTAGGAGGGGAAGTCATTGAGCACATAGTATTTCATAGCGACGCAATTTCTGTGTTAATTATTCATGTAAGGGAGCGAGGGATGTAGTAAAGTGGGAACAGTGCATCGGAAAGGAGATACTCGTGTCCCAAAACTCAATCCTGTCGTCTCCATAGAAACGTTACACGATTTAGAAGGAGAAGTCATAGAACCCATAGCATTTCATAGCGACACAATTTCTGTGTTAATCCGTCAATGTGAGGGAGCGAGCGTTGAGGTAAAGAAAGAATAGTGCATCGGAAAGGAGTTACTCGTATCCTAAAACTAAATCCTGTCGTTTCCATTGAAACGTGACTCGATTTTAGAGGAGAAGTCATTGAGCACATAGTATTTCATAGCGACGCAATTTCTGTGTTAATTATTCATGTGAGGGAGCGAGGGATGTAGTAAAGTGGGACCAGTGCATCGGAAAGGAGATACTCGTGTCCCAAAACTCAATCCCTTCGTTTCCATAGAAACGTTACACGATTTAGAAGGAGAAGTCATAGAACCCATAGTATTTCATAGCGACGCAATTTCTGTGTTAATTCGTCAATGTGAGGGAGCGAGCGTTGATGTAAAGAATGAATAGTGCATCGGAAAGGAGTTACTCGTATCCCAAAACTAAATCCTGTCGTTTCCATAGAAACGTGACTCGATTTAGGAGCAGAAGTCATTGAGCACATAGTATTTCATAGCGACGCAATTTCTGTGTTAATTATTTATGTGAGGGAGCGAGGGATGTAGTAAAGTGGGAACAGTGCATCGGAAAGGAGATACTCGTATCCCAAAACTAAATCCTGTCGTTTCCATTGAAACGTGAGTCGATTTAGGAGAAGAAGTCAATGAGCACATAGTATTTCATAGCGACGCAATTTCTGTGTTAATTATTCATGTGAGGCAGCGAGAGATGTAGTAAAGTGGGAACAGTGCATCGGAAAGGAGATACTCGTATCCCAAAACTAAATCCTGTCGTTTCCATTGAAACGTGACTCGATTTAGAAGAAGAAGTCATTGAGCACATAGTATTTCATAGCGACGCAATTTGTGTGCTAATTATTCATGTGAGGGAGCGAGGGATGTAGTAAAGTGGGAACAGTTCATCGGAAAGGAGATACTCGTGTCCCAAAACTCAATCCTGTCGTTTCCATAGAAACGTTACACGATTTAGAAGGAGAAGTCATAGAACCTATAGTATTTCATAGCGACGCAATTTCTGTGTTAATTCGTCAATGTGAGGGAGCGAGCGTTGAGGTAAAGAATGAATAGTGCATCGGAAAGGAGTTACACGTATCCCAAAACTAAATCCTGTCGTTTCCATTGAAACGTGACTCGATTTAGGAGGAGAAGTCATTGAGCACATAGTATTTCATAGCGACGCAATTTCTGTGTTAATTACTCATGTGAGGGAGCGAGGGATGTAGTAAACAGGGAACAGTGCATCGGAAAGGAGATACTCGTATCCCAAAACTAAATCCTGTCGTTTCCATTGAAACGTGACTCAATTTAGGAGGGGAAGTCATTGAGCACATAGTATTTCATAGCGACGCAATTTCTGTGTTAATTATTCATGTAAGGGAGCGAGGGATGTAGTAAAGTGGGAACAGTGCATCGGAAAGGAGATACTCGTGTCCCAAAACTCAATCCTGTCGTCTCCATAGAAACGTTACACGATTTAGAAGGAGAAGTCATAGAACCCATAGCATTTCATAGCGACACAATTTCTGTGTTAATCCGTCAATGTGAGGGAGCGAGCGTTGAGGTAAAGAAAGAATAGTGCATCGGAAAGGAGTTACTCGTATCCTAAAACTAAATCCTGTCGTTTCCATTGAAACGTGACTCGATTTTAGAGGAGAAGTCATTGAGCACATAGTATTTCATAGCGACGCAATTTCTGTGTTAATTATTCATGTGAGGGAGCGAGGGATGTAGTACAGTGGGAACAGTGCATCGGAAAGGAGATACTCGTATCCCAAAACTAAATCCTGTCGTTTCCATTGAAACGTGACTCGATTTAGGAGGAGAAGTCATTGAGCACATAGTATTTCATAGCGACGCAATTTCTGTGTTAATTATTCACGTGAGGGGGCGAGGGATGTAGTAAAGTGGGAACAGTGCATCGGAAAGGAGATACTCGTGTCCCAAAACTCAATCCTGTCGTTTCCATAAAAACGTTACACGATTTAGAAGGAGAAGTCATAGAACCAATAGTATTTCATAGCGACACAATAACTGTGTTAATTCGTCAATGTGAGGGAGCGAGCGTTGAGGTAAAGAATGAATAGTGCATCGGAAAGGAGATACTCGTGTCCCAAAACTAAATCCTGTCGTTTCCATTGAAACGTGACTCGATTTAGGAGGTGAAGTCGTTGAGCACATAGTTTTTCGTAGCGACGCAATTTCTGTGTTAATAATTCATGTGAGGGAGCGAGGGATGTAGTAAAGTGGGAACAGTGCATGGAAAGGAGATACACGTATCCCAAAACTAAATCCTGCCGTTTCCATTGAAACGTGACTCGATATAGGAGGAGAAGTCATTGAGCACATAGTATTCCATAGCGACGCAATTTCTGTGTTAATAATTCATGTGAGGGAGCGAGGGATGTAGTAAAGTGGGAACAGTGTATCGGAAAGGAGATACTCGTATCCCAAAACTAAATCCTGTCGTTTCCATTGAAACGTTACTCGATTTAGGAGGAGAAGTCATTGAGCACATAGTTTTTCATAGCGACGCAATTTCTGTGTTAATTATTCATGTGAGGGAGCGAGGGATGTAGTAAAGTGGGAACATTGCATCGGAAAGCAGATACTCGTATCCCAAAACTAAATCCTGTCGTTTCCATTGAAACGTGACTAGATTTAGGAGGAGAAGTCATTGAGCACATAGTTTTTCATAGCGACGCAATTTCTGTGTTAATTATTCATGTGAGGGAGCGAGGGATGTAGTAAAGTGGGAACAGTGCATCGGAAAGGAGATACTCGTATCCCAAAACTAAATCCTGTCGTTTCCATTGAAACGTGACTCGATTTAGGAGGAGAAGTCATTGAGCACATAGTATTTCGTAGCGACGCAATTTCTGTGTTAATTATTCATGTGAGGGGGCGAGGGATGTAGTAAAGTGGGAACAGTGCATCGGAAAGGAGATGCTCTTGTCCCAAAACTAAATCCTGTCGATTCCATTGAAACGTGACTCGATTTAGGGGGAGAAGTCATTGAGCACATAGTTTTTCATAGCGACGCAATTTCTGTGTTAATTATTCATGTGAGGGAGCGAGGGATGTAGTAAAGTGGGAACAGTGCATCAGAAAGGAGATACTCGTATCCCAAAACTAAATCCTGTCGTTTCCATTGAAACGTGACTCAATTTAGGAGGAGAAGTCATTGAGCACATACTATTTCATAGCGACGCAATTTCTGAGTTAATTATTCATGTGAGGGAGCGAGGGATGTAGTAAAGTGGAAACAGTGCATCGGAAAGGAGATACTCGTGTCCCAAAACTCAATCCTGTCGTTTCCATAGAAACGTTACACGATTTAGAAGGAGAAGTCATTGAGCACATAGTATTCCATAGCAACGCAATTTCTGTGTTAATAATTCATGTGAGGGAGCGAGGGATGTAGTAAAGTGGGAACAGTGCATCGGAAAGGAGATACTCGTATCCCAAAACTAAATCCTGTCGTTTCCATTGAAACGTGACCCGATTTAGGAGAAGAAGTCATTGAGCACATAGTTTTTCATCGCGACGCAATTTCTGTGTTAATTATTCATGTGAGAGAGCGAGGGATGTAGTAAAGTGGAAACGGTGCATCGGAAAGGAGATACTCGTATCCCAAAACTAAATCCTGTCGTTTCCATTGAAATGTGACTCGATTTAGGAGGAGAAGTCATTGAGCACATAGTTTTTCATACCGACGCAATTTCTGTGTTAATAATTCATGTGAGCGAGCGAGGGATGTAGTAAAGTGGGAACAGTGCATCGGAAAGGAGATACTCGTATCCCAAAACTAAATCCTGTCGTTTCCATTGAAACGTGACCCGATTTAGGAGAAGAAGTCATTGAGCACATAGTTTTTCATCGCGACGCAATTTCTGTGTTAATTATTCATGTGAGAGAGCGAGGGATGTAGTAAAGTGGAAACGGTGCATCGGAAAGGAGATACTCGTATCCCAAAACTAAATCCTGTCGTTTCCATTGAAATGTGACTCGATTTAGGAGGAGAAGTCATTGAGCACATAGTTTTTCATACCGACGCAATTTCTGTGTTAATTATTCATGTGAGGGAGCGAGGGATGTAGTAAAGTGGGAACAGTGCATCGGAAAGGAGATACTCGTATCCCAAAACTAAATCCTGTCGTTTCCATTGAAACGTGACTCAATTTAGGAGGAGAAGTCATTGAGCACATAGTATTCCATACGACGCAATTTCTGTGTTAATTATTCATGTGAGGGAGCGAGGGATGTAGTAAAGTAAGAACAGTGCATCGGAAAGGAGACACTCGTGTCCCAAAACTCAATCCTGTCGTTTCCATAGAAACGTTACACGATTTAGAAGGAGAAGTCATAGAACCCATAGTATTTCATAGCGACGCAATTTCTGTGTTAATTATTCATGTGAGGGAGCGAGGGATGTAGTATAGTAAGAACAGTGCATCGGAAAGGAGACACTCGTGTCCCAAAACTCAATCCTGTCGTTTCCATAGAAACGTTACACGATTTAGAAGGAGAAGTCATGGAACCCATAGTATTTCATAGCGACGCAATTTCTGTGTTAATTCGTCAATGTGAGGGAGCGAGCGTTGAGGTAAAGAATGAATAGTGCATCGGAAAGGAGTTACTCGTAACCCAAAACTAAATCATGTCGTTTCCATTGAAACGTGACTCGATTTAGGAGGAGAAGTCATTGAGCACATAGTGTTTCATAGCGACGCAATTTCTGTGTTAATTATTCATGTGAGGGAGCGAGGGATGTAGTAAAGTGGGAACAGTGCATCGGACAGGAGATACTCGTATCCCAAAACTAAATCCTGTCGTTTCGATTGAAACGTGACTCGATTTAGGAGGAGAAGTCATTGAGCACATAGTATTTAATTGCGACGCAATTTCTGTGTTAATTATTCATGTGAGGGAGCGAGGGATGTAGTAAAGTGGGAACAGTGCATCGGAAAGGAGATACTCGTATCCCAAAACTAAATCCTGTCGTTTCCATTGAAACGTGACTCGATTAAGGAGGAGAAGTCATTGAGCACATAGTATTTCATTGCGACGCAATTTCTGTGTTAATTATTCATGTGAGGGAGCGAGGGACGTAGTAAAGTGGGAAAATGTGCATTGGAAAGGAGTTACTCGTATCCCAAAACTAAATCCTGTCGTTTCCATTGAAACGTGAGTCGATTTAGGAGAAGAAGTCAATGAGCACATAGTATTTCATAGCGACGCAATTTCTGTGTTAATTATTCATGTGAGGCAGCGAGAGATGTAGTAAAGTGGGAACAGTGCATCGGAAAGGAGATACTCGTATCCCAAAACTAAATCCTGTCGTTTCCATTGAAACGTGACTCGATTTAGAAGAAGAAGTCATTGAGCACATAGTATTTCATAGCGACGCAATTTGTGTGCTAATTATTCATGTGAGGGAGCGAGGGATGTAGTAAAGTGGGAACAGTTCATCGGAAAGGAGATACTCGTGTCCCAAAACTCAATCCTGTCGTTTCCATAGAAACGTTACACGATTTAGAAGGAGAAGTCATAGAACCTATAGTATTTCATAGCGACGCAATTTCTGTGTTAATTCGTCAATGTGAGGGAGCGAGCGTTGAGGTAAAGAATGAATAGTGCATCGGAAAGGAGTTACACGTATCCCAAAACTAAATCCTGTCGTTTCCATTGAAACGTGACTCGATTTAGGAGGAGAAGTCATTGAGCACATAGTATTTCATAGCGACGCAATTTCTGTGTTAATTACTCATGTGAGGGAGCGAGGGATGTAGTAAACAGGGAACAGTGCATCGGAAAGGAGATACTCGTATCCCAAAACTAAATCCTGTCGTTTCCATTGAAACGTGACTCAATTTAGGAGGGGAAGTCATTGAGCACATAGTATTTCATAGCGACGCAATTTCTGTGTTAATTATTCATGTAAGGGAGCGAGGGATGTAGTAAAGTGGGAACAGTGCATCGGAAAGGAGATACTCGTGTCCCAAAACTCAATCCTGTCGTCTCCATAGAAACGTTACACGATTTAGAAGGAGAAGTCATAGAACCCATAGCATTTCATAGCGACACAATTTCTGTGTTAATCCGTCAATGTGAGGGAGCGAGCGTTGAGGTAAAGAAAGAATAGTGCATCGGAAAGGAGTTACTCGTATCCTAAAACTAAATCCTGTCGTTTCCATTGAAACGTGACTCGATTTTAGAGGAGAAGTCATTGAGCACATAGTATTTCATAGCGACGCAATTTCTGTGTTAATTATTCATGTGAGGGAGCGAGGGATGTAGTAAAGTGGGACCAGTGCATCGGAAAGGAGATACTCGTGTCCCAAAACTCAATCCCTTCGTTTCCATAGAAACGTTACACGATTTAGAAGGAGAAGTCATAGAACCCATAGTATTTCATAGCGACGCAATTTCTGTGTTAATTCGTCAATGTGAGGGAGCGAGCGTTGATGTAAAGAATGAATAGTGCATCGGAAAGGAGTTACTCGTATCCCAAAACTAAATCCTGTCGTTTCCATAGAAACGTGACTCGATTTAGGAGCAGAAGTCATTGAGCACATAGTATTTCATAGCGACGCAATTTCTGTGTTAATTATTTATGTGAGGGAGCGAGGGATGTAGTAAAGTGGGAACAGTGCATCGGAAAGGAGATACTCGTATCCCAAAACTAAATCCTGTCGTTTCCATTGAAACATGACTCGATTTAGGAGGAGAAGTCATTGAGCACATAGTTTTTCATAGCGACGCAATTTCTGTGTTAATTATTCATGTGAGGGAGCGAGGGATGTAGTAAAGCGGGAACAGTGCATCGGAAAGGAGTTACTCGTAACCCAAAACTAAATCCTGTCGTTTCCATTGAAACGAGACTCGATTTAGGAGGAGAAGTCATTGAGCACATAGTATTTCATAGCGACGCAATTTCTGTGTTAATTATTCATGTGAGGGAGCGAGGGATGTAGTAAAGTGGGAACAGTGCATCGGAAAGGAGGTACTCGTGTCCCAAACTTAAACCTGTCGTTTCCATTGAAACGTGACTCGATTTAGGAGGAGAAGTCATTGAGCACATAGTGTTTCATAGCGACGAAATTTCTGTGTTAATTATTCATGTGAGGGAGCGAGGGATGTAGTAAAGTGGGAACAGTGCATCGGACAGGAGATACTCGTATCCCAAAACTAAATCCTGTCTTTTCAATTGAAATGTGACTCGATTTAGGAGGAGAAGTCATTGAGCACATAGTATTTTATAGCGACGCAATTTCTGTGTTAATTATTCATGTGAGGGAGCGAGGGATGTAGTAAAGTGGGAACAGTGCATCGGAAAGGAGATACTCGTATCCCAAAACTAAATCCTTTCGATTCCATTGAAACGTGACACGATTTAGGACGAGAAGTCATTGAGCACATAGTTTTTCATAGCGACGCAATTTCTGTGTTAATTATTCATGTGAGGGAGCGAGGGATGTAGTAAAGTGGGAACAGTGCATCGGAAAGGAGTTACTCGTGTCCCAAAACTAAATCCTGTCGTTTCCATAGAAACGTTACACGATGTAGGGGAGAAGTCATAGAACCCATAGTTTTACATAGCGACGCAATTTCTGTGTTAAATCGTTAATGTGAGGGAGCGAGCGTTGAGGTAAAGAATGATTAGTGCATCAGAAAGGAGTTACTCATATCCCAAAACTAAATCCTGTCGTTTCCATTGAAACGTGACTCGATTTAGAAGGAGAAGTCATAGAACCCATAGTATTTCATAGCGACGCAATTTCTGTGTTAATTCGTCAATGTGAGGGAGCGAGCGTTGATGTAAAGAATGAATAGTGCATCGGAAAGGAGTTACTCGTATCCCAAAACTAAATCCTGTCGTTTCCATAGAAACGTGACTCGATTTAGGAGCAGAAGTCATTGAGCACATAGTATTTCATAGCGACGCAATTTCTGTGTTAATTATTTATGTGAGGGAGCGAGGGATGTAGTAAAGTGGGAACAGTGCATCGGAAAGGAGATACTCGTATCCCAAAACTAAATCCTGTCGTTTCCATTGAAACGTGACTCGATTTAGGAGGAGAAGTCATTGAGCACATAGTTTTTCATAGCGACGCAATTTCCGTGTTAATTATTCATGTGAGGGAGCGAGGGATGTAGTAGAGCGGGAACAGTGCATCAGAAAGGAGTTACTCAAAACCCAAAACTAAATCCTGTCGTTTCCATTTAAACGAGACTCGATTTAGGAGGAGAAGTCATTGAGCACATAGTATTTCATAGCGACGCAATTTCTGTGTTAATTATTCATGTGAGGGAGCGAGGGATGTAGTAAAGTGGGAACAGTGCATCGGAAAGGAGATACTCGTGTCCCAAACTTAAACCTGTCGTTTCCATTGAAACGTGACTCGATTTAGGAGGAGAAGTCATTGAGCACATAGTGTTTCATAGCGACGAAATTTCTGTGTTAATTATTCATGTGAGGGAGCGAGGGATGTAGTAAAGTGGGAACAGTGCATCGGACAGGAGATACTCGTATCCCAAAACTAAATCCTGTCTTTTCAATTGAAATGTGACTCGATTTAGGAGGAGGAGTCATTGAGCACATAGTATTTTATAGCGACTTAATTTCTGTGTTAATTATTCATGTGAGGGAGGGAGGGATGTAGTAAAGTGGGAACAGTGCATCGGAAAGGAGATACTCGTGTCCCAAAACTAAATCCTGTCGTTTCCATTGAAACATGACCCGATTTAGGAGGAGAAGTCATTGAGCACATAGTATTTCATAGCGACGCAATTTTTGTGTTAATTATTCATGTGAGGGAGCGAGGGACGTAGTAAAGTGGGAAAATGTGCATTGGAAAGGAGTTACTCGTATCCCAAAACTAAATCCTGTCGTTTCCATTGAAACGTGACTCGATTTAGGAGGAGAAGTCATTGAGCACATAGTATTTCATAGCGACGCAATTTCTGTGTTAATTATTCATGTGAGGGACCGAGGGATGTAGTAAAGTGGGAACAGTGCATCGGAAAGGAGATACTCGTATCCCATAACTAAATCCTGTCGTTTCCATTGAAACGTGACTCGGTTTAGAAGAAGAAGTCATTGAGCACATAGTATTTCATAGCGACGCAATTTCTGTGTTAATTATTCATGTGAGGGAGCGAGGGATGTAGTAAAGTGGGAACAGTGCATCGGAAAGGAGATACTCGTATCCCAAAACTCAATCCTGTCGTTTCCATTGAAACGTGACTCGGTTTAGAAGAAGAAGTCATTGAGCACACAGTATTTCATAGCGACGCAATTTCTGTGTTAATTATTCATGTGAGGGAGCGAGGGACGTAGTAAAGTGGGAAAATGTGCATTGGAAAGGAGTTACTCGTATCCCAAAACTAAATCCTGTCGTTTCCATTGAAACGTGACTCGATTTAGGAGGAGAAGTCATTGAGCACATAGTATTTCATAGCGACGCAATTTCTGTGTTAATTATTCATGTGAGGGACCGAGGGATGTAGTAAAGTGGGAACAGTGCATCGGAAAGGAGATACTCGTATCCCAAAACTAAATCCTGTCGTTTCCATTGAAACGTGACTCGATTTAGGAGGAGAAGTCATTGAGCACATAGTATTTCATAGCGACGCAATTTCTGTGTTAATTACTCATGTGAGGGAGCGAGGGATGTAGTAAACAGGGAACAGTGCATCGGAAAGGAGATACTCGTATCCCAAAACTAAATCCTGTCGTTTCCATTGAAACGTGACTCAATTTAGGAGGGGAAGTCATTGAGCACATAGTATTTCATAGCGACGCAATTTCTGTGTTAATTATTCATGTAAGGGAGCGAGGGATGTAGTAAAGTGGGAACAGTGCATCGGAAAGGAGATACTCGTGTCCCAAAACTCAATCCTGTCGTCTCCATAGAAACGTTACACGATTTAGAAGGAGAAGTCATAGAACCCATAGCATTTCATAGCGACGCAATTTCTGTGTTAATCCGTCAATGTGAGGGAGCGAGCGTTGAGGTAAAGAAAGAATAGTGCATCGGAAAGGAGTTACTCGTATCCTAAAACTAAATCCTGTCGTTTCCATTGAAACGTGACTCGATTTTAGAGGAGAAGTCATTGAGCACATAGTATTTCATAGCGACGCAATTTCTGTGTTAATTATTCATGTGAGGGAGCGAGGGATGTAGTAAAGTGGGAACAGTGCATCGGAAAGGAGATACTCGTGTCCCAAAACTCAAACCCTTCGTTTCCATAGAAACCTTACACGATTTAGAAGGAGAAGTCATAGAACCCATAGTATTTCATAGCGACGCAATTTCTGTGTTAATTCGTCAATGTGAGGGAGCGAGCGTTGATGTAAAGAATGAATAGTGCATCGGAAAGGAGTTACTCGTATCCCAAAACTAAATCCTGTCGTTTCCATAGAAACGTGACTCGATTTAGGAGCAGAAGTCATTGAGCACATAGTATTTCATAGCGACGCAATTTCTGTGTTAATTATTTATGTGAGGGAGCGAGGGATGTAGTAAAGTGGGAACAGTGCATCGGAAAGGAGATACTCGTATCCCAAAACTAAATCCTGTCGTTTCCATTGAAACGTGACTCGATTTAGGAGGAGAAGTCATTGAGCACATAGTTTTTCATAGCGACGCAATTTCCGTGTTAATTATTCATGTGAGGGAGCGAGGGATGTAGTAAAGCGGGAACAGTGCATCAGAAAGGAGTTACTCAAAACCCAAAACTAAATCCTGTCGTTTCCATTGAAACGAGACTCGATTTAGGAGGAGAAGTCATTGAGCACATAGTATTTCATAGCGACGCAATTTCTGTGTTAATTATTCATGTGAGGGAGCGAGGGATGTAGTAAAGTGGGAACAGTGCATCGGAAAGGAGATACTCGTGTCCCAAACTTAAACCTGTCGTTTCCATTGAAACGTGACTCGATTTAGGAGGAGAAGTCATTGAGCACATAGTGTTTCATAGCGACGAAATTTCTGTGTTAATTATTCATGTGAGGGAGCGAGGGATGTAGTAAAGTGGGAACAGTGCATCGGACAGGAGATACCCGTATCCCAAAACTAAATCCTGTCTTTTCAATTGAAATGTGACTCGATTTAGGAGGAGAAGTCATTGAGCACATAGTATTTTATAGCGACTTAATTTCTGTGTTAATTATTCATGTGAGGGAGCGAGGGATGTAGTAAAGTGGGAACAGTGCATCGGAAAGGAGATACTCGTATCCCAAAACTAAATCCTTTCGTTTCCATTGAAACGTGAATCGATTTAGGAGGAGAAGTCATTGAGCACATAGTTTTTCATAGCGACGCACTTTCTGTGTTAATTATTCATGTGAGGGAGGGAGGGATGTAGTAAAGTGGGAACAGTGCATCGGAAAGGAGATACTCGTGTCCCAAAACTAAATCCTGTCGTTTCCATTGAAGCATGACCCGATTTAGGAGGAGAAGTCATTGAGCACATAGTATTTCATAGCGACGCAATTTCTGTGTTAATTATTCATGTGAGGGAGCGAGGGACGTAGTAAAGTGGGAAAATGTGCATTGGAAAGGAGTTACTCGTATCCCAAAACTAAATCCTGTCGTTTCCATTGAAACGTGACTCGATTTAGGAGGAGAAGTCTTTGAGCACATAGTATTTCATAGCGACGCAATTTCTGTGTTAATTATTCATGTGAGGGACCGAGGGATGTAGTAAAGTGGGAACAGTGCATCGGAAAGGAGATACTCGTATCCCATAACTAAATCCTGTCGTTTCCATTGAAACGTGACTCGGTTTAGAAGAAGAAGTCATTGAGCACATAGTATTTCATAGCGACGCAATTTCTGTGTTAATTATTCATGTGAGGGAGCGAGGGATGTAGTAAAGTGGGAACAGTGCATCGGAAAGGAGATACTCCTATCCCAAAACTCAATCCTGTCGTTTCCATTGAAACGTGACTCGGTTTAGAAGAAGAAGTCATTGAGCACATAGTATTTCATAGCGACGCAATTTCTGTGTTAATTAATCATGTGAGGGAGCCAGGGACGCAGTAAAGTGGGAAAATGTGCATTGGAAAGGAGTTACTCGTATCCCAAAACTAAATCCTGTCGTTTCCATTGAAACGTGACTCGATTTAGGAGGAGAAGTCATTGAGCACATAGTATTTCATAGCGACGCAATTTCTGTGTTAATTATTCATGTGAGGGACCGAGGGATGTAGTAAAGTGGGAACAGTGCATCGGAAAGGAGATACTCGTATCCCAAAACTAAATCCTGTCGTTTCCATTGAAACGTGACTCGGTTTAGAAGAAGAAGTCATTGAGCACATAGTATTTCATAGCGACGCAATTTCTGTGTTAATTATTCATGTGAGGGAGCGAGGGATGTAGTAAAGTGGGAACAGTGCATCGGAAAGGAGATACTCGTATCCCAAAACTAAATCCTGTCGTTTCCATCGAAACGTGACTCGGTTTAGAAGAAGAAGTCATTGAGCACATAGTATTTCATAGCGACGCAATTTCTGTGTTAATTAATCATGTGAGGGAGCGAGGGATGTAGTAAAGTGGGAACAGTGCATCGGAAAGGAGATACTCGTATCCCAAAACTCAATCCTGTCGTTTCCATAGAAACGTTACACGATTTAGAAGGAGAAGTCATAGAACCCATAGTATTTCATAGCGACGCAATTTCTGTGTGAATTCGTCAATGTGAGGGAGCGACCGTTGAGGTAAAGAATGATTAGTGCATCGGAAAGGAGTTACTCGTATCCCAAAACTAAATCGTGTCGTTTCCATTGAAACGTGACTCGATTTAGGAGGAGAAGTCATTGAGCACATAGTATTTCATAGCGACGCAATTTCTGTGTTAATTATTCATGTGAGGGACCGAGGGATGTAGTAAAGTGGGAACAGTGCATCGGAAAGGAGATACTCGTATCCCAAAACTAAATCCTGTCGTTTCCATTGAAACGTGACTCGATTTAGGAGGAGAAGTCATTGAGCACATAGTATTTCATAGCGACGCAATTTCTGTGTTAATTACTCATGTGAGGGAGCGAGGGATGTAGTAAACAGGGAACAGTGCATCGGAAAGGAGATACTCGTATCCCAAAACTAAATCCTGTCGTTTCCATTGAAACGTGACTCAATTTAGGAGGGGAAGTCATTGAGCACATAGTATTTCATAGCGACGCAATTTCTGTGTTAATTATTCATGTAAGGGAGCGAGGGATGTAGTAAAGTGGGAACAGTGCATCGGAAAGGAGATACTCGTGTCCCAAAACTCAATCCTGTCGTCTCCATAGAAACGTTACACGATTTAGAAGGAGAAGTCATAGAACCCATAGCATTTCATAGCGACGCAATTTCTGTGTTAATCCGTCAATGTGAGGGAGCGAGCGTTGAGGTAAAGAAAGAATAGTGCATCGGAAAGGAGTTACTCGTATCCTAAAACTAAATCCTGTCGTTTCCATTGAAACGTGACTCGATTTTAGAGGAGAAGTCATTGAGCACATAGTATTTCATAGCGACGCAATTTCTGTGTTAATTATTCATGTGAGGGAGCGAGGGATGTAGTAAAGTGGGAACAGTGCATCGGAAAGGAGATACTCGTGTCCCAAAACTCAAACCCTTCGTTTCCATAGAAACCTTACACGATTTAGAAGGAGAAGTCATAGAACCCATAGTATTTCATAGCGACGCAATTTCTGTGTTAATTCGTCAATGTGAGGGAGCGAGCGTTGATGTAAAGAATGAATAGTGCATCGGAAAGGAGTTACTCGTATCCCAAAACTAAATCCTGTCGTTTCCATAGAAACGTGACTCGATTTAGGAGCAGAAGTCATTGAGCACATAGTATTTCATAGCGACGCAATTTCTGTGTTAATTATTTATGTGAGGGAGCGAGGGATGTAGTAAAGTGGGAACAGTGCATCGGAAAGGAGATACTCGTATCCCAAAACTAAATCCTGTCGTTTCCATTGAAACGTGACTCGATTTAGGAGGAGAAGTCATTGAGCACATAGTTTTTCATAGCGACGCAATTTCCGTGTTAATTATTCATGTGAGGGAGCGAGGGATGTAGTAAAGCGGGAACAGTGCATCAGAAAGGAGTTACTCAAAACCCAAAACTAAATCCTGTCGTTTCCATTGAAACGAGACTCGATTTAGGAGGAGAAGTCATTGAGCACATAGTATTTCATAGCGACGCAATTTCTGTGTTAATTATTCATGTGAGGGAGCGAGGGATGTAGTAAAGTGGGAACAGTGCTTCGGAAAGGAGATACTCGTGTCCCAAACTTAAACCTGTCGTTTCCATTGAAACGTGACTCGATTTAGGAGGAGGAGTCATTGAGCACATAGTGTTTCATAGCGACGAAATTTCTGTGTTAATTATTCATGTGAGGGAGCGAGGGATGTAGTAAAGTGGGAACAGTGCATCGGACAGGAGATACTCGTATCCCAAAACTAAATCCTGTCTTTTCAATTGAAATGTGACTCGATTTAGGAGGAGAAGTCATTGAGCACATAGTATTTTATAGCGACTTAATTTCTGTGTTAATTATTCATGTGAGGGAGCGAGGGATGTAGTAAAGTGGGAACAGTGCATCGGAAAGGAGATACTCGTATCCCAAAACTAAATCCTTTCGTTTCCATTGAAACGTGACTCGATTTAGGAGGAGAAGTCATTGAGCACATAGTTTTTCATAGCGACGCAATTTCTGTGTTAATTATTCATGTGAGGGAGCGAGGGATGTAGTAAAGTGGGAACAGTGCATCGGAAACGAGTTACTCGTGTCCCAAAACTAAATCCTGTCGTTTCCATAGAAACGTTACACGATGTAGAAGGAGAAGTCATAGAACCCATAGTTTTACATAGCGACGCAATTTCTGTGTTAAATCGTTAATGTGAGGGAGCGAGCGTTGAGGTAAAGAATGATTAGTGCATCAGAAAGGAGTTACTCATATCCCAAAAGTAAATCCTGTCGTTTCCATTGAAACGTGACTCGATTTAGGAGGAGAAGTCATTGAGCACATAGTATTTCATAGCGACGCAATTTCTGTGTTAATTATTCATGTGAGGGAGCGAGTTATGTAGTAAAGTGGGAACAGTGCATCAGAAAGGAGTTACTCGAATCCCAAAACTAGATCCTGTCGTTCCTATTGAAACGTGACTCGATTTAGGAGGAGAAGTCATTGAGCACATAGTATTTTATAGCGACGCAATTTCTGTGTAAATTATTCATGTGAGGGAGCGAGGGATGTAGTAAAGTGGGAACAGTGCATCGAAAAGGAGTTACTCGGATCCCAAAACTAAATCCTGTCGTTTCCATTGAAACGTGACTCGATTTAGGAGCAGAAGTCATTGAGCACATAGTATTTCATAGCGACGCAATTTCTGTGTTAATTATTCATGTGAGGGAGCGAGGGATGTAGTAAAGTGGGAACAGTGCATCGGAAAGGAGATACTCGTATCCCAAAAGTAAATCCTGTCGTTTCCATTGAAACGTGACTCGATGTAGAAGGAGAAGTCATTGAGCACATAGTATTTCATAGCGACGCAATTTCTGTGTTAATTATTCATGTGAGGGAGCGAGGGATGTAGTAAAGTGGGAACAGTGCATCGGAAAGGAGTTACTCGTATCCCACAACTAAATCCTGTCGTTCCCATTGAAACGAGACTCGATTTAGGAGGAGAAGTCATTGAGCACATAGTATTTCATACCGACGCAATTTCTGTGTTAATTATTCATGTGAGGGAGCGAGGGATGTAGTAAAGTGGGAACAGTGCATCGGAAAGGAGATACTCGTGTCCCAAACTTAATCCTGTCGTTTCCATTGAAACGTGACTCGATTTAGGAGGAGAAGTCATTGAGCACATAGTGTTTCATAGCGACGCAATTTCTGTGTTAATTATTCATGTGAGGGAGGGAGGGATGTAGTAAAGTGGGAACAGTGCATCGGAAAGGAGATACTCGTGTCCCAAAACTAAATCCTGTCGTTTCCATTGAAGCATGACCCGATTTAGGAGGAGAAGTCATTGAGCACATAGTATTTCATAGCGACGCAATTTCTGTGTTAATTATTCATGTGAGGGAGCGAGGGACGTAGTAAAGTGGGAAAATGTGCATTGGAAAGGAGTTACTCGTATCCCAAAACTAAATCCTGTCGTTTCCATTGAAACGTGACTCGATTTAGGAGGAGAAGTCTTTGAGCACATAGTATTTCATAGCGACGCAATTTCTGTGTTAATTATTCATGTGAGGGACCGAGGGATGTAGTAAAGTGGGAACAGTGCATCGGAAAGGAGATACTCGTATCCCATAACTAAATCCTGTCGTTTCCATTGAAACGTGACTCGGTTTAGAAGAAGAAGTCATTGAGCACATAGTATTTCATAGCGACGCAATTTCTGTGTTAATTATTCATGTGAGTTAGCGAGGGATGTAGTAAAGTGGGAACAGTGCATCGGAAAGGAGATACTCGTATCCCAAAACTCAATCCTGTCGTTTCCATTGAAACGTGACTCGGTTTAGAAGAAGAAGTCATTGAGCACATAGTATTTCATAGCGACGCAATTTCTGTGTTAATTAATCATGTGAGGGAGCCAGGGACGTAGTAAAGTGGGAAAATGTGCATTGGAAGGGAGTTACTCGTATCCCAAAACTAAATCCTGTCGTTTCCATTGAAACGTGACTCGATTTAGGAGGAGAAGTCATTGAGCACATAGTATTTCATAGCGACGCAATTTCTGTGTTAATTATTCATGTGAGGGACCGAGGGATGTAGTAAAGTGGGAACAGTGCATCGGAAAGGAGATACTCGTATCCCAAAACTAAATCCTGTCGTTTCCATTGAAACGTGACTCGGTTTAGAAGAAGAAGTGATTGAGCACATAGTATTTCATAGCGACGCAATTTCTGTGTTAATTATTCATGTGAGGGAACGAGGGATGTAGTAAAGTGGGAACAGTGCATCGGAAAGGAGATACTCGTATCCCAAAACTAAATCCTGTCGTTTCCATCGAAACGTGACTCGGTTTAGAAGAAGAAGTCATTGAGCACATAGTATTTCATAGCGACGCAATTTCTGTGTTAATTAATCATGTGAGGGAGCGAGGGATGTAGTAAAGTGGGAACAGTGCATCGGAAAGGAGATACACGTATCCCAAAACTCAATCCTGTCGTTTCCATAGAAACGTTACACGATTTAGAAGGAGAAGTCATAGAACCCATAGTATTTCATAGCGACGCAATTTCTGTGTGAATTCGTCAATGTGAGGGAGCGACCGTTGAGGTAAAGAATGATTAGTGCATCGGAAAGGAGTTACTCGTATCCCAAAACTAAATCGTGTCGTTTCCATTGAAACGTGACTCGATTTAGGAGGAGAAGTCATTGAACACATAGTATTTCATAGCGACGCAATTTCTGTGTTAATTATTCATGTGAGGGGGCGAGTTATGTAGTAAAGTGGGAACAGTGCATCGGTAAGGAGATACTCGTATCCCAAAACTAAATCATGTCGTTTCCATTGAAACGTGACTCGATTTAGGAGGAGAAGTCATTGAGCACATAGTTTTTCATAGCGACGCAATTTCTGTGTTAATTATTCATGTGAGGGAGCGAGAGATGTAGTAAAGTGGGAACAGTGCATCGGAGAGGAGTTACTCGTGTCCCAAAACTAAATCCTGTCGTTTCCATAGAAACGTTACACGATTTAGAAGGTGAAGTCATAGAACCCATAGTATTACATAGCGACGCAATTTCTGTGTTAAATCGTTAATGTGAGGGAGCGAGCGTTGAGGTAAAGAATGATTAGTGCATCAGAAAGGAGTTACTCATATCCCAAAAGTAAATCCTGTCGTTTCCATTGAAACGTGACTCGATTTAGGAGGAGAAGTCATTGAGCACATAGTATTTCATAGCGACGCAATTTCTGTGTTAATTATTCATGTGAGGGAGCGAGGGATGTAGTAAAGTGGGAACAGTGCATCAGAAAGGAGTTACTCGAATCCTAAAATTAAATCCTCTCGTTCCTATTGAAACGTGACTCGATTTAGGAGGAGAAGTCATTGAGCACATAGTATTTTATAGCGACGCAATTTCTGTGTAAATTATTCGTGTGAGGGAGCGAGGGATGTAGTAAAGTGGGAACAGTGCATCGAAAAGGAGTTACTCGAATCCCAAAACTAAATCCTGTCGTTTCCATTGAAACGTGACTCGATTTAGGAGCAGAAGTCATTGAGCACATAGTATTTCATAGCGACGCAATTTCTGTGTTAATTATTCATGTGAGGGAGCGAGGGATGTAGTAAATTGGGAACAGTGCTTCGAAAAGGAGTTACTCGAATCCCAAAACTAAATCCTGTCGTTTCCATTGAAACGTGACTCGATTTAGGAGCAGAAGTCATTGAGCACATAGTATTTCATAGCGACGCAATTTCTGTGTTAATTATTCATGTGAGGGAGCGAGGGATGTAGTAAAGTGGGAACAGTGCATCGGAAAGGAGTTACTTGAATCCCAAAACTAAATCCTGTCGTTCCTATTGAAACGTGACTCGATTTAGGAGGAGAAGTCATTGAGCACATAGTATTTTATAGCGACGCAATTTCGGTGTAAATTATTCATGTGAGGGAGCGAGGGATGTAGTAAAGTGGGAACAGTGCATCGGAAAGAAGATACTCGTATCCCAAAACTAAATCCTGTCGTTTCCATTGAAACGTGACTCGGTTTAGAAGAAGAAGTCATTGAGCACATAGTATTTCATAGCGACGCAATTTCTGTGTTAATTATTCATGTGAGGGAGCGAGGGATGTAGTAAAGTGGGAACAGTGCATCGGAAAGGAGATACTCGTATCCCAAAACTAAATCCTGTCGTTTCCATCGAAACGTGACTCGGTTTAGGAGAAGAAGTCATTGAGCACATAGTATTTCATAGCGACGCAATTTCTGTGTTAATTAATCATGTGAGGGAGCGAGGGATGTAGTAAAGTGGGAACAGTGCATCGGAAAGGAGATACTCGTATCCCAAAACTCAATCCTGTCGTTTCCATAGAAACGTTACACGATTTAGAAGGAGAAGTCATAGAACCCATAGTATTTCATAGCGACGCAATTTCTGTGTGAATTCGTCAATGTGAGGGAGCGACCGTTGAGGTAAAGAATGATTAGTGCATCGGAAAGGAGTTACTCGTATCCCAAAACTAAATCGTGTCGTTTGCATTGAAACGTGACTCGATTTAGGAGGAGAAGTCATTGAACACATAGTATTTCATAGCGACGCAATTTCTGTGTTAATTATTCATGTGAGGGGGCGAGTTATGTAGTAAAGTGGGAACAGTGCATCGGTAAGGAGTTACTCGTGTCCCAAAACTAAATCCTGTCGTTTCCATAGAAACGTTACACGATTTAGAAGGAGAAGTCATAGAACCCATAGTATTACATAGCGACCCAATTTCTGTGTTAAATCGTTAATGTGAGGGAGCGAGCGTTGAGGTAAAGAATGATTAGTGCATCAGAAAGGAGTTACTCGTATCCCAAAACTAAATCCTGTCGTTTCCATTGAAACGTGACTCGATTTAGGAGGAGAAGTCATTGAGCACATAGTATTTCATAGCGACGCAATTTCTGTGTTAATTATTCATGTGAGGGAGCGAGGGATGTAGTAAAGTGGGAACAGTGCTTCGGAAAGGAGTTACTCGTATCCCAAAACTAAATCCTGTCGTTTCTATTGAAACGTGACTCGATTTAGGAGGAGAAGTCATTGAGCACATAGTATTTTATAGCGACGCAATTTCTGTGTTAATTATTCATGTGAGGGAGCGAGGGATGTAGTAAAGTGGGAACAGTGCATCGAAAAGGAGTTACTCGTATCCCAAAACTAAATCCTGTCGTTTCCATTGAAACGTGACTCGATTTAGGAGGAGAAGTCATTGAGCACATAGTATTTCATAGCGACGCAATTTCTGTGTTAATTATTCATGTGAGGGGGCGAGGGATGTACTAAAGTGGGAACAGTGCATCGGAAAGGAGATACTCGTATCCCAAAACTAAATCCTTTCGTTTCCATTGGAACGTGACTTGATTTAGGAGGAGAAGTCATTGAGCACATAGTATTTCATAGTGACGCAATTTCTGTGTTAATTATTCATGTGAGGGAGCGAGGGATGTAGTAAAGTGGGAACAGTGCATCGGAAAGGAGAAACTCGTGTCCCAATACTCAATACCTTCGTTTCCATAGAAACGTTACACGATTTAGAAGGAGAAGTCATAGAACCCATAGTTTTACATAGCGACGCAATTTCTGTGTTAAATCGTTAATGTGAGGGAGCGAGCGTTGAGGTAAAGAATGATTAGTGCATCAGAAAGGAGTTACTCGTATCCCAAAACTAAATCCTGTCGTTTCCATTGAAACGTGACTCGATTTAGGAGGAGAAGTCATTGAGCACATAGTATTTCATAGCGACGCAATTTCTGTGTTAATTATTCATGTGAGGGAGCGAGGGATGTAGTAAAGTGGGAACAGTGCATCGGAAAGGAGTTACTCGTATCCCAAAACTAAATCCTGTCGTTTCTATTGAAACATGACTCGATTTAGGAGGAGAAGTCATTGAGCACTTAGTATTTTATAGCGACGCAATTTCTGTGTAAATTATTCATGTGAGGGAGCGAGGGATGTAGTAAAGTGGGAACAGTGCATCGGAAAGGAGATACTCGTATCCCAAAACTCAATTCTGTCGTTTCCATTGAAACGTGACTCGGTTTAGAAGAAGAAGTCATTGAGCACATAGTATTTCATAGCGACGCAATTTCTGTGTTAATTATTCATGTGAGGAAGCGAGGGACGTAGTAAAGTGGGAAAATGTGCATTGGAAAGGAGTTACTCGTATCCCAAAACTAAATCCTGTCGTTTCCATTGAAACGTGACTCGATTTAGGAGGAGAAGTCATTGAGCACATAGTATTTCATAGCGACGCAATTTCTGTGCTAATTATTGATGTGAGGGACCGAGGGATGTAGTAAAGTGGGAACAGTGCATCGGAAAGGAGATACCCGTATCCCAAAACTAAATCCTGTCGTTTCCATTGAAACGTGACTCGGTTTAGAACAAGAAGTCATTGAGCACATAGTATTTCATAGCGACGCAATTTCTGTGTTAATTATTCATGTGAGGGAGCGAGGGATGTAGTAAAGTGGGAACAGTGCATCGGAAAGGAGATACTCGTATCCCAAAACTAAATCCTGTTGTTTCCATTGAAACGTGACTCGGTTTAGAAGAAGAAGTCATTGAACACATAGTATTTCATAGCGACGCAATTTCTGTGTTAATTATTCATGTGAGGGAGCGAGGGATGTAGTAAAGTGGGAACAGTGCATCGGAAAGGAGATACTCGTATCCCAAAACTCAATCCTGTCGTTTCCATAGAAACGTTACACGATTTAGAAGGAGAAGTCATAGAACCCATAGTATTTCATAGCGACGCAATTTCTGTGTGAATTCGTCAATGTGAGGGAGCGACCGTTGAGGTAAAGAATGATTAGTGCATCGGAAAGGAGTTACTCGTATCCCAAAACTAAATCGTGTCGTTTCCATTGTAACGTGACTCGATTTAGGAGGAGAAGTCATTGAACACATAGTATTTCATAGCGACGCAATTTCTGTGTTAATTATTCATGTGAGGGGGCGAGTTATGTAGTAAAGTGGGAACAGTGCATCGGAAAGGAGATACTCGTATCCCAAAACTAAATCCTGTCGTTTCCATTGAAACGTGACTCGATTTAGGGGGAGAAGTCATTGAGCACATAGTTTTTCATAGCGACGCAATTTCTGTGTTAATTATTCATGTGAGGGAGCGAGGGATGTAGTAAAGTGGGAAAAGTGCATCGGAAAGGAGTTACTCGTGCCCCAAAACTAAATCCTGTCGTTTCCATAGAAACGTTACACGATTTAGAAGGAGAAGTCATAGAACCCATAGTATTACATAGCGACGCAATTTCTGTGTTAAATCGTTAATGTGAGGGAGCGAGCGTTGAGGTAAAGAATGATTAGTGCATCAGAAAGGAGTTACTCGTATCCCAAAACTAAATCCTGTCGTTTCCATTGAAACGTGACTCGATTTGGGAGGAGAAGTCATTGAGCACATAGCATTTTATAGCGACGCAATTTCTGTGTTAATTATTCATGTGAGGGAGCGAGGGATGTAGTAAAGTGGGAACAGTGCATCGAAAAGGAGTTACTCGTATCCCAAAACTAAATCCTGTCGTTTCCATTGGAACGTGACTTGATTTAGGAGGAGAAGTCATTGAGCACATAGTATTTCATAGCGACGCAATTTCTGTGTTAATTATTCATGTGAGGGAGCGAGGGATGTAGTAAAGTGGGAACAGTGCATCGGAAAGGAGATACTCGTGTACCAAAACTCAATCCCTTCGTTTCCATAGAAACGTTACACGATTTAGAAGGAGAAGTCATAGAACCCATAGTATTTCATAGCGACGCAATTTCTGTGTTAATTCGTCAATGTGAGGGAGCGAGCGTTGGGGTAAAGAATGAATAGGGCATCGGAAAGGAGTTACTCGTATCCCAAAACTAAATCCTGTCGTTTCCATAGAAACGTGACTCGATTTAGGAGCCGAAGTCATTGAGCACATAGTATTTCATAGCGACGCAATTTCTGTGTTAATTATTCATGTGAGGGAGCGAGGGATGTAGTAAAGTGGGAACAGTGCATCGGAAAGGAGATACTCGTATCCCAAAACTAAATCCTGTCGTTTCCATTGAAACGTGACTCGATGTAGAAGGAGAAGTCATTGAGCACATAGTATTTCATAGCGACGCAATTTCTGTGTTAATTATTCATGTGAGGGAGCGAGGGATGTAGTAAAGTGGGAACAGTGCATCGGAAAGGAGTTACTCGTATCCCACAACTAAATCCTATCGTTTCCATTGAAACGAGACTCGATTTAGGAGGAGAAGTCATTGAGCACATAGTATTTCATAGCGACGCAATTTCTGTGTTAATTATTCATGTGAGGGAGCGAGGGATGTAGTAAAGTGGGAACAGTGCATCGGAAAGGAGATACTCGTGTCCCAAACTTAATCCTGTCGTTTCCATTGAAACGTGACTCGATTTAGGAGGAGAAGTCATTGAGCACATAGTGTTTCATAGCGACGCAATTTCTGTGTTAATTATTCATGTGAGGGAGCGAGGGATGTAGTAAAGTGGGAACAGTGCATCGGAAAGGAGATACTCGTGTCCCAAAACTAAATCCTGTCGTTTCCATTGAAACATGACTCGATTTAGGAGGAGAAGTCATTGAGCACATAGTATTTCATAGCGACGCAATTTCTGTGTTAATTATTCATGTGAGGGAGCGAGGGACGTAGTAAAGTGGGAAAATGTGCATTGGAAAGGAGTTACTCGTATCCCAAAACTAAATCCTGTCGTTTCCATTGAAACATGACTCGATTTAGGAGGAGAAGTCATTGAGCACATAGTATTTCATAGCGACGCAATTTCTGTGTTAATTATTCATGTGAGGGACCGAGGGATGTAGTAAATTGGGAACAGTGCATCGGAAAGGAGATACTCGTATCCCAAAACTAAATCCTGTCGTTTCCATTGAAACGTGACTCGGTTTAGAAGAAGAAGTCATTGAACACATAGTATTTCATAGCGACGCAATTTCTGTGTTAATTATTCATGTGAGGGAGCGAGGGATGTAGTAAAGTGGGAACAGTGCATCGGAAAGGAGATACTCGTATCCCAAAACTCAATCCTGTCGTATCCATAGAAACGTTACACGATTTAGAAGGAGAAGTCATAGAACCCATAGTATTTCATAGCGACGCAATTTCTGTGTGAATTCGTCAATGTGAGGGAGCGACCGTTGAGGTAAAGAATGATTAGTGCATCGAAAGGAGTTACTCGTATCCCAAAACTAAATCCTGTCGTTTCCATTGAAACGTGACTCGATTTAGGAGGAGAAGTCATTGAGCACATAGTATTTCATAGCGACGCAATTTCTGTGTTAATTATTCATGTGAGGGGGCGAGGGATGTAGTAAAGTGGGAACAGTGCATCGGAAAGGAGTTACTCGTATCCCAAAACTAAATCCTGTCGTTTCCATTGAAACGTGACTCGATTTAGGAGGAGAAGTCATTGAGCACATAGTATTTCATAGCGACGCAATTTCTGTGTTAATTATTCATGTGAGGGATCGAGGGATGTAGTAAAGTGGGAACAGTGCATCGGAAAGGATATACTCATGTCCCAAAACTCAATCCTGTCGTTTCCATAGAAACGTTACACGATTTAGAAGGAGAAGTCATAGAGCACATAGTATTACATAGCGACGCAATTTATGTGTTAATTCGTCAATGTGCGGGAGCGAGCGTTGAGGTAAAGAATGAATAGTGCATCGGAAAGGAGTTACTCGTATACCAAAACTAAATCCTGTCGTTTCCATTGAAACGTGACTCGATTTAGGAGGAGAAGTCATAGAACCCATAGTATTTCATAGCGACGAAATTTCTGTGTTAATTATTCATGTGAGGGAGCGAGGGATGTAGTAAAGTGGGAACAGTGCATCGGAAAGGAGTTACTCGTATCCCAAAACTAAATCCTGTCGTTTCTATTGAAACGTGACTCGATTTAGGAGGAGAAGTCATTGAGCACATAGTATTTCATAGCGACGCAATTTCTGTGTTAATTATTCATGTGAGGGAGTGGGGGATGTAGTAAAGTGGGAACAGTGCATCGGAAAGAAGATACTCGTATCTCAAAACTAAATCCTGTCGTTTCCATTGAAACGTGACTCGATTTAGGTGGAGAAGTCAATGAGCACATAGTATTTCATAGCGACGCAATTTCTGGGTTAATTATTCATGTGACGGAGCGAGGGATGTAGTAAAGTGGGAACAGTGCATCGGAAAGGAGTTACTCGTATCCCAAAACTAAATCCTGTAGTTCCTATTGAAACGTGACTCGATTTAGGAGGAGAAGTCATTGAGCACATAGTATTTCATAGCGACGCAATTTCTGTGTTAATTCGTCAATGTGAGGGAGGGAGGGATGTAGTAAAGTGGGAACAGTGCATCGGAAAGGAGATACTCGTATCCCAAAACTAAATCCTGTCGTTTCAATTGAAACGTGACTCGATTTAGGAGGAGATGACATTGAGCACATAGTATTTCATAGCGACGCAATTTCTGTGTTAATTATTCAAGTGAGGGAGCGAGGGATGTAGTAAAGTGGGACAGTGCATCGGAAAGGAGATACTCGTGTCCCAAAACTCAATCATGTCGTTTCCATAGAAACGTTACGCGATTTAGAAGGAGGAGTCATAGAACCCATAGTATTTCATAGCGACGCAATTTCTGTGTTAATTCGTCAATGTGAGGGAGCGAGCGTTGAGGTAAAGAATGAATAGTGCATCGGAAAGGAGTTACTCGTATCCCAAAACTAAATCCTGTCGTTTCCATTGAAACGTGACTCGATTTAGGAGGAGAAGTCATTGAGCACATAGTATTTCATAGCGACGCAATTTCTGTGTTAATTATTCATGTGAGGGAGCGAGGGATGTAGTAAAGTGGGGACAGTGCATCGGAAAGGAGGTACTCGTGTCCCAAAACTCAATCCTGTCGTTTCCATAGAAACGGTACACGATTTAGGAGGAGAAGTCATAGAACCCATAGTATTTCATAGCGGCGCAATTTCTGTGTTAATTCGTCAATGTGAGGGAGCGAGCGTTGAGGTAAAGAATGAATAGTGCATCGGAAAGGAGTTACTCGTATCCCAAAACTAAATCCTGTCGTTTCCATTGAAACGTGACTCGATTTAGGAGGAGAAGTCATTGAGCACATAGTATTTCATAGCGACGCAATTTCTGTGTTAATTATTCATGTGAGGGGGCGAGGGATGTAGTAAAGTGGGAACAGTGCATCGGAAAGGAGTTACTCGTATCCCAAAACTAAATCCTGTCGTTTCCATTGAAACGTGACTCGATTTAGGAGGAGAAGTCATTGAGCACATAGTATTTCATAGCGACGCAATTTCTGTGTTAATTATTCATGTGAGGGATCGAGGGATGTAGTAAAGTGGGAACAGTGCATCGGAAAGGAGATACTCATGTCCCAAAACTCAATCCTGTCGTTTCCATAGAAACGTTACACGATTTAGAAGGAGAAGTCATAGAGCACATAGTATTACATAGCGACGCAATTTATGTGTTAATTCGTCAATGTGCGGGAGCGAGCGTTGAGGTAAAGAATGAATAGTGCATCGGAAAGGAGTTACTCGTATACCAAAACTAAATCCTGTCGTTTCCATTGAAACGTGACTCGATTTAGGAGGAGAAGTCATAGAACCCATAGTATTTCATAGCGACGAAATTTCTGTGTTAATTATTCATGTGAGGGAGCGAGGGATGTAGTAAAGTGGGAACAGTGCATCGGAAAGGAGTTACTCGTATCCCAAAACTAAATCCTGTCGTTTCTATTGAAACGTGACTCGATTTAGGAGGAGAAGTCATTGAGCACATAGTATTTCATAGCGACGCAATTTCTGTGTTAATTATTCATGTGAGGGAGTGGGGGATGTAGTAAAGTGGGAACAGTGCATCGGAAAGAAGATACTCGTATCTCAAAACTAAATCCTGTCGTTTCCATTGAAACGTGACTCGATTTAGGTGGAGAAGTCATTGAGCACATAGTATTTCATAGCGACGCAATTTCTGGGTTAATTATTCATGTGACGGAGCGAGGGATGTAGTAAAGTGGGAACAGTGCATCGGAAAGGAGTTACTCGTATCCCAAAACTAAATCCTGTAGTTCCTATTGAAACGTGACTCGATTTAGGAGGAGAAGTCATTGAGCACATAGTATTTCATAGCGACGCAATTTCTGTGTTAATTCGTCAATGTGAGGGAGGGAGGGATGTAGTAAAGTGGGAACAGTGCATCGGAAAGGAGATACTCGTATCCCAAAACTAAATCCTGTCGTTTCAATTGAAACGTGACTCGATTTAGGAGGAGATGACATTGAGCACATAGTATTTCATAGCGACGCAATTTCTGTGTTAATTATTCAAGTGAGGGAGCGAGGGATGTAGTAAAGTGGGACAGTGCATCGGAAAGGAGATACTCGTGTCCCAAAACTCAATCATGTCGTTTCCAGAGAAACGTTACGCGATATAGAAGGAGAAGTCATAGAACCCATAGTATTTCATAGCGACGCAATTTCTGTGTTAATTCGTCAATGTGAGGGAGCGAGCGTTGAGGTAAAGAATGAATAGTGCATCGGAAAGGAGTTACTCGTATCCCAAAACTAAATCCTGTCGTTTCCATTGAAACGTGACTCGATTTAGGAGGAGAAGTCATTGAGCACATAGTATTTCATAGCGACGCAATTTCTGTGTTAATTATTCATGTGAGGGAGCGAGGGATGTAGTAAAGTGGGGACAGTGCATCGGAAAGGAGGTACTCGTGTCCCAAAACTCAATCCTGTCGTTTCCATAGAAACGGTACACGATTTAGGAGGAGAAGTCATAGAACCCATAGTATTTCATAGCGGCGCAATTTCTGTGTTAATTCGTCAATGTGAGGGAGCGAGCGTTGAGGTAAAGAATGAATAGTGCATCGGAAAGGAGTTACTCGTATCCCAAAACTAAATCCTGTCGTTTCCATAGAAACGTGACTCGATTTAGGAGCAGAAGTCATTGAGCACATAGTATTTCATAGCGACGCAATTTCTGTGTTAATTATTCATGTGAGGGAGCGAGGGATGTAGTAAAGTGGGAACAGTGCATCGGAAAGGAGATACTCATATCCCAAAACTAAATCCTGTCGTTTCCATTGAAACGTGACTCGATGTAGAAGGAGTAGTCATTGAGCACATAGTATTTCATAGCGACGCAATTTCTGTGTTAATTATTCATGTGAGGGAGCGAGGGATGTAGTAAAGTGGGAACAGTGCATCGGAAAGGAGTTACTCGTATCCCACAACTAAATCCTGTCGTTTCCATTGAAACGAGACTCGATTTAGGAGGAGAAGTCATTGAGCACATGGTATTTCATAGCGACGCAATTTCTGTGTTAATTATTCATGTGAGGGAGCGAGGGATGTAGTAAAGTGGGAACAGTGCATCGGAAAGGAGATACTCGTGTCCCAAACTTAATCCTGTCGTTTCCATTGAAACGTGACTCGATTTAGGAGGAGAAGTCATTGAGCACATAGTATACCATAGCGACGCAATTTCTGTGTTAATTATTCATGTGAGGGAGCGAGGGATGTAGTAAAGTGGGAACAGTGCATCGGAAAGGAGATACTCGAGTCCCAAACTTAATCCTGCCGTTTCCATTGAATCGTGACTCGATTTAGGAGGAGAAGTCATTGAGCACATAGTGTTTCATAGCGACGCAATTTCTGTGTTAATTATTCATGTGAGGGAGCGAGGGACGTAGTAAAGTGGGAAAATGTGCATTGGAAAGGAGTTACTCGTATCCCAAAGCTAAATCCTGTCGTTTCCATTGAAACGTGACTCGATTTAGGAGGAGAAGTCATTGAGCACATAGTATTTCATAGCGACGCAATTTCTGTGTTAATTATTCATGTGAGGGACCGAGGGATGTAGTAAAGTGGGAACAGTGCATCGGAAAGGAGATACTCGTATCCCAAAACTAAATCCTGTCGTTTCCATTGAAACGTGACTCGGTTTAGAAGAAGAAGTCATTGAGCACATAGTATTTCATAGCGACGCAATTTCTGTGTTAATTATTCATGTGAGGGAGCGAGGGATGTAGTAAAGTGGGAACAGTGCATCGGAAAGGAGATGCTCGTATCCCAAAACTCAATCCTGTCGTTTCCATAGAAACGTTACACGATTTAGAAGGAGAAGTCATAGAACCCATAGTATTTTATAGCGACGCAATTTCTGTGTGAATTCGTCAATGTGAGGGAGCGACCGTTGAGGTAAAGAATGATTAGTGCATCGAAAGGAGTTACTCGTATCCCAAAACTAAATCCTGTCGTTTCCATTGAAACGTGAATCGATTTAGGAGGAGAAGTCATTGAGCACATAGTATTTCATAGCGACGCAATTTCTGTGTTAATTATTCATGTGAGGGGGCGAGTTATGTAGTAAAGTGGGAACAGAGCATCGGAAAGGAGATACTCGTATCCCAAAACTAAATCCTGTCATTTCCATTGAAACGTGACACGATTTAGGAGGAGAAGTCATTGAGCACATAGTATTTCATATCGACGCAATTTCTGTGTTAATTATTCATGTGAGGGAGCGAGGGATGTAGAAAAGTGGGAACAGTGCATCGGAAAGGAGTTACTCGTGTCCCAAAACTAAATCCTGTCGTTTCCATAGAAACGTTACACGATTTAGAAGGAGAAGTCATAGAACCCATAGTATTACATAGCGACGCAATTTCTGTGTTAAATCGTTAATGTGAGGGAGCAAGCGTTGAGGTAAAGAATGATTAGTGCATCAGAAAGGAGTTACTCGTATCCCAAAACTAAATCCTGTCGTTTCCATTGAAACTTGACTCGATTTAGGAGGAGAAGTCATTGAGCTCATAGTATTTCATAGCGACGCAATTTCTGTGTTAATTATTCATGTGAGGGAGCGAGGGATGTAGTAAAGTGGGAACAGTGCATCGGAAAGGAGTTACTCGTATCCCAAAACTAAATCCTGTCGTTTCTATTGAAACGTGACTCGATTTTGGAGGAGAAGTCATTGAGCACATAGTATTTTATAGCGACGCGATTTCTGTGTCAATTATTCATGTGATGGAGCGAGGGATGTAGTAAAGTGGGAACAGTGCATCAAAAAGGAGTTACTCGTATCCCAAAACTAAATCCTGTCGTTTCCATTGAAACGTGACTCGATTTAGGAGGAGAAGTCATTGAGAACATAGTATTTCATAGCGACGCAATTTCTGTGTTAATTATTCATGTGAGGGGGCGAGGGATGTAGTAAAGTGGGAACAGTGCATCGGAAAGGAGATACTCGTATCCCAAAACAAAATCCTGTCGTTTCCATTGAAACGTGACTCGATTTAGGAGGAGAAGTCATTGAGCACATAGTATTTCATAGCGACGCAATTTCTGTGTTAATTCGTCAATGTGAGGGAGCGAGCGTTGAGGTGAAGAATGAATAGTGCATCGGAAAGTAGTTACTCGTATCCCAAAACTAAATCCTGTCGTTTCCATTATAACGTGACTCGATTTAGGAGGAGAAGTCATTGAGCTCATAGTATTTCATAGCGACGCAATTTCTGTGTTAATTATTCATGTGAGGAAGCGAGGGATGTAGTAAAGTGGGAACAGTGCATCGGAAAGGAGATACTCGTGTCCCAAAACTAAATCCTGTCGTTTCCATTGAAACGTGACTCGATTTAGGAGGAGAAGTCATTGAGCACATAGTATTTCATAGCGGCGAAATTTCTGTGTTAATTATTCATGTGAGGGAGCGAAGGATATAGTAAAGTGGGAACAGTGCATCGGAAAGGAGATACTCGTGTCCCAAAACTAAATCCTGTCGTTTCCATTGAAACGTGACTCGATTTAGGAGGAGAAGTCATTGAGCACATAGTATTTCATAGCGACGCAATTTCTGTGTTAATTATTCATGTGAGGGAGAGAGGGATGTAGTAAAGTGGGAACAGTGCATCGGAAAGAAGATATTCGTGTCCCAAAACTCAATCCTGTCGTTTCCATAGAAACGTTACACGATTTAGAAGGAGAAGTCATAGAACCCATAGTATTTCATAGCGACGCATTTTCTGTGTTAATTCGTCAATGTGAGGGAGCGAGCGTTGAGGTAAAGAATGAATAGTGCATCGGAAAGGAGTTACTCGTATCCCAAAACTAAAACCTGTCGTTTCCATAGAAACGTGACTCGATTTAGGAGCAGAAGTCATTGAGCACATAGTATTTCATAGCGACGCAATTTCTGTGTTAATTATTCATGTGAGGGAGCGAGGGATGTAGTAAAGTGGGAACAGTGCATCGGAAAGGAGATACTCATATCCCAAAACTAAATCCTGTCGTTTCCATTGAAACGTGACTCGATGTAGAAGGAGTAGTCATTGAGCACATAGTATTTCATAGCGACGCAATTTCTGTGTTAATTATTCATGTGAGGGAGCGAGGGATGTAGTAAAGTGGGAACAGTGCATTGGAAAGTAGTTACTCGTATCCCACAACTAAATCCTGTCGTTTCCATTGAAACGAGACTCGATTTAGGAGGAGAAGTCATTGAGCACATGGTATTTCATAGCGACGCAATTTCTGTGTTAATTATTCATGTGAGGGAGCGAGGGATGTAGTAAAGTGGGAACAGTGCATCGGAAAGGAGATACTCGTGTCCCAAACTTAATCCTGTCGTTTCCATTGAAACGTGACTCGATTTAGGAGGAGAAGTCATTGAGCACATAGTATATCATAGCGACGCAATTTCTGTGTTAATTATTCATGTGAGGGAGCGAGGGATGTAGTAAAGTGGGAACAGTGCAGCGGAAAGGACATATTCGAGTCCCAAACTTAATCCTGTCGTTTCCATTGAAACGTGACTCGACTTAGGAGGAGAAGTCATTGAGCACATAGTGTTTCATAGCGACGCAATTTCTGTGTTAATTATTCATGTGAGGGAGCGAGGGACGTAGTAAAGTGGGAAAATGTGCATTGGAAAGGGGTTACTCGTATCCCAAAACTAAATCCTGTCGTTTCCATTGAAACGTAACTCGATTTAGGAGGAGAAGTCATTGAGCACATAGTATTTCATAGCGACGCAATTTCTGTGTTAATTATTCATGTGAGGGACCGAGGGATGTAGTAAAGTGGGAACAGTGCATCGGAAAGGAGATACTCGTGTCCCAAAACTAAATCCTGTCGTTTCCATTGAAACGTGACTCGGTTTAGAAGAAGAAGTCATTGAGCACATAGTATTTCATAGCGACGCAATTTCTGTGTTAATTATTCATGTGAGGGAGCGAGGGATGTAGTAAAGTGGGAACAGTGCATCGGAAAGGAGATGCTCGTATCCCAAAACTCAATCCTGTCGTTTCCATAGAAACGTTACACGATTTAGAAGGAGAAGTCATAGAACCCATAGTATTTCATAGCGACGCAATTTCTGTGTGAATTCGTCAATGTGAGGGAGCGACCGTTGAGGTAAAGAATGATTAGTGCATCGAAAGGAGTTACTCGTATCCCAAAACTAAATCCTGTCGTTTCCATTGAAACGTGACTCGATTTAGGAGGAGAAGTCATTGAGCACATAGTATTTCATAGCGACGCAATTTCTGTGTTAATTATTCATGTGAGGGGGCGAGTTATGAAGTAAAGTGGGAACAGAGCATCGGAAAGGAGATACTCGTATCCCAAAACTAAATCCTGTCATTTCCATTGAAACATGACTCGATTTAGGAGGAGAAGTCATTGAGCACATAGAATTTCATATCGACGCAATTTCTGTGTTAATTATTCATGTGAGGGAGCGAGGGATGTAGTAAAGTGGGAACAGTGCATCGGAAAGGAGTTACTCGTGTCCCAAAACTAAATCCTGTCGTTTCCATAGAAACGTTACACGATTTAGAAGGAGAAGTCATAGAACCCATAGTATTACATAGCGACGCAATTTCTGTGTTAAATCGTTAATGTGAGGGAGCAAGCGTTGAGGTAAAGAATGATTGGTGCATCAGAAAGGAGTTACTCGTATCCCAAAACTAAATCCTGTCGTTTCCATTGAAACGTAACTCGATTTAGGAGGAGAGGTCATTGAGCACATAGTATTTCATAGCGACGCAATTTCTGTGTTAATTATTCATGTGAGGGAGCGAGGGATGTAGTAAAGTGGGAACAGTGCATCGGAAAGGAGTTACTCGTATCCCAAAACTAAATCCTGTCGTTTCTATTGAAACGTGTTTCGATTTTGGAGAAGAAGTCATTGAGCACATAGTATTTTATAGCGACGCGATTTCTGTGGCAATTATTCATGTGAGGGAGCGAGGGATGTAGTAAATTGGGAACAGTGCATCGAAAAGGAGTTACTCGTATCCCAAAACTAAATCCTGTCGTTTCCATTGAAACGTGACTCGATTTAGGAGGAGAAGTCATTGAGCACATAGTATTTCATAGCGACGCAATTTCTGTGTTAATTATTCATGTGAGGGGGCGAGGGATGTAGTAAAGTGGGAACAGTGCATCGGAAAGGAGATACTCGTATCCCAAAACAAAATCCTGTCGTTTCCATTGAAACGTGACTCGATTTAGGAGGAGAAGTCATTGAGCACATAGTATTTCATAGCGACGCAATTTCTGTGTTAATTATTCATGTGAGGGAGCGAGGGATGTAGTAAAGTGGGAACAGTGCATCGGAAAGGAGATACTCATGTCCCAAAACTCAATCCTGTCGTCTCCATAGAAACGTTACACGATTTAGAAGGAGACGTCATAGAGCACATAGTATTACATAGCGACGCAATTTCTGTGTTAATACGTCAATGTGAGGGAGCGAGCGTTGAGGTAAAGAATGAATAGTGCATCGGAAAGGAGTTACTCGTATCCCAAAACTAAATCCTGTC
The DNA here is from genome assembly GCF_021461385.2 of Schistocerca piceifrons. Classification (NCBI taxonomy): domain Eukaryota; kingdom Metazoa; phylum Arthropoda; class Insecta; order Orthoptera; family Acrididae; genus Schistocerca; species Schistocerca piceifrons. The sequence continues at coordinate 6,247,536 of NC_060142.1, forward strand.
GTTTCCATTGAAACGTGACTCGATTTAGGAGGAGAAGTCATTGAGCACATAGTATTTCATAGCGACGCAATTTCTGTGTTAATTATTCATGTGAGGGGGCGAGGGATGTAGTAAAGTGGGAACAGTGCATCGGAAAGGAGATACTCGTATCCCAAAACAAAATCCTGTCGTTTCCATTGAAACGTGACTCGATTTAGGAGGAGAAGTCATTGAGCACATAGTATTTCATAGCGACGCAATTTCTGTGTTAATTATTCATGTGAAGGAGCGAGGGATGTAGTAAAGTGGGAACAGTGCATCGGAAAGGAGTTACTCGTATCCCAAAACTAAATCCTGTCGTTTCTATTGAAACGTGACTCGATTTTGGAGAAGAAGTCATTGAGCACATAGTATTTTATAGCGACGCGATTTCTGTGTCAATTATTCATGTGAGGGAGCGAGGGATGTAGTAAATTGGGAACAGTGCATCGAAAAGGAGTTACTCGTATCCCAAAACTAAATCCTGTCGTTTCCATTGAAACGTGACTCGATTTAGGAGGAGAAGTCATTGAGCACATAGTATTTCATAGCGACGCAATTTCTGTGTTAATTAATCATGTGAGGGGGCGAGGGATGTAGTAAAGTGGGAACAGTGCATCGGAAAGGAGATACTCGTATCCCAAAACAAAATCCTGTCGTTTCCATTGAAACGTGACTCGATTTAGGAGGAGAAGTCATTGAGCACATAGTATTTCATAGCGACGCAATTTCTGTGTTAATTATTCATGTGAGGGAGCGAGGGATGTAGTAAAGTGGGAACAGTGCATCGGAAAGGAGTTACTCGTATCCCAAAACTAAATCCTGTCGTTTCTAGTGAAACGTGACTCGATTTAGGAGGAGATGTCATTGAGCACATAGTATTTCATAGCGACGCAATTTCTGTGTTAATTATTCATGTAAGGGAGTGGGGGATTTAGTAAAGTGGGAACAGTGCATCGGAAAGAAGATACTCGTATCTCAAAACTAAATCCTGTCGTTTCCATTGAAACGTGACTCAATTTAGGTGGAGAAGTCATTGAGAACATAGTATTTCATAGCGACGCAATTTCTGGGTTAATTATTCATGTGACGGAGCAAGGGATGTAGTAAAGTGGGAACATTGCATCGGAAAGGAGTTACTCGTATCCCAAAACTAAATCCTGTCGTTTCCATTGAAACATGACTCGATTTAGGAGGAGAAGTCATTGAGCACATAATATTTCATAGCGACGCAATTTCTGTGTTAATTATTCATGTGAGGGAGCGAGGGACGTAGTAAAGTGGGAAAATGTGCATTGGAAAGGAGTTACTCGTATCCCAAAACTAAATCCTGTCGTTTCCATTGAAACGTGACTCGATTTAGGAGGAGAAGTCATTGAGCACATAGTATTTCATAGCGACGCAATTTCTGTGTTAATTGTTCATGTGAGGGACCGAGGGATGTAGTAAAGTGGGAACAGTGCATCGGAAAGGAGATACTCGTATCCCAAAACTAAATCCTGTCGTTTCCATTGAAACGTGACTCGGTTTAGAAGAAGAAGTCATTGAGCACATAGTATTTCATAGCGACGCAATTTCTGTGTTAATAATTCATGTGAGGGAGCGAGGGATGTAGTAAAGTGGGAACAGTGCATCGGAAAGGAGATACTCGTATCCCAAAACTCAATCCTGTCGTTTCCATAGAAACGTTACACGATTTAGAAGGAGAAGTCATAGAACCCATAGTATTTCATAGCGACGCAATTTCTGTGTGAATTCGTCAATGTGAGGGAGCGACCGTTGAGGTAAAGAATGATTAGTGCATCGAAAGGAGTTACTCGTATCCCAAAACTAAATCCTATCGTTTCCATTGAAACGTGACTTGATTTAGGAGGAGAAGTCATTGAGCACATAGTTTTTCATAGCGACGCAATTTCTGTGTTAATTATTAATGTGAGGGAGCGAGGGATGTAGTAAAGTGGGAACAGTGCATCGGAAAGGAGTTACTCGTGTCCCAAAACTAAATCCTGTCGTTTCCATAGAAACGTTACACGATTTAGAAGGAGAAGTCATAGAACCCATAGTATTACATAGCGACGCAATTTCTGTGTTAAATCGTTAATGTGAGGGAGCAAGCGTTGAGGTAAAGAATGATTGGTGCATCAGAAAGGAGTTACTCGTATCCCAAAACTAAATCCTGTCGTTTCCATTGAAACGTAACTCGATTTAGGAGGAGAAGTCATTGAGCACATAGTATTTCATAGCGACGCAATTTCTGTGTTAATTATTCATGTGAGGGAGCGAGGGATGTAGTAAAGTGGGAACAGTGCATCGGAAAGGAGTTACTCGTATCCCAAAACTAAATCCTGACGTTTCTATTGAAACGTGACTCGATTTTGGAGAAGAAGTCATTGAGCACATAGTATTTTATAGCGACGCGATTTCTGTGTCAATTATTCATGTGAGGGAGCGAGGGATGTAGTAAATTGGGAACAGTGCATCGAAAAGGAGTTACTCGTATCCCAAAACTAAATCCTGTCGTTTCCATTGAAACGTGACTCGATTTAGGAGGAGAAGTCATTGAGCACATAGTATTTCATAGCGACGCAATTTCTGTGTTAATTATTCATGTGAGGGGGCGAGGGATGTAGTAAAGTGGGAACAGTGCATTGGAAAGGAGATACTCGTATCCCAAAACAAAATCCTGTCGTTTCCATTGAAACGTGACTCGATTTAGGAGGAGAAGTCATTGAGCACATAGTATTTCATAGCGACGCAATTTCTGTGTTAATTATTCATGTGAGGGAGCGAGGGATGTAGTAAAGTGGGAACAGTGCATCGGAAAGGAGATACACATGTCCCAAAACTCAATCCTGTCGTCTCCATAGAAACGTTACACGATTTAGAAGGAGACGTCATAGAGCACATAGTATTACATAGCGACGCAATTTCTGTGTTAATACGTCAATGTGAGGGAGCGAGCGTTGAGGTAAAGAATGAATAGTGCATCGGAAAGGAGTTACTCGTATCCCAAAACTAAATCCTGTCGTTTCCATTGAAACGTGACTCGATTTAGGAGGAGAAGTCATTGAGCACATAGTATTTCATAGCGACGCAATTTCTGTGTTAATTATTCATGTGAGGGGGCGAGGGATGTAGTAAAGTGGGAACAGTGCATCGGAAAGGAGATACTCGTATCCCAAAACAAAATCCTGTCGTTTCCATTGAAACGTGACTCGATTTAGGAGGAGAAGTCATTGAGCACATAGTATTTCATAGCGACGCAATTTCTGTGTTAATTATTCATGTGAGGGAGCGAGGGATGTAGTAAAGTGGGAACAGTGCATCGGAAAGGAGTTACTCGTATCCCAAAACTAAATCCTGTCGTTTCTATTGAAACGTGACTCGATTTTGGAGAAGAAGTCATTGAGCACATAGTATTTTATAGCGACGCGATTTCTGTGTCAATTATTCATGTGAGGGAGCGAGGGATGTAGTAAATTGGGAACAGTGCATCGAAAAGGAGTTACTCGTATCCCAAAACTAAATCCTGTCGTTTCCATTGAAACGTGACTCGATTTAGGAGGAGAAGTCATTGAGCACATAGTATTTCATAGCGACGCAATTTCTGTGTTAATTATTCATGTGAGGGGGCCAGGGATGTAGTAAAGTGGGAACAGTGCATCGGAAAGGAGATACTCGTATCCCAAAACAAAATCCTGTCGTTTCCATTGAAACGTGACTCGATTTAGGAGGAGAAGTCATTGAGCACATAGTATTTCATAGCGACGCAATTTCTGTGTTAATTATTCATGTGAGGGAGCGAGGGATGTAGTAAAGTGGGAACAGTGCATCGGAAAGGAGTTACTCGTATCCCAAAACTAAATCCTGTCGTTTCTATTGAAACGTGACTCGATTTAGGAGGAGATGTCATTGAGCACATAGTATTTCATAGCGACGCAATTTCTGTGTTCATTATTCATGTGAGGGAGCGGGGGATTTAGTAAAGTGGGAACAGTGCATCGGAAAGAAGATACTCGTATCTCAAAACTAAATCCTGTCGTTTCCATTGAAACGTGACTCGATTTAGGTGGAGAAGTCATTGAGAACATAGTATTTCATAGCGACGCAATTTCTGGGTTAATTATTCATGTGACGGAGCAAGGGATGTAGTAAAGTGGGAACATTGCATCGGAAAGGAGTTACTCGTATCCCAAAACTAAATCCTGTCGTTTCCATTGAAACATGACTCGATTTAGGAGGAGAAGTCATTGAGCACATAATATTTCATAGCGACGCAATTTCTGTGTTAATTATTCATGTGAGGGAGCGAGGGACGTAGTAAAGTGGGAAAATGTGCATTGGAAAGGAGTTACTCGTATCCCAAAACTAAATCCTGTCGTTTCCATTGAAACGTGACTCGATTTAGGAGGAGAAGTCATTGAGCACATAGTATTTCATAGCGACGCAATTTCTGTGTTAATTGTTCATGTGAGGGACCGAGGGATGTAGTAAAGTGGGAACAGTGCATCGGAAAGGAGATACTCGTATCCCAAAACAAAATCCTGTCGTTTCCATTGAAACGTGACTCGATTTAGGAGGAGAAGTCATTGAGCACATAGTATTTCATAGCGACGCAATTTCTGTGTTAATTATTCATGTGAGGGAGCGAGGGATGTAGTAAAGTGGGAACAGTGCATCGGAAAGGAGATACTCATGTCCCAAAACTCAATCCTGTCGTCTCCATAGAAACGTTACACGATTTAGAAGGAGACGTCATAGAGCACATAGTATTACATAGCGACGCAATTTCTGTGTTAATACGTCAATGTGAGGGAGCGAGCGTTGAGGTAAAGAATGAATAGTGCATCGGAAAGGAGTTACTCGTATCCCAAAACTAAATCCTGTCGTTTCCATTGAAACGTGACTCGATTTAGGAGGAGAAGTCATTGAGCACATAGTATTTCATAGCGACGCAATTTCTGTGTTAATTATTCATGTGAGGGGGCGAGGGATGTAGTAAAGTGGGAACAGTGCATCGGAAAGGAGATACTCGTATCCCAAAACAAAATCCTGTCGTTTCCATTGAAACGTGACTCGATTTAGGAGGAGAAGACATTGAGCACATAGTATTTCATAGCGACGCAATTTCTGTGTTAATTATTCATGTGAGGGAGCGAGGGATGTAGTAAAGTGGGAACAGTGCATCGGAAAGGAGTTACTCGTATCCCAAAACTAAATCCTGTCGTTTCTATTGAAACGTGACTCGATTTTGGAGAAGAAGTCATTGAGCACATAGTATTTTATAGCGACGCGATTTCTGTGTCAATTATTCATGTGAGGGAGCGAGGGATGTAGTAAATTGGGAACAGTGCATCGAAAAGGAGTTACTCGTATCCCAAAACAAAATCCTGTCGTTTCCATTGAAACGTGACTCGATTTAGGAGGAGAAGTCATTGAGCACATAGTATTTCATAGCGACGCAATTTCTGTGTTAATTATTCATGTGAGGGGGCGAGGGATGTAGTAAAGTGGGAACAGTGCATCGGAAAGGAGATACTCGTATCCCAAAACAAAATCCTGTCGTTTCCATTGAAACGTGACTCGATTTAGGAGGAGAAGTCATTGAGCACATAGTATTTCATAGCGACGCAATTTCTGTGTTAATTATTCATGTGAGGGGGCGAGGGATGTAGTAAAGTGGGAACAGTGCATTGGAAAGGAGATACTCGTATCCCAAAACAAAATCCTGTCGTTTCCATTGAAACGTGACTCGATTTAGGAGGAGAAGTCATTGAGCACATAGTATTTCATAGCGACGCAATTTCTGTGTTAATTATTCATGTGAGGGAGCGAGGGATGTAGTAAAGTGGGAACAGTGCATCGGAAAGGAGATACTCATGTCCCAAAACTCAATCCTGTCGTCTCCATAGAAACGTTACACGATTTAGAAGGAGACGTCATAGAGCACATAGTATTACATAGCGACGCAATTTCTGTGTTAATACGTCAATGTGAGGGAGCGAGCGTTGAGGTAAAGAATGAATAGTGCATCGGAAAGGAGTTACTCGTATCCCAAAACTAAATCCTGTCGTTTCCATTGAAACGTGACTCGATTTAGGAGGAGAAGTCATTGAGCACATAGTATTTCATAGCGACGCAATTTCTGTGTTAATTATTCATGTGAGGGGGCGAGGGATGTAGTAAAGTGGGAACAGTGCATCGGAAAGGAGATACTCGTATCCCAAAACAAAATCCTGTCGTTTCCATTGAAACGTGACTCGATTTAGGAGGAGAAGTCATTGAGCACATAGTATTTCATAGCGACGCAATTTCTGTGTTAATTATTCATGTGAGGGAGCGAGGGATGTAGTAAAGTGGGAACAGTGCATCGGAAAGGAGTTACTCGTATCCCAAAACTAAATCCTGTCGTTTCTATTGAAACGTGACTCGATTTTGGAGAAGAAGTCATTGAGCACATAGTATTTTATAGCGACGCGATTTCTGTGTCAATTATTCATGTGAGGGAGCGAGGGATGTAGTAAATTGGGAACAGTGCATCGAAAAGGAGTTACTCGTATCCCAAAACTAAATCCTGTCGTTTCCATTGAAACGTGACTCGATTTAGGAGGAGAAGTCATTGAGCACATAGTATTTCATAGCGACGCAATTTCTGTGTTAATTATTCATGTGAGGGGGCGAGGGATGTAGTAAAGTGGGAACAGTGCATCGGAAAGGAGATACTCGTATCCCAAAACAAAATCCTGTCGTTTCCATTGAAACGTGACTCGATTTAGGAGGAGAAGTCATTGAGCACATAGTATTTCATAGCGACGCAATTTCTGTGTTAATTATTCATGTGAGGGAGCGAGGGATGTAGTAAAGTGGGAACAGTGCATCGGAAAGGAGTTACTCGTATCCCAAAACTAAATCCTGTCGTTTCTATTGAAACGTGACTCGATTTAGGAGGAGATGTCATTGAGCACATAGTATTTCATAGCGACGCAATTTCTGTGTTAATTATTCATGTGAGGGAGCGGGGGATTTAGTAAAGTGGGAACAATGCATCGGAAAGAAGATACTCGTATCTCAAAACTAAATCCTGTCGTTTCCATTGAAACGTGACTCGATTTAGGTGGAGAAGTCATTGAGAACATAGTATTTCATAGCGACGCAATTTCTGGGTTAATTATTCATGTGACGGAGCAAGGGATGTAGTAAAGTGGGAACATTGCATCGGAAAGGAGTTACTCGTATCCCAAAACTAAATCCTGTCGTTTCCATTGAAACATGACTCGATTTAGGAGGAGAAGTCATTGAGCACATAATATTTCATAGCGACGCAATTTCTGTGTTAATTATTCATGTGAGGGAGCGAGGGACGTAGTAAAGTGGGAAAATGTGCATTGGAAAGGAGTTACTCGTATCCCAAAACTAAATCCTGTCGTTTCCATTGAAAGGTGACTCGATTTAGGAGGAGAAGTCATTGAGCACATAGTATTTCATAGCGACGCAATTTCTGTGTTAATTGTTCATGTGAGGGACCGAGGGATGTAGTAAAGTGGGAACAGTGCATCGGAAAGGAGATACTCGTATCCCAAAACAAAATCCTGTCGTTTCCATTGAAACGTGACTCGATTTAGGAGGAGAAGTCATTGAGCACATAGTATTTCATAGCGACGCAATTTCTGTGTTAATTATTCATGTGAGGGAGCGAGGGATGTAGTAAAGTGGGAACAGTGCATCGGAAAGGAGATACTCATGTCCCAAAACTCAATCCTGTCGTCTCCATAGAAACGTTACACGATTTAGAAGGAGACGTCATAGAGCACATAGTATTACATAGCGACGCAATTTCTGTGTTAATACGTCAATGTGAGGGAGCGAGCGTTGAGGTAAAGAATGAATAGTGCATCGGAAAGGAGTTACTCGTATCCCAAAACTAAATCCTGTCGTTTCCATTGAAACGTGACTCGATTTAGGAGGAGAAGTCATTGAGCACATAGTATTTCATAGCGACGCAATTTCTGTGTTAATTATTCATGTGAGGGGGCGAGGGATGTAGTAAAGTGGGAACAGTGCATCGGAAAGGAGATACTCGTATCCCAAAACAAAATCCTGTCGTTTCCATTGAAACGTGACTCGATTTAGGAGGAGAAGTCATTGAGCACATAGTATTTCATAGCGACGCAATTTCTGTGTTAATTATTCATGTGAGGGAGCGAGGGATGTAGTAAAGTGGGAACAGTGCATCGGAAAGGAGTTACTCGTATCCCAAAACTAAATCCTGTCGTTTCTATTGAAACGTGACTCGATTTTGGAGAAGAAGTCATTGAGCACGTAGTATTTTATAGCGACGCGATTTCTGTGTCAATTATTCATGTGAGGGAGCGAGGGATGTAGTAAATTGGGAACAGTGCATCGAAAAGGAGTTACTCGTATCCCAAAACTAAATCCTGTCGTTTCCATTGAAACGTGACTCGATTTAGGAGGAGAAGTCATTGAGCACATAGTGTTTCATAGCGACGCAATTTCTGTGTTAATTATTCATGTGAGGGGGCGAGGGATGTAGTAAAGTGGGAACAGTGCATCGGAAAGGAGATACTCGTATCCCAAAACAGAATCCTGTCGTTTCCATTGAAACGTGACTCGATTTAGGAGGAGAAGTCATTGAGCACATAGTATTTCATAGCGACGCAATTTCTGTGTTAATTATTCATGTGAGGGAGCGAGGGATGTAGTAAAGTGGGAACAGTGCATCGGAAAGGAGTTACTCGTATCCCAAAACTAAATCCTGTCGTTTCTATTGAAACGTGACTCGATTTAGGAGGAGATGTCATTGAGCACATAGTATTTCATAGCGACGCAATTTCTGTGTTAATTATTTATGTGAGGGAGGGGGGGATTTAGTAAAGTGGGAACAGTGCATCGGAAAGAAGATACTCGTATCTCAAAACTAAATCCTGTCGTTTCCATTGAAACGTGACTCGATTTAGGTGGAGAAGTCATTGAGAACATAGTATTTCATAGCGACGCAATTTCTGGGTTAATTATTCATGTGACGGAGCAAGGGATGTAGTAAAGTGGGAACATTGCATCGGAAAGGAGTTACTCGTATCCCAAAACTAAATCCTGTCGTTTCCATTGAAACATGACTCGATTTAGGAGGAGAAGTCATTGAGCACATAATATTTCATAGCGACGCAATTTCTGTGTTAATTATTCATGTGAGGGAGCGAGGGACGTAGTAATGTGGGAAAATGTGCATTGGAAAGGAGTTACTCGTATCCCAAAACTAAATCCTGTCGTTTCCATTGAAACGTGACTCGATTTAGGAGGAGAAGTCATTGAGCACATAGTATTTCGTAGCGACGCAATTTCTGTGTTAATTGTTCATGTGAGGGACCGAGGGATGTAGTAAAGTGGGAACAGTGCATCGGAAAGGAGATACTCGTATCCCAAAACTAAATCCTGTCGTTTCCATTGAAACGTGACTCGGTTTAGAAGAAGAAGTCATTGAGCACATAGTATTTCATAGCGACGCAATTTCTGTGTTAATAATTCATGTGAGGGAGCGAGGGATGTAGTAAAGTGGGAACAGTGCATCGGAAAGGAGATACTCGTATCCCAAAACTCAATCCTGTCGTTTCCATAGAAACGTTACACGATTTAGAAGGAGTAGTCATAGAACCCATAGTATTTCATAGCGACGCAATTTCTGTGTGAATTCGTCAATGTGAGGGAGCGACCGTTGAGGTAAAGAATGATTAGTGCATCGAAAGGAGTTACTCGTATCCCAAAACTAAATCCTATCGTTTCCATTGAAACGTGACTTGATTTAGGAGGAGAAGTCATTGAGCACATAATAATTCATAGCGACGCAATTTCTGTGTTAATTATTCATGTGAGGGAGCGAGGGACGTAGTAAAGTGGGAAAATGTGCATTGGAAAGGAGTTACTCGTATCCCAAAACTAAATCCTGTCGTTTCCATTGAAACGTGACTCGATTTAGGAGGAGAAGTCATTGAGCACATAGTATTTCATAGCGACGCAATTTCTGTGTTAATTGTTCATGTGAGGGACCGAGGGATGTAGTAAAGTGGGAACAGTGCATCGGAAAGGAGATACTCGTATCCCAAAACAAAATCCTGTCGTTTCCATTGAAACGTGACTCGATTTAGGAGGAGAAGTCATTGAGCACATAGTATTTCATAGCGACGCAATTTCTGTGTTAATTATTCATGTGAGGGAGCGAGGGATGTAGTAAAGTGGGAACAGTGCATCGGAAAGGAGATACTCATGTCCCAAAACTCAATCCTGTCGTCTCCATAGAAACGTTACACGATTTAGAAGGAGACGTCATAGAGCACATAGTATTACATAGCGACGCAATTTCTGTGTTAATACGTCAATGTGAGGGAGCGAGCGTTGAGGTAAAGAATGAATAGTGCATCGGAAAGGAGTTACTCGTATCTTAAAACTAAATCCTGTCGTTTCCATTGAAACGTGACTCGATTTAGGAGGAGAAGTCATTGAGCACATAGTATTTCATAGCGACGCAATTTCTGTGTTAATTATTCATGTGAGGGGGCGAGGGATGTAGTAAAGTGGGAACAGTGCATCGGAAAGGAGATACTCGTATCCCAAAACAAAATCCTGTCGTTTCCATTGAAACGTGACTCGATTTAGGAGGAGAAGTCATTGAGCACATAGTATTTCATAGCGACGCAATTTCTGTGTTAATTATTCATGTGAGGGAGCGAGGGATGTAGTAAAGTGGGAACAGTGCATCGGAAAGGAGTTACTCGTATCCCAAAACTAAATCCTGTCGTTTCTATTGAAACGTGACTCGATTTTGGAGAAGAAGTCATTGAGCACGTAGTATTTTATAGCGACGCGATTTCTGTGTCAATTATTCATGTGAGGGAGCGAGGGATGTAGTAAATTGGGAACAGTGCATCGAAAAGGAGTTACTCGTATCCCAAAACTAAATCCTGTCGTTTCCATTGAAACGTGACTCGATTTAGGAGGAGAAGTCATTGAGCACATAGTGTTTCATAGCGACGCAATTTCTGTGTTAATTATTCATGTGAGGGGGCGAGGGATGTAGTAAAGTGGGAACAGTGCATCGGAAAGGAGATACTCGTATCCCAAAACAAAATCCTGTCGTTTCCATTGAAACGTGACTCGATTTAGGAGGAGAAGTCATTGAGCACATAGTATTTCATAGCGACGCAATTTCTGTGTTAATTATTCATGTGAGGGAGCGAGGGATGTAGTAAAGTGGGAACAGTGCATCGGAAAGGAGTTACTCGTATCCCAAAACTAAATCCTGTCGTTTCTATTGAAACGTGACTCGAATTAGGAGGAGATGTCATTGAGCACATAGTATTTCATAGCGACGCAATTTCTGTGTTAATTATTCATGTGAGGGAGGGGGGGATTTAGTAAAGTGGGAACAGTGCATCGGAAAGAAGATACTCGTATCTCAAAACTAAATCCTGTCGTTTCCATTGAAACGTGACTCGATTTAGGTGGAGAAGTCATTGAGAACATAGTATTTCATAGCGACGCAATTTCTGGGTTAATTATTCATGTGACGGAGCAAGGGATGTAGTAAAGTGGGAACATTGCATCGGAAAGGAGTTACTCGTATCCCAAAACTAAATCCTGTCGTTTCCATTGAAACATGACTCGGTTTAGAAGAAGAAGTCATTGAGCACATAGTATTTCATAGCGACGCAATTTCTGTGTTAATTGTTCATGTGAGGGACCGAGGGATGTAGTAAAGTGGGAACAGTGCATCGGAAAGGAGATACTCGTATCCCAAAACTAAATCCTGTCGTTTCCATGGAAATGTGACTCGGTTTAGAAGAAGAAGTCATTGAGCACATAGTATTTCATAGCGACGCAATTTCTGTGTTAATAATTCATGTGAGGGAGCGAGGGATGTAGTAAAGTGGGAACAGTGCATCGGAAAGGAGATACTCGTATCCCAAAACTCAATCCTGTCGTTTCCATAGAAACGTTACACGATTTAGAAGGAGAAGTCATAGAACCCATAGTATTTCATAGCGACGCAATTTCTGTGTGAATTCGTCAATGTGAGGGAGCGACCGTTGAGGTAAAGAATGATTAGTGCATCGAAAGGAGTTACTCGTATCCCAAAACTAAATCCTATCGTTTCCATTGAAACGTGACTTGATTTAGGAGGAGAAGTCATTGAGCACATAGTATTTCATAGCGACGCAATTTCTGTGTTAATTATTCATGTGAGGGAGCGAGGGATGTAGTAAAGTGGGAACAGTGCATCGGAAAGGAGTTACTCGTGTCCCAAAACTAAATCCTGTCGTTTCCATAGAAACGTTACACGATTTAGAAGGAGAAGTCATAGAACCCATAGTATTACATAGCGACGCAATTTCTGTGTTAAATCGTTAATGTGAGGGAGCAAGCGTTGAGGTAAAGAATGATTGGTGCATCAGAAAGGAGTTACTCGTATCCCAAAACTAAATCCTGTCGTTTCCATTGAAACGTAACTCGATTTAGGAGGAGAAGTCATTGAGCACATAGTATTTCATAGCGACGCAATTTCTGTGTTAATTATTCATGTGAGGGAGCGTGGGATGTAGTAAAGTGGGAACAGTGAATCGGAAAGGAGATACTCGTATCCCAAAACTAAATCCTGTCGTTTCCATCGAAACGTGACTCGGTTTAGGAGAAGAAGTCATTGAGCACATAGTATTTCATAGCGACGCAATTTCTGTGTTAATTATTCATGTGAGGGAGGGGGGGATTTAGTAAAGTGGGAACAGTGCATCGGAAAGAAGATACTCGTATCTCAAAACTAAATCCTGTCGTTTCCATTGAAACGTGACTCGATTTAGGTGGAGAAGTCATTGAGAACATAGTATTTCATAGCGACGCAATTTCTGGGTTAATTATTCATGTGACGGAGCAAGGGATGTAGTAAAGTGGGAACATTGCATCGGAAAGGAGTTACTCGTATCCCAAAACTAAATCCTGTCGTTTCCATTGAAACATGACTCGGTTTAGAAGAAGAAGTCATTGAGCACATAGTATTTCATAGCGACGCAATTTCTGTGTTAATTGTTCATGTGAGGGACCGAGGGATGTAGTAAAGTGGGAACAGTGCATCGGAAAGGAGATACTCGTATCCCAAAACTAAATCCTGTCGTTTCCATGGAAACGTGACTCGGTTTAGAAGAAGAAGTCATTGAGCACATAGTATTTCATAGCGACGCAATTTCTGTGTTAATAATTCATGTGAGGGAGCGAGGGATGTAGTAAAGTGGGAACAGTGCATCGGAAAGGAGATACTCGTATCCCAAAACTCAATCCTGTCGTTTCCATAGAAACGTTACACGATTTAGAAGGAGAAGTCATAGAACCCATAGTATTTCATAGCGACGCAATTTCTGTGTGAATTCGTCAATGTGAGGGAGCGACCGTTGAGGTAAAGAATGATTAGTGCATCGAAAGGAGTTACTCGTATCCCAAAACTAAATCCTATCGTTTCCATTGAAACGTGACTTGATTTAGGAGGAGAAGTCATTGAGCACATAGTATTTCATAGCGACGCAATTTCTGTGTTAATTATTCATGTGAGGGAGCGAGGGATGTAGTAAAGTGGGAACAGTGCATCGGAAAGGAGTTACTCGTGTCCCAAAACTAAATCCTGTCGTTTCCATAGAAACGTTACACGATTTAGAAGGAGAAGTCATAGAACCCATAGTATTACATAGCGACGCAATTTCTGTGTTAAATCGTTAATGTGAGGGAGCAAGCGTTGAGGTAAAGAATGATTGGTGCATCAGAAAGGAGTTACTCGTATCCCAAAACTAAATCCTGTCGTTTCCATTGAAACGTAACTCGATTTAGGAGGAGAAGTCATTGAGCACATAGTATTTCATAGCGACGCAATTTCTGTGTTAATTATTCATGTGAGGGAGCGTGGGATGTAGTAAAGTGGGAACAGTGCATCGGAAAGGAGTTACTCGTATCCCAAAACTAAATCCTGTCGTTTCTATTGAAACGTGACTCGATTTTGGAGAAGAAGTCATTGAGCACATAGTATTTTATAGCGACGCGATTTCTGTGTCAGTTATTCATGTGAGGGAGCGAGGGATGTAGTAAATTGGGAACAGTGCATCGAAAAGGAGTTACTCGTATCCCAAAACTAAATCCTGTCGTTTCCATTGAAACGTGACTCGATTTAGGTGGAGAAGTCATTGAGCACATAGTATTTCATAGCGACGCAATTTCTGTGTTAATTATTCATGTGAGGGGGCGAGGGATGTAGTAAAGTGGGAACAGTGCATCGGAAAGGAGATACTCGTATCCCAAAACAAAATCCTGTCGTTTCCATTGAAACGTGACTCGATTTAGGAGGAGAAGTCATTGAGCACATAGTATTTCATAGCGACGCAATTTCTGTGTTAATTATTCATGTGAGGGAGCGAGGGATGTAGTAAAGTGGGAACAGTGCATCGGAAAGGAGTTACTCGTATCCCAAAACTAAATCCTGTCGTTTCTATTGAAACGTGACTCGATTTAGGAGGAGATGTCATTGAGCACATAGTATTTCATAGCGACGCAATTTCTGTGTTAATTATTCATGTGAGGGAGCGGGGGATTTAGTAAAGTGGGAACAGTGCATCGGAAAGAAGATACTCGTATCTCAAAACTAAATCCTGTCGTTTCCATTGAAACGTGACTCGATTTAGGTGGAGAAGTCATTGAGAACATAGTATTTCATAGCGACGCAATTTCTGGGTTAATTATTCATGTGACGGAGCAAGGGATGTAGTAAAGTGGGAACATTGCATCGGAAAGGAGTTACTCGTATCCCAAAACTAAATCCTGTCGTTTCCATTGAAACATGACTCGATTTAGGAGGAGAAGTCATTGAGCACATAATATTTCATAGCGACGCAATTTCTGTGTTAATTATTCATGTGAGGGAGCGAGGGACGTAGTAAAGTGGGAAAATGTGCATTGGAAAGGAGTTACTCGTATCCCAAAACTAAATCCTGTCGTTTCCATTGAAACGTGACTCGATTTAGGAGGAGAAGTCATTGAGCACATAGTATTTCATAGCGACGCAATTTCTGGGTTAATTGTTCATGTGAGGGACCGAGGGATGTAGTAAAGTGGGAACAGTGCATCGGAAAGGAGATACTCGTATCCCAAAACTAAATCCTGTCGTTTCCATTGAAACGTGACTCGGTTTAGAAGAAGAAGTCATTGAGCACATAGTATTTCATAGCGACGCAATTTCTGTGTTAATAATTCATGTGAGGGAGCGAGGGATGTAGTAAAGTGGGAACAGTGCATCGGAAAGGAGATACTCGTATCCCAAAACTCAATCCTGTCGTTTCCATAGAAACGTTACACGATTTAGAAGGAGAAGTCATAGAACCCATAGTATTTCATAGCGACGCAATTTCTGTGTGAATTCGTCAATGTGAGGGAGCGACCGTTGAGGTAAAGAATGATTAGTGCATCGAAAGGAGTTACTCGTATCCCAAAACTAAATCCTATCGTTTCCATTGAAACGTGACTCGATTTAGGAGGAGAAGTCATTGAGCACATAGTATTTCATAGCGACGCAATTTCTGTGTTAATTATTCATGTCAGGGGGCGAGTTATGTAGTAAAGTGGGAACAGAGCATCGGAAAGGAGATACTCGCATCCCAAAACTAAATCCTGTCGTTTCCATTGAAACGTGACTCGATTTAGGAGGAGAAGTCATTGAGCACATAGTATTTCATAGCGACGCAATTTCTGTGTTAATTATTCATGTGAGGGAGCGAGGGATGTAGTAAAGTGGGAACAGTGCATCTGAAAGCAGATACTCATGTCCCAAAACTCAATCCTGTCGTCTCCATAGAAACGTTACACGATTTAGAAGGAGAAGTCATAGAGCACATAGTATTACATAGCGACGCAATTTCTGTGTTAATTCGTCAATGTGAGGGAGCGAGCGTTGAGGTAAAGAATGAATAGTGCATCGGAAAGGAGTTACTCGTATCCCAAAACTAAATCCTGTCGTTTCCATTGAAACGTGACTCGATTTAGGAGGAGAAGTCATAGAACCCATAGTATTTCATAGCGACGAAATTTCTGTGTTAATTATTCATGTGAGGGAGCGAGGGATGTAGTAAAGTGGGAACAGTGCATCGGAAAGGAGTTACTCGTATCCCAAAACTAAATCCTGTCGTTTCTATTGAAACGTGACTCGATTTAGGAGGAGAAGTCATTGAGCACATAGTATTTCATAGCGACGCAATTTCTGTGTTAATTATTCATGTGAGGGAGCGGGGGATGTAGTAAAGTGGGAACAGTGCATCGGAAAGAAGATACTCGTTTCTCAAAACTAAATCCTGTCGTTTCCATTGAAACGTGACTCGATTTAGGTGGAGAAGTCATTGAGCACATAGTATTTCATAGCGACGCAATTTCTGGGTTAATTATTCATGTGACGGAGCAAGGGATGTAGTAAAGCGTGAACAGTGCATCGGAAAGGAGTTACTCGTATCCCAAAACTAAATCCTGTCGTTTCCATTGAAACATGACTCGATTTAGGAGGAGAAGTCATTGAGCACATAATATTTCATAGCGACGCTATTTCTGTGTTAATTATTCATGTGAGGGAGCGAGGGACGTAGTAAAGTGGGAAAATGTGCATTGGAAAGGAGTTACTCGTATCCCAAAACTAAATCCTGTCGTTTCCATTGAAACGTGACTCGATTTAGGAGGAGAAGTCATTGAGCACATAGTAATTCATAGCGACGCAATTTCTGTGTTCATTATTCGTGTGAGGGACCGAGGGATGTAGTAAAGTGGGAACAGTGCATCGGAAAGGAGATACTCGTATCCCAAAACTAAATCCTGTCGTTTCCATTGAAACGTGATTCGGTTTAGAAGAAGAAGTCATTGAGCACATAGTATTTCATAGCGACGCAATTTCTGTGTTAATTATTCATGTGAGGGAGCGAGGGATGTAGTAAAGTGGGAACAGTGCATCGGAAAGGAGATACTCGTATCCCAAAACTCAATCCTGTCGTTTCCATAGAAACGTTACACCATTTAGAAGGAGAAGTCATAGAACCCATAGTATTTCATAGCGACGCAATTTCTGTGTGAATTCGTCAATGTGAGGGAGCGAGCGTTGAGGTAAAGAATGTATAGTGCATCGGAAAGGAGTTACTCGTATCCCAAAACTAAATCCTGTCGTTTCCATTGAAACGTGACTCGATTTAGGAGGAGAAGTCATTGAGCACATAGTATTTCATAGCGACGAAATTTCTGTGTTAATTATTCATGTGAGGGGGCGAGTTATGTAGTAAAGTGGGAACAGAGCATCCGAAAGGAGATACTCGTATCCCAAAACTAAATCCTGTCATTTCCATTGAAACGTGACTAGATTTAGGAGGAGAAATCATTGAGCACATAGTATTTCATATCGACGCAATTTCTGTGTTAATTATTCATGTGAGGGAGCGAGGGATGTAGTAAAGAGGGAACAGTGCATTGGGAAGGAGTTACTCGTGTCCCAAAACTAAATCCTGTCGTTTCCATAGAAACGTTACACGATTTAGAAGGAGAAGTTATAGAACCCATAGTATTACATAGCGACGCAATTTCTGTGTTAAATCGTTAATGTGAGGGAGCAAGCGTTGAGGTAAAGAATGATTAGTGCATCAGAAAGGAGTTACTCGTATCCCAAACTAAATCCTGTCGTTTCCATTCAAACGTGACTCGATTTAGGAGGAGAAGTCATTGAGCACATAGTATTTCATAGCGACGCAATTTCTGTGTTAATTATTCATGTGAGGGAGCGAGGGATGTAGTAAAGTGGGAACAGTGCATCGGAAAGGAGTTACTCGTATCCCGAAACTAAATCCTGTCGTTTCTATTGAAACGTGACTCGATTTAGGAGGAGAAGTCATTGAGCACATAGTATTTTATAGCGACGCGATTTCTGTGTTAATTATTGGTGTGAGGGAGCGAGGGATGTAGTAAAGTGGGAAAAGTCCATCGAAAATGAGTTACTCGTATCCCAAAACTAAATCCTGTCGTTTCCATTGAAACGTGACTCGATTTAGGAGGAGAAGTCATTGAGCACATAGTATTTCTAGCGACGCAATTTCTGTGTTAATTATTCATGTGAGGGGGCGAGGGATGTAGTAAAGTGGGAACAGTGCATCGGAAAGGAGATACTCGTATCCCAAAACTAAATCCTGTCGTTTCCATTGAAACGTGACTCGATTTAGGAGGAGAAGTCATTGAGCACATAGTATTTCATAGCGACGCAATTTCTGTGTTAATTATTCATGTGAGGGAGCGAGGGATGTAGTAAAGTGGGAACAGTGCATCGGAAAGGAGATACTCATGTCCCAAAACTCAATCCTGTCGTTTCCATAGAAACGTTACACGATTTAGAAGGAGAAGTCATAGAGCACATAGTATTACATAGCGACGCAATTTCTGTGTTAATTCGTCAATGTGAGGGAGCGAGCGTTGAGGTAAAGAATGAATAGTGCATCGGAAAGGAGTTACTCGTATCCCAAAACTAAATCCTGTCGTTTCCATTGAAACGTGACTTGATTTAGGAGGAGAAGTCATAGAACCCATAGTATTTCATAGCGACGATATTTCTGTGTTAATTATTCACGTGAGGGAGCGAGGGATGTAGTAAAGTGGGAACAGTGCATCGGAAAGGAGTTACTCGTATCCCAAAACTAAATCCTGTCGTTTCTATTGAAACGTGACTCGATTTAGGAGGAGAAGTCATTGAGCGCATAGTATTTCATAGCGACGCAATTTCTGTGTTAATTATTCATGTGAGGGAGCGGGGGATGTAGTAAAGTGGGAACAGTGCATCGGAAAGAAGATACTCGTATCTCAAAACTAAATCCTGTCGTTTCCATTGAAACGTGACTCGATTTAGGTGAAGAAGTCATTGAGCACATAGTATTTTATAGCGACGCGATTTCTGTGTCAATTATTCATGTGAGGGAGCGAGGGATGTAGTAAATTGGGAACAGTGCATCGAAAAGGAGTTACTCGTATCCCAAAACTAAATCCTGTCGTTTCCATTGAAACGTGACTCGATTTAGGAGGAGAAGTCATTGAGCACATAGTATTTCATAGCGACGCAATTTCTGTGTTAATTATTCATGTGAGGGAGCGAGGGATGTAGTAAAGTGGGAACAGTGCATCGGAAAGGAGTTACTCGTGTCCCAAAACTAAATCCTGTCGTTTCCATAGAAACGTTACACGATTTAGAAGGAGAAGTCATAGAACCCATAGTATTACATAGCGACGCAATTTCTGTGTTAAATCGTTAATGTGAGGGAGCAAGCGTTGAGGTAAAGAATGATTGGTGCATCAGAAAGGAGTTACTCGTATCCCAAAACTAAATCCTGTCGTTTCCATTGAAACGTAACTCGATTTAGGAGGAGAAGTCATTGAGCACATAGTATTTCATAGCGACGCAATTTCTGTGTTAATTATTCATGTGAGGGAGCGAGGGATGTAGTAAAGTGGGAACAGTGCATCGGAAAGGAGTTACTCGTATCCCAAAACTAAATCCTGTCGTTTCTATTGAAACGTGACTCGATTTTGGAGACGAAGTCATTGAGCACATAGTATTTTATAGCGACGCGATTTCTGTGTCAATTATTCATGTGAGGGAGCGAGGGATGTAGTAAATTGGGAACAGTGCATCGAAAAGGAGTTCCTCGTATCCCAAAACTAAATCCTGTCGTTTCCATTGAAACGTGACTCGATTTAGGAGGAGAAGTCATTGAGCACATAGTATTTCATAGCGACGCAATTTCTGTGTTAATTATTCATGTGAGGGGGCGAGGGATGTAGTAAAGTGGGAACAGTGCATCGGAAAGGAGATACTCGTATCCCAAAACAAAATCCTGTCGTTTCCATTGAAACGTGACTCGATTTAGGAGGAGAAGTCATTGAGCACATAGTATTTCATAGCGACGCAATTTCTGTGTTAATTATTCATGTGAGGGAGCGAGGGATGTAGTAAAGTGGGAACAGTGCATCGGAAAGGAGATACTCATGTCCCAAAACTCAATCCTGTCGTCTCCATAGAAACGTTACACGATTTAGAAGGAGACGTCATAGAGCACATAGTATTACATAGCGACGCAATTTCTGTGTTAATACGTCAATGTGAGGGAGCGAGCGTTGAGGTAAAGAATGAATAGTGCATCGGAAAGGAGTTACTCGTATCCCAAAACTAAATCCTGTCGTTTCCATTGAAACGTGACTCGATTTAGGAGGAGAAGTCATTGAGCACATAGTATTTCATAGCGACGCAATTTCTGTGTTAATTATTCATGTGAGGGGGCGAGGGATGTAGTAAAGTGGGAACAGTGCATCGGAAAGGAGATACTCGTATCCCAAAACAAAATCCTGTCGTTTCCATTGAAACGTGACTCGATTTAGGAGGAGAAGTCATTGAGCACATAGTATTTCATTGCGACGCAATTTCTGTGTTAATTATTCATGTGAGGGAGCGAGGGATGTAGTAAAGTGGGAACAGTGCATCGGAAAGGAGTTACTCGTATCCCAAAACTAAATCCTGTCGTTTCTATTGAAACGTGACTCGATTTTGGAGAAGAAGTCATTGAGCACATAGTATTTTATAGCGACGCGATTTCTGTGTCAATTATTCATGTGAGGGAGCGAGGGATGTAGTAAATTGGGAACAGTGCATCGAAAAGGAGTTACTCGTATCCCAAAACTAAATCCTGTCGTTTCCATTGAAACGTGACTCGATTTAGGAGGAGAAGTCATTGAGCACATAGTATTTCATAGCGACGCAATTTCTGTGTTAATTATTCATGTGAGGGGGCGAGGGATGTAGTAAAGTGGGAACAGTGCATCGGAAAGGAGATACTCGTATCCCAAAACAAAATCCTGTCGTTTCCATTGAAACGTGACTCGATTTAGGAGGAGAAGTCATTGAGCACATAGTATTTCATAGCGACGCAATTTCTGTGTTAATTATTCATGTGAGGGAGCGAGGGATGTAGTAAAGTGGGAACAGTCCATCGGAAAGGAGTTACTCGTATCCCAAAACTAAATCCTGTCGTTTCTATTGAAACGTGACTCGATTTAGGAGGAGATGTCATTGAGCACATAGTATTTCATAGCGACGCATTTTCTGTGTTAATTATTCATGTGAGGGAGCGGGGGATTTAGTAAAGTGGGAACAGTGCATCGGAAAGAAGATACTCGTATCTCAAAACTAAATCCTGTCGTTTCCATTGAAACGTGACTCGATTTAGGTGGAGAAGTCATTGAGAACATAGTATTTCATAGCGACGCAATTTCTGGGTTAATTATTCATGTGACGGAGCAAGGGATGTAGTAAAGTGGGAACATTGCATCGGAAAGGAGTTACTCGTATCCCAAAACTAAATCCTGTCGTTTCCATTGAAACATGACTCGATTTAGGAGGAGAAGTCATTGAGCACATAATATTTCATAGCGACGCAATTTCTGTGTTAATTATTCATGTGAGGGAGCGAGGGACGTAGTAAAGTGGGAAAATGTGCATTGGAAAGGAGTTACTCGTATCCCAAAACTAAATCCTGTCGTTTCCATTGAAACGTGACTCGATTTAGGAGGAGAAGTCATTGAGCACATAGTATTTCATAGCGACGCAATTTCTGTGTTAATTGTTCATGTGAGGGACCGAGGGATGTAGTAAAGTGGGAACAGTGCATCGGAAAGGAGATACTCGTATCCCAAAACTAAATCCTGTCGTTTCCATTGAAACGTGACTCGGTTTAGAAGAAGAAGTCATTGAGCACATAGTATTTCATAGCGACGCAATTTCTGTGTTAATAATTCATGTGAGGGAGCGAGGGATGTAGTAAAGTGGGAACAGTGCATCGGAAAGGAGATACTCGTATCCCAAAACTCAATCCTGTCGTTTCCATGGAAACGTTACACGATTTAGAAGGAGAAGTCATAGAACCCATAGTATTTCATAGCGACGCAATTTCTGTGTGAAATCGTCAATGTGAGGGAGCGACCGTTGAGGTAAAGAATGATTAGTGCATCGAAAGGAGTTACTCGTATCCCAAAACTAAATCCTATCGTTTCCATTGAAACGTGACTCGATTTAGGAGGAGAAGTCATTGAGCACATAGTATTTCATAGCGACGCAATTTCTGTGTTAATTATTCATGTCAGGGGGCGAGTTATGTAGTAAAGTGGGAACAGAGCATCGGAAAGGAGATACTCGTATCCCAAAACTAAATCCTGTCATTTCCATTGAAACGTGACTCGATTTTGGAGTAGAAGTCATTGAGCACATAGTATTTCATAGCGACGCAATTTCTGTGTTAATTATTCATGTGAGGGAGCGAGGGATGTAGTAAAGTGGGAACAGTGCATCTGAAAGCAGATACTCAAGTCCCAAAACTCAATCCTGTCGTCTCCATAGAAACGTTACACGATTTAGAAGGAGAAGTCATAGAGCACATAGTATTACATAGCGACGCAATTTCTGTGTTAATTCGTCAATGTGAGGGAGCGAGCGTTGAGGTAAAGAATGAATAGTGCATCGGAAAGGAGTTACTCGTATCCCAAAACTAAATCCTGTCGTTTCCATTGAAACGTGACTCGATTTAGGAGGAGAAGTCATAGAACCCATAGTATTTCATAGCGACGAAATTTCTGTGTTAATTATTCATGTGAGGGAGCGAGGGATGTAGTAAAGTGGGAACAGTGCATCGGAAAGGAGTTACTCGTATCCCAAAACTAAATCCTGTCGTTTCTATTGAAACGTGACTCGATTTAGGAGGAGAAGTCATTGAGCACATAGTATTTCATAGCGACGCAATTTCTGTGTTAATTATTCATGTGAGGGAGCGGGGGATGTAGTAAAGTGGGAACAGTGCATCGGAAAGAAGATACTCGTATCTCAAAACTAAATCCTGTCGTTTCCATTGAAACGTGACTCGATTTAGGTGGAGAAGTCATTGAGCACATAGTATTTCATAGCGACGCAATTTCTGGGGTAATTATTCATGTGACGGAGCAAGGGATGTAGTAAAGCGTGAACAGTGCATCGGAAAGGAGTTACTCGTATCCCAAAACTAAATCCTGTCGTTTCCATTGAAACATGACTCGATTTAGGAGGAGAAGTCATTGAGCACATAATATTTCATAGCGACGCAATTTCTGTGTTAATTATTCATGTGAGGGAGCGAGGGACGTAGTAAAGTGGGAAAATGTGCATTGGAAAGGCGTTACTCGTATCCAAAAACTAAATCCTGTCGTTTCCATTGAAACGTGACTCGATTTAGGAGGAGAAGTCATTGAGCACATAGTAATTCATAGCGACGCAATTTCTGTGTTCATTATTCATGTGAGGGACCGAGGGATGTAGTAAAGTGGGAACAGTGCATCGGAAAGGAGATACTCGTATCCCAAAACTAAATCCTGTCGTTTCCATTGAAACGTGACTCGGTTTAGAAGAAGAAGTCATTGAGCACATAGTATTTCATAGCGACGCAATTTCTGTGTTAATTATTCATGTGACGGAGCGAGGGATGTAGTAAAGTGGGAACAGTGCATCGGAAAGGAGATACTCGTATCCCAAAACTCAATCCTGTCGTTTCCATAGAAACGTTACACGATTTAGAAGGAGAAGTCATAGAACCCATAGTATTTCATAGCGACGCAATTTCTGTGTGAATTCGTCAATGTGAGGGAGCGAGCGTTGAGGTAAAGAATGAATAGTGCATCGGAAAGGAGTTACTCGTATCCCAAAACTAAATCCTGTCGTTTCCATTGAAACGTGACTCGATTTAGGAGGAGAAGTCATTGAGCACATAGTATTTCATAGCGACGAAATTTCTGTGTTAATTATTCATGTGAGGGGGCGAGTTATGTAGTAAAGTGGGAACAGAGCATCCGAAAGGAGATACTCGTATCCCAAAACTAAATCCTGTCATTTCCATTGAAACGTGACTCGATTTAGGAGGAGAAATCATTGAGCACATAGTATTTCATATCGACGCAATTTCTGTGTTAATTATTCATGTGAGGGAGCGAGGGATGTAGTAAAGAGGGAACAGTGCATCGGAAAGGAGTTACTCGTGTCCCAAAACTAAATCCTGTCGTTTCCATAGAAACGTTACACGATTTAGAAGGAGAAGTTATAGAACCCATAGTATTACATAGCGACGCAATTTCTGTGTTAAATCGTTAATGTGAGGGAGCAAGCGTTGAGGTAAAGAATGATTAGTGCATCAGAAAGGAGTTACTCGTATCCCAAACTAAATCCTGTCGTTTCCATTGAAACGTGACTCGATTTAGGAGGAGAAGTCATTGAGCACATAGTATTTCATAGCGACGCAATTTCTGTGTTAATTATTCATGTGAGGGAGCGAGGGATGTAGTAAAGTGGGAACAGTGCATCGGAAAGGAGTTACTCGTATCCCGAAACTAAATCCTGTCGTTTCTATTGAAACGTGACTCGATTTAGGAGGAGAAGTCATTGGGCACATAGTATTTTATAGCGACGCGATTTCTGTGTTAATTATTGGTGTGAGGGAGCGAGGGATGTAGTAAAGTGGGAAAAGTGCATCGAAAAGGAGTTACTCGTATCCCAAAACTAAATCCTGTCGTTTCCATTGAAACGTGACTCGATTTAGGAGGAGAAGTCATTGAGCACATAGTATTTCTAGCGACGCAATTTCTGTGTTAATTATTCATGTGAGGGGGCGAGGGATGTAGTAAAGTGGGAACAGTGCATCGGAAAGGAGATACTCGTATCCCAAAACTAAATCCTGTCGTTTCCATTGAAACGTGACTCGATTTAGGAGGAGAAGTCATTGAGCACATAGTATTTCATAGCGACGCAATTTCTGTGTTAATTATTCATGTGGGGGAGCGAGGGATGTAGTAAAGTGGGAACAGTGCATCGGAAAGGAGATACTCATGTCCCAAAACTCAATCCTGTCGTTTCCATAGAAACGTTACACGATTTAGAAGGAGAAGTCATAGAGCACATAGTATTACATAGCGACGCAATTTCTGTGTTAATTCGCAAATGTGAGGGAGCGAGCGTTGAGGTAAAGAATGAATAGTGCATCGGAAAGGAGTTACTCGTATCCCAAAACTAAATCCTGTCGTTTCCATTGAAACGTGACTTGATTTAGGAGGAGAAGTCATAGAACCCATAGTATTTCATAGCGACGAAATTTCTGTGTTAATTATTCACGTGAGGGAGCGAGGGATGTAGTAAAGTGGGAACAGTGCATCGGAAAGGAGTTACTCGTATCCCAAAACTAAACCCTGTCGTTTCTATTGAAACGTGACTCGATTTAGGAGGAGAAGTCATTGAGCGCATAGTATTTCATAGCGACGCAATTTCTGTGTTAATTATTCATGTGAGGGAGCGGGGGATGTAGTAAAGTGGGAACAGTGCATCGGAAAGAAGATACTCGTATCTCAAAACTAAATCCTGTCGTTTCCATTGAAACGTGACTCGATTTAGGTTAAGGAGTCATTGAGCACATAGTATTTCATAGCGACGCAATATCTGGGTTAATTATTCATGTGACGGAGCGAGGGATGTAGTAAAGTGGGAACAGTGCATCGGAAAGGAGTTACTCGTATCCCAAAACTAAATACTGTCGTTCCTATTGAAACGTGACTCGATTTAGGAGGAGAAGTCATTGAGCACATAGTATTTCATAGCGACGCATTTTCTGTGTTAATTATTCATGTGAGGGAGGGAGGGATGTAGTAAAGTGGGAACAGTGCATCGGAAAGGAGATACTCGTATCCCAAAACTAAATCCTGTTGTTTCAATTGAAACGTGACTCGATTTAGGAGGAGATGACATTGAGCACATAGTATTTCATAGCGACGCAATTTCTGTGTTAATTATTCATGTGAGGGAGCGAGGGATGTAGTAAAGTGGGAACAGTGCATCGGAAAGGAGATACTCGTGTCCCAAAACTCAATCCTGTCGTTTCCATAGAAACGTTACACGATTTAGAAGGAGAAGTCATAGAACCCATAGTATTTCATAGCGACGCAATTTCTGTGTTAATTCGTCAATGTGAGGGAGCGAGCGTTGAGGTAAAGAATGAATAGTGCATCGGAAAGGAGTTACACGTATCCCAAAACTAAATCCTGTCGTTTCCATTGAAACGTGACTCGATTTAGGAGGAGAAGTCATTGAGCACATAGTATTTCATAGCGACGCAATTTCTGTGTCAATTATTCATGTGAGGGAGCCAGAGATGTAGTAAAGTGGGTACAGTGCATCAGAAAGGAGATACTCGTGTCCCAAAACTAAATCCTGTCGTTTCCATAGAAACGTTACACGATTTAGAAGGAGAAGTCATAGAACCCATAGTATTTCATAGCGACGCAATTTCTGAGTTAATTCGTCAATGTGAGGGTGCGAGCGTTGAGGTAAAGAATGAATAGTGCATCGGAAACGAGTTACTCGTATCCCAAAACTAAATCCTGTCGTTTCCATTGAAACGTGACTCGATTTAGGAGGAGAAGTCATTGGGCATATAGTATTTCATAGCGACGCAATTTCTGTGTTAATTATTCATGTGAGGGAGCGAGGGATGTAGTAAAGTGGGGACAGTGCATCGGAAAGGAGGTACTCGTGTCCCAAAACTCAATCCTGTCGTTTCCATAGAAACGGTACACGATTTAGGAGGAGAAGTCATAGAACCCATAGTATTTCATAGCGACGCAATTTCTGTGTTAATTCGTCAATGTGAGGGAGCGAGTGTTGAGGTGAAGAGTGAATAGTGCATCGGAAAGTAGTTACTCGTATCTCAAAACTAAATCCTGTCGTTTCCATTAAAACGTGACTCGATTTAGGAGGAGAAGTCATTGAGCTCATAGTATTTCATAGCGACGCAATTTCTGTGTTAATTATTCATGTGAGGAAGCGAGGGATGTGGTAAAGTGGGAACAGTGCATCGGAAAGGAGATACTCGTGTCCCAAAACTAAATCCTGTCGTTTCCATTGAAACGTGACTCGATTTAGGAGGAGAAGTCATTGAGCACATAGTATTTCATAGCGACGAAATTTCTGTGTTAATTATTCATGTGAGGGAGCGAAGGATGTAATAAAGTGGGAACAGTGCATCGGAAAGGATATACTCGTGTCCCAAAACTAAATCCTGTCGTTTCCATTGAAACGTGACTCGATTTAGGAGGAGAAGTCATTGAGCACATAGTATTTCATAGCGACGCAATTTCTGTGTTAATTATTCATGTGAGGGAGAGAGGGATGTAGTAAAGTGGGAACAGTGCATCGGAAAGAAGATACTCGTGTCCCAAAACTCAATCTTGTCGTTTCCATAGAAACGTTACACGATTTAGAAGGAGAAGTCATAGAACCCATAGTATTTCATAGCGACGCATTTTCTGTGTTAATTCGTCAATGTGAGGGAGCGAGCGTTGAGGAAAAGAATGAATAGTGCATCGGAAAGGAGATACTCGTATCCCAAAACTAAATCCTGTCGTTTCCATTGAAACGTGACTCCATTTAGGACGAGAAGTCATTGAGCACATAGTATTTCATAGCGACGCAATTTTTGTGTTAATTATTCATGTGAGGGAGCGAGGGATATAGTAAAGTGGGAACAGTGCATCGGAAAGGAGATACTCGTGTCCCAAAACTCAATCCTGTCGTTTCCATTGAAACGTTACTCGATTTAGGAGGAGAGGTCATTGAGCACATAGTATTTCATAGCGACGCAATTTCTGTGTTAATTATTCATGTGAGGGAGCGAGGGATGTAGTAAAGTGGGAACAGTGTATCGGAAAGGAGATACTCGTGTCCCAAAACTAAATACTGTCGTTTCCATTGAAACGTGACTCGATTTAGGAGGAGAAGTCATTGAGCACATAGTATTTCATAGCGACGCAATTTCTGTGTTAATTATTCATGTGAGGGAGCGAGGGATGTAGTAAAGTGGGAACAGTGCATCGGAAAGGAGATACTCGTGTCCCAAAACTAAATACTGTCGTTTCCATAGAAACGTTACACGATTTAGAAGGAGAAGTCATAGAACCCATAGTATTTCATAGCGACGCAATTTCTGTGTTATTTCGTCAATGTGAGGGAGCGAGCGTTGAGGTAAAGATTGAATAGTGCATCAGAAAGGAGTTACTCGTATCCCAAAACTAAATCCTGTCGTTTCCATTGAAACGTGACTCGATTTAGGAGGAGAAGTCATTGAGCACATAGTATTTCATAGCGACGCAATTTCTGTGTTAATTATTCATGTGGGGGAGCGAGGGATGTAGTAAAGTGGGAACAGTGCATCGGAAAGGAGATACTCATGTCACAAAACTAAATCCTGTCGTTTCCATAGAAGCGTTACACGATTTAGAAGGAGAAGTCATAGAACCCATAGTATTTCATAGCGACGCAATTTCTGTGTTAATTCGTCAATGTGAGGGAGCGAGCGTTGAGGTACAGAGTGAATAGTGCATCGGAAAGGAGTTACTCGTATCCCAAAACTAAATCCTGTCGTTTCCATTGAAACGTGACTCGATTTAGGAGGAGAAGTCATTGAGCACATAGTATTTCATAGCGACGCAATATCTGTGTTAATTATTCATGTGAGGGACCGAGGGATGTAGTAAAGTGGGAACAGTGCATCGGAACGGAGATACTGGTGTCCCAAAACTAAATCCTGTCGTTTCCATTGAAACGTGACTCGTTAGGAGGAGAAGTCATTGAGCACATAGTATTTCATAGCGACGCTATTTCTGTGTTAATTATTCATGTGAGCGAGCGAGGGATGTAGTAAAGTGGGAACAGTGCATCGGAAAGGAGTTACTCGTGTCCCAAAACTAAATCCTGTCGTTTCCATAGAAACGTTACACGATTTAGAAGTAGAAGTCATAGAACCCATAGTATTACATAGCGACGCAATTTCTGTGTTAATTCGTTAATGTGAGGGAGCGAGCGTTGAGGTAAAGAATGATTAGTGCATCAGAAAGGAGTTACTCGTATCCCAAAACTAAATCCTGTCGTTTCCATTGAAACGTGACTCGATTTAGAAGGAGAAGTCATTGAGCACATAGTATTTCATAGCGACGCAATTTCTGTGTTAATTATTCATGTGAGGGAGCGAGGGATGTAGTAAAGTGGGAACAGTGCATCGGAAAGGAGTTACTCGTATCCCAAAACTAAATCCTGTCGTTTCTATTGAAACGTGACTCGATTTAGGAGGAGAAGTCATTGAGCACATAGTATTTTATAGCGACGCAATTTCTGTGTTAATTATTCATGTGAGGGAGCGAGGGATGTAGTAAAGTGGGAACAGTGCATCGAAAAGGAGTTACTCGTATCCCAAAACTAAATCCTGTCGTTTCCATTGAAACGTGACTCGATTTAGGAGGAGAAGTCATTGAGCACATAGTATTTCATAGCGACGCAATTTCTGTGTTAATTATTCATGTGAGGGGGCGAGGGATGTAGTAAAGTGGGAACAGTGCATCGGAAAGGAGATACTCGTATCCCAAAACTAAATCCTGTCGTTTCCATTGAAACGTGACTCGATTTAGGAGGAGAAGTCATTGAGCACATAGTATTTCATAGCGACGCAATTTCTGTGTTAATTATTCATGTGAGGGAGCGAGAGATGTAGTAAAGTGGGAACAGTGCATCGGAAAGGAGATACTCATGTCCCAAAACTCAATCCTGTCGTTTCCATAGATACGTTACACGATTTAGAAGGAGAAGTCATAGAGCACATAGTATTACATAGCGACGCAATGTCTGTGTTAATTCGTCAATGTGAGGGAGCGAGCGTTGAGGTAAAGAATGAATAGTGCATCGGAAACGAGTTACTCGTATCCCAAAACTAAATCCTGTCGTTTCCATTGAAACGTGACTCGATTTAGGAGGAGAAGTCATTGAGCTCATAGTATTTTATAGCGACGCAATTTCTATGTTAATTATTCATGTGAGGAAGCGAGGGATGTAGTAAAGTCGGAACAGTGCATCGGAAAGGAGATACTCGTGTCCCAAAACTAAATCCTGTCGTTTCCATTGAAACGTGACTCGATTTAGGAGGAGAAGTCATTGAGCACATAGTATTTCATAGCGACGAAATTTCTGTGTTAATTATTCATGTGAGGGAGCGAAGGATGTAGTAAAGTGGGAACTGTGCATCGGAAAGGAGATACTCGTGTCCCAAAACTAAATCCTGTCGTTTCCATTGAAACGTGACTCGATTTAGGAGGAGAAGTCATTGAGCACATAGTATTTCATAGCGACGCAATTTCTGTGTTAATTATTCATGTGAGGGAGAGAGGGATGTAGTAAAGTGGGAACAGTGCATCGGAAAGAAGATACTCGTGTCCCAATCTCAATCCTGTCGTTTCCATAGAAACGTTACACGATTTAGAAGGAGAAGTCATAGAACCCATAGTATTTCATTGCGACGCAATTTCTGTGTTAATTCGGCAATGTGAGGGAGCGAGCGTTGAGGAAAAGAATGAATACTGCACCGGAAAGGAGATACTCGTATCCCAAAACTAAATCCTGTCGTTTCCATTGAAACGTGACTCGATTTAGGAGGAGAAGTCATTGAGCTCATAGTATTTCATAGCGACGCAATTTCTGTGTTAATTATTCATTGAGGGAGCGAGGGATGTAGTAAAGTGGGAACAGTGCATCGGAAAGGAGATACTCGTGTCCCAAAACTAAATCCTGTCGTTTCCATTGAAACGTGACTCGATTTAGGAGGAGAAGTCATTGAGCTCATAGTATTTCATAGCGACGCAATTTCTGTGTTAATTATTCATGTGAGGAAGCGAGGGATGTAGTACAGTGTGGACAGTGCATCGGAAAGGAGATACTCGTGTCCCAAAACTAAATCCTGTCGTTTCCATTGAAACGTGACTCGATTTAGGAGGAGAAGTCATTGAGCACATAGTATTTCATAGCGACGCAATTTCTGTGTTAATTATTCATGTGAGGGAGCGAGGGATGTAGTAAAGTGGGAACAGTGCATCGGAAAGGAGATACTCGTGTCCCAAAACTCAATCCTGTCGTTTCCATAGAAACGTTACACGATTTAGAAGGAGAAGTCATAGAACCCATAGTATTTCATAGCGACGCAATTTCTGTGTTAATTCGTCAATGTGAGGGAGCGAGCGTTGAGGAAAAGAATGAATAGTGCATCGGAAAGGAGATACTCGTATCCCAAAACTAAATCCTGTCGTTTCCATTGAAACGTGACTCGATTTAGGACGAGAAGTCATTGAGCACATAGTATTTCATAGCGACGCAATTTTTGTGTAAATTATTCATGTGAGGGAGCGAGGGATGTAGTAAAGTGGGAACAGTGCATCCGAAAGGAGATACTCGTGTCCCAAAACTCAATCCTGTCGTTTCCATAGAAACGTTACACGATTTAGAAGGAGAAGTCATAGAACCCATAGTATTTCATAGCGACGCAATTTCTGTGTTAATTCGTCAATGTGAGGGACCGAGCGATGAGGTAAAGAATGAATAGTGCATCGGAAATGAGTTACTCGTATCCCAAAACTAAATCCAGTCGTTTCCATTGAAACGTGACTCGATTTAGGAGGAGAGGTCATTGAGCACATAGTATTTCATAGCGACGCAATTTCTGTTTTAATTAGTCATGTGAGGGAGCGAGGGATGTAGTAAAGTGGGAACAGTGCATCAGAAAGGAGATACTCGTGTCCCAAAACTAAATCCTGTCGTTTCCATTGAAACGTGACTCGATTTAGGAGGAGAAGTCATTGAGCACATAGTATTTCATAGCGACGCAATTTCTGTGTTAATTATTCATGTGATGGAGCGAGGGATGTAGTAAAGTGGGAACAGTGCATCGGAAAGGAGATACTCGTGTCCCAAAACTCAATCCTGTCGTTTCCATAGAAACGTTACACGATATAGAAGGAGAAGTCATAGAACCCATTGTATTTCATAGCGACGCAATTCTGTGTTAATTCGCAAATGTGAGGGAGCGAGCGTTGTGGAAAAGAATGAATAGTGCATCGGAAAGGAGATACTCGTATCCCAAAACTAAATCCTGTCGTTTCCATTGAAACGTGACTCGATTTAGGACGAGAAGTCATTGAGCACATAGTATTTCATAGCGACGCAATATTTGTGTTAATTATTCATGTGAGGGAGCGAGGGATGTAGTAAAGTGGGAACAGTGCATCGGAAAGGAGATACTCGTGTCCCAAAACTCAATCCTGTCGTTTCCATAGAAACGTTACACGATTTAGAAGAGAAGTCATAGAACCCATAGTATTTCATAGCGACGCAATTTCTGTGTTATTTCGTCAATGTGAGGGAGCGAGCGTTGAGGTAAAGAATGAATAGTGCATCGGAAAGGACTTACTCGTATCCCAAAACTAAATCCTGTCGTTTCCATTAAAACGTGACTCGATTTAGGAGGAGAGGTCATTGAGCACATAGTATTTCATAGCGACGCAATTTCTGTGTTAATTATTCATGGGAGGGAGCGAGGGATGTAGTAAAGTGGGAACAGTGCATCGGAAAGGAGATACTCGTGTCCCAAAACTAAATCCTGTCGTTTCCATTGAAACGTGACTCGATTTAGGAGGAGAAGTCATTGAGCACATAGTTTTTCATAGTGACGCAATTTCTGTGTTAATTATTCATGTGATGGAGCGAGGGATGTAGTAAAGTGGGAACAGTGCATCGGAAATTAGATACTCGTGTCCCAAAACTAATTCATGTCGTTTCCATTGAAACGTGACTCGAATTAGGAGGAGAAGTCATTGAGCACATAATATTTCATAGCGACGCAATTTCTGTGTTAATTATTCATGTGAGGGAGCTAGGGATGTAGTAAAGTGGGAACAGTGCATCGGAAAGGAGATACTCGTGTCCCAAAACTCAATCCTGTCGTTTCCATAGAAACGTTACACGATTTAGAAGGAGAAGTCATAGAAACCATAGTATTTCATAGCGACGCAATTTCTGTGTTAATTCGTCAATGTGAGGGAGCGAGCGTTGAGGTAAAGAATAAATAGTGAATCGGAAAGGAGTTACTCGTATGCCAAAACTAAATCCTGTCGTTTCCATTCAAACGTGACTCGATTTAGGAGGAGAAGTCATTGAGCACATAGTATATCATACCGACGCTATTTCTGTGTTAATTATTCATGTGAGGGAGCGAGGGATGTAGTAAAGTGGGAACAGTGCATCCGAAAGGAGATACTCGTGTCCCAAAACTAAATCCTGTCGTTTCCATAGAAACGTTACACGATTTAGGAGGAGAATTCATAGAACCCATAGTATTTCATAGCGACGCAATTTCTGTGTTTATTCGTCAATGTGAGGGAGCGAGCGTTAAGGTAAGGAATGAATAGTGCATCGGAAAGGAGTTACTCGTATCCCAAAACTAAATCCTGTCGTTTCCATTGAAACGTGACTCGATTTAGGAGGAGAAGTCATTGAGCACATAGTATTTCATAGCGACGCAATTTCTGTGTTAATTATTCATGTGAGGGAGCCAGGGATGTAGTAAAGTGGGAACAGTGCTTTGGAAAGGAGATACTCGTGTCCCAAAACTCAATCCTGTCGTTTCCATAGAAACGTTACACGATTTAGAAGGAAAAGTCATAGAACCCATAGTATTTCATAGCGACGCAATTTCTGTGTTAATTCGTCAATGTGAGGGAGCGAGCGTTGAGGTAAAGAATGAATAGTGCATCGGAAAGGAGTTACTCGTATCCCAACACTAAATCCTTTCGTTTCCATTAAAACGTGACTCGATTTAGGAGGAGAAGTCATTGAGCACATAGTATTTCATAGCGACGCAATTTCTGTGTTAATTATTCATGTGAGGGAGCGAGGGATGTAGTAAAGTGGGAACAGTGCATCGGAAAGGAGATACTCGTGTCACAAAACTAAATCCTGTCGTTTCCATAGAAGCGTTACACGATTTAGAAAGAGAAGTCATAGAACCCATAGTATTTCATAGCGACGCAATTTCTGTGTTAATTCGTCAATGTGAGTGAGCGAGCGTTGAGGTAAAGAATGAATAGTGCATCGGAAAGGAGTTACTCGTATCCCAAAACTAAATCCTGTCGTTTCCATAGAAACGTGACTCGATTTAGGAGGAGAAGACATTGAGCACATAGTATTTCATAGCGACGCAATTTCTGTGTTAATTATTCATGTGAGGGAGCGAGGGATGTAGTAAAGTGGGAACAGTGCATCGGAAAGGAGTTACTCGTGTCCCAAAACTAAATCCTGTCGTTTCCATTGAAACGTGACTCGATTTAGGAGGAGAAGTCATTGAGCACATAGTATTTCATAGCGACGCAATTTTGGTGTTAATTATTCATGTGAGGGAGCGAGGGATGTAGTAAAGTGGGAACAGTGCATCGGAAAGGAGATACTCGTGTCCCAAAACTCAATCCTGTCGTTTCCATAGAAACGTTACACGATTTAGAAGGAGAAGTCATAGAACCCATAGTATTTCATAGCGACGCAATTTCTGTGTTAATTCGTCAATGTGAGGGAGCGAGCGTTGAGGTAAAGAATGAATAGTGCATCGGAAAGGAGTTACTCGCATCCCAAAACTAAATCCTGCCGTTTCCATTGAAACGTGACTCGATTTAGGAGGAGAAGTTATTGAGCACATAGTATTTCATAGCGACGCAATTTCTGTGTTAATTATTCATGTGAGGGAGCGAGGGATGTAGTAAAGTGGGAACAGTGCATCGGAAAGTAGATACTCGTGTCCCAAAACTAAATCCTGTAGTTTCCATAGAAACGTGACACGATTTAGGAGGAGAAGTCATTGAGCACATAGTATTTCATAGCGACGTAATTTCTGTGTTAATTATTCATGTGAGGGAGCGAGGGATGTCGTAAAGTGGGAACAGTGCATCGGAAAGGAGATACTCGTGTCCCAAAACTAAATCCTGTCGTTCCATAGAAACGTTACACGATTTAGAGGGAGAAGTAATAGAACCCATAGTATTTCATAGCGACGCAATTTCTGTGTTAATTCGTTAGTGTGAGGGAGCGAGCGTTGAGGTGAAGAATGAATAGTGCAACGGAAAGGAGTTACTCGTGTCCCAAAACTAAATCCTGTCGTTTCCATTGAAACGTGACACGATTTAGGAGGAGAAGTCATTGAGCACATAGTATTTCATAGCGACGCAATTTCTGTGTTAATTATTCATTTGAGGGAGCGAGGGATGTGGTAAAGTGGGAACAGTGCATCGGAAAGGAGATATTCGTGTACCAACACTAAATCCTGTCGTTTCCATAGAAACGTGACTCGATTTAGGAGGAGAAGTTATTGAGCACATAATATTTCATAGCGACGCAATTTTTGTGTTAATTATTCATGTGAGGGAGCGAGGGATATAGTAAAGTGGGAACAGTGCATCGGACAGGAGATACTCGTGTCCAAAACCCAATCCTGTCGTTTCCATAGAAACATTACACGATTTAGAAGGAGAAGTCATAGAACCCATAGTATTTCATAACGACGCAATTTCTGTGTAATTCGTCAATGTGAGGGAGCGAGCGTTGAGGTAAAGAATAAATAGTGCATGGGAAAGGAGTTACTCGTATCCCAAAACTAAATCCTGTCGTTTCCATTGAAACGTGACTCGATTTAGGAGGAGAAGTCATTGAGCACATAGTATTTCATACCGACGCAATTTCTGTGTTAATTATTCATGTGAGGGAGCGAGGGATGTAGTAAAGTGGGAACAGTGCATCGGAAAGGAGATACTCGTGTCCCAAAACTAAATCCTGTCGTTTCCATAGAAACGTTACACGGTTTAGAAGGAGAAGTCATAGAACCCATAGTATTTCATAGCGACGCAATTTCTGTGTTAATTCGTCAATGTGAGGGAGCGAGCGTTGAGGTAAAGAATGAATAGTGCATCGGATAGGAGTTACTCCTATCCCAAAACTAAATCCTGTCGTTTCCATTGAAACGTGACTCGATTTAGGAGGAGAAGTCATTGAGCACATAGTATTTCATAGCGACGCAATTTCTGTGTTAATTATTCATGTGAGGGAGCGAGGGATGTAGTAAAGTGGGAACAGTGCATCGGAAAAGAGATACTCGTGTCCCAAAACTAAATCCTGTCGTTTCCATTGAAACGTGACTCGATTTAGGAGGAGAAGTTGTTGAGCACATAATACTTCATAGCGACGCAATTGTTGTGTTAATTATTTATGTGAGGGAGCGAGGGATGTAGTAAAGTGGGAACAGTGCATCGGAAAGGAGATACTCGTGTCCCAAAGCTCAATCCTGTCATTTCCATAGAAACGTTACACGATTTAGAAGGAGAAGTCATAGAACCCATAGTATTTCATAGCGAAGCAATTTCTGTGTTAATTCGTCAATGTGAGGGAGCCAGCGTTGAGGTAAAGAATAAATAGTGCATCGGAAAGGCGTTACTCGTATCCCAAAACTAAATCCTGTCGTTTCCATTGAAACGTGACTCGATTTAGGAGGAGAAGTCATTGAGCACATAGTATTTCATACCGACGCAATTTCTGTGTTAATTATTCATGTGAGGGAGCGAGGGATGTAGTAAAGTGGGAACAGTGCATCGGAAAGGAGATACTCGTGTCCCAAAACTAAATCCTGTCGTTTCCATAGAAACGTTACACGATTTAGAAGGAGAAGTCATAGAACCCACAGTATTTCATAGCGACGCAATTTCTGTGTTAATTCGTCAATGTGAGAAAGCGAGCGTTGAGGTTAAGAATGAAAAGTGCATCGGAAAGGAGTTACTCGTATCCCAAAACTAAATCGTGTCGTTTCCATTGAAACGTGACTCGATTTAGGAGGAGAAGTCATTGAGCACATAGTATTTCATAGCGACGCAATTTCTGTGTCAATTATTCATGTGAGGGAGCGAGGGATGTAGTAAAGTGGGAACAGTGCATCGGAAAGGAGACACTTGTGTCCCAAAACTAAATCCTGTCGTTTCCATTGAAACGTGACTCGATTTAGGAGTAGAAGTCATTGAGCACATAGTATTTCATAGCGACGCAATTTTTGTGTTAATTATTCATGTGAGGGAGCGAGGGATGTAGTAAAGTGGGAACAGTGCATCGGAATGGAGATACTCGTGTCACAAAACTAAATCCTGTCGTTTCCATAGAAGCGTTACACGATTTAGAAAGAGAAGTCATAGAACCCATAGTATTTCATAGCGACGCAATTTCTGTGTTAATTCGTCAATGTGAGGAAGCGAGCGTTGAGGTACAGAGCGAATAAGGCATCGGAAAGGAGTTACTCGTATCCCAAAACTAAATTCTGTCGTTTCCATTGAAACGTGACTCGATTTAGGAGGAGAAGTCATTGAGCACATAGTATTTCATAGCGACGCAATTTCTGTGTTAATTATTCATGTGAGGGAGCGAGGGATGTAGTAAAGTGGGAACAGTGCATCGGAAAAGAGATACTCGTGTCCCAAAACTAAATCCTGTCGTTTCCATTGAAACGTGACTCGATTTAGGAGGAGAAGTTGTTGAGCACATAATACTTCATAGCGACGCAATTGTTGTGTTAATTATTTATGTGAGGGAGCGAGGGATGTAGTAAAGTGGGAACAGTGCATCGGAAAGGAGATACTCGTGTCCCAAAACTCAATCCTGTCATTTCCATAGAAACGTTACACGATTTAGAAGGAGAAGTCATAGAACCCATAGTATTTCATAGCGAAGCAATTTCTGTGTTAATTCGTCAATGTGAGGGAGCCAGCGTTGAGGTAAAGAATAAATAGTGCATCGGAAAGGCGTTACTCGTATCCCAAAACTAAATCCTGTCGTTTCCATTGAAACGTGACTCGATTTAGGAGGAGAAGTCATTGAGCACATAGTATTTCATACCGACGCAATTTCTGTGTTAATTATTCATGTGAGGGAGCGAGGGATGTAGTAAAGTGGGAACAGTGCATCGGAAAGGAGATACTCGTGTCCCAAAACTAAATCCTGTCGTTTCCATAGAAACGTTACACGATTTAGAAGGAGAAGTCATAGAACCCACAGTATTTCATAGCGACGCAATTTCTGTGTTAATTCGTCAATGTGAGAAAGCGAGCGTTGAGGTTAAGAATGAAAAGTGCATCGGAAAGGAGTTACTCGTATCCCAAAACTAAATCCTGTCGTTTCCATTGAAACGTGACTCGATTTAGGAGGAGAAGTCATTGAGCACATAGTACTTCATAGCGACGCAATTTCTGTGTCAATTATTCATGTGAGGGAGCGAGGGATGTAGTAAAGTGGGAACAGTGCATCGGAAAGGAGACACTTGTGTCCCAAAACTAAATCCTGTCGTTTCCATTGAAACGTGACTCGATTTAGGAGTAGAAGTCATTGAGCACATAGTATTTCATAGCGACGCAATTTTTGTGTTAATTATTCATGTGAGGGAGCGAGGGATGTAGTAAAGTGGGAACAGTGCATCGGAAAGGAGATACTCGTGTCACAAAACTAAATCTTGTCGTTTCCATAGAAGCGTTACACGATTTAGAAAGAGAAGTCATAGAACCCATAGTATTTCATAGCGACGCAATTTCTGTGTTAATTCGTCAATGTGAGGAAGCGAGCGTTGAGGTACAGAGCGAATAAGGCATCGGAAAGGAGTTACTCGTATCCCAAAACTAAATTCTGTCGTTTCCATTGAAACGTGACTCGATTTAGGAGGAGAAGTCTTTGAGCACATAGTATTTCATAGCGACGCAATTTCTGTGTTAATTATTCATGTGAGGGAGCGAGGGATGTAGTAAAGTGGGAACAGTGCATCGGAAAGGAGTTACTCGTGTCCCAAAACTAAATCTTGTCGTTTCCATTGAAACGTGACTCGATTTAGGAGGAGAAGTCATTGAGAACATAGTATTTCATAGCGACGCAATTTCTGTGTTAATAATTCATGTGAGGGAGCGAGGGATGTAGTAAAGTGGGAACAGTGCATCGGAAAGGAGATACTCATGTCCCAAAACTCAATCCTGTCATTTCCATAGAAACGTTACACGATTTAGAAGGAGAAGTCATAGAACCCATAGTATTTCATAGCGACGCAATTTCTGTGTTAATTCGTCAATGTGAGGGAGCCAGCGTTGAGGTAAAGAATAAATAGTGCATCGGAAAGGAGTTACTCGTATCCCAAAACTAAATCCTGTCGTTTCCATTGAAACGTGACTCGATTTAGGAGGAGAAGTCATTGAGCACATAGTATTTCATACCGACGCAATTTCTGTGTTAATTATTCATGTGAGGGAGCGAGGGATGTAGTAAAGTGGGAACAGTGCATCGGAAAGGAGATACTCGTGTCCCAAAACTAAATCCTGTCGTTTCCATAGAAACGTTACACGATTTAGAAGGAGAAGTCATAGAACCCACAGTATTTCATAGCGACGCAATTTCTGTGTTAATTCGTCAATGTGATAAAGCGAGCGTTGAGGTAAAGAATGAAAAGTGCATCGGAAAGGAGTTACTCGTATCCCAAAAATAAATCCTGTCATTTCCATTGAAACGTGACTCGATTTATGAGGAGAAGTCATTCAGCACATAGAATTTCATAGCGACGCAATGTCTGTGTTAATTACTCATGTGAGGGAGCGAGGGATGTAGTAGAGTGGGAACAGTGTATCGGCAAGGAGATACTCGTGTCCCAAAACTAAATCCTGTCGTTTCCATTGAAACGTGACTCGATTTAGGAGTAGAAGTCATTGAGCACATAGTATTTCATAGCGACGCAATATCTGTGTTAATTATTCATGTGAGGGAGCGAGGGATGTAGTAAAGTGGGAACAGTGCATCGGAAAGGAGATACTCGTGTCCCAAAACTAATTCCTGTCGTTTCCATAGAAACGTTACACGATTTAGAAGGAGAAGTCATAGAACCCATAGTATTTCATAGCGACGCAATTTCTGTGTTAATTCGTCAATGTGAGGGAGCGAGCGTTGACGTAGAGAATGAATAGTGCATCGGAAAGGAGTTACCCGTATCCCAAAACTAAATCCTGTCGTTTCCATTGAAACGTGACTCGATTTAGGAGGAGAAGTCATTGAGCACATAGTATTTCATAGCGACGCCATTTCTGTGTTAATTATTCATGTGAGGGAGCGAGGGATGTAGTAAAGTGGGAACAGTGCATCTGAAAGGAGATACTCGTGTCCCAAAACTAAATCTTGTCGTTTCCATTGAAACGTGACTCGATTTAGGAGGAGAACTCACTGAGCACATAGTATTTCATAGCGACGCAATTTCTGTGTCAATTATTCATGTGAGGGAGCGAGGGATGTAGTAAAGTGGGAATAGTGCATCGGAAAGGAGATACTCGTGTCCCAAAACTAAATCCTGTCGTTACCATAGAAACGTTACAAGATTTAGAAGGAGAAGTTATAGAACCCATAGTATTTCATAGCGACGCAATTTCTGTGTTAATTCGTCAATGTGAGGGAGCGAGCGTTGAGGTAAAGAATGAATAGTGCATCGGGAAGGAGTTACTCGTATCCCAAAACTAAATCCTGTCGTTTCCATAGAAACGTGACTCGATTTAGGAGGAAAAGTCATTGAGCACATAGTATTTCATAGCGACGCAATTTCTGTGTCAATTATTCATGTGAGGGAGCGAGGGATGTAGTAAAGAGGGAACAGTGCATCGGAAAGGAGATACTCGTGTCCCAAAACTAAATCCTGTCGTTTCCATAGAAACGTTACAAGATTTAGAAGGAGAAGTTATAGAACCCATAGTATTTCATAGCGACGCAATTTCTGTGTTAATTCGTCAATGTGAGGGAGCGTGCGTTGAGGTAAAGAATGAATAGTGCATCGGGAAGGAGTTACTCGTATCCCAAAACTAAATCCTGTCGTTTAAATAGAAACGTGACTCGATTTAGGAGGAAAAGTCATTGAGCACATAGTATTTCATAGCGACGCAATTTCTGTGTCAATTATTCATGTGAGGGAGCGAGGGATGTAGTAAAGTGGGAACAGTGCATCGGAAAGGAGACACTTGTGTCCCAAAACTAAATCCTGTCGTTTCCATTGAAACGTGACTCGATTTAGGAGTAGAAGTCATTGAGCACATAGTATTTCATAGCGACGCAATTTTTGTGTTAATTATTCATGTGAGGGAGCGAGGGATG
The DNA here is from genome assembly GCF_021461385.2 of Schistocerca piceifrons. Classification (NCBI taxonomy): domain Eukaryota; kingdom Metazoa; phylum Arthropoda; class Insecta; order Orthoptera; family Acrididae; genus Schistocerca; species Schistocerca piceifrons. Next base: position 6,288,757 of record NC_060142.1, read on the forward strand.
TAGTAAAGTGGGAACAGTGCATCGGAAAGGAGATACTCGTGTCACAAAACTAAATCCTGTCGTTTCCATAGAAGCGTTACACGATTTAGAAAGAGAAGTCATAGAACCCATAGTATTTCATAGCGACGCAATTTCTGTGTTAATTCGTCAATGTGAGGAAGCGAGCGTTGAGGTAAAGAGCGAATAAGGCATCGGAAAGGAGTTACTCGTATCCCAAAACTAAATTCTGTCGTTTCCATTGAAACGTGACTCGATTTAGGAGGAGAAGTCTTTGAGCACATAGTATTTCATAGCGACGCAATTTCTGTGTTAATTATTCATGTGAGGGAGCGAGGGATGTAGTAAAGTGGGAACAGTGCATCGGAAAGGAGTTACTCGTGTCCCAAAACTAAATCTTGTCGTTTCCATTGAAACGTGACTCGATTTAGGAGGAGAAGTCATTGAGAACATAGTATTTCATAGCGACGCAATTTCTGTGTTAATAATTCATGTGAGGGAGCGAGGGATGTAGTAAAGTGGGAACAGTGCATCGGAAAGGAGATACTCATGTCCCAAAACTAAATCCTGTCGTTTCCATAGAAACGTTACACGATTTAGAAGGAGAAGTTATAGAACACATAGTATTTCATAGCGACGCAATTTCTGTGTTAATTCGTCAATGTGAGTGAGCGAGCGTTGAGGTAAAGAATGAATAGTGCATCGGAAAGGAGTTACTCGTATCCCAAAACTAAATCCTGTCGTTTCCATAGAAACGTGACTCGATTTAGGAGGAGAAGTCATTGAGCACATAGTATTTCATAGCGACGCAATTTCTGTGTTAATTATTCATGTGAGGGAGCGAGGGATGTAGTAAAGTGGGAACAGTGCATCGGAAAGGAGTTACTCGTGTCCCAAAACTAAATCCTGTCGTTTCCATTGAAACGTGACTCGATTTAGGAGGAGAAGTCATTGAGCACATAGTATTTCATAGCGACGCAATTTTGGTGTTAATTATTCATGTGAGGGAGCGAGGGATGTAGTAAAGTGGGAACAGTGCATCGGAAAGGAGATACTCGTGTCCCAAAACTAAATCCTGTCGTTTCCATAGAAACGTGACTCGATTTAGGAGAAAAGTCATTGAGCACATAGTATTTCATAGCGACGCAATTTCTGTGTCAATTATTCATGTGAGGGAGCGAGGGATGTAGTAAAGTGGGAACAGTGCATCGGAAAGGAGATACTTGTGTCCCAAAACTAAATCCTGTCGTTTCCATTGAAACGTGACTCGATTTAGGAGTAGAAGTCATTGAGCACATAGTATTTCATAGCGACGCAATTTTTGTGTTAATTATTCATGTGAGGGAGCGAGGGATGTAGTAAAGTGGGAACAGTGCATCGGAAAGGAGATACTCGTGTCCCAAAACTCAATCCTGTCGTTTCCATAGAAACGTTACACGATTTAGAAGGAGAAGTCATAGAACCCATAGTAAATCATAGCGACGCAATTTCTGTGTTAATTCGTCAATGTGACCGAGCGAGCGGTGAGGTAAAGAATGAATAGTGCATCGGAAAGGAGTTACCCGTATCCCAAAACTAAATCCTGTCGTTTCCATTGAAACGTGACTCGATTTAGGTAGAGAAGTCATTGAGTACATAGTATTTCATATCGACGCAATTTCTGTGTTAATTATTCATGTGAGGGAGCGAGGGATGTAGTAAAGTGGAAACAGTGCATCGGAAAGGAGATACTCGTGTCCCAAAACTAAATCCTGTCGTTTCCATAGAAGCGTTACACGATTTAGAAGGAGAAGTCATAGAACCCATAGTATTTCATAGCGACGCAATTTCTGTGTTAATTCGTCAATGTGAGGGAGCGAGCGTTGAGGTAAAGAATGAATAGTGCATCGGAAAGGAGATACTCATATCCCAAAACTAAATCCTGTCGTTTCCATTGAAACGTGACTCGATTTCGGAGGAGAGGTCATTGAGCACATAGTATTTCATAGCGACGCAATTTCAGTGTTAATTATTCATGTGAGGGAGCGAGGGATGTAGTAAAGTGGGAACAGTGTATCGGAAAGGAGATACTCGTGTCCCAAAACTAAATCCTGTCGTTTCCACTGAAACGTGACTCGATTTAGGAGGAGAAGTCATTGAGCACATATTACTTCATAGCGACGCAATTTCTGTGTTAATTATTCATGTGAGGGAGCGAGGGATGTAGTAAAGTGGGAACAGTGCATCGGAAAGGAGATACTCGTGTCCCAAAACTAAATCCTGTCGTTTCCATTGAAACGTGACTCGATTTAGGAGGAGAAGTCATTGAGCACATAGTATGTCATAGCGACGCAATTTCTGTGTTAATTATTCATGTGAGGGAGCGAGGGATGTAGTAAAGTGGGAACAGTGCATCGGAAAGGATTTACTCGTATCCCAAAACTAAATCCTGTCGTTTCTATTGAAACGTGACTCGATTTAGGAGGAGAAGTCATTGAGCACATAGTATTTTATAGCGACGCAATTTCTGTGATAATTATTCATGTGAGGGAGCGAGGGATGTAGTAAAGTGGGAACAGTGCATCGAAAAGGAGTTACTCGTATCCCAAAACTAAATCCTGTCGTTTCCATTGAAACGTCACTCGATTTAGGAGGAGAAGTCATTGAGCACATAGTATTTCATAGCGACGCAATTTCTGTGTTAATTATTAATGTGAGGGGGCGAGGGATGTAGTAAAGTGGGAACAGTGCATCGGAAAGGAGATACTCGTATCCTAAAACTAAATCCTGTCGTTTCCATTGAAACGTGACTTAATTTAGGAGGAGATGTCATTGAGCACATATATTTCATAGCGACGCAATTTCTGTGTTAATTATTCATGTGAGGGAGCGAGGGATGTAGTAAAGTGGGAACAGTGCATCGGAAAGGAGATACTCATGTCCCAAAACTCAATCCTGTCGTTCCCATAGAAACGTTACACGATTTAGAAGGAGAAGTCATAGAGCACATAGTATTATATAGCGACGCAATTTCTGTGTTAATTCGTCAATGTGAGGGAGCGAGCGTTGAGGTAAAGAATGAATAGTGCATCGGAAACGAGTTACTCGTATCCCAAAACTAAATCCTGTCGTTTCCATTGAAACGTGACTCGATTTAGGAGGAGAAGTCATTGAGCTCATAGTATTTCATAGCGACGCAATTTCTGTGTTAATTATTCATGTGAGGAAGCGAGGGATGTAGTAAAGTCGGAACAGTGCATCGGAAAGGAGATACTCGTGTCCCAAAACTAAATCCTGTCGTTTCCATTGAAACGTGACTCGATTTAGGAGGAGAAGTCATTCAGCACATAGTATTTCATAGCGACGCAATTTCTGTGTTAATTATTCATGTGAGGGAGAGAGGGATGTAGTAAAGTGGGAACAGTGCATCGGAAAGAAGATACTCGTGTCCCAAAACTCAATCCTGTCGTTTCCATAGAAACGTTACACGATTTAGAAGGAGAAGTCATAGAACCCATAGTATTTCATTGCGACGCAATTTCTGTGTTAATTCGGCAATGTGAGGGAGCGAGCGTTGAGGAAAAGAATTAATAGTGCATTGGAAAGGAGATACTCGTATCCCAAAACTAAATCCTGTCGTTTCCATTGAAACGTGACTCGATTTAGGACGAGAAGTCATTGAGCACATAGTATTTCATAGCGACGCAATTTTTGTGTTAATTATTCATGTGAGGGAGCGAGGGATGTAGTAAAGTGGGAACAGTGCATCCGAAAGGAGATACTCGTATCCCATAACTAAATCCTGTCGTTTCCATTGAAACGTGACTCGATTTAGGAGGAGAAGTCATTGAGCACATAGTATTTCATAGCAACGCAATTTCTGTGTTAATTATTCATGTGAGGGAGCGAGGGATGTAGTAAAGTGGGAACAGTGCATCCGAAAGGAGATACTCGTGTCCCAAAACTAAATCCTGTCGTTTCCATAGAAACGTTACACGATTTAGGAGGAGAAGTCATAGAACCCATAGTATTTCATAGCGACGCAATTTCTGTGTTAATTCGTCAATGTGAGGGAGCGAGCGTTAAGGTAAAGAATGAATAGTGCATCGGAAAGGAGTTACTCGTATCCCAAAACTAAATCCTGTCGTTTCCATTGAGACGTGACTCGATTTAGGAGGAGAAGTCATTGAGCACATAGTATTTCATAGCGACGCAATTTCTGTGTTAATTATTCATGTGAGGGAGCCAGGGATGTAGTAAAGTGGGAACAGTGCTTTGGAAAGGAGATACTCGTGTCCCAAAACTCAATCCTGTCGTTTCCATAGAAACGTTACACGATTTAGAAGGAAAAGTCATAGAACCCATAGTATTTCATAGCGACGCAATTTCTGTGTTAATTCGTCAATGTGAGGGAGCGAGCGTTGAGGTAAAGAATGAATAATACATCGGAAAGGAGTTACTCGTATCCCAAAACTAAATCCTTTCGTTTCCATTAAAACGTGACTCGATTTAGGAGGAGAAGTCATTGAGCACATAGTATTTCATAGCGACGCAATTTCTGTGTTAATTATTCATGTGAGGGAGCGAGGGATGTAGTAAAGTGGGAACAGTGCATCGGAAAGGAGATACTCGTGTCACAAAACTAAATCCTGTCGTTTCCATAGAAGCGTTACACGATTTAGAAAGAGAAGTCATAGAACCCATAGTATTTCATAGCGACGCAATTTCTGTGTTAATTCGTCAATGTGAGGAAGCGAGCGTTGAGGTACAGAGCGAATAAGGCATCGGAAAGGAGTTACTCGTATCCCAAAACTAAATTCTGTCGTTTCCATTGAAACGTGACTCGATTTAGGAGGAGAAGTCTTTGAGCACATAGTATTTCATAGCGACGCAATTTCTGTGTTAATTATTCATGTGAGGGAGCGAGGGATGTAGTAAAGTGGGAACAGTGCATCGGAAAGGAGTTACTCGTGTCCCAAAACTAAATCTTGTCGTTTCCATTGAAACGTGACTCGATTTAGGAGGAGAAGTCATTGAGAACATAGTATTTCATAGCGACGCAATTTCTGTGTTAATAATTCATGTGAGGGAGCGAGGGATGTAGTAAAGTGGGAACAGTGCATCGGAAAGGAGATACTCATGTCCCAAAACTAAATCCTGTCGTTTCCATAGAAACGTTACACGATTTAGAAGGAGAAGTTATAGAACCCATAGTATTTCATAGCGACGCAATTTCTGTGTTAATTCGTCAATGTGAGTGAGCGAGCGTTGAGGTAAAGAATGAATAGTGCATCGGAAAGGAGTTACTCGTATCCCAAAACTAAATCCTGTCGTTTCCATAGAAACGTGACTCGATTTAGGAGGAGAAGTCATTGAGCACATAGTATTTCATAGCGACGCAATTTCTGTGTTAATTATTCATGTGAGGGAGCGAGGGATGTAGTAAAGTGGGAACAGTGCATCGGAAAGGAGTTACTCGTGTCCCAAAACTAAATCCTGTCGTTTCCATTGAAACGTGACTCGATTTAGGAGGAGAAGTCATTGAGCACATAGTATTTCATAGCGACGCAATTTTGGTGTTAATTATTCATGTGAGGGAGCGAGGGATGTAGTAAAGTGGGAACAGTGCATCGGAAAGGAGATACTCGTGTCCCAAAACTCAATTGTGTCGTTTCCATAGAAACGTTACACGATTTAGAAGGAGAACTCATAGAACCCATAGTATTTCATAGCGACGCAATTTCTGTGTTAATTCGTCAATGTGAGGGAGCGAGCGTTGAGGTAAAGAATGAATAGTGCATCGGAAAGGAGATACTCATATCCCAAAACTAAATCCTGTCGTTTCCATTGAAACGTGACTCGATTTCGGAGGAGAGGTCATTGAGCACATAGTATTTCATAGCGACGCAATTTCAGTGTTAATTATTCATGTGAGGGAGCGAGGGATGTAGTAAAGTGGGAACAGTGTATCGGAAAGGAGATACTCGTGTCCCAAAACTAAATCCTGTCGTTTCCACTGAAACGTGACTCGATTTAGGAGGAGAAGTCATTGAGCACATATTACTTCATAGCGACGCAATTTCTGTGTTAATTATTCATGTGAGGGAGCGAGGGATGTAGTAAAGTGGGAACAGTGCATCGGAAAGGAGATACTCGTGTCCCAAAACTAAATCCTGTCGTTTCCATTGAAACGTGACTCGATTTAGGAGGAGAAGTCATTGAGCACATAGTATGTCATAGCGACGCAATTTCTGTGTTAATTATTCATGTGAGGGAGCGAGGGATGTAGTAAAGTGGGAACAGTGCATCGGAAAGGAGATACTCGTGTCCCAAAACTAAATCCTGTCGTTACCATAGAAACGTTACAAGATTTAGAAGGAGAAGTTATAGAACCCATAGTATTTCATAGCGACGCAATTTCTGTGTTAATTCGTCAATGTGAGGGAGCGAGCGTTGAGGTAAAGAATGAATAGTGCATCGGGAAGGAGTTACTCGTATCCCAAAACTAAATCCTGTCGTTTCCATAGAAACGTGACTCGATTTAGGAGGAAAAGTCATTGAGCACATAGTATTTCATAGCGACGTAATTTCTGTGTCAATTATTCATGTGAGGGAGCGAGGGATGTAGTAAAGTGGGAACAGTGCATCGGAAAGGAGATACTCGTGTCCCAAAACTCAATCCTGTCGTTTCCATAGAAACGTTACAAGATTTAGAAGGAGAAGTTATAGAACCCATAGTATTTCATAGCGACGCAATTTCTGTGTTAATTCGTCAATGTGAGGGAGCGAGCGTTGAGGTAAAGAATGAATATTGCATCGGGAAGGAGTTACTCGTATCCCAAAACTAAATCCTGTCGTTTCCATAGAAACGTGACTCGATTTAGGAGGAGAAGTCATTGAGCACATAGTATTTCATACCGACGCAATTTCTGTGTTAATTATTCATGTGAGGGAGCGAGGGATGTAGTAAAGTGGGAACAGTGCATCGGAAAGGAGATACTCGTGTCCCAAAACTAAATCCTGTCGTTTCCATAGAAACGTTACACGATTTAGAAGGAGAAGTCATAGAACCCATCGTATTTCATAGCGACGCAATTTCTGTGTTAATTCGTCAATGTGAGGGAGCGAGCGTTGAGGTAAAGAATGAATAATGCATCGGATAGGAGTTACTCCTATCCCAAAACTAAATCCTGTCGTTTCCATTGAAACGTGACTCGATTTAGGAGGAGAAGTCATTGAGCACATAGTATTTCATAGCGACGCAATTTCTGTGTTAATTATTCATGTGAGGGAGCGAGGGATGTAGTAAAGTGGGAACAGTGCATCGGAAAAGAGATACTCGTGTCCCAAAACTAAATCCTGTCGTTTCCATTGAAACGTGACTCGATTTAGGAGGAGAAGTTATTGAGCACATAATACTTCATAGCGACGCAATTGTTGTGTTAATTATTTATGTGAGGGAGCGAGGGATGTAGTAAAGTGGGAACAGTGCATCGGAAAGGAGATACTCGTGTCCCAAAACTCAATCCTGTCATTTCCATAGAAACGTTACACGATTTAGAAGGAGAAGTCATAGAACCCATAGTATTTCATAGCGACGCAATTTCTGTGTTAATTCGTCAATGTGAGGGAGCCAGCGTTGAGGTAAAGAATAAATAGTGCATCGGAAAGGAGTTACTCGTATCCCAAAACTAAATCCTGTCGTTTCCATTGAAACGTGACTCGATTTAGGAGGAGAAGTCATTGAGCACATAGTATTTCATACCGACGCAATTTCTGTGTTAATTATTCATGTGAGGGAGCGAGGGATGTAGTAAAGTGGGAACAGTGCATCGGAAAGGAGATACTCGTGTCCCAAAACTAAATCCTGTCGTTTCCATAGAAACGTTACACGATTTAGAAGGAGAAGTCATAGAACCCACAGTATTTCATAGCGACGCAATTTCTGTGTTAATTCGTCAATGTGATAAAGCGAGCGTTGAGGTAAAGAATGAAAAGTGCATCGGAAAGGAGTTACTCGTATCCCAAAACTAAATCCTGTCATTTCCATTGAAACGTGACTCGATTTAGGAGGAGAAGTCATTCAGCACATAGAATTTCATAGCGACGCAATGTCTGTGTTAATTACTCATGTGAGGGAGCGAGGGATGTAGTAGAGTGGGAACAGTGTATCGGCAAGGAGATACTCGTGTCCCAAAACTAAATCCTGTCGTTTCCATTGAAACGTGACTCGATTTAGGAGTAGAAGTCATTGAGCACATAGTATTTCATAGCGACGCAATATCTGTGTTAATTATTCATGTGAGGGAGCGAGGGATGTAGTAAAGTGGGAACAGTGCATCGGAAAGGAGATACTCGTGTCCCAAAACTAATTCCTGTCGTTTCCATAGAAACGTTACACGATTTAGAAGGAGAAGTCATAGAACCCATAGTATTTCATAGCGACGCAATTTCTGTGTTAATTCGTCAATGTGAGGGAGCGAGCGTTGACGTAGAGAATGAATAGTGCATCGGAAAGGAGTTACCCGTATCCCAAAACTAAATCCTGTCGTTTCCATTGAAACGTGACTCGATTTAGGAGGAGAAGTCATTGAGCACATAGTATTTCATAGCGACGCCATTTCTGTGTTAATTATTCATGTGAGGGAGCGAGGGATGTAGTAAAGTGGGAACAGTGCATCTGAAAGGAGATACTCGTGTCCCAAAACTAAATCTTGTCGTTTCCATTGAAACGTGACTCGATTTAGGAGGAGAACTCACTGAGCACATAGTATTTCATAGCGACGCAATTTCTGTGTCAATTATTCATGTGAGGGAGCGAGGGATGTAGTAAAGTGGGAATAGTGCATCGGAAAGGAGATACTCGTGTCCCAAAACTAAATCCTGTCGTTACCATAGAAACGTTACAAGTTTTAGAAGGAGAAGTTATAGAACCCATAGTATTTCATAGCGACGCAATTTCTGTGTTAATTCGTCAATGTGAGGGAGCGAGCGTTGAGGTAAAGAATGAATAGTGCATCGGGAAGGAGTTACTCGTATCCCAAAACTAAATCCTGTCGTTTCCATAGAAACGTGACTCGATTTAGGAGGAAAAGTCATTGAGCACATAGTATTTCATAGCGACGCAATTTCTGTGTCAATTATTCATGTGAGGGAGCGAGGGATGTAGTAAAGTGGGAACAGTGCATCGGAAAGGAGATACTCGTGTCCCAAAACTAAATCCTGTCGTTTCCATAGAAACGTTACAAGATTTAGAAGGAGAAGTTATAGAACCCATAGTATTTCATAGCGACGCAATTTCTGTGTTAATTCGTCAATGTGAGGGAGCGTGCGTTGAGGTAAAGAATGAATAGTGCATCGGGAAGGAGTTACTCGTATCCCAAAACTAAATCCTGTCGTTTAAATAGAAACGTGACTCGATTTAGGAGGAAAAGTCATAGAGCACATAGTATTTCATAGCGACGCAATTTCTGTGTCAATTATTCATGTGAGGGAGCGAGGGATGTAGTAAAGTGGGAACAGTGCATCGGAAAGGAGACACTTGTGTCCCAAATCTAAATCCTGTCGTTTCCATTGAAACGTGACTCGATTTAGGAGTAGAAGTCATTGAGCACATAGTATTTCATAGCGACGCAATTTTTGTGTTAATTATTCATGTGAGGGAGCGAGGGATGTAGTAAAGTGGGAACAGTGCATCGGAAAGGAGATACTCGTGTCCCAAAACTCAATCCTGTCGTTTCCATAGAAACGTTACACGAATTAGAAGGAGAAGTCATAGAACCCATGGTATTTCATAGCGACGCAATTTCTGTGTTAATTTGTCAATGTGAGGGAGCGAGCGTTGAGGTAAAGAATGAATAGTGCATCGGAAAGGAGATACTCGTATCCCAAAACTAAATCCTGTCTTTTCCATTGAAACGTGACTCGATTTAGGAGGAGAAGTCATTGAGCACATAGAATTCCATAGCGACGCCATTTTTCTGTTAATTATTCATGTGAGGGAGCGAGGGATGTAGTAAAGTATGAACAGTGCATCGGAAAGGAGATACTCGTGTCCCAAAACTCAATCCTGTCGTTTCCATAGAAACGTTACAAGATTTAGAAGGAGAAGTCATAGAACCCATAGTAAATCATAGCGACGCAATTTCTGTGTTAATTCGTCAATGTGACCGAGCGAGCGTTGAGGTAAAGAATGAATAGTGCATCGGAAAGGAGTTACCCGTATCCCAAAACTAAATCCTGTCGTTTCCATTGAAACGTGACTCGATTTAGGTGGAGAAGTCATTGAGCACATAGTATTTCATATCGACGCAATTTCTGTGTTAATTATTCATGTGAGGGAGCGAGGGATGTAGTAAAGTGGAAACAGTGCATCGGAAAGGAGATACTCGTGTCCCAAAACTAAATCCTGTCGTTTCCATAGAAGCGTTACACGATTTAGAAGGAGAAGTCATAGAACCCATAGTATTTCATAGCGACGCAATTTCTGTGTTAATTCGTCAATGTGAGGGAGCGAGCGTTGAGGTAAAGAATGAATAGTGCATCGGAAAGGAGATACTCATATCCCAAAACTAAATCCTGTCGTTTCCATTGAAACGTGACTCGATTTCGGAGGAGAGGTCATTGAGCACATAGTATTTCATAGCGACGCAATTTCTGTGTTAATTATTCATGTGAGGGAGCGAGGGATGTAGTAAAGTGGGAACAGTGTATCGGAAAGGAGATACTCGTGTCCCAAAACTAAATCCTGTCGTTTCCATTGAAACGTGACTCGATTTAGGAGGAGAAGTCATTCAGCACATATTACTTCATAGCGACGCAATTTCTGTGTTAATTATTCATGTGAGGGAGCGAGGGATGTAGTAAAGTGGGAACAGTGCATCGGAAAGGAGATACTCGTGTCCCAAAACTAAATCCTGTCGTTTCCATTGAAACGTGACTCGATTTAGGAGGAGAAGTCATTGAGCACATAGTATTTCATAGCGACGCAATTTCTGTGTTAATTATTCATGTGAGGGAGCGAGGGATGTAGTAAAGTGGGAACAGTGCATCGGAAAGGAGATACTCGTGTCCCAAACTTAATCCTGTCGTTTCCATTGAAACGTGACTCGATTTAGGAGGAGAAGTCATTGAGCACATAGTGTTTCATAGCGACGCAATTTCTGTGTTAATTATTCATGTGAGGGAGCGAGGGATGTAGTAAAGTGGGAACAGTGCATCGGAAAGGAGATACTCGTGTCCCAAAACTAAATCCTGTCGTTTCCATTGAAACATGACTCGATTTAGGAGGAGAAGTCATTGAGCACATAGTATTTCATTTCGACGCAATTTCTGTGTTAATTATTCATGTGAGGGAGCGAGGGACGTAGTAAAGTGGGAAAATGTACATTGGAAAGGAGTTACTCGTATCCCAAAACTAAATCCTGTCGTTTCCATTGAAACGTGACTCGATTTAGGAGGAGAAGTCATTGAGCACATAGTATTTCATAGCAACGCAATTTCTGTGTTAATTATTCATGTGAGGGGGCGAGTTATGTTGTAAAGTGGGAACAGTGCATCGGAAAGGAGATACTCGTATCCCAAAACTAAATCCTGTCGTTTCCATTGAAACGTGACTCGATTTAGGAGGAGAAGTCATTGAGCACATAGTATTTCATAGCAACGCAATTTCTGTGTTAATTATTCATGTGAGCGAGCGAGGGATGTAGTAAAGTGGGAACAGTGCATCGGAAAGGAGTTACTCGTGACCCAAAACTAAATCCTGTCGTTTCCATAGAAACGTTACACGATTTAGAAGGAGAAGTCATAGAACCCATAGTATTACATAGTGACGCAATTTCTGTGTTAATTCGTTAATGTGAGGGAGCGAGCGTTGAGGTAAAGAATGATTAGTGCATCAGAAAGGAGTTACTCGTATCCCAAAACTAAATCCTGTCGTTTCCATTGAAACGTGACTCGATTTAGGAGGAGAAGTCATTGAGCACATAGTATTTCATAGCGACGCAATTTCTGTGTTAATTATTCATGTGAGGGAGCGAGGGATGTAGTAAAGTGGGAACAGTGCATCGGAAAGGATTTACTCGTATCCCAAAACTAAATCCTGTCGTTTCTATTGAAACGTGACTCGATTTAGGAGGAGAAGTCATTGAGCACATAGTATTTTATAGCGACGCAATTTCTGTGATAATTATTCATGTGAGGGAGCGAGGGATGTAGTAAAGTGGGAACAGTGCATCGAAAAGGAGTTACTCGTATCCCAAAACTAAATCCTGTCGTTTCCATTGAAACGTGACTCGATTTAGGAGGAGAAGTCATTGAGTACATAGTATTTCATAGCGACGCAATTTCTGTGTTAATTATTCATGTGAGGGGGCGAGGGATGGAGTAAAGTGGGAACAGTGCATCGGAAAGGAGATACTCGTATCCTAAAACTAAATCCTGTCGTTTCCATTGAAACGTGACTTGTTTTAGGAGGAGAAGTCATTGAGCACATAGTATTTCATAGCGACGCAATTTCTGTGTTAATTATTCATGTGAGGGAGCGAGGGATGTAGTAAAGTGGGAACAGTGCATCGGAAAGGAGATACTCATGTCCCAAAACTCAATCCTGTCGTTTCCATAGAAACGTTACACGATTTAGAAGGAGAAGTCATAGAGCACATAGTATTACATAGCGACGCAATTTCTGTGTTAATTCGTCAATGTGAGGGAGCGAGCGTTGAGGTAAAGAATGAATAGTGCATCGGAAACGAGTTACTCGTATCCCAAAACTAAATCCTGTCGTTTCCATTGAAACGTGACTCGATTTAGGAGGAGAAGTCATTGAGCTCATAGTATTTCATAGCGACGCAATTTCTGTGTTAATTATTCATGTGAGGAAGCGAGGGATGTAGTAAAGTCGGAACAGTGCATCGGAAAGGAGATACTCGTGTCCCAAAACTAAATCCTGTCGTTTCCATTGAAACGTGACTCGATTTAGGAGGAGAAGTCATTGAGCACATAGTATTTCATAGCGACGCAATTTCTGTGTTAATTATTCATGTGAGGGAGAGAATGATGTAGTAAAGTGGGAACAGTGCATCGGAAAGAAGATACTCGTGTCCCAAAACTCAATCCTGTCGTTTCCATAGAAACGTTACACGATTTAGAAGGAGAAGTCATAGAACCCATAGTATTTCATTGCGACGCAATTTCTGTGTTAATTCGGCAATGTGAGGGAGCGAGCGTTGAGGAAAAGAATGAATAGTGCATTGGAAAGGAGATACTCGTATCCCAAAACTAAATCCTGTCGTTTCCATTGAAACGTGACTCGATTTAGGAGGAGAAGTCATTGAGCTCATAGTATTTCATAGCGACGCAATTTCTGTGTTAATTATTCATGTGAGGAAGCGAGGGATGTAGTAAAGTGGGAACAGTGCATCGGAAAAGATTTACTCGTATCCCAAAACTAAATCCTGTCGTTTCTATTGAAACGTGACTCGATTTAGGAGGAGAAGTCATTGAGCACATAGTATTTTATAGCGACGCAATTTCTGTGATAATTATTCATGTGAGGGAGCGAGGGATGTAGTAAAGTGGGAACAGTGCATCGAAAAGGAGTTACTCGTATCCCAAAACTAAATCCTGTCGTTTCCATTGAAATGTGACTCGATTTAGGAGGAGAAGTCATTGGGCACATAGTATTTCATAGCGACGCAATTTCTGTGTTAATTATTCATGTGAGGGAGCGAGGGATGTAGTAAAGTGGGAACAGTGCATCGGAAAGGAGATACTCGTGTCCCAAAACTCAATCCTGTCGTTTTCATCGAAACGTTACACGATTTAGGAGGAGAAGTCATAGAACCCATAGTATTTCATAGCGACGCAATTTCTGTGTTAATTATTCATGTGAGGGAGCGAGGGATGTAGTAAATTGGGAACAGTGCATCGGAAAGGAGATACTCGTGTCCCAAAACTAAATCCTGTCGTTTCCATTGAAACGTGACGCGATTTAGGAGGAGAAGTCATTGAGCTCATAGTATTTCATAGCGACGCAATTTCTGTTTTAATTAGTCATGTGAGGGAGCGAGGGATGTAGTAAAGTGGTAACAGTGCATCGGAAAGGAGATACTCGTGTCCCAAAACTAAATCCTGTCGTTTCCATTGAAACGTGACTCGATTTAGGAGGAGACGTCATTGAGCACGTAGAATTTCATAGCGACGCAATTTCTGTGTTAATTATTCATGTGATGGAGCGAGGGATGTAGTAAAGTGGGAACAGTGCATCGGAAAGGAGATACTCGTGTCCCAAAACTCAATCCTGTCGTTTTCATAGAAACGTTACACGATTTAGAAGGAGAAGTCATAGAACCCATAGTATTTCATAGCGACGCAATTTCTGTGTTAATTCGCAAATGTGACGGAGCGAGCGTTGAGGAAAAGAATGAATAGTGCATCGGAAAGGAGATACTCGTATCCCAAAACTAAATCCTGTCGTTTCCATTGAAACGTGACTCGATTTAGGACGAGAAGTCATTGAGCACATAGTATTTCATAGCGACGCAATTTTTGTGTTAATTATTCATGTGAGGGAGCGAGGGATGTAGTAAAGTGGGAACAGTGCATCGGAAAGGAGATACTCGTGTCCCAAAACTCAATCCTGTCGTTTCCATAGAAACGTTACACGATTTAGAAGGAGAAGTCATAGAACCCATAGTATTTCATAGCGACGCAATTTTTGTGTTAATTATTCATGTGAGGGAGCGAGGGATGTAGTAAAGTGGGAACAGTGCATCGGAAAAGAGATACTCGTGTCCCAAAACTAAATGCTGTCGTTTCCATTGAAACGTGACTCGATTTAGGAGGAGAAGTCATTGAGCACATAGTTTTTCATAGTGACGCAATTTCTGTGTTAATTATTCATGTGAGGGAGCGAGGGATGTAGTAAAGTGGGAACAGTGCATCGGAAATTAGATACTCGTGTCCCAAAACTAATTCATGTCGTTTCCATTGAAACGTGACTCGATTTAGGAGGAGAAGTCATTGAGCACATAATATTTCATAGCGACGCAATTTCTGTGTTAATTATTCATGTGAGGGAGCGAGGGATGTAGTAAAGTGGGAACAGTGCATCGGAAAGGAGATACTCGTGTCCCAAAACGAAATCCTGTCGTTTACATAGAAACGTTACACGATTTAGGAGGAGTAGTCATAGAACCCATAGTATTTCATAGCGACGTAATATCTGTGTTAATTCGTCAATGTGAGGGAGCGAGCGTTGAGGTAAAGAATGAATAGTGCATCGGAAAGGAGTTACTCGTATCCCAAAACTAAATCCTGTCGTTTCCATTGAAACGTGCTCGATTTAGGAGGAGAAGTCGTTGAGCACATAGTATTTCATAGCGACGCAATTTCTGTGTTAATTATTCATGTGAGGGAGCGAGGGATGTAGTAAAGTGGGAACAGTGCATCGGAAAGGAGTTACTCGTGTCCCAAAACTAAATCCTGTCGTTTCCATTGAAACGTGACTCGATTTAGGAGGAGAAGTCATTGAGCACATAGTATTTCATAGCGACGCAATTTCTGTGTTAATTATTCATGTGAGGGAGCGAGGTATGTAGTAAAGTGGGAACAGTGCATCGGAAAGGAGATACTCGTGTCCCAAAACTAAATCCTGTCGTTTCCATAGAAACGTTACACGATTTAGAAGGAGAAGTTATAGAACCCATAGTATTTCATAGCGACGCAATTTCTGTGTTAATTCGTCAATGTGAGGGAGCGAGCGTTGAGGTAAAGAATGAATAGTGCATCGGAATGGAGTTACTCGTATCCCAAAACTAAATCCTGTCGTTTCCATAGAAACGTGACTCGATTTAGGAGGAGAAGTCATTGAGCACATAGTATTTCATAGCGACGCAATTTCTGTGTTAATTATTCATGTGACGGAGCGAGGGATGTAGTAAAGTGGGAACAGTGCATCGGAAAGGAGTTACTCGTGTCCCAAAACTAAATCCTGTCGTTTCCATTGAAACGTGACTCGATTTAGGAGGAGAAGTCATTGAGCACATAGTATTTCATAGCGACGCAATTTTGGTGTTACTTATTCATGTGAGGGAGCGAGGGATGTAGTAAAGTGGGAACAGTGCATCGGAAAGGAGATACTCGTGTCCCAAAACTCAATCCTGTCGTTTTCATCGAAACGTTACACGATTTAGGAGGAGAAGTCATAGAACCCATAGTATTTCATAGCGACGCAATTTCTGTGTTAATTATTCATGTGAGGGAGCGAGGGATGTAGTAAATTGGGAACAGTGCATCGGAAAGGAGATACTCGTGTCCCAAAACTAAATCCTGTCGTTTCCATTGAAACGTGACGCGATTTAGGAGGAGAAGTCATTGAGCTCATAGTATTTCATAGCGACGCAATTTCTGTTTTAATTAGTCATGTGAGGGAGCGAGGGATGTAGTAAAGTGGTAACAGTGCATCGGAAAGGAGATACTCGTGTCCCAAAACTAAATCCTGTCGTTTCCATTGAAACATGACTCGATTTAGGAGGAGAGGTCATTGAGCACATAGTATTTCATAGCGACGCAATTTCTGTGTTAATTATTCATGGGAGCGAGCGAGGGATGTAGTAAAGTGGGAACAGTGCATCGGAAAAGAGATACTCGTGTCCCAAAACTAAATGCTGTCGTTTCCATTGAAACGTGACTCGATTTAGGAGGAGAAGTCATTGAGCACATAGTTTTTCATAGTGACGCAATTTCTGTGTTAATTATTCATGTGAGGGAGCGAGGGATGTAGTAAAGTGGGAACAGTGCATCGGAAATTAGATACTCGTGTCCCAAAACTAATTCATGTCGTTTCCATTGAAACGTGACTCGATTTAGGTGGAGAAGTCATTGAGCACATAATATTTCATAGCGACGCAATTTCTGTGTTAATTATTCATGTGAGGGAGCGAGGGATGTAGTAAAGTGGGAACAGTGCATCGGAAAGGAGATACTCGTGTCCCAAAACGAAATCCTGTCGTTTCCATAGAAACGTTACACGATTTAGGAGGAGTAGTCATAGAACCCATAGTATTTCATAGCGACGTAATATCTGTGTTAATTCGTCAATGTGAGGGAGCGAGCGTTGAGGTAAAGAATGAATAGTGCATCGGAAAGGAGTTACTCGTATCCCAAAACTAAATCCTGTCGTTTCCATTGAAACGTGCTCGATTTAGGAGGAGAAGTCGTTGAGCACATAGTATTTCATAGCGACGCAATTTCTGTGTTAATTATTCATGTGAGGGAGCGAGGGATGTAGTAAAGTGGGAACAGTGCATCGGAAAGGAGTTACTCGTGTCCCAAAACTAAATCCTGTCGTTTCCATTGAAACGTGACTCGATTTAGGAGGAGAAGTCATTGAGCACATAGTATTTCATAGCGACGCAATTTCTGTGTTAATTATTCATGTGAGGGAGCGAGGTATGTAGTAAAGTGGGAACAGTGCATCGGAAAGGAGATACTCGTGTCCCAAAACTAAATCCTGTCGTTTCCATAGAAACGTTACACGATTTAGAAGGAGAAGTTATAGAACCCATAGTATTTCATAGCGACGCAATTTCTGTGTTAATTCGTCAATGTGAGGGAGCGAGCGTTGAGCTAAAGAATGAATAGTGCATCGGAATGGAGTTACTCGTATCCCAAAACTAAATCCTGTCGTTTCCATAGAAACGTGACTCGATTTAGGAGGAGAAGTCATTGAGCACATAGTATTTCATAGCGACGCAATTTCTGTGTTAATTATTCATGTGACGGAGCGAGGGATGTAGTAAAGTGGGAACAGTGCATCGGAAAGGAGTTACTCGTGTCCCAAAACTAAATCCTGTCGTTTCCATTGAAACGTGACTCGATTTAGGAGGAGAAGTCATTGAGCACATAGTATTTCATAGCGACGCAATTTTGGTGTTAATTACTCATGTGACGGAGCGAGGGATGTAGTAAAGTGGGAACAGTGCATCGGAAAGGAGATACTCGTGTCTCAAAACTCAATCCTGTCGTTTCCATAGAAACGTTACACGATTTAGAAGGAGAAGTCATAGAACCCATAGTTTTTCATAGCGACGCAATTTCTGTGTTAATTCGTCAATGTGAGTGAGCGAGCGTTGAGGTAAAGAATGAATAGTGCATCGGAAAGGAGTTACTCGTATCCCTAAACTAAATCCTGAAGTTTCCATTGAAACGTGACTCGATTTAGGAGGAGAAGTCATTGAGCACATAGTATTTCATAGCGACGCAATTTCTGTGTTAATTATTCATGTGAGGGAGCGAGGGATGTAGTAAAGTGGGAACAGTGCATCGGAAAGGAGATACTCGTGTCCCAAAACTAAATCCTGTAGTTTCCATAGAAACGTGACACGATTTAGGAGGAGAAGTCATTGAGCACATAGTATTTCATAGCGACGCAATTTCTGTGTTAATTATTCATGTGAGGGAGCGAGGGATGTAGTAAAGTGGGAACAGTGCATCGGAAAGGAGATCCTCGTGTCCCAAAACTCAATCCTGTCGTTTCCATAGAAACGTTACACGATTTAGATGGAGAAGTCATAGAACCCATAGTATTTCATAGTGACGCAATTTCTGTGTTAATTATTCATGTGAGGGAGCGAGGGATGTAGTAAAGTGGGAACAGTGCATCGGAAAGGAGATACTCGTGTCCCAAAACTAAATCCTGTCGTTCCATAGAAATGTTACACGATTTAGAGGGAGAAGTAATAGAACCCATAGTATTTCATAGCGACGCAATTTCTGTGTTAATTCGTCAATGTGAGGGAGCGAGCGTTGAGGTAAAGAATGAATAGTGCAACGGAAAGGAGTTACTCGTATCCCAAAACTAAATCCTGTCGTTTCCATTGAAACGCGACTCGATTTAGGAGGAGAAGTCATTGAGCACATAGTATTTCATAGCGACGCAATTTCTGTGTTAATTATTCATGTGAGGTAGCGAGGGATGTAGTAAAGTGGGAACAGTGCATCGGAAAGGAGATATTCGTGTCCCAACACTAAATCCTGTCGTTTCCATTGAAACGTGACTCGATTTAGGAGGAGAAGTTATTGAGCACATAATATTTCATAGCGACGCAATTTTTGTGTTAATTATTCATGTGAGGGAGCGAGGGATGTAGTAAAGTGGGAACAGTGCATCGGACAGGAGATACTCGTGTCCCAAAACTCAATCCTGTCGTTTCCATAGAAACATTACACGATTTAGAAGGAGAAGTCATAGAACCCATAGTATTTCATAACGACGCAATTTCTGTGTTAATTCGTCAATGTGAGGGAGCGAGCGTTGAGGTAAAGAATAAATAGTGCATGGGAAAGGAGTTACTCGTATCCCAAAACTAAATCCTGTTGTTTCCATTGAAACGTGACTCGATTTAGGAGGAGAAGTCATTGAGCACATAGTATTTCATACCGACGCAATTTCTGTGTTAATTATTCATGTGAGGGAGCGAGGGATGTAGTAAAGTGGGAACAGTGCATCGGAAAGGAGATACTCGTGTCCCAAAACTAAATCCTGTCGTTTCCATAGAAACGTTACACGATTTAGAAGGAGAAGTTATAGAACCCATAGTATTTCATAGCGACGCAATTTCTGTGTTAATTCGTCAATGTGAGGGAGCGAGCGTTGAGGTAAAGAATGAATAGTGCATCGGAATGGAGTTACTCGTATCCCAAAACTAAATCCTGTCGTTTCCATAGAAACGTGACTCGATTTAGGAGGAGAAGTCATTGAGCACATAGTATTTCATAGCGACGCAATTTCTGTGTTAATTATTCATGTGACGGAGCGAGGGATGTAGTAAAGTGGGAACAGTGCATCGGAAAGGAGTTACTCGTGTCCCAAAACTAAATCCTGTCGTTTCCATTGAAACGTGACTCGATTTAGGAGGAGAAGTCATTGAGCACATAGTATTTCATAGCGACGCAATTTTGGTGTTAATTACTCATGTGACGGAGCGAGGGATGTAGTAAAGTGGGAACAGTGCATCGGAAAGGAGATACTCGTGTCTCAAAACTCAATCCTGTCGTTTCCATAGAAACGTTACACGATTTAGAAGGAGAAGTCATGGAACCCATAGTTTTTCATAGCGACGCAATTTCTGTGTTAATTCGTCAATGTGAGTGAGCGAGCGTTGAGGTAAAGAATGAATAGTGCATCGGAAAGGAGTTACTCGTATCCCTAAACTAAATCCTGCCGTTTCCATTGAAACGTGACTCGATTTAGGAGGAGAAGTCATTGAGCACATAGTATTTCATAGCGACGCAATTTCTGTGTTAATTATTCATGTGAGGGAGCGAGGGATGTAGTAAAGTGGGAACAGTGCATCGGAAAGGAGATACTCGTGTCCCAAAACTAAATCCTGTAGTTTCCATAGAAACGTGACACGATTTAGGAGGAGAAGTCATTGAGCACATAGTATTTCATAGCGACGCAATTTCTGTGTTAATTATTCATGTGAGGGAGCGAGGGATGTAGTAAAGTGGGAACAGTGCATCGGAAAGGAGATCCTCGTGTCCCAAAACTCAATCCTGTCGTTTCCATAGAAACGTTACACGATTTAGATGGAGAAGTCATAGAACCCATAGTATTTCATAGTGACGCAATTTCTGTGTTAATTATTCATGTGAGGGAGCGAGGGATGTAGTAAAGTGGGAACAGTGCATCGGAAAGGAGATACTCGTGTCCCAAAACTAAATCCTGTCGTTCCATAGAAATGTTACACGATTTAGAGGGAGAAGTAATAGAACCCATAGTATTTCATAGCGACGCAATTTCTGTGTTAATTCGTCAATGTGAGGGAGCGAGCGTTGAGGTAAAGAATGAATAGTGCAACGGAAAGGAGTTACTCGTATCCCAAAACTAAATCCTGTCGTTTCCATTGAAACGCGACTCGATTTAGGAGGAGAAGTCATTGAGCACATAGTATTTCATAGCGACGCAATTTCTGTGTTAATTATTCATGTGAGGGAGCGAGGGATGTAGTAAAGTGGGAACAGTGCATCGGAAAGGAGATATTCGTGTCCCAACACTAAATCCTGTCGTTTCCATTGAAACGTGACTCGATTTAGGAGGAGAAGTTATTGAGCACATAATATTTCATAGCGACGCAATTTTTGTGTTAATTATTCATGTGAGGGAGCGAGGGATGTAGTAAAGTGGGAACAGTGCATCGGACAGGAGATACTCGTGTCCCAAAACTCAATCCTGTCGTTTCCATAGAAACATTACACGATTTAGAAGGAGAAGTCATAGAACCCATAGTATTTCATAACGACGCAATTTCTGTGTTAATTCGTCAATGTGAGGGAGCGAGCGTTGAGGTAAAGAATAAATAGTGCATGGGAAAGGAGTTACTCGTATCCCAAAACTAAATCCTGTTGTTTCCATTGAAACGTGACTCGATTTAGGAGGAGAAGTCATTGAGCACATAGTATTTCATACCGACGCAATTTCTGTGTTAATTATTCATGTGAGGGAGCGAGGGATGTAGTAAAGTGGGAACAGTGCATCGGAAAGGAGATACTCGTGTCCCAAAACTAAATCCTGTCGTTTCCATAGAAACGTTACACGATTTAGAAGGAGAAGTCATAGAACCCATAGTATTTCATAGCGACGCAATTTCTGTGTTAATTCGTCAATGTGAGGGAGCGAGCGTTGAGGTAAAGAATGAATAGTGCATCGGAAAGGAGTTACTCCTATCCCAAAACTAAATCCTGTCGTTTCCATTGAAACGTGACTCGATTTAGGAGGAGAAGTCATTGAGCACATAGTATTTCATAGCGACGCATTTTCTGTGTTAATTATTCATGTGAGGGAGCGAGGGATGTAGTAAAGTGGGAACAGTGCATCGGAAAGGAGATACTCGTGTCCCAAAACTAAATCCTGTCGTTTCCATTGAAACGTGACTCGATTTAGGAGGAGAAGTTATTGAGCACATAATATTCCATAGCGACGCAATTTTTGTGTTAATTATTTATGTGAGGGAGCGAGGGATGTAGTAAAGTGGGAACAGTGCATCGGAAACGAGATACTCGTGTCCCAAAACTCAATCCTGTCATTTCCATAGAAACGTTACACGATTTAGAAGGAGAAGTCATAGAACCCATAGTATTTCATAGCGACGCAATTTCTGTGTTAATTCGTCAATGTGAGGGAGCCAGCGTTGAGGTAAAGAATAAATAGTGCATCGGAAAGGAGTTACTCGTATCCCAAAACTAAATCCTGTCGTTTCCATTGAAACGTGACTCGATTTAGGAGGAGAAGTCATTGAGCACATAGTATTTCATACCGACGCAATTTCTGTGTTAATTATTCATGTGAGGGAGCGAGGGATGTAGTAAAGTGGGAACAGTGCATCGGAAAGGAGATACTCGCGTCCCAAAACTAAATCCTGTCGTTTCCATAGAAACGTTACACGATTTAGAAGGAGAAGTCATAGAACCCACAGTATTTCATAGCGACGCAATTTCTGTGTTAATTCGTCAATGTGAGGAAGCGAGCGTTGAGGTAAAGAATGAAAAGTGCATCGGAAAGGAGTTACTCGTATCCCAAAACTAAATCCTGTCGTTTCCATTGAAACGTGACTCGATTTAGGAGGAGAAGTCATTCAGCACATAGAATTTCATAGCGACGCAATTTCTGTGTTAATTATTCATGTGAGGGAGCGAGGGATGTAGTAGAGTGGGAACAGTGTATCGGCAAGGAGATACTCGTGTCCCAAAACTAAATCCTGTCGTTTCCATTGAACCTTACTCGATTTAGGAGGAGAAGTCATTGAGCACATAGTATTTCATAGCGACGCAATATCTGTGTTAATTATTCATGTGAGGGAGCGAGGGATGTAGTAAAGTGGGAACAGTGCATCGGAAAGGAGATACTTGTGTCCCAAAACTAAATCCTGTCGTTTCCATAGAAACGTTACACGATTTAGAAGGAGAAGTCACAGAACCCATAGTATTTCATAGCGACGCAATTTCTGTGTTAATTCGTCAATGTGAGGGAGCGAGCGTTGACGTAGGGAATGAATAGTGCATCGGAAGGGAGTTACCCGTATCCCAAAACTAAATCCTGTCGTTTCCATTGAAACGTGACTCGATTTAGGAGGAGAAGTCATTGAGCACATAGTATTTCATAGCGACGCCATTTCTGTGTTAATTATTCATGTGAGGGAGCGAGGGATGTAGTAAAGTGGGAACAGTGCATCTGAAAGGAGATACTCGTGTCCCAAAACTAAATCTTGTCGTTTCCCTTGAAATGTGACTCGATTTAGGAGGAGAAGTCATTGCGCACATAGTATTTCATAGCGACGCAATTTCTGTGTTAATTATTCATGTGAGGGAGCGAGGGATGTAGTAAAGTGGGAACAGTGCTTTGGAAAGGAGATACTCGTGTTCCAAAACTAAATCCTGTCGTTTCCATAGAAATGTTACACGATTTAGAAGGAGAAGTCATAGAACGCATAGTATTTCATAGCGACGCAACTTTTGTGTTAATTCGTCAATGTGAGGGAGCGAGCGTTGAGGTAAAGAATGAATAGTGCATCGGAAAGGAGTTACTCGTATCCCAAAACTAAATCCTGTCGTTTCCATTGAAACGTGACTCGATTTAGGAGGAGAAGTCATTGAGCACATAGTATTTCATAGCGACGCAATTTCAGTGTCAATTATTCATGTGAGGGAGCGAGGGATGTAGTAAAGTGGGAACAGTGCATCGGAAAGGAGATACTCGTGTTGTAATATTAGTAATTTTCGCCTCACAAACATTAATATACGCTCAATAGTAAACGCCTGATGGCCTAAAGTTATCGAACAATTGTAAAGTAAAAGAAATGAACCATCGCATAGCATCGACAGAAACTATTATTCTTTATCTTTGCCGTTCTTGCGCGGTGCCAGTAAATCTCTATGTACATGTATCGATTAATGGTGTAAAAAAGAATTCTGTTGTTTCAAGACAAATGAGGCTTTTGGCGCCTCACCCTTTTACTGTTTGTATTCCATGAGAGGCGGACGCGGACTTGCTGTGTTCCGCAACTGTATTTTATATTCTATGTGAAAATATTGAGTGAAAATGCTAAATGTTATTTTGTCAATCAGAAAGCATGTAGTTTCTGGTAACTGATTACGAACAGACAGCATCAAGAGGACATTTTGACTGTTATGTATAAAGTATTTAACCACAATGGTCATCTATTGTAATTTAATATGAAAAGGTACGTAGCATAAAAAAAAAAAACGTGTGTTAAAAGATAAGTGTGCTTGTTTTCGTAAATTAACCTTGATGAGTCCATCTCCTTATTTACTTAACTTAATTATTTTGTGTTACTTCATCATCAGAAATTACGATCACGCTGATGGGCCGAACGCAGCATGAGGCAGAAGGAACATTATCGTTTTCCTATTATTTCTGAACCAACTTTTTTTTTAATTGTGTAGTGTTGCATTTCTTTTAAAGTCTATAAATCTTCTGGTCCCTTAGTGTTGATCCGGGTATGACTACATCGCGACTATAAAAATGCACAGAAATGATAATGTTTCTTCCGAGCGATCTCAAATATATATATATATATATATCAATATGCTGCTCTTATTCAGGTATTTAATGGTCAACGTATGTTATTATAATAGTGTAGTAAATCCCTGATTCTGTTGCCAAGTGGCCCACCAAAATATTCACTTTTTCGACATTAAAAAAAAAGTAACAATTCTTTTTATTTTTGTCCCCCCAAGAGCAACGCTACACTTGGCGCCCGAACAGGGACTTGATCAAAAAATCATTTCATGTATGTGTTTAAAAAATTTTCTTTGCTTGTTCTAATAACTGTTTCATTTTTTCATGTGGATGCAATTCAACTGAGAAAGAGAAGTGGGAAAAACTTTTAATTAATTCAGAAGAACGATTGATGAAATTACCAAAAAACGCGAGTATCCAGCTGTATCATTTTCAAGACAGCCATAGTAAGTCAAATTTTTATACGCAGTAGCCAAGCTTTCGTAGTGACGTAGCATCTTTCGAGTTGATCAGAACGTAAACCTGTCTTTCCTTTCCTTGAAACAGCTTTATTTCAATTTGTCCATAGCCCATTCCTATGTAGTTAAATTCAGTGAAAGTGTACCATTGTTGTCAGTGCGTAAAAAAAAAATTACGATATGGCGGATAACTACGCTCAAAACTGGTAAAACGTGTGATATTTCATTTGTTTGTAATTAGTAGGAACCATCTTGTCTTCTTGGCGTAAATGAACGTCAGTTGTTACCCAGAGTTAAAATTTTATCTTAGGTCCCAGTAAGCCATAGCACTACGTCACAGACAAACGACTGACGGCAGTGACAAACAATATCTGTAGCATTTTGACGTTTGACAAATAATTCATGAACATGGCTGACGGTAAACAGCGGACACAAACAAAACCAGACGACAGCGGTGATGCGAATGGACCTCACTATCCATTACGATCACGCGCGATAGGTACACGAGCGGAGGCAGAAGCAGCCTCGACCGAAGTTTTAGAAGCTGGTCCTAGTGTGCAAACTATTCCCGCTTTTGAAAAAAATGACTTGGCTGCAATGATCGAAGCAATAATGGAACGCAAGTTCGAAAGTCAAAGACAGAGAGAGGCGCAAAGACAGGAACGTGAAAAGCAGGAAAAATTAGATGAAAAGGCCCGCGAAGAAAAAGAGAAGGCCGAAAGACGGCATAATAAAAATCAGGTCCTTACAAATCTGTGCAACTCTGTAAAAGAAGACATAAATTCAGTAAAAACAGAAATAAATTCAGGAAAAACAGACATAAATTCAGTAAAAACAGATCTGCAAACGGAGATAAATGACCTAAATACACGGTTAAATTCGGTAAAGGCCGAACTAAAGGCAGACATAACAGCTGATTTAAATACCCTGTTGGGTAATGTCCAAAGCCAAATCAGCAGTCAGATCACGATCATGAGGCTAGAAATTGACACACAAGTAGAGTCAAAAATAGAGGATATTTCAAAACGGTTAGATGAAAAAATCGAAGCAGCCAAGGGAGAGATAAATTCAAAAGTGATAGAATATCAAAAACAAGCTGCGACCTTAAAAGAAGATTATACTGCAATCTCTGATGAGGTCAAAGGAGTTAAAACCGCAGTAGACACGATCGAGAATGTTGTTGATGATCTTTCGAAACAGATTGAGACTCTTAATGTAGAGGACCAAATAAAGAATACTGTTAAGGCACATGCTGAAGCATTGTCTGATCACTACCAAGAGTGGATTAAAAACAAAGACGGATTCATAGAAAACAAGGTCAAGAACGAACTCAGGGAAACTGTCAAAAACATGACCTTTGAAATATTGGCAGCCCCTGGAAAAACAGGAGACACGGTGATGTCAGAATTAGGCCAGATAAGACGAGCGTTAGCTCAAGATTTACCTGAATGGCGTCAACAGATAGTTGATGAAGTTCGTACACTAAAATGTCAAGTTGAAAATTCCCCACCTCCCGTGTCAGGAAACTGGAATAATTCACCACGAAGTAATGAACAACAGCAGGTACATTACCGTTCACCATTTGATAACGCTCAAACTCATAGTTCTATAGAAGCACAAGTTAACCAGACTACCAGCCCATCCACTTTTGTCAGTTTGATGCAGGAGGAAAGCGTGATCAAACATCGTATTTTTCCGACCTTTCACCCACAGAAAAGAGAAATTCATCCTATAGTGTTCCTCCGAAATTTTTCAGGAATTTTCCCGAGTAGCTGGAGTGACCGCCAGCGAATTCAATTTGTTAGTGGATTTATCGTAGGCGATGCTGCCTTATGGGGAACCGAAATGGTCGACTCTTGTAAAAGTTACAAAGAGTTTGAACAGATGTTTTTAGCTAAATTCTGGAGTTCTGGTGTGCAGCAGCGCCTGAGAAAAGAGGTTTACAACGCCGAAGTGTTTAACAGTAAGCGCGGTAGTTTGAGAAGATATTTTGAAAAGTATTTAGCGAAAATCAAGTTCTGGGATTCGCCGATCACCGCCAAAGACGTTATTATGATTCTAAAAACTAAGCTACCGATTGCGATCAGAGAAAAGTTAGTAAACGTGTCTGAGGACGATACGGACACTTTCCTATCTGTGTTAGACTCGTTAGATCTGATTTACGAGGACGCTAGAGTTGATGTTGGCAACGCCCACTTCAGTGCAGGCGGCCAGCACTATACAGAATACGCAGGCAACAATGGTGGCCGAGCGAAAGCGCGTCACAGCGACAGCCAGTACCAACCCCACAACGGTTTCAAAAATAAACACACTACGTACTCCAACAGCAAATACAAAAATAAGTACAATAACGGCCAGAGATACAATCCAATATATAATTCGTCACCACCTCAGTACGAAAATACACATTATAGCACACAGCTCCAGCAATATGGAAACACGCAACCGATCAACGGTAATTATCAAAACGATCAGTCTTACGATTCAAATCGTCAGTGGAAAAGAAATAAATGGCATAATCAAGGTGGAGACCAATGTACACCTTTCAGTAACGGTTACAATCAACACAAGCCACAGCAAAATACCTTTCAGCCACAAAATATACACTTCACGCAACAAGCGAACGGACCTTCGGGAACTCTGAAGCCTAAACGCCCGCATAATACGCAAATTTATTATGCGCAAGCGAATACGCCAGGACAACAAGATCCGTTTCCAACCGAGTTCGTACCACAAAACCAACACCAGTTCCAGACGGAAGAAACATTAAGAAATATAAATCAGCAGGAAAGTAAGCGTCGAGCGGAAAATTAAAAGCAGCACCTTTGAGCCTCCTAGAGGATGCTGCAGGTTTGAGTGGGGGCACCCTGTCCCTTAGTCCACACGAAATTAAAGCAATTAGGTATGACAAAGAGACAAACTTACGGGATGATCTAGTAGCAGACACTGAGACGAAAGACAATGATGACGTATGGGACGAACAAGTTCAAGCTTCCATAAGGGTATCAATTGCCAACATACCAGTAACAGCTATTGTAGATACAGGAGCTAATATAAATGTCTTATCTTTATGTTTATTTAAGCAAATATCCTCTGTATGCAAAGTTTTATCACTTCCAATTCAAGGTTGCACCATATCGGGAGCAATTGGTCCACTAACACAACGTGTAAATCTTCAGACTCAGCTTCAAATCCAGATAGAGTCTATTTCAGTAACGTGCATTTTTCTTATTGTTAAAAACCTATCAGTGCCATGTATCCTGAGTATGGAATTCTTGAGGCAGACGAAAGCTAAAATTGACATCGAGTGTGGAATCTGTACTCTAGTAGCGAGCCAGCAACAAGTAACTGTAAATTTGTTAAGAAGTAAGGTGAAGACAAACTTTGGGGTGCTTCAAACAGCAGTACGGCCATGGACTAAAAGACAACAGTACAGTCAGACAGAAGACATGACAGATCTTGAAAGTGTTAATGACGATGAGTATAAAGACCTAATTCCCGGTCAGAATGAATTATACGGTAAAGCTAGTGAGTCCATTGAATTATCCAAACAACAGAAGAATGAGCTTTACAATTTGTTAACAGATTACGTCCAAGTATTTTCTAAGAAACCTGGACTAATAAAAGGCTTTGAATATCGAATGGATGTCCTGCCCCATTCAACCTACTGTAGAACAAGCTATTCCATTCCATATGCGAGACGCGAAGCTGTCAAGTGCGAGATCAAGAAAATGTTACGCTGGAATGTGATAGAAGTATCTCATTCACCTTATTCGAGTCCTTTATTGTCTGTGCTAAAATCAGATGGTAGCGTAAGGCTAGTCCTAGATGCAAGATTAATCAATAAAATTATAGTACCCATAAGAACGAGACCAGAGGCTCTTGAAGAGCATCTGCAGAAGTTTCATGGAGTTAAGTATTTGAGTACCCTTGATTTGAAAAGCAGTTACTGGCAAGTAAAACTTGCGCAGGAGTCTAGGAAGTACACTGCGTTTACATTTGCAGGTAGATCTTACCATTTCAAAGTTGTACCGTTTGGACTAAATGTGAGTTCCGGAATTTTTATTTCTGCCCTTGACTATGTACTAGGTCCTGAACTTTTAGATGAGGTAACAGTCTATGTGGATGACGTTCTTGTAGCATAGAAAAATTGGGAAGATCATGTGGCCCTTCTGCAAAAGATATTTCAACGATTCAGAGAGTATGGTGTTACAGCAAATCTTAAGAAATCCAAGTTTGGAAAAAGTGAAATTAAATTTTTAGGGCACATCATCACCCCTGAGGGAATTAAACCCGACCCGGAAAAATTATCTGCTATAAAAAACTTTCCAACCCCTGTTACAAAAAAGGCAACTGAGAGGATTTATCGGTCTTACGTCATTTTTCAGACGTTTTGTTCCCAATCAGGTATTGAACAATCCCGCTCTTCACAACCTTTTAAAAAAGAATTCACATTGGAATTGGACGCCGGAATGCCAAGACGGATTTAAGAAAATTAAAGACAGTCTGGTTAACAGTAACATTCTCCATCATCCTCAGATGGATAAGGAATTTTGTATTACTGCAGACGCTTCCTTTGTGGGTATCGGCGCTTGTCTTTTCCAGATTCAATTAGTAAATGGACACGAGCAAATCCAAGTGATTAGCTTTGCGAGTCGAGTGTTATCAGAGTGTGAGAAGTCTTATTCGGTTACGGAGTTGGAGGCACTTGCCGTAATATGGGCTTTTAGGCGATTTAACTATTATATCTATGGAAGAAAAATTAAAGTCTATTCAGACCATCAAGCCTTATCATTCCACCTTACATGCAAGTTGCAACACCCTCGTCTTACTCGATGGTGCTTATTCCTGCAGGAATATGACTTTGACATTGTATACATAAAAGGTAAAGATAATGTTATAGCAGACGCACTTTCTCGCTCACCTGAGAGCTTACTAGAAACCAGCGAACTGGTGGAACAAATGTCTAATTATAAAGTTTTGTTAATGAAAGATCCAATTCACAGAAAGTATTTTCTTCAGTTATGTAGGCAGATTCAGATTCTTCAAAATACAGATCCAAAATGGAAAAAGGTTATACAAATTCTTCACGAAAATCCAGCCCACAAGTTGTCCAAGTTTTATAAAGTTCATAACCAAGTGCTATTTCATAAGACGTCTGAGTCATCTGAAAGGTGGTGTGTTTGCATCCCTCGAAATTTCATTGAACATCTTCTGTGGTACACTCACATTTCATGGGGTCACTACGGACCAGAAAAATGTAAAAGGAAAATCTCGACTTACTGTTATGTTCCGAATCTACACCAGAGAATTCATAAATTATTGAGAAACTGTGTCATCTGTCAAAAGGCAAAATCCTTAAACATTTCCACTTCAGTTCCACTAAATCCAATAGTTGCTGAAAGGCCAAACCAGCTTCTTAGTATTGATTTAGCAGGTCCACTACCCACCGGTAGGGGAGGCGCTAAATACTTAGTAGCAATCCTGGACAATTTTTCTAAGCACATAAGACTGTACGCAGTAAAATCTTCTTGTGCAAATCCAATAATTCGTCGCATTGAAAATGATTATTTCCCACGATTCGGGGTTCCAGAATCAATTTTGTCTGATAATGCTTCAAATTTCACATCACGCCCGTGGCGTGCATTTCTTGCTCGCCATAGAATCAAACAAATTTTGATATCCCTGTTTCGACCGCAGTCGAATCCGACAGAAAGAATCTTCAAAGAATTTAACAGATTTATAAGGACGTACATTCCGAATAAGCAATCTAAGTGGGTAGACTTCGTAACACCATTCGAACAGATTGTAAACCACCTTCCTCATCTGTCGACCGGATTCACGCCACATGAGTTAATGTCAAGATCAAAAGAGAGGAATGAATGGATAGACCCCCTTCCAAAGTTACAAGACAACGAATTGGACCTAGACGCAAAAATCAGGCAAGCTCTCATATCATTGACAACGTATGCTAACCTCCGAAAAAAGGCATTTGATAAGAAGGTAAACAGAGTTATAGATTTCAAAGAAGGAGAAAAGGTATTAGTCAGGACTCACTTTAAACCATCCCTGTTGTTAAAGAAGAATCGTAAGTGGCAACACATTTATGAAGGTCCCTTTGTGATAATGAGGAAACCACACATTGGTAGCTATTTGTTATCTGACCCTGCCACGAATAAAATCAAAGGATTGTTCCACCATCAAGATTTAAGAAAATTTTATAACGCCAGGAATTAAGTTAATTTAAGCTGTAAGAAAATTCTAAGGTATTGGAGATCAGGATTAACCAATGAGTAACAAGAACGGAACTGAACTGACTACGGACGTTAACCGGTGCTGAAAGGAAACCTTGTGTATTAAAACAACGCGTCTGGAAAATAAAATACAGAATAAGTTGCAGACAAGTATTTACATGAATAATCTTTATGTAAACAGGAGGACATGTCCTAGAGGCGATTTTCAATTTTAGTTATAAGTTAGTATGTAAGGAAAATGATGTACTCGAGAGGTATTAATTAGCCCCGAGGTACTAAAATGAGGAAAGAGGAAGGAGCGAATAATGCACTTCTCTCGCTAAATAGTAATTTGAGAATGAGCAGGAAGGAGCGAATAATGCACTTCTCTCGCTAAATAGTAATTTGAGAATGAGCAGGAAGGAGCGAATAATGCACTTCTCTCACTAAATAGTAATATGAAAATGATGATTATATGTGCTTAGTATTAGTAAGTGAAATTTAATCGAGGACAAATTAATGACCTGTTTTAAAAGGAAATACTTAAACGTCCAGACAAAAGAGGAAAGTTGTGAGAAAGATTCGATTCCATGAGGTTATTCCCTATTTTCAAATGTGACGTAAATAAGGCACCACCTGTTAGCGTAAAACAGTCGGTAGATTTAACTTGTAAATTCCAGCACAGTGCTGTGCCAGCGATAAAATAACATCTCTTTGAAGTGAACAGATACCTAGGATTAAGCATGAACAGATTGATGACGCAGTGCAATTGTTCTAAAAAGGCCTGACGTTAACCTTAAGTAAAAGCGTGATGGAATAAAAAGGAAGTTTATTGTATAACGCAAAGTAAGATGAGTCCAGACTATAAACACGCTGAGTCAAAGAAGATATGAGTAACATGGTTTATTATGCCAACTTCACGGTACTATTGAGCATTAGCGATACTGCAAATTCACAAGCTAGCAGCACATACAATAAGGATCTCGCCCAAGCTTCACAGGTAGCGACAGCAGCAAAAAACAACACTCTAGTGAGAGGCTTATATATACAAATGATAATTAATACCCAAATGCGTAATGCATAAACTTGACTTAGTCTAAGAAATGAGCAAAGAGTAGTAAGCAAGCTGCAGCAAGATACATATTAGATATACATGCTTGAAGTGATAGATTTTATTTTAAGTGTGCACTGCAATATTTATTGTTTTCTCTGTGATTATGTGATTATTGAATCCCTTTCCTAAGTGCAAATCCTTTAAGATCCTTGATCCTATCCACTCCTCAGGATCAACTTGTAAAGATGCACGTGTGCTTAGGAAGTGAGGCACTACATATAAAAATGAGTAGGTTCGCGACGCGCATATTGCTTTTGTAATGCGCAAGGTAAATTAAATTTTCGACCTAGTTGAGGAGTAATTTAAATTCTGTCGACGATCAGCGAGTAGACCCGCTTTTCCCACCTTTTTTTTTCGACTGTTTGTATTTCTACACGAAACTCAGAGGCGAAATTGCTATTTTCAAATCTGTCCTCGAACTTTCTTTAAAGACAAGCACATACGAGAAAAACTTTTGACACTAAATAAGACGAGCACTAAAAAAAAAAAAGTATTGGTCCTACAAAACGAGTAAGCAAGCGTGATAAAGATTACTATGAATGAAATTAATTTGTAAAGGAGATTGGAATGGATTTGGTCAAAGAAAAAGTACTTATAATAGCCTACCTGTGACCGTAGGCTTAAATAAAAAAAAAAAAACTAATTAAGAAACAATTGTTTTGATTCAAAGTGGTCAATTAGATTATTTATCGATTTAAATGAACTCTTGTAAATATTAGTAAGTAAATCAACTTCTAAACACCGTGTGATGTTATGGCGCGAGAATTTCTTTTAGTACACCGTTCACGCAGACGCTCACCACAGTGCAAGTGAAGTTTTAAAGTTTGACGATTGTCAGTGGCAGTATTATACTGCACCATATGTGTGAAAATTTCGTTGATGTGTGCAGTGTGTAATAATCAGTGTCATTCCACACATGCAGTTGCAGCGGTAGCTACCACTTACCTGTGAATCCGTAACTGGATAGTGGACAGGAAGTGATGTGAGGCAGTTTCGGTGGCAGAAGCTCCCTCCAGCAATCTAAAAAAGCACAAAGCCACGATCCGCCGAACAAAAGCGACGCACGGCACCTCAAGCGCGAAATCAACGCTCTGCAAGAAAGCTCCGGTCACGTGTGCGCGCACAGACTGAATTTCAAGATTGCTCGCAACAGTGGAGGCGGACAGCCACACGTGACGAAATAATGTAAACGTTCAACCGTCAACACAGATGCTGTGCGCTACATTCTGTAGCAAAAACATTCACACCCAGTACTGAAAACATTTTGAGTGTATCATAAACCTTCCGAGAGACTCTAAGATAGAGAAGTTAACGTAATTATTATAATGACTGATTGTACACAGAGACAAGTCACAAGGTCACCTCTGAACACTGTTGAAATGTAAACCTTGACGAGAGGTCACGATACGAATGAAAATGAGCACACGAAAATACGTCAAAGGATCCGATCCTTCCTATATCCCATCCCACATGTATATAAAATTAGTTTTGTAAGCTATTCTAATATAAGATATTTTATCTGTTTCATATGTGAAATAATTCGGAGAGCCACACTCGAGCCCTGAAAATGAAAGATATGGACTTCCTTGTCGAAGCCATCACCAGTGGCCGCTCTACAATCCAAGTCTATCACAAATAGTGTATGTGCGACGAAAATAAATGTATAATTAAGTGCGACAACGGACAAGGTAATCAAGCGACAAGACGATGACAATATAATGAATACTGTCAAAACAGAAAGTTGTGTACCAGTTGTGGTAGTCAAATTACTTTTGCAACGATGAAAAATGAAGTGTGACTCTATTTCCTTATAAATTTTGTAAATATGTGTACTTATAGCCTTAATTTTAAGAATCACCAAGAAAGACTGAATCCATGCAAACACTGATAGAAAACAGAACAAATTCACAATGATCCACCGTCAGTAATTACAAATTGAAACGTTAATTCTTTTATTATGGAATGAATATAAAATGAAACTTTTAATAACCTGTATGTTACATCCGAAAATTACAAATATTCCAATGGGCATGAGGATGAAAGTAATACCTTCGGTATTGCTTCCCTCCTCATGGGAGGCAGTGTAATATTAGTAATTTTCGCCTCACAAACATTAATATACGCTCAATAGTAAACGCCTGATGGCCTAAAGTTATCGAACAATTGTAAAGTAAAAGAAATGAACCATCGCATAGCATCGACAGAAACTATTATTCTTTATCTTTGCCATTCTTGCGCGGTGCCAGTAAATCTCTATGTACATGTATCGATTAATGGTGTAAAAAAGAATTCTGTTGTTTCAAGACAAATGAGGCTTTTGGCGCCTCACCCTTTTACTGTTTGTATTCCATGAGAGGCGGACGCGGACTTGCTGTGTTCCGCAACTGTATTTTATATTCTATGTGAAAATATTGAGTGAAAATGCTAAATGTCATTTTGTCAATCAGAAAGCATGTAGTTTCTGGTAACTGATTACGAACAGACAGCATCAAGAGGACATTTTGACTGTTATGTATAAAGTATTTAACCACAATGGTCATCTATTGTAATTTAATATGAAAAGGTACGTAGCATTAAAAAAAAACGTGTGTTAAAGATAAGTGTGCTTATTTTCGTAAATTAAACTTGATGAGTCCATCTCCTTATTTACTTAACTTAATTATTTTGTGTTACTTCATCATCAGTAATTACGATCACGCTGATGGGCCGAACGCAGCATGAGGCAGAAGGAACATTATCGTTTTCCTGTTATTTCTGAACCAACTTTTTTTTTAATTGTGTAGTGTTGCATTTCTTTTAAAGTCTATAAATCTTCTGGTCCCTTAGTGTTGATCCGGGTATGACTACATCGCGACTATAAAAATGCACAGAAATGATAATGTTTCTTCCGAGCGATCTCAAATATATATATATCAATATGCTGCTCTTATTCAGGTATTTAATGGTCAACGTATGTTATTATAATAGTGTAATAAATCCCTGATTCTGTTGCCAAGTGGCCCACCAAAATATTCACTTTTTCGACATTAAAAAAAAAAGTAACAATTCTTTTTATTTTTGTCCCCCCAAGAGCAACGCTACAGTGTCCCAAAACTATATCCTGTCGTTTCCATAGAAACGTTACAAGATTTAGAAGGAGAAGTTATAGAACCCATAGTATTTCATAGCGACGCAATTTCTGTGTTAATTCGTCAATGTGAGGGAGCGAGCGTTGAGGTAAAGAATGAATAGTGCATCGGGAAGGAGTTACTCGTATCCCAAAACTAAATCCTGTCGTTTCCATAGAAACGTGACTCGATTTAGGAGGAAAAGTCATTGAGCACATAGTATTTCATAGCGACGCAATTTCTGGGTCAATTATTCATGTGAGGGAGCGAGGGATGTAGTAAAGTGGGAACAGTGCATCGGAAAGGAGATACTCGTGTCCCAAAACTAAATCCTGTCGTTTCCATTGAAACATGACTCGATTTAGGAGGAGAAGTCATTGAGCACATAGTATTTCATTGCGACGCAATTTTTGTGTTAATTATTCATGTGAGGGAGCGAGGGATGTAGTAAAGTGGGAACAGTGCATCGGAAAGGAGATACACGTATCCCAAAACTAAATCCTCGTTTCCATTGAAACGTGACTCGACTTAGGAGGAGAAGTCATTGAGCACATAGTATTTCATAGCGACGCAATTTCTGTGTTAATTCGTCAATGTGAGGGAGCAAGCGTTGAGGTAAAGAATGATTAGTGCATCGGAAAGGAGATACTCGTATACCAAAACTAAATCCTGTCGTTTCCATTGAAACGTGACTCGATTTAGGAGGAGAAGTCATTGAGCACATAGAATTCCATAGCGACGCCATTTTTCTGTTAATTATTCATGTGAGTGAGCGAGGGATGTAGTAAAGTATGAACAGTGCATCGGAAAGGAGATACTCGTGTCCCAAAACTCAATCCTGTCGTTTCCATAGAAACGTTACACGATTTAGAAGGAAAAGTCATAGAACCCATAGCATATCATAGCGACGCAATTTCTGTGTTAATTCGTCAATGTGACCGAGCGAGCGTTGAGGTAAAGAATGAATAGTGCATCGGAAAGGAGTTACCCGTATCCCAAAACTAAATCCTGTCGTTTCCATTGAAACGAGACTCGATTTACGTGGAGAAGTCATTGAGCACATAGTATTTCATATCGACGCAATTTCTGTGTTAATTATTCATGTGAGGGAGCGAGGGATGTAGTAAAGTGGGAACAGTGCATCGGAAAGGAGATACTCGTGTCCCAAAACTAAATCCTGTCGTTTCCATTGAAACGTGACTCGATTTAGGAGGAGAAGTCATTGAGCACATAGTATTTCATACCGACGCAATTTCTGTGTTAATTATTCATGTGAGGGAGCGAGGGATGTAGTAAAGTGGGAACAGTGCATCGGAAAGGAGATACTCGTGTCCCAAAACTAAATCCTGTCGTTTCCATAGAAACGTTACACGATTTAGAAGGAGAAGTCATAGAACCCACAGTATTTCATAGTGACGCAATTTCTGTGTTAATTCGTCAATGTGAGGAAGCGAGCGTTGAGGTAAAGAATGAAAAGTGCATCGGAAAGGAGTTACTCGTATCCCAAAACTAAATCCTATCGTTTCCATTGAAACGTGACTCGATTTAGGAGGAGAAGTCATTCAGCACATAGAATTTCATAGCGACGCAATTTCTGTGTTAATTATTCATGTGAGGGAGCGAGGGATGTAGTAGAGTGGGAACAGTGTATCGGCAAGGAGATACTCGTGTCCCAAAACTAAATCCTGTCGTTTCCATTGAAACGTGACTCGATTTAGGAGGAGAAGTCATTGAGCACATAGTATTTCATAGCGGCGCAATATCTGTGTTAATTATTCATGTGAGGGAGCGAGGGATGTAGTAAAGTGGGAACAGTGCATCGGAAAGGAGATACTCGTGTCCCAAAACTAAATCCTGTCGTTTCCATAGAAACGTTACACGATTTAGAAGGAGAAGTCATAGAACCCATAGTATTTCATAGCGACGCAATTTCTGTGTTAAATCGTCAATGTGAGGGAGCGAGCGTTGACGTAGAGAATGAATAGTGCATCGGATAGGAGTTACCCGTATCCCAAAACTAAATACTGTCGTTTCCATAGAAATGTTACACGATTTAGAAGGAGAAGTCATAGAACCCATAGTATTTCATAGCGACGCCATTTCTGTGTTAATTATTCATGTGAGGGAGCGAGGGATGTAGTAAAGTGGGAACAGTGCATCTGAAAGGAGATACTCGTGTCCCAAAACTAAATCTTGTCGTTTCCATTGAAACGTGACTCGATTTAGGAGGAGAAGCCATTGAGCACATAGTATTTCATAGCGACGCAATTTCTGTGTTAATTATTCATGTGAGGGAGCGAGGGATGTAGTAAAGTGGGAACAGTGCTTTGGTAAGGAGATACTCGTGTTCCAAAACTAAATCCTGTCGTTTCCATAGAAATGTTACACGATTTAGAAGGAGAAGTCATAGAACGCATAGTATTTCATAGCGACGCAATTTCTGTGTTAATTCGTCAATGTGAGGGAGCGAGCGTTGAGGTAAAGAATGAATAGTGCATCGGAAAGGAGTTACTCGTATCCCAAAACTAAATCCTGTCGTTTCCATTGAAACGTGACTCGATTTAGGAGGAGAAGTCATTGAGCACATAGTATTTCATAGCGACGCAATTTCTGTGTCAATTATTCATGTGAGGGAGCGAGGGATGTAGTAAAGTGGGAACAGTGCATCGGAAAGGAGATACTCGTGTCCCAAAACTAAATCCTGTCGTTTCCATAGAAACGTTACAAGATTTAGAACGAGAAGTTATAGAACCCATAGTATTTCATAGCGACGCAATTTCTGTGTTAATTCGTGAATGTGAGGGAGCGAGCGTTGAGGTAAAGAATGAATAGTGCATCGGGAAGGAGTTACTCGTATCCCAAAACTAAATCCTGTCGTTTCCATAGAAACGTGACTCGATTTAGGAGGAAAAGTTGTAACCTCCCCCTCACTTACCGACCTTAATGACAGTGAAAAATGAAACCGCGTGTACCTAATGGGAGTTTTGGAAAAGCAATCGTCACCGAAGTTAACCTGTCGGTAAAGAGGGAGGAAAGGGTTACATCTAAATGAAAGGAAATGTGCTAATGAAACTGGAGGAAATTAATTTTGAAAAGGGGTAAAGTTAATAAAGAAAGTAAATGTGCAGCTGTTACGTTAACAATTAACTAGCGGTAATTAGATATTTGAGATTTGGGGGAAATCACGGTCGCCAGTCCTAAGGACAATTACTATAGTAACTGAAAAAGAAAGGTTATTACACATATAATTAACACTAGAAGCGTGGCAACTGAAGGTTGACACGTGTAGTGTGAAAACTGAAAGTTTGTCAGAAGTAATAAATTTCGCTACACTCTGACTTAATTTAGCAAAAGAATTAATAAAACCGGAAAATCGAAAGTTAATTTAGTGACTGAAGTTAATAGTGAGCTTTCTTTCTGAAGCACATCGAAATCCAGTAGAATACGGTTAGTCTTGGACTACCTCAACAATCATTTCAAAAGCAACTTGACTATACGCAATTTAGAAACAAGAGATTTAACTTTGAACTTGAATTAAATGATTCTGAACTATTAACAATAGTAAAATTTAGTACGTACCAAGCTGAGCTGCAGTCACAGGTAAGCTAAAATATGCTAACAAAACTCGCACTCTTAATTCGTGCTTGTGTAATCTGAATATTGTAGCCAGCTATTAATGCCTTTGAGATTAAAGCAGTGAAATGATGTTACTTTAATGCTGGCGTCTGAATTTCAACGACACTCGGGTTCATTCCGGAAAAGGAAGGGACCTTGCTTGGTAATGCAATTGGGACAATGAGCAACAAAGGTTCATGCTAAGTTGCTGTAATTTTGCGAGGCAAATGGAACAATTTGAAAAGCTGAGGTCTGCCATACAGTTCTGAAACTTTACGTGCTTTTAGTCTTCCTTGTTGGTTGATTGAAGGTTTGAAGCCGTCGATCGAGGAGGTGGCGACAGTCACTCATTGTCGGCCGTCGCTGTTGCAGAAGCTGGATGTTGGCGCGCCTTCTTCTCGACACGGTCACCAGGCGAAACGGGCTCTTGATGTGCGCCAACTAATGCTTCCCGTCCGCGGCACCATGTCAGAAACTATCATCGCAAGTCGAGCGCAATTACATGCTGCCCAACCCCGAAAGCGCGGCAACTCGCGGGAGCGTCACACAACCCCTGCTCCACTCGCTACTCCCGCCAGACTCCCACTGTTCTGCCCGCGCTTCACGCGGCAGAGTTAACACTACCAAAGATCCTACACACTTTGAGTCTTCACACGACCTATCGATGTAATCGTTCGATAGCAGTTTTCCCTAGGCAAGACCCAGCGTAAAAATACAAATAGTACTTACGAAACAAACCAATTATACATCGACATGAGTGTATAAATATATATATACAAACAGTAAAACAATTACAATATATAAAGAGACAGAAATGTCATATCTTGAGGTAACAAAACAAGGAAACAAATAATAGTACAATAGATGGAAATAGGAGGATATGCATTTCCGGCGTTACACGTGCCCCACATTGTCTGAGGATGTTCGTGTAACGTAAACAGACTCAGAAAATGTCCCAAAAAAGAAACAGCGGAAATGCATATGCTCAAAACATCAACACAATTTAGCATTCGTCTAATTAAGCATAAATCAATTTTTAGACCATAATAATTGAGTGGAAACACTCCTAATCTTATTCCACTCTGTCATCTTGCACAAAATAAAACAGGTTGACAACATATTAAAATTCATAGAAAACATAGAAAATGGTTTAGCTATTCTAAAATTATCAAAATTCCCAACAGTATCAAGAAATGGAATACTATTTACAAAATTAATCAGAGTACATGGTCATAAGAACAGGTAGATCAAAATACGCAAATTAATAATTAATTACATAAAATACACATTTTTACATAACCCTTTCATAATTAATATTCTCATCATGGGAGTCCATTAAATGCTAAACAAGAAAATAACACACATCAGATCGAAAAAAAACATAACTATTGACAGTAGAATTCTTTCAGCTGTCCAGGAAGAAAAACAATTCCGCCTTCCGTACTCGCAAGTACAAAGAATGCCGACAGCGGCCCAAGAGCCAACAGCGGCACAAGAGCCGACAGCGGCTCGCCTCGCCAGTATTGTTGCGCCCGCGTGTGCGGCACGCTTGATCTCACTCGCCCTTGTGACGGCGTTTCCAGAACGTCCGTTTCACTGAATTCTTTAGGAAAAACTCACTCCCGAGTAATCTCAAGGAGTCCCTTAATACTATCACAGTGGATAACTCAACACTGTCCATCTTCACACATGTACAAGCCTGAAACTTAAAACAGCGTCTAAGTACATCGGCAATGACTAGTAAAACACATATTTATGGAATCTTACAGCTATTTACAAAATCATATTTACATTTCTTAATCTACTGTGACTCAGCTGAAAACTTAAACTAGCAGCTTGGATTTTTCAGTTGATTAGATCATGATTAAATTGATTAAAATTAAATTGATTAATCAAAATTAATTACTTATTAATTACAACTTCTTTAATGACCTTGGTCAGTCAAAAGCATGGCAATCTAGCAAATCGTTAAATCTTACACTCTATTTTACATACTGTATAAATTACCCGTTGTGTGGTATTAATCGATCCTAGGTTGGTACAATTTCAAATCTATTATATTTCGTAAGCATTTGTGTGAGGTATACCAATGACTTTATATGGTCCATTATAAACAAACTTAAATTTAGAGATTTCATGGTCTATCTCGCTCGATTTCTCATGAGCTTTTACAAGTACTAAGTCTCCGATTGCAAACTTAGCAAAACGCGCTTTAGCGTCATGAGGACGTATGCGAGCATCGGCTTTTAGCTTCATTACTTCTCGCAAACGATCTTTTTTCACACCAATACTAATGTTAATCCGTGGAGGGAATTTGATTATCTCTTCCAATTCACTTTCTACACTTTTGTCAATGCCGAAATTCCTCATGTTACGGCAGTTTAAACTCATTCCTACGTCAATGTCATCCGGCCAGTTAACAATGTGTATAGGCTGGTATTGCCTATGCACACCGTCTCCTGCCTCGTCAAAACCAACTACCATTGTTTTATCTAGTGACACACATGTCAAAGTTTTGCTTTCGCAGTTAATCACTGCACGGTACTTTAATAGCCAATCTAACCCGATAATTACTTCCGTAGTTAAGTCTGGCACGACGACAAACTCTTGTTCAAATCGTGCCCCACATATCTCGAAGTTGACAAAAATCTGTTTTGTGACCGGTTTACTGGCCTTCCCAGTAGCACCGATAATTTTCACTCCTGTTACTGGGATAACTACGATGCCAGGTCTGTCTTTCAGTAACTCAAATATTTTCCCAGATACAGCACTCAATTCTGCACCGGTGTCAATCAACACGTTAAGTTGTAGGTCGTGCATATTAACAGACACTACTATCTGTCTACACTTGTCCTCGACGGTTTCATAATTTTCCCACAGTAAATCCTCGTCTATATCCAGGTCATTCCAGAAAAAACCATCCGGCTTTGATCCTAAATCCGGTTTATCTGGCGGCTTTTTCAGCCTCTGTTCACATACAGTTTTAATTTCAACACGTCTGTCCTGAGGCTTAGTCTGTAGCTTCGCCTCCAATACCGAAACCTTTTCCTGTAACTCGTCAACTAGTGAGTGTTGCATTGCTATCAATTCACTAATTGTCACCTTCGTTGATTCCTCTTTGGTCAGATTGATCTCATCTGCCAATCTACCTGGAGGACTGTGCCCAGTAGCATCTGAAATTACTTCCTCTGGATCTGCGCAACCCACACTGCTATTGTCTGACTGTATAATGTCAGCTCTAACCTCATACACGCTGTAATCTATGTGCTTTTCTACCAATTGTGTCCGGCTATCACTAAAATTTTCGTAATCTTTCCCCTTAATACTCTCGCAATGTTTAAACTGGAGGTTTGCGTCGGATGGGTCGGCTACTTCTACCACTATAACTTTCGGTAAAGTCTGCCGGTTAGGGCCAGAACTTTCCGTTACTCCTTCAACATCTAACTCCTGCGGGACGAAACACGACGAATCTTGCTCGTGCTGCCCATTAACATCAACTATTTCTGGTAAAGTCTGCCGGTTAGCGCCAGAACTTTCAACCACTTCACAAATACTATCTTCCTGTGGGACGAGACGCGGCAAATACTGCACGCGCTCCCCATAAACACTTCTCCCATACAGACCCCTATAATCTCTTAGTTCGTCGTATAAGCGACCGAACTGCCTTAACCAGACCTCATCCCTCTCTGCATCCCCTCGCTCAATGACGGACGTTTTATCCGACATCTGATCTTCTCTCAACAACTGCGAATCATTCTTAAACTCAATCTCCAGTTCCGCTGTGGGTATTACAGCTGCCACTTTATAATCGATTTCCGGAACACTACTTAAATTGTTCTCACTGACAGTGAATGTACTTCCTACTGCCGTGTCTACAGCTGATCTACTACTTGTGGGCGCACTCCTTTCTCCTAACACTGGCACACTCTCCCGCCGTTGATTATTCCATACGGAATTTTCATAACGACGACACCTGGGTTTTCTCCTGTTATTGGGCCGCCAAAATTTCTCCACGCCCGGTCGGCCCCTCACCGGCGCGGCTAATGGTTTCCCTGTCTCGTCCCAGCAGATACGCTCCCCGGATACTGCTGAGGCGGCTGGTCACACCCTCTGGCGTTATTACTATTCTGCGCAGCCCGTATCACGCTAGTGTGATACTGGTTTCCGTCATTCCGGTTATTATTTGCATTGTACCGATTGTTATTACGGTCTGAACCATTATTGTTATTGCTGCCATGGTTGCGGTATGCATTATTCCCATGGTTATCGTTGGTGTGGTTGCTGTGGAACCCGTTGTTGTTACCACGGCCTCTACCACTGTCGCGATTATTGCGCCAATTGTCCTCGTCCTCAACTCTTCCCAGGAAATCATTGATTGTCCTGTGATTGCTTCCTACGTAGCGTTTTGTATCATCTGGAAGCTTTTTGTAGAGTTCCCAGACTATTTCGGATTCCGTGCGGCGATCACGCAAATATTCAAACTTGCGGATCCAGCCCTCACAAAACTCCTTCATCGAACCGCGCGAATTCGCATCGAGAGGCCTCGATACGACAAATTCGCGCCAGACACTTTGCTGTTTTTGCTCTGACCAGTATTCAGCCAGAAACAAATTTTTAAACTCGTCAAAAGTCAGGTTCGTAATGTTGAGGTTTAGGCCCCAACGCTTGGCATCACCAGCCAACACATCAATAACCGCATTAATTTTTCTCTCATTAGTCCATGATCTGGGTAAAACTCTTTCACAATTTTTAATGAAATCCGTCGGGTGTATACCTCCTTTTTTCAAGGGGTCGAACCGCTCCTCTTTCGTCAACAACTCCGAACTATGTGCTCAGATTGGCACATAGCTCTGTTTTTCGTCAAGTTTCCTTTCTAATTCCGACACCCTCGTAAACACTTGGCAAGTG
Source organism: Schistocerca piceifrons (assembly GCF_021461385.2). Lineage (NCBI taxonomy): Eukaryota > Metazoa > Arthropoda > Insecta > Orthoptera > Acrididae > Schistocerca > Schistocerca piceifrons. The sequence continues at coordinate 6,332,709 of NC_060142.1, forward strand.
GTTGTCGCAAGCGTTTCCACTTCCCTCTTTTTCTCTTCGCAGGTGTTAGCCTGCTTCGTCACTTTGGTATCTACTTCGGATACTAAAGCCTTTAAGGTTTCCACCTTCTGTTGATCCTCTTTTCTCACTAATTGAATTTGTTCCGTCACCTTATTCTCGATGATCGGAGCAACTGCGTCTCCTACACTTTTCTCGATTCTGCTAATTTCGGAATCAAAACGAGTATTTATGCTCGCAATTTCCGCCTGAACGCCTATCATTTCCTGTTTAAGGTTACCGATTTCGGTATTAATCACGACAATGTCGTCTTTGATTTTATCAACTTTTGTGTTAACAACTTCAACATTGTTGTTAACAACATTAATAGCTTTGTTCTGATTGTCTAGCATTCGTTCAATTTTTTCAGACTGAGCTACTTGCTTGGCAGCCTGAGCTGCTTGCTCGGCAGCCTGAGCGTCTTGCTTGGCAGAAAGAGCTATAATTTCTGCCGATTGGCTCTTGATTTCGTTAATCAAAACATTCAATAAATCAGTTAAATTCCCGGAAACCACCGGTTTTACTTCCGTAGCGGCTTCCTCTGTCATTGTCCCCCCGTATTCGTCATCAAAGGATTCAGATTTGATTTTCACTTCCGATTCCGAAACATTTTCTAAAGTCTGGAATTCCATTTCTGCTCTTTGTTGCGTTTCGGCGGTCGCATCTTTCATGATAGCCGCCTGCCCCGGAACAATGGGTACCGCTGTGCGCGTTTCCCACTGTTCGACCGATTGTTCCGTATCTAAGTCTACCAAATTTTGGTAATTGTTGCCTTCACTCATTTTAATAATTTTCAATATAAATGCTAAATCTCAACTCTAATTAGGATTCCTCACACGAATATTCTCGCTGACGTATCGACCATTTCGTAACCAGTACTTTGTTACGAGATTTGCACAATGCAAAATTCGTGTCCAGAACAACCTCAAATTTGAAGATTGTCCTGTCACGGTCGCCACGTGTAACCTCCCCCTCACTTACCGACCTTAATGACAGTGAAAAATGAAACCGCGTGTACCTAATGGGAGTTTTGGAAAAGCAATCGTCACCGAAGTTAACCTGTCGGTAAAGAGGGAGGAAAGGGTTACATCTAAATGAAAGGAAATGTGCTAATGAAACTGGTGGAAATTAATTTTGAAAAGGGGTAAAGTTAATAAAGAAAGTAAATGTGCAGCCGTTACGTTAACAATTAACTAGCGGTAATTAGATATTTGAGATTTGGGGGAAATCACGGTCGCCAGTCCTAAGGACAATTACTATAGTAACTGAAAAAGAGAGGTTATTACACATATAATTAACACTAGAAGCGTGGCAACTGAAGGTTGACACGTGTAGTGTGAAAACTGAAAGTTTGTCAGAAGTAATAAATTTCGCTACACTCTGACTTAATTTAGCAGAAGAATTAATAAAACCGGAAAATCGAAAGTTAATTTAGTGACTGAAGTTAATAGTGAGCTTTCTTTCTGAAGCACATCGAAATCCAGTAGAATACGGTTAGTCTTGGACTACCTCAACAATAATTTCAAAAGCAACTTGACTATACGCAATTTAGAAACAAGAGATTTAACTTTGAACTTGAATTAAATGATTCTGAACTATTAACAATAGTAAAATTTAGTACGTACCAAGCTGAGCTGCAGTCACAGGTAAGCTAAAATATGCTAACAAAACTCGCACTCTTAATTCGTGCTTGTGTAATCTGAATATTGTAGCCAGCTATTAATGCCTTTGAGATTAAAGCAGTGAAATGATGTTACTTTAATGCTGGCGTCTGAATTTCAACGACACTCGGGTTCATTCCGGAAAAGGAAGGGACCTTGCTTGGTAATGCAATTGGGACAATGAGCAACAAAGGTTCATGCTAAGTTGCTGTAATTTTGCGAGGCAAATGGAACAATTTGAAAAGCTGAGGTCTGCCATACAGTTCTGAAACTTTACGTGCTTTTAGTCTTCCTTGTTGGTTGATTGAAGGTTTGAAGCCGTCGATCGAGGAGGTGGCGACAGTCACTCATTGTCGGCCGTCGCTGTTGCAGAAGCTGGATGTTGGCGCGCCTTCTTCTCGACACGGTCACCAGGCGAAACGGGCTCTCGATGTGCGCCAACTAATGCTTCCCGTCCGCGGCACCATGTCAGAAACTATCATCGCAAGTCGAGCGCAATTACATGCTGCCCAACCCCGAAAGCGCGTCAACTCGCGGGAGCGTCACACAACCCCTGCTCCACTCGCTACTCCCGCCAGACTCCCACTGTTCTGCCCGCGCTTCACGCGGCAGAGTTAACACTACCAAAGATCCTACACACTTTGAGTCTTCACACGACCTATCGATGTAATCGTTCGATAGCAGTTTTCCCTAGGCAAGACCCAGCGTAAAAATACAAATAGTACTTACGAAACAAACCAATTATACATCGACATGAGTGTATAAATATATATATACAAACAGTAAAACAATTACAATATATAAAGAGACAGAAATGTCATATCTTGAGGTAACAAAACAAGGAAACAAATAATAGTACAATAGATGGAAATAGGAGGATATGCATTTCCGGCGTTACACGTGCCCCACATTGTCTGAGGATGTTCGTGTAACGTAAACAGACTCAGAAAATGTCCCAAAAAAGAAACAGCGGAAATGCATATGCTCAAAACATCAACACAATTTAGCATTCGTCTAATTAAGCATAAATCAATTTTTAGACCATAATAATTGAGAGGAGACACTCCTAATCTTATTCCACTCTGTCATCTTGCACAAAATAAAACAGGTTGACAACATATTAAAATTCATAGAAAACATAGAAAATGGTTTAGCTATTCTAAAATTGTCAAAATTCCCAACAGTATCAAGAAATGGAATACTATTTACAAAATTAATCAGAGTACATGGTCATAAAAACAGGTAGATCAAAATACGCAAATTAATAATTAATTACATAAAATACACATTTTTACATAACCCTTTCATAATTAATATTCTCGTCATGGGAGTCCATTAAATGCTAAACAAGAAAATAACACACATCAGATCGAAAAAAAACATAACTATTGACAGTAGAATTCTTTCAGCTGTCCAGGAAGAAAAACAATTCCGCCTTCCGTACTCGCAAGTACAAAGAATGCCGACAGCGGCCCAAGAGCCAACAGCGGCACAAGAGCCGACAGCGGCTCGCCTCGCCAGTATTGTTGCGCCCGCGTGTGCGGCACGCTTGATCTCACTCGCCCTTGTGACGGCGTTTCCAGAACGTCCGTTTCACTGAATTCTTTAGGAAAAACTCACTCCCGAGTAATCTCAAGGAGTCCCTTAATACTATCACAGTGGATAACTCAACACTGTCCATCTTCACACATGTACAAGCCTGAAACTTAAAACAGCGTCTAAGTACATCGGCAATGACTAGTAAAACACATATTTATGGAATCTTACAGCTATTTACAAAATCATATTTACATTTCTTAATCTACTGTGACTCAGCTGAAAACTTAAACTAGCAGCTTGGATTTTTCAGTTGATTAGATCATGATTAAATTGATTAAAATTAAATTGATTAATCAAAATTAATTACTTATTAATTACAACTTCTTTAATGACCTTGGTCAGTCAAAAGCATGGCAATCTAGCAAATCGTTAAATCTTACACTCTATTTTACATACTGTATAAATTACCCGTTGTGTGGTATTAATCGATCCTAGGTTGGTACAATTTCAAATCTATTATATTTCGTAAGCATTTGTGTGAGGTATACCAATGACTTTATATGGTCCATTATAAACAAACTTAAATTTAGAGATTTCATGGTCTATCTCGCTCGATTTCTCATGAGCTTTTACAAGTACTAAGTCTCCGATTGCAAACTTAGCAAAACGCGCTTTAGCGTCATGAGGACGTATGCGAGCATCGGCTTTTAGCTTCATTACTTCTCGCAAACGATCTTTTTTCACACCAATACTAATGTTAATCCGTGGAGGGAATTTGATTATCTCTTCCAATTCACTTTCTACACTTTTGTCAATGCCGAAATTCCTCATGTTACGGCAGTTTAAACTCATTCCTACGTCAATGTCATCCGGCCAGTTAACAATGTGTATAGGCTGGTATTGCCTATGCACACCGTCTCCTGCCTCGTCAAAACCAACTACCATTGTTTTATCTAGTGACACACATGTCAAAGTTTTGCTTTCGCAGTTAATCACTGCACGGTACTTTAATAGCCAATCTAACCCGATAATTACTTCCGTAGTTAAGTCTGGCACGACGACAAACTCTTGTTCAAATCGTGCCCCACATATCTCGAAGTTGACAAAAATCTGTTTTGTGACCGGTTTACTGGCCTTCCCAGTAGCACCGATAATTTTCACTCCTGTTACTGGGATAACTACGATGCCAGGTCTGTCTTTCAGTAACTCAAATATTTTCCCAGATACAGCACTCAATTCTGCACCGGTGTCAATCAACACGTTAAGTTGTAGGTCGTGCATATTAACAGACACTACTATCTGTCTACACTTGTCCTCGACGGTTTCATAATTTTCCCACAGTAAATCCTCGTCTATATCCAGGTCATTCCAGAAAAAACCATCCGGCTTTGATCCTAAATCCGGTTTATCTGGCGGCTTTTTCAGCCTCTGTTCACATACAGTTTTAATTTCAACACGTCTGCCCTGAGGCTTAGTCTGTAGCTTCGCCTCCAATACCGAAACCTTTTCCTGTAACTCGTCAACTAGTGAGTGTTGCATTGCTATCAATTCACTAATTGTCACCTTCGTTGATTCCTCTTTGGTCAGATTGATCTCATCTGCCAATCTACCTGGAGGACTGTGCCCAGTAGCATCTGAAATTACTTCCTCTGGATCTGCGCAACCCACACTGCTATTGTCTGACTGTATAATGTCAGCTCTAACCTCATACACGCTGTAATCTATGTGCTTTTCTACCAATTGTGTCCGGCTATCACTAAAATTTTCGTAATCTTTCCCCTTAATACTCTCGCAATGTTTAAACTGGAGGTTTGCGTCGGATGGGTCGGCTACTTCTACCACTATAACTTTCGGTAAAGTCTGCCGGTTAGGGCCAGAACTTTCCGTTACTCCTTCAACATCTAACTCCTGCGGGACGAAACACGACGAATCTTGCTCGTGCTGCCCATTAACATCAACTATTTCTGGTAAAGTCTGCCGGTTAGCGCCAGAACTTTCAACCACTTCACAAATACTATCTTCCTGTGGGACGAGACGCGGCAAATACTGCACGCGCTCCCCATAAACACTTCTCCCATACAGACCCCTATAATCTCTTAGTTCGTCGTATAAGCGACCGAACTGCCTTAACCAGACCTCATCCCTCTCTGCATCCCCTCGCTCAATGACGGACGTTTTATCCGACATCTGATCTTCTCTCAACAATTGCGAATCATTCTTAAACTCAATCTCCAGTTCCGCTGTGGGTATTACAGCTGCCACTTTATAATCGATTTCCGGAACACTACTTAAATTGTTCTCACTGACAGTGAATGTACTTCCTACTGCCGTGTCTACAGCTGATCTACTACTTGTGGGCGCACTCCTTTCTCCTAACACTGGCACACTCTCCCGCCGTTGATTATTCCATACGGAATTTTCATAACGACGACACCTGGGTTTTCTCCTGTTATTGGGCCGCCAAAATTTCTCCACGCCCGGTCGGCCCCTCACCGGCGCGGCTAATGGTTTCCCTGTCTCGTCCCAGCAGATACGCTCCCCGGATACAGCTGAGGCGGCTGGTCACACCCTCTGGCGTTATTACTATTCTGCGCAGCCCGTATCACGCTAGTATGATACTGGTTTCCGTCATTCCGGTTATTATTTGCATTGTACCGATTGTTATTACGGTCCGAACCATTATTGTTATTGCTGCCATGGTTGCGGTATGCATTATTCCCATGGTTATCGTTGGTGTGGTTGCTGTGGAACCCGTTGTTGTTACCACGGCCTCTACCACTGTCGCGATTATTGCGCCAATTGTCCTCGTCCTCAACTCTTCCCAGGAAATCATTGATTGTCCTGTGATTGCTTCCTACGTAGCGTTTTGTATCATCTGGAAGCTTTTTGTAGAGTTCCCAGACTATTTCGGATTCCGTGCGGCGATCACGCAAATATTCCAACTTGCGGATCCAGCCCTCACAAAACTCCTTCATCGAACCGCGCGAATTCGCATCGAAAGGCCTCGATACGACAAATTCGCGCCAGACACTTTGCTGTTTTTGCTCTGACCAGTATTCAGCCAGAAACAAATTTTTAAACTCGTCAAAAGTCAGGTTCGTAATGTTGAGGTTTAGGCCCCAACGCTTGGCATCACCAGCCAACACATCAATAACCGCATTAATTTTTCTCTCATTAGTCCATGATCTGGGTAAAACTCTTTCACAATTTTTAATGAAATCCGTCGGGTGTATACCTCCTTTTTTCAAGGGGTCGAACCGCTCCTCTTTCGTCAACAACTCCGAACTATGTGCACAGATTGGCACATAGCTCTGTTTTTCGTCAAGTTTCCTTTCTAATTCCGACACCCTCGTAAACACTTGGCAAGTGGTTGTCGCAAGCGTTTCCACTTCCCTCTTTTTCTCTTCGCAGGTGTTAGCCTGCTTCGTCACTTTGGTATCTACTTCGGATACTAAAGCCTTTAAAGTTTCCACCTTCTGTTGATCCTCTTTTCTCACTAATTGTATTTGTTCCGTCACCTTATTCTCGATGATCGGAGCAACTGCGTCTCCTACACTTTTCTCGATTCTGCTAATTTCGGAATCAAAACGAGTATTTATGCTCGCAATTTCCGCCTGAACGCCTATCATTTCCTGTTTAAGGTTACCGATTTCGGTATTAATCACGACAATATCGTCTTTGATTTTATCAACTTTTGTGTTAACAACTTCAACATTGTTGTTAACAACATTAATAGCTTTGTTCTGATTGTCTAGCATTCGTTCAATTTTTTCAGACTAAGCTACTTGCTTGGCAGCCTGAGCTGCTTGCTCGGCAGTCTGAGCGTCTTGCTTGGCAGAAAGAGCTTTAATTTCTGCCGATTGGCTCTTGATTTCGTTAATCAAAACATTCAATAAATCAGTTAAATTCCCGGAAACCACCGGTTTTACTTCCGTAGCGGCTTCCTCTTTCATTGTCCCCCCGTATTCGTCATCAAAGGATTCAGATTTGATTTTCACTTCCGATTCCGAAACATTTTCTAAAGTCTGGAATTCCATTTCTGCTCTTTGTTGCGTTTCGGCGGTCGCATCTTTCATGATAGCCGCCTGCCCCGGAACAATGGGTACCGCTGTGCGCGTTTCCCACTGTTCGACCGATTGTTCCGTATCTAAGTCTACCAAATTTTGGTAATTGTTGCCTTCACTCATTTTAATAATTTTCAATATAAATGCTAAATCTCAACTCTAATTAGGATTCCTCACACGAGTATTCTCGCTGACGTATCGACCATTTCGTAACCAGTACTTTGTTACGAGATTTGCACAATGCAAAATTCGTGTCCAGAACAACCTCAAATTTGAAGATTGTCCTGTCACGGTCGCCACGTGTAACCTCCCCCTCACTTACCGACCTTAATGACAGTGAAAAATGAAACCGCGTGTACCTAATGGGAGTTTTGGAAAAGCAATCGTCACCGAAGTTAACCTGTCGGTAAAGAGGGAGGAAAGGGTTACATCTAAATGAAAGGAAATGTGCTAATGAAACTGGTGGAAATTAATTTTGAAAAGGGGTAAAGTTAATAAAGAAAGTAGATGTGCAGCCGTTACATTAACAATTAACTAGCGGTAATTAGATATTTGAGATTTGGGGGAAATCACGGTCGCCAGTCCTAAGGACAATTACTATAGTAACTGAAAAAGAAAGGTTATTACACTTATAATTAACACTAGAAGCGTGGCAACTGAAGGTTGACACGTGTAGTGTGAAAACTGAAAGTTTGTCAGAAGTAATAAATTTCGCTACACTCTGACTTAATTTAGCAAAAGAATTAATAAAACCGGAAAATCGAAAGTTAATTTAGTGACTGAAGTTAATAGTGAGCTTTCTTTCTGAAGCACATCGAAATCCAGTAGAATACGGTTAGTCTTGGACTACCTCAACAATAATTTCAAAAGCAACTTGACTATACGCAATTTAGAAACAAGAGATTTAACTTTGAACTTGAATTAAATGATTCTGAACTATTAACAATAGTAAAATTTAGTACGTACCAAGCTGAGCTGCAGTCACAGGTAAGCTAAAATATGCTAACAAAACTCGCACTCTTAATTCGTGCTTGTGTAATCTGAATATTGTAGCCAGCTATTAATGCCTTTGAGATTAAAGCAGTGAAATGATGTTACTTTAATGCTGGCGTCTGAATTTCAACGACACTCGGGTTCATTCCGGAAAAGGAAGGGACCTTGCTTGGTAATGCAATTGGGACAATGAGCAACAAAGGTTCATGCTAAGTTGCTGTAATTTTGCGAGGCAAATGGAACAATTTGAAAAGCTGAGGTCTGCCATACAGTTCTGAAACTTTACGTGCTTTTAGTCTTCCTTGTTGGTTGATTGAAGGTTTGAAGCCGTCGATCGAGGAGGTGGCGACAGTCACTCATTGTCGGCCGTCGCTGTTGCAGAAGCTGGATGTTGGCGCGCCTTCTTCTCGACACGGTCACCAGGCGAAACGGGCTCTCGATGTGCGCCAACTAATGCTTCCCGTCCGCGGCACCATGTCAGAAACTATCATCGCAAGTCGAGCGCAATTACATGCTGCCCAACCCCGAAAGCGCGTCAACTCGCGGGAGCGTCACACAACCCCTGCTCCACTCGCTACTCCCGCCAGACTCCCACTGTTCTGCCCGCGCTTCACGCGGCAGAGTTAACACTACCAAAGATCCTACACACTTTGAGTCTTCACACGACCTATCGATGTAATCGTTCGATAGCAGTTTTCCCTAGGCAAGACCCAGCGTAAAAATACAAATAGTATTTACGAAACAAACCAATTATACATCGACATGAGTGTATAAATATATATATACAAACAGTAAAACAATTACAATATATAAAGAGACAGAAATGTCATATCTTGAGGTAACAAAACAAGGAAACAAATAATAGTACAATAGATGAAATAGGAGGATATGCATTTCCGGCGTTACAAAGTCATTGAGCACATAGTATTTCATAGCGACGCAATTTCTGTGTCAATTATTCATGTGAGGGAGCGAGGGATGTAGTAAAGTGGGAACAGTGCATCGGAAAGGAGATACTCGTGTCCCAAAACTAAATCCTGTCGTTTCCATTGAAACGTGACTCGATTTAGGAGGAGAAGTCATTGAGCACATAGTATTTCAAAGCGACGCAATTTTTGTGATAATTATTCATGTGAGGGAGCGAGGGATGTAGTAGAGTGGGAACAGTGCATCGGAAAGGAGATACTCGTGTCCCAAAACTCAATCCTGTCGTTTCCATATAAACGTTACACGATTTAGAAGGAGAAGTCATAGAACCCATAGTATTTGATAGCGACGTAATTTCTGTGTTAATTCGTCAATGTGAGGGAGCGAGCGTTGAGGTAAAGAATGAATAGTGCATCAGAAAGGAGATACTCGTATCCCAAAACTAAATCCTGTCGTTTCCATTGAAACGTGACTCGATTTAGGAGGAGAAGTCATTGAGCACATAGAATTCCATAGCGACGCCATTTTTCTGTTAATTATTCATGTGAGGGAGCGAGGGATGTAGTAAAGAATGAACAGTGCATCGAAAAGGAGATACTCGTGTCCCAAAACTCAATCCTGTCGTTTCCATAGAAACGTTACACGATTTAGAAGGAGAAGTCATAGAACCCATAGTATATCATAGCGACGCAATTTCTGTGTTAATTCGTCAATGTGACCGAGCGAGCGTTGAGGTAAAGAATGAATAGTGCATCGGAAAGGAGTTACCCGTATCCCAAAACTAAATCCTGTCGTTTCCATTGAAACGTGACTCGATTTAGGTGGAGAAGTCATTGAGCACATAGTATTTCATATCGACGCAATTTCTGTGTTAATTATTCATGTGAGGGAGCGAGGGATGTAGTAAAGTGGGAACAGTGCATCGGAAAGGAGATACACGTGTCCCAAAACTAAATCCTGTCGTTTCCATTGAAACGTGACTCGATTGAGGAGGAGAAGTCATTGAGCACATAGTATTTCATACCGACGCAATTTCTGTGTTAATTATTAATGTGAGGGAGCGAGGGATGTAGTAAAGTGGGAACAGTGCATCGGAAAGGAGATACTCGTGTCCCAAAACTAAATCCTGTCGTTTCCATAGAAACGTTACACGATTTAGAAGGAGAAGTCATAGAACACATAGTATTTCATAGCGACGCAATTTCTGTGTTAATTCATCAATGTGAGGGAGCGAGCATTGAGGTAAAGAATGAATAGTGCATCGGAAAGGAGTTACTCGTATCCCAAAGCTAAGTCCTGTCGTTTCCATTGAAACGTGACTCGATTTAGAAGGAGAAGCCATTGAGCTCATAGTATTTCATAGCAACGCAATTTCTGTGTTAATTATTCATGTGAGGAAGCGAGGGATGTAGTAAAGTGGGACAAGTGCATCGGAAAGGAGATATTCGTGTCACAAAAGTAAATCCCGCCGTTTCGATTGAAATGTGACTCGATTTAGGAGGAGAAGTCATTGAGCACATAGTATTTCATAGCGACGCAATTTCTGTGTTAATTATTCATGTGAGGGAGAGAGGGATTTAGTAAAGTGGGAACAGTGCATCGGAAAGGAGATACTCGTGTCCCAAAACTAAATCCTGTCGTTTCCATAGAAACGTGATTCGATTTAGGAGGAGAAGTCATTGAGCACATAGTATATCATAGTGACGCAATTTCTGTGTTAATTATTCATGTGAGGGAGCCAGGGATGTAGTAAAGTGGGAACAGTGCATCGGAAAGGAGATACTCGTGTCCCAAAACTCAATCCTGTCGTTTCCATAGAAACGTTACACGATTTAGAAGGAGAAGTCATAGAACCCATAGTATTTCATAGCGACGCAATTTCTATGTTAATTCGTCAATGTGAGGGAGCGAGCGTTGAGGTAAAGAATAAATAGTGAATCGGAAAGGAGTTACACGTATCCCAAAACTAAATCCTGTCGTTTCCATTGAAACGTGACTCGATTTAGGAGGAGAAGTCACTGAGCACATAGTATTTCATACCGACGCTATTTCTGTGTTAATTATTCATGTGAGGGAGCGAGGGATGTAGTAAAGTGGGAACAGTGCATCGCAAAGGAGATACTCGTGTCCCAAAACTAAATCCTGTCGTTTCCATAGAAACGTTACACGATTTAGAAGGAGAAGTTATAGAACCCATAGTATTTCATAGCGACGCAATTTCTGTGTTAATTCGTCAATGTGAGGGAGCGAGCGTTGAGGTAAAGAATGAATAGTGCATCGGAAAGGAGTTACTCGTATCCCAAAACTAAATCCTGTCGTTTCCATAGAAACGTGACTCGATTTAGGAGGAGAAGTCATTGAGCACATAGTATTTCATAGAGACGCAATTTCTGTGTTAATTATTCATGTGAGGGAGCGAGGGATGTAGTAAAGTGGGAACAGTGCATCAGAAAGGAGATACTCGTGTCCCAAAACTAAATCCTGTAGTTTCCATAGAAACGTGACTCGATTTAGGAAGAGAAGTCATTGAGCACATAGTACTTCATAGCGACGCAATTTCTGTGTTAATTATTCATGTGAGGGAGCGAGGGATGTAGTAAAGTGGTAACACTGCATCGGAAAGGAAATCCTCGTGTCCCAAAACTCAATCCTGTCGTTTCCATAGAAACGCTACACGATTTAGATGGAGAAGTCATAGAATCCATAGTATTTCATAGTGACGCAATTTCTGTGTTAATTCGTCAATGTGAGGGAGCGAGCGTTGAGGTAAAGAATGAATAGTGCATCGGAAAGGAGATACAGGTATCCCAAAACTAAATCCTGTCTTTTCCATTGAAACGTGATTCGATTTAGGAGCAGAAGTCATTGAGCACATAGTATTTCATAGCGACGCAATTTCTGTGTTAATTATTCATGTGAGGGAGCGAGGGATGTAGTAATGTGGGAACAGTTCATCGGAAAGGAGATACTCGTGTCCCAAAACTAAATCCTGTCGTTTCCATAGAAACGTTACACGATTTAGAGGGAGAAGTAATAGGACCCATAGTATTTCATAGCGACGCAATATCTGTGTTAATTATTCATGAGAGGGAGCGAGGGATGTAGTAAAGTGGGAACAGTGCATCGGAAAGGAGATATTCGTGTCCCAAAACTAAATCCTGTCGTTTCCATTGAAACGTGACTCGATTTAGGAGGAGAAGTTATTGAGCACATAATATTTCATAGCGACGCAATTTTTGTGTTAATTATTCATGTGAGAGAGCGAGGGATGTAGTAAAGTGGGAACAGTGCATCGGAAAGGAGATACTCGTGTCCCAAAACTCAATCCTGTCGTTTCCATAGAAACGTTACACGATTTAGAAGGAGAAGTCATAGAACCCATAGTATTTCATAGCGACGCAATTTCTGTATTAATTCGTCAATGTGATGGAGCCAGCGTTGAGGTAAAGAATAAATAGTGCATCGGAAAGGAGTTACTCGTATCCCAAAACTAAATCCTGTGGTTTCCATTGAAACGTGACTCGATTTAGGAGGAGAAGTCATTGAGCACATAGTATTTCATACCGACGCAATTTCAGCGTTAATTATTCATGTGAGGGAGCGAGGGATGTAGTAAAGTGGGAACAGTGCATCGGAAAGGAGATACTCGTGTCCCAAAACTAAATCCTGGCGTTTCCATAGGAACGTTACACGATTTAGAAGGAGAAGTCATAGAACCCACAGTATTCCATAGCGACGCAATTTCTGTGTTAATTCGTCAATGTGAGGAAGCGAGCGTTGAGGTAAAGAATGAAAAGTGCATCGGAAAGGAGTTACTCGTATCCCAAAACTAAATCCTGTCGTTTCCATTGAAACGTGACTCGATTTAGGAGGAGAAGTCATTCAGCACATAGTATTTCATAGCGACGCAATATCTGTGTTAATTATTCATGTGAGGGAGCGAGGGATGTAGTAGAGTGGGAACAGTGTATCGGAAAGGAGATACTCGTGTCCCAAAACTAAATCCTGTCGTTTCCATTGAAACGTGACTCGATTTAGGAGGAGAAGTCATTGAGCACATAGTATTTCATAGCGACGCAATTTCTGTGTTAATTATTAATGTGAGGGAGCGAGGGATGTAGTAAAGTGGGAACAGTGCATCGGAAAGTAGATCCTCGTGTCCCAAAACCCAATCCTGTCGTTTCCATAGAAACGTTACACAATTTAGATGGAGAAGTCATAGAACCCATAGTATTTCATACTGACGCAATTTCTGTGTTAATTCGTCAATGTGAGGGAGCGAGGGTTGAGGTAAAGAATGAATAGTGCATCGGAAAGGAGATACTCGTATCCCAAAACTAAATCCTGTCTTTTCCATTGAAACGTGACTCGATTTAGGAGCAGAAGTCATTGAGCACATAGTATTTCATAGCGACGCAATTTCTGTGTTAATTAATCATGTGAGGGAGCGAGGGATGTAGTAAAGTTGGAACAGTGCATCGGAAAGGAGATACTCGTGTCCGAAAACTAAATCCTGTCGTTTCCATAGAAACGTTACACGATTTAGAGGGAGAAGTAATAGAACCATAGTATTTCATAGCGACGCAATTTCTGTGTTAATTCGTCAATGTGAGGGAGCGAGCGTTGAGGTAAAGAATGAATAGTGCAACGGAAAGGAGTTACTGGTATCCCAAAACTAAATCCTGTCGTTTCCATTGAAACGTGACTCGATTTAGGAGGAGAAGTCATTGAGCACATAGTATTTCATAGCGACGCAATTTCTGTGTTAATTATTAATGAGAGGGAGCGAGGGATGTAGTAAAGTGTGTGATATTCGCTATTTTTGACTTCATTAAAACAGCAAATACGAGTAGTTAGTACTTTCAGCCAGAAGGCAAATACTTGTTTGTAAATAATGATTAATGTATAATGAGGCGTCGCATAGCGACGGTGGAATTTTCTAGTGATGTAATTTGTCGTCTTTGGGCGGCAATAAAAACAGAAAAATACGGATAGAAATACGATCCTTCACTATTTTGTTCGCTCGAGAACAAATGAAGCCTTGAGCGCTAAAAAGACTTTTACTGTTTTTCTCGAGTAAGACGGACGCAGATTTGTGGCAGTCTGATCTAATTTTTACTAACTGTATAAAAACGTGTATGTCTGAGTTGAGTGAAGTCTAAAGAACTGTTATAACTTACCGTGACGACGCACGAGCGACTCAACGAAGACAATGGCTATATAAAAGAGCGCTAAATGGACATGATACGGACATAAAAATCTACCGTCATTGTTGTATTAAGCTTAAGGTACGATATATGTTTTAGTTATAATAAATATTTGTTCTGGGAATACTGAATCATTTAGCAGTGCTCATTCCTATTATCTCCACAGTATTATTTTCATTTTAATTATGCATTTTGCTAATATTACAGACGCCAAGATCAGCAGTCCAATGTGCGTGTTACATTGATAAAAAGAAAACTGTTTTATCGTCTTCTTGCATCAGCTTTAATATTGGATTTCCTTTTGTGTGATGTTACAGTTGTTTTTGCGCCCTTAAGAACTTTCTGGTCCCTTAGGAAATTGTTTTGTCATAACAATAACTTCACAACCGGGTATGATCGTATCTACGATCATGAAGTAATTAGAAAGACGATAACGCAACTTCTTAATCAATAGCACGCTAGTTGTGACTGCCTCAAGCCACGCGAAACCGCAAGTAAAAACTATTCACATCTCATAATGCAATATTTTATGACAATGGTCAATCCATGATTCTTACGCCAATTGTGATTGATAAAACAGTTAGTTAAATCTCAATTTCCAACTTTCCATTGAATAGCCACATCACTTCTATTTTGTAACATCACACTTGGCGCCCGAACAGGGACTTGACCAAAAATTAGATCAAATTCTTGGAAAATTTTCTATGTGCTTGTGTTAATAAATGTTCTGTCGTTTCATGTACACATCGTATCTCTGTGAGAATAACGGTCAATAATGCAGTTTCATTACCGAGAGAAAAGAAAAGAAAAGAGACGTGAATTTGCTGAGACAACATAGCGGTATTCAAGCCATCAAAAAGTAAGTCAGAATTTTGCATACGCAGTGTAGTGCTTCAGTAGCAACGTTGCTTTTCCAAGTCGATCCACATCCTTTCTATCTCCTTCCCGCTATAGAAAATCTGCTTTATTTTATCTTTCAAAGTAAAATTCTTCGTAGTCTGATAATAGAAATTATTTCTCCCCATTGTTAGTATACCTGTATTGCATTTTCAACATGGTGGATAGTGTGCGCAATTTGCAGTGAAGAGCATCTTCATTCATTTGTCTGAAACGGTTAGGTTCCATCTTGTCTTCTTGCCAGATAGAATTTCATTTGTTGCTCACGCGAGAGTGGTGCTCTTAGCGGACTCACCACGTCACTGACAAACGACGAAAGCCTTACGTAGCACGTGATTTACTGACGAAAATGGCAGATAGTAAACAGAGACAGGTGACAACAGGAGACGGGAGTGAAGACGTTAATAGTATTCCATACCCTTTACGATCGCGAACGGTAGGTTCCCGTGTGGAAACTGAACTAACCATGTCTGTAACAGGGGAAAGTGACCCTAAAGTCCAAATTCTTCCCGCTGCAGCTACAAATGACCTCGGTGCGTTAATGGAAATGCTGAAACAACAGTTTGACGCAGTAAATGAGACTATAAAAACACAAAATGAGACTGTTAACGCCCGATTAGATGCTGTAAGCGAATCAGTAAAAACACAAAATGAGACTGTTAACGCCCGATTAGATGCTGTAAGCGAATCAGTAAAAACACAAAATGAGACTATAAAAACACAAAATGAGACTGTTAACGCCCGATTAGATGCTGTAAGCGAATCATTAAAAACACAGCTAGGCACAATCAAAACAGATCTGCATAAAGAAATTACGGCTGAATTAAATACCCATTTGGGTGAGGTGCAAACTAAGATCAGTGATCAAATTCAGAAAATGCAGAAACAGGTGAAAAGTGAAATAGCTGAAGTATCTGGAACATTAAACACAAAAATTCAGGCAGCTACCAAAGAAATAAACTCAGTTAGAAATGCAGTATCTGACATTGAAGGTGTAGTGGAGGATCTGTCGAGGCAGATAGACTCAATCAATATTGAAGAACAGGTTAAGAGCACCGTGAAAGCACACGCGGAGGCATTGTCGGAACACTACAGTGAATGGATAAAGGGTAAAGATATTTTTATCGAAAAGAAGGTCAGGGAGGAGCTTAGGGAGACTGTCAAGGATGTAACTTACGAAATCTTAGCTGCTCCTGGTAAGTCGGGAGACACAGTAGTTTCTGAATTGGGACAGATTCGGAGGACACTCACACGGGATCTTCCCGAGTGGAAGCAGCAAGTAGTGCACGAAGTCAGAATGCTGAGAAACTGTGTAGAAAATCCGCACACGCATACGCAAACTATAGGGAACAACTCTTTAGACGGTGACGAATGTCAGTCAACTCCTTATTGTTCACCGCCTGATTACATGCAAAACAACAGTCCTGTTGAGTCCCGAGTAGGGAAACTAAATGATCCGCCCACAATTGTGAGTTTAATGCAAGAGGAAAGTGTGATTAAGCATCGCACTTTTCCTGTTTTTCATCCGCAGAAGCGAGAAATACACCCCATCGTGTTCCTAAAGAATTTTTCCGGCATATTTCCCAGGAGCTGGACAGACAGACAGCGTATTCAGTTCGTCACTGGTTTTATTTCTGGTGATGCAGCATTATGGGGAACGGAAATGGTAGACACGTGTAGGAATTATGAAGAGTTTGAGAAAATGTTCTTGGCAAAATTTTGGAGTAATGGGGTACAGCAAAGATTAAGGAAGGAGGTGTATGGTGCGGAAATTTTCAGTGAGAAGCATGGAAGTCTCCGGCGATACTTTGAGAAGTATCTAGCAAAAATTAAATTCTGGGATTCTCCGATTTCTTCCAAGGACGTAATTATGATTCTCAAAAGCAAACTCCCTGTGTCTATTAGAGAGAAATTAGTAAATGTGTCCGAAGAAGACACGGATGTATTCCTTTCTGTGTTGGATTCCTTAGATTTAATTAGCGAGGATGTGCGCTCCAAGGTTGGCAGCGGCAAATTCTTCCCTGGCAGCCAGCAGAATGCATCGCACGCGGACAACAATGCGCCGAAGGAGAGAGCGAGCTACTGCGACCGCTGTTGCCAACCTGCCAGCGGTTATCAAAACGCAAACGGCAATAACTTTAAATGGAAGCAGAAAACCAATTACAGTAATCAGCAGAGATACCACCCAATTTACAACCACCAGGAACAACATCAGTATGGAAACCCACCCTTTAATTCTGCGCCTGAGCAGTATGGAAATTCTCCACAAACTAGTGGTAATTTTTCAAATGGACCAGTGTACAATCAAAGTTATAGGTCGAAAAATAGCAAGTGGCATGGGCAAGGCGGAGGCCACCCAGCACATCAGAACAACTTTTCACTGAATAGAGGACCGCGGAACAATTTTCAAATGGCACCAAATGCGAACTTTCCTTCACAAGGAAATGGTTTTGCCGGCAACCAAAAGATCGGGCGACATCAGCCTTCTCAAGTATTCTATTCACAAGTGAATGCACCCAGTGGATTTTACCCCTCTACACCGGCATTTGTACCACATAACCAGCACCAATATGAAACGGAACAAACACTTAAGGCCATGAATGACAAACAGGTTAAACATCCTGCGGAAAATTAGAGGCAGCACCTTTCAGCCTCCTAGAGGTCGCTGCCGGTTCCAGTGGGGGTACTAACGAATACTCTGATTCTGAGTATGTTAATGCGATACGGTACGACCGTGAGACCGACTTACGAGATGACCTTGCACCTGACCTAGAAGCTCAAGACATTAATGACATTTATGATGAACAGGTCCAGGCTTCGATTAAGATTTCTATTACTAACATTCCTGTCACAGCCATTGTTGATACAGGAGCAAACATCAATGTGATGTCATCATGTCTCTTCAGACAGGTGTCTTCTGTTTCAAAAGTTTTATCATTGCCGATTCAGGGCTGCTCCATATCGGGAGCGATTGGTCCATTGAAACAGAGAGTTAGTTTACAGACGCAGCTTCAACTGCAGATAGCATCTGTTTTGGTTTCTTACCTCTTGCGTACTGGAAATTTCCTTGTGTGAACTGTTAATGATAAGTACTGTGTTGAACAGCGCACTGACTACATGGTAACGGCTACTACATGTAAACTTTAAGTATTAAGTGTTAAGTGTGGAAAAATTGTTTATAGTGATGGACATGAACCGATATTTCTTCAACAAGCTGAAGCAGGAAACTGGGGTTGCACCAAGAATTTCAATTTAATTTTAAGTTAGTATTAAAAAAAAAAAAAAAAAAAAAAAAAATGCTTGCGAGGCGATTGCCCGGAGCTATATAAATATGTAAAGGTGAGAAATGGAGAAGGATGCGTAAATAAGCACTTCTCTCAAGGTACAAGAATATTTATAGATTTATTTTTAGTAATGTAAGTACTTGAAGTTCTGTAGTAAAAGCCCAAATTACCTGCTTAATAAAAAAAAAGGGTACATGGTCAAACAGTCCAGACAGTGGACAGGAGTAGAGGAAATAGCTTAAAGTTCAGTTAAAGCGTGCTGTTAAATGGAAAAAACAAGTGGTAACCCGCATGTGTTCACGCAAGGAGACAAAAAGCTGTAGTAAACTAAGTAAGGTGAAATACAGTACAAATGGAGGCAAACCATGAAGCATCAATAATGTAGCGTAAGTACTCCACGAGGCCACTAATTGCTATGAAAGTAAACTATTTCCCTGTGATCTGAGCCCAATGTAAAGAGTATATGAGGAATGTTAGCTGACGAATTGATTTCAGTAGAATCAAGTTACTAAATAACCACACAGCAAGCCCCCTGTATCATAAATAAGTCCAAGTAAAGATCTTCAGAAGATTTGTAGTGTAATCTAGCGACCATTCAATACCCTAATTGAAGGCTAATCTAAAGAACAAGCAATGCAGTGATATTTAAACTTAATATTGACTATAACCTGAGTAAGACGTAGAAGTAGCAAAGCATGCTGTAAGGAAGGAGGTTGAAGTTTATATATGTGCCTACGTTTATTAAGATAATTTTATTTACATGCAGATTTTATTGCAAAAATGTCTCCTAAGACACTCCTCTTATGAAATCCATTTTCCTTCTGCCCGTTCCTTTTGATCCTGGTTCATTAACCCAGACCAAGGGTCGACTTGTAAAAGGCACGTGTGCTTCGAAGCAAAGCAGTGCTTATGAGAAATGAGACACGTAGCGTGATGAACTTCGCTAGCTTTGGTAATGTTTGTTATGGACCGGTTGCGTAAACCCAGTGAACTGTCGGTAATTCCATTCATGCAAAAAAAAAAAAAAAAAATAGTAGACACGCGTTACCCTACTTTTATTTTAACAGAGAACGATTGCTGAGTACATGAAGCGAAGAGGGAGACCTATTGTTATCCAGTCTGCCCTCAAATATAAAAACAAATTTGGCAAGCAAAAAAAAAAAGATTCAGCGTTAAATGCATACTCGTTAAGTAGTAGATATGCTGCGTGGCAGTAGAAAATGATCTTGGGTGCACTAAAGAATAAATGCAACGAGTGTTGCGAAACCTGTAGTTTTCATAATGAGGAGATGAGCACTTAAAAGAAAGTTTGAAAGAATATTTTTAGGTTCACTAGTGAAAGCAAATCTTGAGATATAAAGAGTCCATTCATAAAGCAGTTGTTCACTGGACTTAACAAAAGGAGTGACCATTAATTGTAAATATTAGCTCGTAAGTGATATTTTGTAAATAGTAGAATATAAGTCTTTCTATACCAGTGGAGGAAACGTGCAAAATTGATTGTTTTGTAAACGAACTCCATCGGCGAAGGAACTAAGCACGAATGCTGTGTGAAGATGCACACTAAAGTGCGACGTGCATAATAAAAATAACTGTTCACTGTATACTAGTGGTAGTGTTGTACTGCAAGTGTAAAAAAGAAGTCAAGGCTACGACAACAGGTGCAACGCAAAGTTCAGTGTTGTTCTAAGTGCAGCGACAGCTAAAACATTCGTCGTCACTTACCTGTGAGCCTCATGGGAGGCAGTTGACAGAGAAGTATGGAGGCAGCTTCAGTGTCTGGCTCCTCCGATGGAAAACGCGCGCGAGGTGTTTGTATCGATGCACTCGTGTGATACGAAGTTCACAAAAAAAAGGAGCACTCGACGACCACCAGCTCTGTTACAGCCTGAGCGCGAACGGATACGGAGTGTTGGAGCTCACGCAACACTGTGCAGCTGCTGTGAGTGGCTGACGTGTGGGTGACGAAACAATCCAAACTTTAAACTGCTAACCGCCATGACTTCCGTCGTACATACTGGAGGAAAGACATTTGTACACTTGTGTGACTACATTTTCATATGTAAATTATGCAATTTTCTTGAGTTAAAGTTAAGATGAGTGAGAAGTAGATTGTTAGATTACTCAGACCTTAAAGCCATTAATACCGGCACTCCTGAACACTGCTAAAAGGAATTATAATCCTGTCTCTTGATGGACAAAGAAAATGAATGTGCACTATAGGAAGACCCTAAACTCCAGACCAGTCCCGATCCTTAACAAATGTATCCAGTAGCTTGTAAGTCATACTAATAATTTTCCACTTCTTCTGTTTCATATTGTAAATAAAAACCCGGGAAACCACTTGAATTCCTGGCACCACAATGGAAAGGACAGATGTACTGCATGATGAACGCCGTAGACAGCTAACACAGAAAGTGAAAGCATCACGAAGTGTAGTGCTACGTTATTAAACTGTAATTGAACCACAAGGAGTCAACAGATGCTCGAACATTGTCCACTCTAGTTTAGTGAAAATAAGCACTCACTGTACTCATGTATTAGTTGTTAAGCTCAAGAGAAAGTAATTTCTGAATTCTATCCCCTGAAGAGCGAAATGACCGTTCACTTATTGTTATAAGCAAATATGGACCAAACTTAAAAATGCACATAAATGTTAGTCTTGGTATTATGGAATGAAGTGACTGATGAACAAAGAATGAAAAACTTTATTTTGAAAAATGATAAATATCTGATATATGTTTATAAATGTAATTTCAATTTAAGTACATAGTACGCCAGTAACATTATGTAAATGTCACACCAAAAATCACGAATATCTCATGAGGACATGAGGATCGAGGTAATCCTTCGGCATTCCCTCTCTCCTCATGGGAGGCAATGTGATATTCGCTATTTTTGACTTCATTAAAACAGCAAATACGAGTAGTTAGTACTTTCAGCCAGAAGGCAAATACTTGTTTGTAAATAATGATTAATGTATAATGAGGCGTCGCATAGCGACGGTGGAATTTTCTAGTGATGTAATTTGTCGTCTTTGGGCGGCAATAAAAACAGAAAAATACGGATAGATATACGATCCTTCACTATTTTGTTCGCTCGAGAACAAATGAAGCCTTGAGCGCTAAAAAGACTTTTACTGTTTTTCTCGAGTAAGACGGACGCAGATTTGTGGCAGTCTGATCTAATTTTTACTAAATGTATAAAAACGTGTATGTCTGAGTTGAGTGAAGTGTAAAGAACTGTTATAACTTACCGTGACGACGCACGAGCGACTCAAAGAAGACAATGGCTATATAAAAGAACGCTAAATGGACATGATACGGACATAAAAGTCTACCGTCATTGTTGTATTAAGCTTAAGGTACGATATATGTTTTAGTTATAATAAATAGTTGTTCTGAGAATACTGAATCATTTAGCAGTGCTCATTCCTATTATCTCCTCAGTATTATTTTCATTTTAATTATGCATTTTGCTAATATTACAGACGCCAAGATCAGCAGTCCAATGTGCGTGTTACATTGATAAAAAGAAAACTGTTTTATCGTCTTCTTGCATCAGCTTTAATATTGG
The DNA here is from genome assembly GCF_021461385.2 of Schistocerca piceifrons. NCBI lineage: Eukaryota > Metazoa > Arthropoda > Insecta > Orthoptera > Acrididae > Schistocerca > Schistocerca piceifrons. The sequence goes on from NC_060142.1 coordinate 6,354,893, forward strand.
ATTTCCTTTTGTGTGATGTTACAGTTGTTTTTGCGCCCTTAAGAACTTTCTGGTCCCTTAGGAAATTGTTTTGTCATAACAATAACTTCACAACCGGGTATGATCGTATCTACGATCATGAAGTAATTAGAAAGACGATAACGCAATTTCTTAATCAATAGCACGCTAGTTGTGACTGCCTCAAGCCACGCGAAACCGCAAGTAAAAACTATTCACATCTCATAATGCAATATTTTATGACAATGGTCAATCCATGATTCTTACGCCAATTGTGATTGATAAAACAGTTAGTTAAATCTCAATTTCCAACTTTCCATTGAATAGCCACATCACTTCTATTTTGTAACATCACAACGTATACCAAAAATAAATCCTGTCGTTTCCATAGAAACGTGATTCGATTTAGAAGGAGAAGTCATAGAACCCATAGTATTTCATAGCGACGCAATTTCTGTGTTAATTCGTCAATGTGAGGGAGCGAGCGTTGAGGTAAAGATTAAATAGTGCATCGGTTAGGAGTTACTCGTATCCCAAAACTAAATCCTGTCGTTTCCATTGAAACGTGACTCGATTTAGGAGGAGAAGTCATTGAGCACATAGCATTTCATACCGACGCAATTTCTGTGTTAATTATTCATGTGAGGGAGCGAGGGATGTAGTAAAGTGGGAACAGTGCATCGGAAAGGAGATACTCGTGTCCCAAAACTAAATCCTGTCGTTTCCATAGAAACGTTACACGATTTAGAAGGAGAAGTCATAGAACCCATAGTATTTCATAGCGACGCAATTTCTGTGTTAATTCGTCAATGTGAGGGAGCGAGCGTTGAGGTAAAGAATGAATAGTGCATCGGAAAGGAGTTACTCGTATCCCAAAACTAAATCCTGTCGTTTCCATTGAAACGTGACTCGATTTAGGAGGAGAAGTCATTGAGCACATAGTATTTCATAGCGACGCAATTTCTGTGTTAATTATTCATGTGAGGGAGCGAGGGATGTAGTAAAGTGGGAACAGTGCATCGGAAAGGAGATACTCATGTCCCAAAACTAAATCGTGTCGTTTCCATTGAAACGTGACTCGATTTAGGAGGAGAAGTTATTGAGCACATAATATTTCATAGCGACGCAATTTTTGTGTTAATTATTCATGTGAGGGAGCGAGGGATGTAGTAAAGTGGGAACAGAGCTTTGGAAAGGAGATACTCGTGTTCCAAAACTAAATCCTGTCGTTTCCATAGAAATGTTACACGATTTAGAAGGAGAAGTCACAGAACCCATAGTATTTCATAGCGACGCAATTTCTGTGTTAATTCGTCAGTGTGAGGGAGCGAGCGTTGAGGTAAAGAATGAATAGTGCATCAGAAAGGAATTACTCGTATCCCAAAACTAAATCCTGTCGTTTCGATTGAAACGTGACTCGATTTAGGAGGAGAAGTCATTGAGCACATAGTATTTCATAGCGACGCAATGTCTGTGTTAATTATTCATGTGAGGGAGCGAGGGATGTAGTAAAGTGGGAACAGTGCATCGGAAAGGAGATACTCGTGTCCCAAAACTAAATTGTGTCGTTTCCATTGAAACGTGACTCGACTTAGGAGGAGAAGTTATTGAGCACATAATATTTCATAGCGACGCAATTTTTGTGTTAATTATTCATGTGAGGGAGCGAGGGATGTAGTAAAGTGGGAACAGAGCTTTTTAAAGGAGATACTCGTGTTCCAAAACTAAATCCTGTCGTTTCCATAGAAATGTTACACGATTTAGAAGGAGAAGTCACAGAACCCATAGTATTTCATAGCGACGCAATTTCTGTGTTAATTCGTCAGTGTGAGGGAGCGAGCGTTGAGGTAAAGAATGAATAGTGCATCAGAAAGGAATTACTCGTATCCCAAAACTAAATCCTGTCGTTTCGATTGAAACGTGACTCGATTTAGGAGGAGAAGTCATTGAGCACATAGTATTTCATAGCGACGCAATTTCTGTGTTAATTATTCATGTGAGGGAGCGAGGGATGTAGTAAAGTGGGAACAGTGCATCGGAAAGGAGATACTCGTGTCCCAAAACTAAATTGTGTCGTTTCCATTGAAACGTGACTCGACTTAGGAGGAGAAGTTATTGAGCACATAATATTTCATAGCGACGCAATTTTTGTGTTAATTATTCATGTGAGGGAGCGAGGGATGTAGTAAAGTGGGAACAGAGCTTTGGAAAGGAGATACTCGTGTTCCAAAACTAAATCCTGTCGTTTCCATAGAAATGTTACACGATTTAGAAGGGGAAGTCACAGAACCCATAGTATTTCATAGCGACGCAATTTCTGTGTTAATTCGTCAATGTGAGGGAGCGAGCGTTGAGGTAAAGAATGAATAGTGCATCAGAAAGGAATTACTCGTATCCCAAAACTAAATCCTGTCGTTTCGATTGAAACGTGACTCGATTTAGGAGGAGAAGTCATTCAGCACATAGTATTTCATAACGACGCAATTTCTGTGTTAATTCGTCAATGTGAGGGAGCCAGCGTTGAGGTAAAGAATAAATAGTGCATCGGAAAGGAGTTACTCGTATCCCAAAACTAAATCCTGTCGTTTCCATTGAAACGTGACTCGATTTAGGAGGAGAGGTCATTGAGCACATAGTATTTCATACCGACGCAATTTCTGTGTTAATTATTCATTTGAGGGAGCGAGGGATGTAGTAAAGTGGGAACAGTGCATCGGAAAGGAGATACTCGTGTCCCAAAACTAAGTCCTGGCGTTTCCATAGATACTTTACACGATTTAGAAGGAGAAGTCATAGAACCCACTGTATTCCATAGCGACGCAATTTCTGTGTTAATTCGTCAATGTAAGGAAGCGAGCGTTGAGGTAAAGAATGAAAAGTGCATCGGAAAGGAGTTACTCGTATCCCAAAATTAAATCCTGTCGTTTCCAATGAAACGTGACTCGATATTAGAGGAGAAGTCATTCCAGACATAGTATTTGATAGCGACGCAATATCTGTGTTAATTATTCATGTGAGGGAGCGAGGGATGTAGTAAAGTGGGAACAGTGCTTTGGAAAGGAGATACTCGTGTTCCAAAACTAAATCCCGTCGTTTCCATAGAAATGTTACACGATTTAGAAGGAGAAGTCATAGAACCCATAGTATTTCATAGCGACGCAATTTCTGTGTTAATTTGTCAATGTGAGGGAGCGAACGTTGAGGTAAAGAATGAATAGTGCATCGGAAAGGAGTTACTCGTATCCCAAAACTAAATCCTGTCGTTTCCATTGAAGCGTGACTCGATTTAGGAGGAGAAGTCATTGAGCACATAGTATTTCATAGCGACACAATTTCTGTGTTAATTATTCATGTGAGGGAGCGAGGGATGTAGTAAAGTGGGTACAGTGCATCGGAAAGGAGATACTCGTGTCCCAAAACTAAATCCTGTCGTTTCCATAGAAACGTTACAAGATTTAGAAGGAGAAGTTATAGAACCCATAGTATTTCATGGCGACGCAATTTCTGTGTTAATTCGTCAATGTGAGGGAGCGAGCGTTGAGGTAAAGAATGAATAGTGCATCGGAAAGGAGTTACTTGTATCCCAAAACTAAATCCTGTCGTTTCCATAGAAACGTGACTCGATTTAGGAGGAGAAGTCATTGAGCACATAGTATTTCATAGCGACGCAATTTCTGTGTTAATTATTCATGTGAGGGAGCGAGGGATGTAGTAAAGTGGGAACAGTGCATCGGAAAGGAGATACTCGTGTCCCAAAACTAAATCTTGTCGTTTCCATTGAAACGTGACTCGATTTAGGAGGAGAAGTCATTGAGCACATAGTATTTCATAGCGACGCAATTTTTGTGTTAATTATTCATGTGAGGGAGCGAGGGATGTAGTAAAGTGGGAACAGTGCATCTGAAAGGAGATACTCGTGTCCCAAAACTAAATCCTGTCGTTTCCATTGAAACGTGACTCGATTTAGGAGGAGAAGTCATTGAGCACATAATATTTCATAGCGACGCAATTTTTGTGTTAATTATTCATGTGAGGGAGCGAGAGATGTAGTAAAGTGGGAACAGTGCATCGGAAAGGAGATACTCGTGTTCCAAAACTCAATCCTGTCGTTTCCATAGAAACGTTACACGATTTAGAAGGAGAAGTCATAGAACCCATAGTATTACATAGCGACGCAATTTCTGTGTTAATTCGTCAGTGTGAGGGAGAGAGCGTTGAGGTAAAGAATAAATAGTGCATCGGAAAGGAGCTACTCGTATCCCAAACCTAAATCCTGTGGTTTCCATTGAAACGTGACTCGATTTAGGAGGAGAAGTCATTGAGCACATAGTATTTCATACCGACGCAATTTCTGTGTTAATTATTCATGTGAGGGCGCGAGGGATGTAGTAAAGTGGGAACAGTGCATCGGAAAGGAGATACTCGTGTCCCAAAACTAAATCCTGTCGTTTCCATAGAAACGTTACACCATTTAGAAGGAGAAGTCATAGAACACATAGTGTTTCATAGCGACGCAATTTCTGAGCTAATTCGTCAAAGTGAGGGAGCGAGCGTTGAGGTAAAGAATGAATAGTGCATCGGAAAGGAGTTACTCGTATCCCAAAACTAAATCCTGTCGTTTCCATAGAAACGTGACTCGATTTAGGAGGAGAAGTCATTGAGCACATTGTATTTCATAGCGACGCAATTTCTGTGTTAATTATTCATGTGAGGGAGCGAGGGATGTAGTAAAGTGGGAACAGTGCATCGGAAAGGAGATACTCGTGTCCCATAACTAAATCCTGTCGTTTCCATGGAAACGTGACTCGAATTAGGAGGAGAAGTCATTGAGCACATAGTATTTCATAGCGACGCAATTTTTGTGTTAATTATTCATGTGAGGGAGCGAGGGATGTAGTAAAGTGGGAACAGTGCATCGGAAAGGAGATACTCTTGTCCCAAGACTCAATCCTCTCGTTTCCATAGAAACGTTACACAATTTAGAAGGAGAAGTCATAGAATCCATAGTATTTCATAGCGACGCAATTTCTGTGTTAATTCATCAATGTGAGGGAGCGAGCGTTGAGGTAAAGAATGAATAGTGCATCGGAAAGGAGTTACTCGTATCCCAAAACTAAATCCTGTCGTTTCCATTGAAACGTGACTCGATTTAGGAGGAGATGTCATTGAGCACATAGTATTTCATAGCGACGCAATTTCTGTGTTAATTATTCATGTGAGGGAGGGAGGGATGTTGTAAAGTGGGAACAGTGCATCGGAAAGGAGATACTCGTGTCCCAAAACTAAATCCTGTCGTTTCCATTGAAACGTGACTCGATTTAGGAGGAGAAGTCATTGAGCACATAATATTTCATAGCGACGCAATATTTGTGTTAATTATTCATGTGAGGGAGCGAGGGATGTAGTAAAGTGGGAACAGTGCATCGGAAAGGAGATACTCGTGTCCCAAAACTCAATCCTGTCGTTTGCATAGAAACGTTACACGATTTAGAAGGAGAAGTCATAGAACCAATAGTATTTCATAGCGACGCAATTTCTGTGTTAATTCGTCAGTGTGAGGGAGCGAGCGTTGAGGTAAAGAATAAATAGTGCATCGGAAAGGAGCTACTCGTATCCCAAAACTAAATCCTGTCGTTTCCATTGAAACGTGACTCGATTTAGGAGGAGAAGTCATTGAGCTCATAGTATTTCATAGCGACGCAATTTCTGTGTTAATTATTTATGTGAGGAAGCGAGGGATGTAGTAAAGTGGGAACAGTGCATCGGAAAGGAGATACTCGTGTCCCAAAACTAAATCCTGCCATTTCCATTGAAACGTGACTCGATTTAGGAGGAGAAGTCATTGAGCACATAGTATTTCATAGCGACGCAATTTCTGTGTTAATTATTCATGTGAGGGAGAGAGGGATTTAGTAAAGTGGGAACAGTGCATCGGAAAGGAGATACTCGTGTCCCAAAACTAAATCCTGTCGTTTCCATAGAAACGTGACTCGATTTAGGAGGAGAAGTCGTTGAGCACATAGTATTTCATAGCGACGCAATTTCTGTGTTAATTATTCATGTGAGGGAGCGAGGGATGTAGTAAAGTGGGAACAGTGCATCGGAAAGGAGATACTCGTGTCCCAAAACTCAATCCTGTCGTTTCCATAGAAACGTTACACGATTTAGAAGGAGAAGTCATAGAACACATAGTATTTCATAGCGACGCAATTTCTGTGTTAATTCGTCAATGTGAGGGAGCGAGCGTTGAGGTAAACAATGAATAGTGCATCGAAAAGGAGATACTCGTATCCCAAAACTAAATCCTGCCGTTTCCATAGAAACGTTACACGATTTAGAAGGAGAAGTCATAGAACCCATAGTATTTCATAGCGACGCAATTTCTGTGTTAATTCGTCAATGTGAGGGAGCGAGCGTTGAGGTAAAGAATGAATAGTGCATCGGAAAGGAGTTACACGTATCCCAAAACTAAATCCTGTCGTTTCCATTGAAACGTGACTCGATTTAGGAGGAGAAGTCATTGAGCACATAGTATTTCATAGCGACGCAATTTCTGTGTTAATTATTCATGTGAGGGAGCGAGGGATGTAGTAAAGTGGGAACTGTGCATCGGAAAGGAGATACTTGTGTCTCAAAACTAAATCCTGCCGTTTCCATAGAAACGTTACACGATTTAGAAGGAGAAGTCATAGAACCCATAGTATTTCATAGCGACGCAATTTCTGTGTTAATTCGTCAATGTGAGGGAGCGAGCGTTGAGGTAAAGAATGAATAGTGCATCGGAAAGGAGTTACACGTATCCCAAAACTAAATCCTGTCGTTTCCATTGAAACGTGACTCGATTTAGGAGGAGAAGTCATTGAGCACATAGTATTTCATAGCGACGCAATTTCTGTGTTAATTATTTATGTGAGGGAGCGAGGGATGTAGTAAAGTGGGAACAGTGCATCGGAAAGGAGATACTCGTGTCACAAAACTAAATCCTGTCGTTTCCATAGAAACGTTACACGATTTAGAAGGAGAAGTCATAGAACCCATAGTATTTCATAGCGACGCAATTTCTGTGTTAATTCGTCAATGTGAGGGAGCGAGCGTTGAGGTGAAGAATGAATAGTGCATCGGAAAGGAGTTACTCGTATCCCAAAACTAAATCCTGTCGTTTCCATTGGAATGTGACTCGATTTTGGAGGAGAAGTCATTGAGCACATAGCATTTCATAGCGACGCAATTTCTGTGTTAATTATTCATGTGAGGGAGCGAGGGATGTAGTAAAGTGGGAACAGTGCATCGGAAAGGAGATACTCGTGTCCCAAAAGTAAATCCTGTCGTTTCCATAGAAACGTTACACGATTTAGAAGGAGAAGTCATAGAACCCATAGTATTTCATAGCGACGCAATTTCTGTGTTAATTCGTCAATGTGAGGGGGCGAGCGTTGAGGTAAAGAATGAATAGTGCATCGGAAAGGAGTTACTTGTATCCCAAAACTAAATCCTGTCGTTTCCATAGAAACGTGACTCGATTTAGGAGGAGAAGTCGTTGAGCACATAGTATTTCATAGCGATGCAATTTCTGTGTTAATTATTCATGTGAGGGAGCGAGGGATGTAGTAAAGTGGGAACACTGCATCGGAAAGGAGATACTCGTGTCCCAAAACTAAATCCTCTCGTTTCCATAGAAACGTCACACGATTTAGAAGGAGAAGTCATAGAACCCATAGTATTTCATAGCCACGCAATTTCTGTGTTAATTCGTCAATGTGAGCGAGCGAGCGTTGAGGTAAAGAATGAATAGTGCATCGGAAAGGAGTTACTCGTATCCCAAAACTAAATCCTGTCGTTTCCATTGAAACGTGACTCGATTTAAGAGGAGAAGTCATTGAGCACATAGTATTTCATAGCGACGCAATTTCTGTGTTAATTATTCATGTGAGGGAGCGAGGGATGTAGTAAAGAGGGAACAGTGCATCGGAAAGGAGATACTCGTGTCCCAAAACTAAATCCTGTCGTTTCCATTGAAACGTGACTCGATTTAGGAGGAGAAGTCATTGAGCACATAGTATTTCATAGCGACGCAATTTCTGTGTTAATTATTCATGTGAGGGAGCGAGGGATGTAGTAAAGAGGGAACAGTGCATCGGAAAGGAGATACTCGTGTCCCAAAACTAAATCCTGTCGTTTCCATTGAAACGTGACTCGATTTAAGAGGAGAAGTCATTGAGCACATTGTATATCATAGCGACGCAATTTCTGTGTTAATTATTCATGTGAGGGAGCGAGGGATGTAGTAAAGTGGGAACAGTGCATCGGAAAGGAGACACTCGTGTCCCAAAACTCAATCTTGTCGTTTCCAAAGAAACATTACACGATTTAGAAGGAGAAGTCATAGAACCCATAGTATTTCATAGCGACGCAATTTCTGTGTTAATTCGTCAATGTGAGGGAGCGAGCGTTGAGGTAAAGAATGAATAGTGCATCGGAAAGGAGTTACTCGTATCCCAAAAATAAATCCTGTCGCTTCCATTGAAACGTGACTCGATTTAGGAGGAGAAGTCATTGAGCACATAGTATTTCATAGCGACGCAATTTCTGTGTTAATTACTTATGTGAGGGAGCGAGGGATGTAGTAAAGTGGGAACAGTGCATCGGAAATGAGATACTCGTGTCCCAAAACTAAATCCTGTCGTTTCCATAGAAACGTGACTCGATTTAGGAGGAGAAGTCATTGAGCACATAGTATTTCATAGCGACGCAATTTCTGTGTTAATTATTCATGTGAGGGAGCGAGGGATGTAGAAAAGTGGGAACAGTGCATCGGAAAGGAGATACTCGTGTCCCAAAACTAAATCCTGTCGTTTCCATTGAAACGTGACTCGATTTAGGAGGAGAAGTCATTGAGCACATAGTATTTCATAGCGACGCAATTTCTGTGTTAATTATTCATGTGAGGGAGCGAGGCATGTAGTAAAGTGGGAACAGTGCATCGGAAAGGAGATACTCGTGTCCCAAAACTCAATCCTGTCGTTTCCATAGAAACCATACACGATTTAGAAGGAGAAGTCATAGAACCCATAGTATTCTATAGCGACGCAATTTCTGTGTTAATTCGTCAACGTGAGGGAGCGAGCGTTGAGGTACAGAATGAATAGTGCATCGGAAAGGAGTTACCCGTATCCCAAAACTAAATCCTGTCGTTTCCATTGAAACGTGACTCGATTTAGGAGGAGAAGTCATTGAGCACATAGTATTTCATAGCGACGCAATTTCTGTGTTAATTATTCATGTGAGGGAGCGAGGGATGTAGTAAAGTGGGAACGGTGCATTGGAAAGGAGATACTCGTGTCCCAAAACTAAATCCTGTCGTTTCCATAGAAACGTGACTCGATTTAGGAGAAGAAGTCATTGAGCACATAGTATTTCATAGCGACACAATTTCTCTGTTAATTATTCATGTGAGGGAGCGAGGGATGTAGTAAATTGGGAACAGTGCATCGGAAAGGAATTACTCGTATCCGAAAACTAAATCCTGTCGTTTCCATTGAAACGTGACTCGATTTATGAGGAGAAGTCATTGAGCACATAGTATTTCATAGCGACGCAATTTCTGTGTTAATTATTCATGTGAGGGAGCGAGGGATGTAGTAAAGTGGAACAGTGCATCGGAAAGTAGTTACTCGTATCCCAAAACTAAATCCTGTCGTTTCCATTGAAATGTGACTCGATTTAGGAGGAGAAGTGATTGAGCACATAGTATTTCATAGCGACGCAATTTCTGTGTTAATTATTCATGTGAGGGAGCGAGGGATGTAGTAAAGTGGGAACAATGCATCGGAAAGGAATTACTCGTATCCCAAAACTAAATCCTGTCGTTTCCATTGAAATGTGACTCGATTTAGGAGGAGAAGTCATTGAGCACATAGTACTTCACAGCGACGCAATTTCTGTGTCAATTATTCATGTGAGGGAGCGAGGGATGTAGTAAAGTGGGAACAGTGCATCGGAAAGGAATTACTCGTATCCCAAAACTAAATCCTGTCGTTTCCATTGAAACATAACTCGATTTAGGAGGAGAAGTCATTGAGCACGTAGTATTTCATAGCGACGCAATTTCTGTGTTAATTCGTCAATGTGAGGGAGCGAGCGTTGAGGTAAAGATTGAATAGTGCATCGGAAAGGAGTTACTCGTATCCCAAAACTAAATCCTGTCGTTTCCATTGAAACGTGACTCGATTTAGGAGGAAAAGTCATTGAGCACATAGTAATTCATAGCGACGCAATTTCTGTGTTAATTATTAATGTGAGGGAGCGAGGGATGTAGTAAAGTGGGAACAGTGAATCGGAAAGGAGATACTCGTGTCCCAAAACTAAATCCTGTCGTTTCCATTGAAACGTGACTCGATTTAGGAGAAGTGATTGAGCACATAGTATTTCATAGCGACGCAATATCTGTGTTAATTATTCTTGTGAGGGAGCGAAGGATGTAGTAAAGTGGGAACAGTGCATCGGAAAGGAGATACTCGTGTCCCAAAACTCAACCCTGTCGTTTCCATAGAAACGTTACACGATTTAAAAACAGAAGTCATAGAACCCATAGTATTTCATAGCGACGCAATTTCTGTGTTAATTCGTCAATGTGAGGGAGCGAGCGTTAAGGTAAGGAATGAATAGTGCATCGGAAAGGAGTTACTCGTATCCGAAAACTAAATCCTGTCGTTTCCATTGAAACGTGACTCGATTTAGGAGGAGAAGTCATTGATCACATAGTATTTCATAGCGACGCAATTTCTGTGCTAATTAATCATGTGAGGGAGCGAGGGATGTAGTAAAGTGGGAACAGTGCATCGGAAAGGAATTACTCGTATCCCAAAACTAAATCCTGCCGTTTCCATTGAAACGTGACTCGATTTAGGTGGAGAAGTCATTGAGCACATAGTATATCATAGCGACGCAATTTCTGTGTTAATTATTCATGCGAGGGAGCGAGGGACGTAGTAAAGTGGGAACAGTGCATCGGAAAGGAGACACTCGTGTCCCAAAACTCAATCCTGTCGTTTCCATAGAAACGTTACACGATTTAGAAGTAATAGTCATAGAACCCATAGTATTTCATAGCGACGCAATTGATGTGTTAATTCGTCAATGTGAGGGAGCGAGCGTTGAGGTAAAGAATGAATAGTGCATCGGAAAGGAGTTACTCGTATCCCAAAACTAAATCCTGTCGTTTCCATAGAAACGTGACTCGATTTAGGAGGAGAAGTCTTTGAGCACATAGTATTTCATAGCGATGCAATTTCTGTGTTAATTATTCATGTGAGGGAGCGAGGGATGTAGTAAAGTGGGAACAGTGCATCGGAAAGGAGATACTCGTGTCCCAAAACTAAATCCTCTCGTTTCCATAGAAACGTCACACGATTTAGAAGGAGAAGTCATAGAACCCATAGTATTTCATAGCCACGCAATTTCTGTGTTAATTCGTCAATGTGAGCGAGCGAGCGTTGAGTTAAAGAATGAATAGTGCACCGGAAAGGAGTTACTCGTATCCCAAAACTAAATCCTGTCGTTTCCATTGAAACGTGACTCGATTTAAGAGGAGAAGTCATTGAGCACATAGTATTTCATAGCGACGCAATTACTGTGTTAATTATTCATGTGAGGGAGCGAGGGATGTAGTAAAGAGGGAACAGTGCATCGGAAAGGAGATACTCGTGTCCCAAAACTAAATCCTGTCGTTTCCATTGAAACGTGACTCGATTTAGGAGGAGAAGTCATTGAGCACATAGTATTTCATAGCGACGCAATTTCTGTGTTAATTATTCATGTGAGGGAGCGAGGGATGTAGTAAAGAGGGAACAGTGCATCGGAAAGGAGATACTCGAGTCCCAAAACTAAATCCTGTCGTTTCCATTGAAACGTGACTCGATTTAAGAGGAGAAGTCATTGAGCACATAGTATTTCATAGCGACGCAATTTCTGTGTTAATTATTCATGTGAGGGAGCGAGGGATGTAGTAAAGAGGGAACAGTGCATCGGAAAGGAGTTACTCGTATCCCAAAACTAAATCCTGTCGTCATTATTGGAATGTGACTCGATTTTGGAGGAGAAGTCATTGAGCACATTGTATATCATAGCGACGCAATTTCTGTGTTAATTATTCATGTGAGGGAGCGAGGGATGTAGTAAAGTGGGAACAGTGCATCGGAAAGGAGACACTCGTGTCCCAAAACTCAATCTTGTCGTTTCCAAAGAAACGTTACACGATTTAGAAGGAGAAGTCATAGAACCCATAGTATTTCATAGCGACGCAATTTCTGTGTTAATTCGTCAATGTGAGGGAGCGAGCGTTGAGGTAAAGAATGAATAGTGCATCGGAAAGGAGTTACTCGTATCCCAAAACTAAATCCTGTCGCTTCCATTGAAACGTGACTCGATTTAGGAGGAGAAGTCATTGAGCACATAGTATTTCATAGCGACGCAATTTCTGTGTTAATTACTCATGTTAGGGAGCGAGGGATGTAGTAAAGTGGGAACAGTGCATCGGAAATGAGATACTCGTGTCCCAAATCTAAATCCTGTCGTTTCCATAGAAACGTGACTCGATTTAGGAGGAGAAGTCATTGAGCACATAGTATTTCATAGCGACGCAATTTCTGTGTTAATTATTCATGTGAGGGAGCGAGGGATGTAGAAAAGTGGGAACAGTGCATCGGAAAGGAGATACTCGTGTCCCAAAACTAAATCCTGTCGTTTCCATTGAAACGTGACTCGATTTAGGAGGAGAAGTCATTGAGCACATAGTATTTCATAGCGACGCAATTTCTGTGTTAATTATTCATGTCAGGGAGCGAGGGATGTAGTAAAGTGGGAACAGTGCATCGGAAAGGAGATACTCGTGTCCCAAAACTCAATCCTGTCGTTTCCATAGAAACGTTACACGATTTAGAAGGAGAAGTCATAGAACCCATAGTATTCTATAGCGACGCAATTTCTGTGTTAATTCGTCAACGTGAGGGAGCGAGCGTTGAGGTACAGAATGAATAGTGCATCGGAAAGGAGTTACCCGTATCCCAAAACTAAATCCTGTCGTTTCCATTGAAACGTGACTCGATTTAGAAGGAGAAGTCATTGAGCACATAGTATTTCATAGCGACGCAATTTCTGTGTTAATTATTCATGTGAGGGAGCGAGGGATGTAGTAAAGTGGGAACGGTGCATTGGAAAGGAGATACTCGTGTCCCAAAACTAAATCCTGTCGTTTCCATAGAAACGTGACTCGATTTAGGAGGAGAAGTCATTGAGCACATAGTATTTGATAGCGACACAATTTCTCTGTTAATTATTCATGTGAGGGAGCGAGGGATGTAGTAAAGTGGGAACAGTGCATCGGAAAGGAATTACTCGTATCCGAAAACTAAATCCTGTCGTTTCCATTGAAACGTGACTCGATTTATGAGGAGAAGTCATTGAGCACATAGTATTTCATAGCGACGCAATTTCTGTGTTAATTATTCATGTGAGGGAGCGAGGGATGTAGTAAAGTGGAACAGTGCATCGGAAAGTAGTTACTCGTATCCCAAAACTAAATCCTGTCGTTTCCATTGAAATGTGACTCGATTTAGGAGGAGAAGTCATTGAGCACATAGTATTTCATAGCGACGCAATTTCTGTGTTAATTTTTCATGTGAGGGAGCGAGGGATGTAGTAAAGTGGGAACAATGCATCGGAAAGGAATTACTCGTATCCCAAAACTAAATCCTGTCGTTTCCATTGAAACGTGACTCGATTTAGGAGGAGAAGTCATTGAGCACATAGTACTTCACAGCGACGCAATTTCTGTGTCAATTATTCATGTGAGGGAGCGAGGGATGTAGTAAAGTGGGAACAGTGCATCGGAAAGGAATTACTCGTATCCCAAAACTAAATCCTGTCGTTTCCATTGAAACATGACTCGATTTAGGAGGAGAAGTCATTGAGCACGTAGTATTTCATAGCGACGCAATTTCTGTGTTAATTCGTCAATGTGAGGGAGCGAGCGTTGAGGTAAAGATTGAATAGTGCATCGGAAAGGAGTTACTCGTATCCCAAAACTAAATCCTGTCGTTTCCATTGAAACGTGACTCGATTTAGGAGGAAAAGTCATTGTGCACATAGTATTTCATAGCGACGCAATTTCTGTGTTAATTATTAATGTGAGGGAGCGAGGGATGTAGTAAAGTGGGAACAGTGAATCGGAAAGGAGATACTCGTGTCCCAAAACTAAATCCTGTCGTTTCCATTGAAACGTGACTCGATTTAGGAGAAGTGATTGAGCACATAGTATTTCATAGCGACGCAATATCTGTGTTAATTATTCTTGTGAGGGAGCGAAGGATGTAGTAAAGTGGGAACAGTGCATCGGAAAGGAGATACTCGTGTCCCAAAACTCAACCCTGTCGTTTCCATAGAAACGTTACACGATTTAAAAACAGAAGTCATAGAACCCATAGTATTTCATAGCGACGCAATTTCTGTGTTAATTCGTCAATGTGAGGGAGCGAGCGTTAAGGTAAAGAATGAATAGTGCATCGGAAAGGAGTTACTCGTATCCGAAAACTAAATCCTGTCGTTTCCATTGAAGCGTGACTCGATTTAGGAGGAGAAGTCATTGATCACATAGTATTTCATAGCGACGCAATTTCTGTGTTAATTAATCATGTGAGGGAGCGAGGGATGTAGTAAAGTGGGAACAGTGCATCGGAAAGGAATTACTCGTATCCCAAAACTAAATCCTGCCGTTTCCATTGAAACGTGACTCGATTTAGGTGGAGAAGTCATTGAGCACATAGTATATCATAGCGACGCAATTTCTGTGTTAATTATTCATGCGAGGGAGCGAGGGACGTAGTAAAGTGGGAACAGTGCATCGGAAAGGAGACACTCGTGTCCCAAAACTCAATCCTGTCGTTTCCATAGAAACGTTACACGATTTAGAAGTAAAAGTCATAGAACCCATAGTATTTCATAGCGACGCAATTTCTGTGTTAATTCGTCAATGTGAGGGAGCGAGCGTTGAGGTAAAGAATGAATAGTGCATCGGAAAGGAGTTACTCGTATCAGAAAACTAAATCCTGTCGCTTCCATTGAAACTTGACTCGATTTAGGAGGAGATGTCATTGAGCACATAGTATTTCATAGCGACGCAATTTCTGTGTTAATTACTCATGTGAGGGAGCGAGGGATGTAGTAAAGTGGGAACAGTGCATCGGAAAGGAGATACTCGTGTCCCAAAACTAAATCCTGTCGTTTCCATAGAAACGTGACTCGATTTAGGAGGAGAAGTCATTGAGCACATAGTATTTCATAGCGACGCAATTTCTGTGTTAATTATTCATGTGAGGGAGCGAGGGATCTAGTAAAGTGGGAACAGTGCATCGGAAAGGAGATACTCGTGTCCCAAAACTAAATCCTGTCGTTTCCATTGAAACGTGACTCGATTTAGGAGGAGAAGTCATTGAGCACATAGTATTTCATAGCGACGCAATTTCTGTGTTAATTATTCATGTGAGGGAGCGAGGGACGTAGTAAAGTGGGAACAGTGGATCGGAAAGGAATTACTCGTATCCCATAACTAAATCCTGTCGTTTCCATTGAAACGTGACTCGACTTAGGAGGAGAAGTCGTTGAGCACATAGTATTTAATAGCGACGCAATTTCTGTGTTAATTATTCATGTGAGGGAGCGAGGGATGTAGTAAAGTGGGAACAGTGCATCGGAAAGGAGATACTCGTGTCCCAAAACTCAATCCTGTCGTTTCCATAGAAACGTTACACGATTTAGAAGGAGAAGTCATAGAACCCATAGTATTCTATAGCGACGCAATTTCTGTGTTAATTCGTCAACGTGAGGGAGCGAGCGTTGAGGTAAAGAATGAATAGTGCATCGGAAAGGAGTTACCCGTATCCCAAAACTAAATCCTGTCGTTTCCATTGAAACGTGACTCGATTTAGGAGGAGAAGTCATTGAGCACATAGTATTTCATAGCGACGCAATTTCTGTGTAAATTATTCATGTGAGGGAGCGAGGGATGTAGTAAAGTGGGAACAGTGCATCGGAAAGTAGTTACTCGTATCCCAAAACTAAATCCTGTCGTTTTCATTGAAATGTGACTCGATTTAGGAGGAGAAGTCATTGAGCACATAGTATTTCATAGCGACGCAATTTCTGTGTTAATCATTCATGTGAGGGAGCGAGGGATGTAGTAAAGTGGGAACAGTGCATCGGAAAGGAATTACTCGTATCCCAAAACTAAATCCTGTCGTTTCCATTGAAACGTGACTCGATTTAGGAGGAGAAGTCATTGAGCACATAGTACTTCACAGCGACGCAATTTCTGTGTCAATTATTCATGTGAGGGAGCGAGGGATGTAGTAAAGTGGGAACAGTGCATCGGAAAGGAATTACTCGTATCCCAAAACTAAATCCTGTCGTTTCCATTGAAACGTGACTCGATTTAGGAGGAGAAGTCATTGAGTACGTAGAATTTCATAGCGACGCAATTTCTGTGTTAATTATTCATGTGAGGGAGCGAGCGTTGAGGTAAAGATTGAATAGTGCATCGGAAAGGAGTTACTCGTATCCCAAAACTAAATCCTGTCGTTTCCATAGAAACGTTACACGATTTAGAAGGAGAAGTCATAGAACCCATAGTATTTCATAGCGACGCAATTTCTGTGTTAATTCGTCAATGTGAGGGAGCGAGCGTTGCGGTAAAGAATGAATAGTGCATCGGAATGGAGTTACTCGTATCCCAAAGCTAAATCCTGTCGTTTCCATTGAAACGTGACTCGATTTAGGAGGAGAAGTCATTGAGCTCATAGTATTTCATAGCGACGCAATTTCTGTGTTAATTATTTATGTGAGGAAGCGAGGGATGTAGTAAAGTGGGAACAGTGCATCGGAAAGGAGATACTCGTGTCCCAAAACTAAATCCTGCCGTTTCCATTGAAACGTGACTCGATTTAGGAGGAGAAGTCATTGAGCACATAGTATTTCATAGCGACGCAATTTCTGTGTTAATTATTCATGTGAGGGAGAGAGGGATTTAGTAAAGTGGGAACAGTGCATCGGAAAGGAGATACTCGTGTCCCAAAACTAAATCCTGTCGTTTCCATAGAAACGTGACTCGATTTAGGAGGAGAAGTCGTTGAGCACATAGTATTTCATAGCGACGCAATTTCTGTGTTAATTATTCATGTGAGGGAGCGAGGGATGTAGTAAAGTGGGAACAGTGCATCGGAAAGGAGATACTCGTGTCCCAAAACTCAATCCTGTCGTTTCCATAGAAACGTTACACGATTTAGAAGGAGAAGTCATAGAACACATAGTATTTCATAGCGACGCAATTTCTGTGTTAATTCGTCAATGTGAGGGAGCGAGCGTTGAGGTAAACAATGAATAGTGCATCGAAAAGGAGATACTCGTATCCCAAAACTAAATCTTGTCGTCTCCATTGAAACGTGACTCGATTTAGGAGGAGAAGTCATTGAGCACATAGTATTTCATAGCGACGCAATTTCTGTGTTAATTATTCATGTGAGGGAGCGAGGGATGTAGTAAAGTGGGGACAGTGCATCGGAAATGAGATACTCGTGTCCCAAAATTAAATCCTGTCGTTTCCATTGAAACGTGACTCGATTTAGGAGGGGAAGTCATTGAGCACATAATATTTCATAGCGACGCAATTTTTGTGTTAATTATTCATGTGAGGGAGCGAGGGATGTAGTAAAGTGGGAACTGTGCATCGGAAAGGAGATACTTGTGTCTCAAAACTAAATCCTGCCGTTTCCATAGAAACGTTACACGATTTAGAAGGAGAAGTCATAGAACCCATAGTATTTCATAGCGACGCAATTTCTGTGTTAATTCGTCAATGTGAGGGAGCGAGCGTTGAGGTAAAGAATGAATAGTGCATCGGAAAGGAGTTACACGTATCCCAAAACTAAATCCTGTCGTTTCCATTGAAACGTGACTCGATTTAGGAGGAGAAGTCATTGAGCACATAGTATTTCATAGCGACGCAATTTCTGTGTTAATTATTCATGTGAGGGAGCGAGGGATGTAGTAAAGTGGGAACTGTGCATCGGAAAGGAGATACTTGTGTCTCAAAACTAAATCCTGCCGTTTCCATAGAAACGTTACACGATTTAGAAGGAGAAGTCATAGAACCCATAGTATTTCATAGCGACGCAATTTCTGTGTTAATTCGTCAATGTGAGGGAGCGAGCGTTGAGGTAAAGAATGAATAGTGCATCGGAAAGGAGTTACACGTATCCCAAAACTAAATCCTGTCGTTTCCATTGAAACGTGACTCGATTTAGGAGGAGAAGTCATTGAGCACATAGTATTTCATAGCGACGCAATTTCTGTGTTAATTATTTATGTGAGGGAGCGAGGGATGTAGTAAAGTGGGAACAGTGCATCGGAAAGGAGATACTCGTGTCACAAAACTAAATCCTGTCGTTTCCATAGAAACGTTACACGATTTAGAAGGAGAAGTCATAGAACCCATAGTATTTCATAGCGACGCAGTTTCTGTGTTAATTCGTCAATGTGAGGGAGCGAGCGTTGAGGTGAAGAATGAATAGTGCATCGGAAAGGAGTTACTCGTATCCCAAAACTAAATCCTGTCGTTTCCATTGGAATGTGACTCGATTTTGGAGGAGAAGTCATTGAGCACATAGCATTTCATAGCGACGCAATTTCTGTGTTAATTATTCATGTGAGGGAGCGAGGGATGTAGTAAAGTGGGAACAGTGCATCGGAAAGGAGATACTCGTGTCCCAAAAGTAAATCCTGTCGTTTCCATAGAAACGTTACACGATTTAGAAGGAGAAGTCATAGAACCCATAGTATTTCATAGCGACGCAATTTCTGTGTTAATTCGTCAATGTGAGGGAGCGAGCGTTGAGGTAAAGAATGAATAGTGCATCGGAAAGGAGTTACTCGTATCCCAAAACTAAATCCTGTCGTTTCCATAGAAACGTGACTCGATTTAGGAGGAGAAGTCGTTGAGCACATAGTATTTCATAGCGATGCAATTTCTGTGTTAATTATTCATGTGAGGGAGCGAGGGATGTAGTAAAGTGGGAACACTGCATCGGAAAGGAGATACTCGTGTCCCAAAACTAAATCCTGTCGTTTCCATAGAAACGTCACACGATTTAGAAGGAGAAGTCATAGAACCCATAGTATTTAATAGCCACGCAATTTCTGTGTTAATTCGTCAATGTGAGCGAGCGAGCGTTGAGGTAAAGAATGAATAGTGCATCGGAAAGGAGTTACTCGTATCCCAAAACTAAATCCTGTCGTTTCCATTGAAACGTGACTCGATTTAAGAGGAGAAGTCATTGAGCACATAGTATTTCATAGCGACGCAATTTCTGTGTTAATTATTCATGTGAGGGAGCGAGGGATGTAGTAAAGAGGGAACAGTGCATCGGAAAGGAGATACTCGTGTCCCAAAACTAAATCCTGTCGTTTCCATTGAAACGTGACTCGATTTAGGAGGAGAAGTCATTGAGCACATAGTATTTCATAGCGACGCAATTTCTGTGTTAATTATTCATGTGAGGGAGCGAGGGATGTAGTAAAGAGGGAACAGTGCATCGGAAAGGAGATACTCGTGTCCCAAAACTAAATCCTGTCGTTTCCATTGAAACGTGACTCGATTTAAGAGGAGAAGTCATTGAGCACATTGTATATCATAGCGACGCAAATTCTGTGTTAATTATTCATGTGAGGGAGCGAGGGATGTAGTAAAGTGGGAACAGTGCATCGGAAAGGAGACACTCGTGTCCCAAAACTCAATCTTGTCGTTTCCAAAGAAACGTTACACGATTTAGAAGGAGAAGTCATAGAACCCATAGTATTTCATAGCGACGCAATTTCTGTGTTAATTCGTCAATGTGAGGGAGCGAGCGTTGAGGTAAAGAATGAATAGTGCATCGGAAAGGAGTTACTCGTATCCCAAAACTAAATCCTGTCGCTTCCATTGAAACGTGACTCGATTTAGGAGGAGAAGTCATTGAGCACATAGTATTTCATAGCGACGCAATTTCTGTGTTAATTACTCATGTGAGGGAGCGAGGGATGTAGTAAAGTGGGAACAGTGCATCGGAAATGAGATACTCGTGTCCCAAAATTAAATCCTCTCGTTTCCATAGAAACGTGACTCGATTTAGGAGGAGAAGTCATTGAGCACATAGTATTTCATAGCGACGCAATTTCTGTGTTAATTATTCATGTGAGGGAGCGAGGGATGTAGAAAAGTGGGAACAGTGCATCGGAAAGGAGATACTCGTGTCCCAAAACTAAATCCTGTCGTTTCCATAGAAACGTTACACGATTTAGAAGGAGAAGTCATAGAACCCATAGTATTCTATAGCGACGCAATTTCTGTGTTAATTCGTCAACGTGAGGGAGCGAGCGTTGAGGTACAGAATGAATAGTGCATCGGAAAGGAGTTACCCGTATCCCAAAACTAAATCCTGTCGTTTCCATTGAAACGTGACTCGATTTAGGAGGAGAAGTCATTGAGCACATAGTATTTCATAGCGACGCAATTTCTGTGTTAATTATTCATGTGAGGGAGCGAGGGATGTAGTAAAGTGGGAACGGTGCATTGGAAAGGAGATACTCGTGTCCCAAAACTAAATCCTGTCGTTTCCATAGAAACGTGACTCGATTTAGGTGAAGAAGTCATTGGGCACATAGTATTTCATAGCGACACAATTTCTCTGTTAATTATTCATGTGAGGGAGCGAGGGATGTAGTAAATTGGGAACAGTGCATCGGAAAGGAATTACTCGTATCCGAAAACTAAATCCTGTCGTTTCCATTGAAACGTGACTCGATTTATGAGGAGAAGTCATTGAGCACATAGTATTTCATAGCGACGCAATTTCTGTGTTAATTATTCATGTGAGGGAGCGAGGGATGTAGTAAAGTGGAACAGTGCATCGGAAAGTAGTTACTCGTATCCCAAAACTAAATCCTGTCGTTTCCATTGAAATGTGACTCGATTTAGGAGGAGAAGTCATTGAGCACATAGTATTTCATAGCGACGCAATTTCTGTGTTAATTATTCATGTGAGGGAGCGAGGGATGTAGTAAAGTGGGAACAATGCATCAGAAAGGAATTACTCGTATCCCAAAACTAAATCCTGTCGTTTCCATTGAAATGTGACTCGATTTAGGAGGAGAAGTCATTGAGCACATAGTACTTCACAGCGACGCAATTTCTGTGTCAATTATTCATGTGAGGGAGCGAGGGATGTAGTAAAGTGGGAACAGTGCATCGGAAAGGAATTACTCGTATCCCAAAACTAAATCCTGTCGTTTCCATTGAAACATGACTCGATTTAGGAGGAGAAGTCATTGAGCACGTAGTATTTCATAGCGACGCAATTTCTGTGTTAATTCGTCAATGTGAGGGAGCGAGCGTTGAGGTAAAGATTGAATAGTGCATCGGAAAGGAGTTACTCGTATCCCAAAACTAAATCCTGTCGTTTCCATTGAAACGTGACTCGATTTAGGAGGAAAAGTCATTGAGCACATAGTAATTCATAGCGACGCAATTTCTGTGTTAATTATTAATGTGAGGGAGCGAGGGATGTAGTAAAGTGGGAACAGTGAATCGGAAAGGAGATACTCGTGTCCCAAAACTAAATCCTGTCGTTTCCATTGAAACGTGACTCGATTTAGGAGAAGTGATTGAGCACATAGTATTTCATAGCGACGCAATATCTGTGTTAATTATTCTTGTGAGGGAGTGAAGGATGTAGTAAAGTGGGAACAGTGCATCGGAAAGGAGATACTCGTGTCCCAAAACTCAACCCTGTCGTTTCCATAGAAACGTTACACGATTTAAAAACAGAAGTCATAGAACCCATAGTATTTCATAGCGACGCAATTTCTGTGTTAATTCGTCAATGTGAGGGAGCGAGCGTTAAGGTAAAGAATGAATAGTGCATCGGAAAGGAGTTACTCGTATCCGAAAACTAAATCCTGTCGTTTCCATTGAAACGTGACTCGATTTAGGAGGAGAAGTCATTGATCACATAGTATTTCATAGCGACGCAATTTCTGTGTTAATTAATCATGTGAGGGAGCGAGGGATGTAGTAAAGTGGGAACAGTGCATCGGAAAGGAATTACTCGTATCCCAAAACTAAATCCTGCCGTTTCCATTGAAACATGACTCGATTTAGGTGGAGAAGTCATTGAGCACATAGTATATCATAGCGACGCAATTTCTGTGTTAATTATTCATGCGAGGGAGCGAGGGACGTAGTAAAGTGGGAACAGTGCATCGGAAAGGAGACACTCGTGTCCCAAAACTCAATCCTGTCGTTTCCATAGAAACGTTACACGATTTAGAAGTAATAGTCATAGAACCCATAGTATTTCATAGCGACGCAATTGATGTGTTAATTCGTCAATGTGAGGGAGCGAGCGTTGAGGTAAAGAATGAATAGTGCATCGGAAAGGAGTTACTCGTATCCCAAAACTAAATCCTGTCGTTTCCATAGAAACGTGACTCGATTTAGGAGGAGAAGTCGTTGAGCACATAGTATTTCATAGCGATGCAATTTCTGTGTTAATTATTCATGTGAGGGAGCGAGGGATGTAGTAAAGTGGGAACAGTGCATCGGAAAGGAGATACTCGTGTCCCAAAACTAAATCCTCTCGTTTCCATAGAAACGTCACACGATTTAGAAGGAGAAGTCATAGAACCCATAGTATTTCATAGCCACGCAATTTCTGTGTTAATTCGTCAATGTGAGCGAGCGAGCGTTGAGGTAAAGAATGAATAGTGCACCGGAAAGGAGTTACTCGTATCCCAAAACTAAATCCTGTCGTTTCCATTGAAACGTGACTCGATTTAAGAGGAGAAGTCATTGAGCACATAGTATTTCATAGCGACGCAATTTCTGTGTTAATTATTCATGTGAGGGAGCGAGGGATGTAGTAAAGAGGGAACAGTGCATCGGAAAGGAGAAACTCGTGTCCCAAAACTAAATCCTGTCGTTTCCATTGAAACGTGACTCGATTTAGGAGGAGAAGTCATTGAGCACATAGTATTTCATAGCGACGCAATTTCTGTGTTAATTATTCATGTGAGGGAGCGAGGGATGTAGTAAAGAGGGAACAGTGCATCGGAAAGGAGATACTCGAGTCCCAAAACTAAATCCTGTCGTTTCCTTTGAAACGTGACTCGATTTAAGAGGAGAAGTCATTGAGCACATAGTATTTCATAGCGACGCAATTTCTGTGTTAATTATTCATGTGAGGGAGCGAGGGATGTAGTAAAGAGGGAACAGTGCATCGGAAAGGAGTTACTCGTATCCCAAAACTAAATCCTGTCGTCACCATTGGAATGTGACTCGATTTTGGAGGAGAAGTCATTGAGCACATTGTATATCATAGCGACGCAATTTCTGTGTTAATTATTCATGTGAGGGAGCGAGGGATGTAGTAAAGTGGGAACAGTGCATCGGAAAGGAGACACTCGTGTCCCAAAACTCAATCTTGTCGTTTCCAAAGAAACGTTACACGATTTAGAAGGAGAAGTCATAGAACCCATAGTATTTCATAGCGACGCAATTTCTGTGTTAATTCGTCAATGTGAGGGAGCGAGCGTTGAGGTAAAGAATGAATAGTGCATCGGAAAGGAGTTACTCGTATCCCAAAACTAAATCCTGTCGCTTCCATTGAAACGTGACTCGATTTAGGAGGAGAAGTCATTGAGCACATAGTATTTCATAGCGACGCAATTTCTGTGTTAATTACTCATGTTAGGGAGCGAGGGATGTAGTAAAGTGGGAACAGTGCATCGGAAATGAGATACTCGTGTCCCAAATCTAAATCCTGTCGTTTCCATAGAAACGTGACTCGATTTAGGAGGAGAAGTCATTGAGCACATAGTATTTCATAGCGACGCAATTTCTGTGTTAATTATTCATGTGAGGGAGCGAGGGATGTAGAAAAGTGGGAACAGTGCATCGGAAAGGAGATACTCGTGTCCCAAAACTAAATCCTGTCGTTTCCATTGAAACGTGACTCGATTTAGGAGGAGAAGTCATTGAGCACATAGTATTTCATAGCGACGCAATTTCTGTGTTAATTATTCATGTGAGGGAGCGAGGGATGTAGTAAAGTGGGAACAGTGCATCGGAAAGGAGATACTCGTGTCCCAAAACTCAATCCTGTCGTTTCCATAGAAACGTTACACGATTTAGAAGGAGAAGTCATAGAACCCATAGTATTCTATAGCGACGCAATTTCTGTGTTAATTCGTCAACGTGAGGGAGCGAGCGTTGAGGTACAGAATGAATAGTGCATCGGAAAGGAGTTACCCGTATCCCAAAACTAAATCCTGTCGTTTCCATAGAAACGTGACTCGATTTAGGAGGAGAAGTCATTGAGCACATAGTATTTGATAGCGACACAATTTCTCTGTTAATTATTCATGTGAGGGAGCGAGGGATGTAGTAAAGTGGGAACAGTGCATCGGAAAGGAATTACTCGTATCCGAAAACTAAATCCTGTCGTTTCCATTGAAACGTGACTCGATTTATGAGGAGAAGTCATTGAGCACATAGTATTTCATAGCGACGCAATTTCTGTGTTAATTATTCATGTGAGGGAGCGAGGGATGTAGTAAAGTGGAACAGTGCATCGGAAAGTAGTTACTCGTATCCCAAAACTAAATCCTGACGTTTCCATTGAAATGTGACTCGATTTAGGAGGAGAAGTCATTGAGCACATAGTATTTCATAGCGACGCAATTTCTGTGTTAATTTTTCATGTGAGGGAGCGAGGGATGTAGTAAAGTGGGAACAATGCATCGGAAAGCAATTACTCGTATCCCAAAACTAAATCCTGTCGTTTCCATTGAAACGTGACTCGATTTAGGAGGAGAAGTCATTGAGCACATAGTACTTCACAGCGACGCAATTTCTGTGTCAATTATTCATGTGAGGGAGCGAGGGATGTAGTAAAGTGGGAACAGTGCATCGGAAAGGAATTACTCGTATCCCAAAACTAAATCCTGTCGTTTCCATTGAAACATGACTCGATTTAGGAGGAGAAGTCATTGAGCACGTAGTATTGCATAGCGACGCAATTTCTGTGTTAATTCGTCAATGTGAGGGAGCGAGCGTTGAGGTAAAGATTGAATAGTGCATCGGAAAGGAGTTACTCGTATCCCAAAACTAAATCCTGTCGTTTCCATTGAAACGTGACTCGATTTCGGAGGAAAAGTCATTGTGCACATAGTATTTCATAGCGACGCAATTTCTGTGTTAATTATTAATGTGAGGGAGCGAGGGATGTAGTAAAGTGGGAACAGTGAATCGGAAAGGAGATACTCGTGTCCCAAAACTAAATCCTGTCGTTTACATTGAAACGTGACTCGATTTAGGAGAAGTGATTGAGCACATAGTATTTCATAGCGACGCAATATCTGTGTTAATTATTCTTGTGAGGGAGCGAAGGATGTAGTAAAGTGGGAACAGTGCATCGGAAAGGAGATACTCGTGTCCCAAAACTCAACCCTGTCGTTTCCATAGAAACGTTACACGATTTAAAAACAGAAGTCATAGAACCCATAGTATTTCATAGCGACGCAATTTCTGTGTTAATTCGTCAATGTGAGGGAGCGAGCGTTAAGGTAAAGAATGAATAGTGCATCGGAGAGGAGTTACTCGTATCCGAAAACTAAATCCTGTCGTTTCCATTGAAACGTGACTCGATTTAGGAGGAGAAGTCATTGATCACATAGTATTTCATAGCGACGCAATTTCTGTGTTAATTAATCATGTGAGGGAGCGAGGGATGTAGTAAAGTGGGAACAGTGCAACGGAAAGGAATTACTCGTATCCCAAAACTAAATCCTGCCGTTTCCATTGAAACGTGACTCGATTTAGGTGGAGAAGTCATTGAGCACATAGTATATCATAGCGACGCAATTTCTGTGTTAATTATTCATGCGAGGGAGCGAGGGACGTAGTAAAGTGGGAACAGTGCATCGGAAAGGAGACACTCGTGTCCCAAAACTCAATCCTGTCGTTTCCATAGAAACGTTACACGATTTAGAAGTAAAAGTCATAGAACCCATAGTATTTCATAGCGACGCAATTTCTGTGTTAATTCGTCAATGTGAGGGAGCGAGCGTTGAGGTAAAGAATGAATAGTGCATCGGAAAGGAGTTACTCGTATCAGAAAACTAAATCCTGTCGCTTCCATTGAAACTTGACTCGATTTAGGAGGAGATGTCATTGAGCACATAGTATTTCATAGCGACGCAATTTCTGTGTTAATTACTCATGTGAGGGAGCGAGGGATGTAGTAAAGTGGGAACAGTGCATCGGAAAGGAGATACTCGTGTCCCAAAACTAAATCCTGTCGTTTCCATAGAAACGTGACTCGATTTAGGAGGAGAAGTCATTGAGCACATAGTATTTCATAGCGACGCAATTTCTGTGTTAATTATTCATGTGAGGGAGCGAGGGATCTAGTAAAGTGGGAACAGTGCATCGGAAAGGAGATACTCGTGTCCCAAAACTAAATCCTGTCGTTTCCATTGAAACGTGACTCGATTTAGGAGGAGAAGTCATTGAGCACATAGTATTTCATAGCGACGCAATTTCTGTGTTAATTATTCATGTGAGGGAGCGAGGGACGTAGTAAAGTGGGAACAGTGGATCGGAAAGGAATTACTCGTATCCCATAACTAAATCCTGTCGTTTCCATTGAAACGTGACTCGACTTAGGAGGAGAAGTCGTTGAGCACATAGTATTTAATAGCGACGCAATTTCTGTGTTAATTATTCATGTGAGGGAGCGAGGGATGTAGTAAAGTGGGAACAGTGCATCGGAAAGGAGATACTCGTGTCCCAAAACTCAATCCTGTCGTTTCCATAGAAACGTTACACGATTTAGAAGGAGAAGTCATAGAACCCATAGTATTCTATACCGACGCAATTTCTGTGTTAATTCGTCAACGTGAGGGAGCGAGCGTTGAGGTAAAGAATGAATAGTGCATCGGAAAGGAGTTACCCGTATCCCAAAACTAAATCCTGTCGTTTCCATTGAAACGTGACTCGATTTAGGAGGAGAAGTCATTGAGCACATAGTATTTCATAGCGACGCAATTTCTGTGTAAATTATTCATGTGAGGGAGCGAGGGATGTAGTAAAGTGGGAACAGTGCATCGGAAAGTAGTTACTCGTATCCCAAAACTAAACCCTGTCGTTTTCATTGAAATGTGACTCGATTTAGGAGGAGAAGTCATTGAGCACATAGTATTTCATAGCGACGCAATTTCTGTGTTAATCATTCATGTGAGGGAGCGAGGGATGTAGTAAAGTGGGAACAGTGCATCGGAAAGGAATTACTCGTATCCCAAAACTAAATCCTGTCGTTTCCATTGAAACGTGACTCGATTTAGGAGGAGAAGTCATTGAGCACATAGTACTTCACAGCGACGCAATTTCTGTGTCAATTATTCATGTGAGGGAGCGAGGGATGTAGTAAAGTGGGAACAGTGCATCGGAAAGGAATTACTCGTATCCCAAAACTAAATCCTGTCGTTTCCATTGAAACGTGACTCGATTTAGGAGGAGAAGTCATTGAGTACGTAGAATTTCATAGCGACGCAATTTCTGTGTTAATTATTCATGTGAGGGAGCGAGCGTTGAGGTAAAGATTGAATAGTGCATCGGAAAGGAGTTACTCGTATCCCAAAACTAAATCCTGTCGTTTCCATAGAAACGTTACACGATTTAGAAGGAGAAGTCATAGAACCCATAGTATTTCATAGCGACGCAATTTCTGTGTTAATTCGTCAATGTGAGGGAGCGAGCGTTGCGGTAAAGAATGAATAGTGCATCGGAATGGAGTTACTCGTATCCGAAAACTAAATCCTGTCGTTTCCACTGAAACGTGACTCGATTTAGGAGGAGAAGTCATTGAGCACATAGTATTTCATAGCGACGCAATTTCTGTGTTAATTAATCATGTGAGGGAGCGAGGGATGTAGTAAAGTGGGAACAGTGCATCGGAAAGGAATTACTCGTATCCCAAAACTAAATCCTGTCGTTTCCATTGAAACGTGACTCGATTTAGGAGGAGAAGTCATTGAGCACATAGTATTTCATAGCGACGCAATTTCTGTGTTAATTAATCATGTGAGGGAGCGAGGCATGTAGTAAAGTGGGAACAGTGCATCGGAAAGGAGATACTCGTGTCCCAAAACTAAATCTTGTCGTTTCCATAGAAACGTGACTCGATTTAGAGGGAGAAGTCATTGAGCACATAGTATTTCATAGCGACGCAATTTCTGTGTTAATTATACATGTGAAGGAGCGAGGGATGTAGTAAAGTGGGAACAGTGCATCGGAAAGGAATTACTCGTATCCCAAAACTAAATCCTGTCGTTTCCATTGAAACGTGACTCGATTTAGGAGAAGAAGTCATTGAGCACATAGTATTTCATAGCGACGCAATTTCTGTGTTAATTATTCATGTGAGGGAGCGAGGGATGTAGTAAAGTGGGAACAGTGCATCGGAAAGGAATTACTCGTATCCAAAAACTAAATCCTGTCGCTTCCATTGAAACGTGACTCGTTTTAGAAGGAGAAGTCATTGAGCACATAGTATTTCATAGCGACGCAATTTCTGTGTTAATTATTCATGTGAGGGAGCGAGGGATGTAGTAAAGTGGGAACAGTGCATCGGAAAGGAATTACTCGTATCCCAAAACTAAATCCTGTCGTTTCCATTGAAACGTAACTCGATTTAGGAGGAGAAGCCATTGAGCACATAGTATTTCATAGCGTCGCAATTTCTGTGTTAATTGTTCATGTGAGGGAGCGAGTGATGTAGAAAAGTGGGAACAGTGCATCGGAAAGGAATTACTCGTATCCCAAAAACTCAATCCTGTCGTTTCCATAGAAACGTTACACGATTTAAGGAGAAGTCATAGAACCCATAGTATTTCATAGCGACGCCATTTCTGTTGTAATTCGTCAATGTGAGGGAGCGAGCGTTGAGTTAAAGAATGAATAGTGCATCGGAAAGGAGTTACTCGTATCCCAAAACTAAATCCTGTCGTTTCCGTTCAAACGTGACTCGATTTAGGAGAAGAAGTCATTGAGCACATAGTATTTCATAGCGACGCAATTTCTGTGTTTATTATTCATGTGAGGGAGCGAGGGATGTAGTAAAGTGGGAACAGTGCATCGGAAAGGAATTACTCGTATCCCAAAACTAAATCCTGGCGATTCCATTGAAACGTGACTCGATTTAGGAGGAGAACTCATTGAACACATAGTATTTCATAGAGACGCAATTTCTGTGTTAATTATTCATGTGAGGGAGCGAGGGATGTAGTAAAGTGGGAACAGTGCATCGGAAAGGAATTACTCGTATCCCAAAGCTAAATCCTGTCGATTCCATTGAAACGTGACTCGATTTAGGAGGAGAAGTCATTGAGCACATAGTATTTCATAGCGACGCAATTTCTGTGTTAATTATTCATGTGAGGGAGCGAGGGATGTAGTAAAGTGGGAACAGTGCATCGGAAAGGTGTTACTCGTATCCCAAAACTAAAACCTGTCGTTTACATTGAAACGTGACTCGATTTAGGAGGAGAAGTCATTGAGCACATAGTATTTCATAGCGTCGCAATTTCTGTGTTAATTATTCATGTGAGGGAGCCAGGAATGTAGTAAAGTGGGAACAGTGCATCGGAAAGGAATTACTCGTATCCCAAAACTAAATCCTGTCGTTTCCATTGAAACGTGACTCGACTTAGGAGGAGAAGTCGTTGAGCACATAGTATTTAATAGCGACGCAATTTCTGTGTTAATTATTCATGTGAGGGAGCGAGGGATGTAGTAAAGTGGGAACAGTGCATCGGAAAGGAGATACTCGTGTCCCAAAACTCAATCCTGTCGTTTCCATAGAAACGTTACACGATTTAGAAGGAGAAGTCATAGAACCCATAGTATTCTATAGCGACGCAATTTCTGTGTTAATTCGTCAACGTGAGGGAGCGAGCGTTGAGGTAAAGAATGAATAGTGCATCGGAAAGGAGTTACCCGTATCCCAAAACTAAATCCTGTCGTTTCCATTGAAACGTGACTCGATTTAGGAGGAGAAGTCATTGAGCACATAGTATTTCATAGCGACGCAATTTCTGTGTAAATTATTCATGTGAGGGAGCGAGGGATGTAGTAAAGTGGGAACAGTGCATCGGAAAGTAGTTACTCGTATCCCATAACTAAATCCTGTCGTTTTCATTGAAATGTGACTCGATTTAGGAGGAGAAGTCATTGAGCACATAGTATTTCATAGCGACGCAATTTCTGTGTTAATCATTCATGTGAGGGAGCGAGGGATGTAGTAAAGTGGGAACAGTGCATCGGAAAGGAATTACTCGTATCCCAAAACTAAATCCTGTCGTTTCCATTGAAACGTGACTCGATTTAGGACGAGAAGTCATTGAGCACATAGTACTTCACAGCGACGCAATTTCTGTGTCAATTATTCATGTGAGGGAGCGAGGGATGTAGTAAAGTGGGAACAGTGCATCGGAAAGGAATTACTCGTATCCCAAAACTAAATCCTGTCGTTTCCATTGAAACGTGACTCGATTTAGGAGGAGAAGTCATTGAGTACGTAGAATTTCATAGCGACGCAATTTCTGTGTTAATTATTCATGTGAGGGAGCGAGCGTTGAGGTAAAGATTGAATAGTGCATCGGAAAGGAGTTACTCGTATCCCAAAACTAAATCCTGTCGTTTCCATAGAAACGTTACACGATTTAGAAGGAGAAGTCATAGAACCCATAGTATTTCATAGCGACGCAATTTCTGTGTTAATTCGTCAATGTGAGGGAGCGAGCGTTGCGGTAAAGAATGAATAGTGCATCGGAATGGAGTTACTCGTATCCGAAAACTAAATCCTGTCGTTTCCACTGAAACGTGACTCGATTTAGGAGGAGAAGTCATTGAGCACATAGTATTTCATAGCGACGCAATTTCTGTGTTAATTAATCATGTGAGGGAGCGAGGGATGTAGTAAAGTGGGAACAATGCATCGGAAAGGAATTACTCGTATCCCAAAACTAAATCCTGTCGTTTCCATTGAAACGTGACTCGATTTAGGAGGAGAAGTCATTGAGCACATAGTATTTCATAGCGACGCAATTTCTGTGTTAATTAATCATGTGAGGGAGCGAGGCATGTAGTAAAGTGGGAACAGTGCATCGGAAAGGAGATACTCGTGTCCCAAAACTAAATCTTGTCGTTTCCATAGAAACGTGACTCGATTTAGAGGGAGAAGTCATTGAGCACATAGTATTTCATAGCGACGCAATTTCTGTGTTAATTATACATGTGAAGGAGCGAGGGATGTAGTAAAGTGGGAACAGTGCATCGGAAAGGAATTACTCGTATCCCAAAACTAAATCCTGTCGATTCCATTGAAACGTGACTCGATTTAGGAGAAGAAGTCATTGAGCACATAGTATTTCATAGCGACGCAATTTCTGTGTTAATTATTCATGTGAGGGAGCGAGGGATGTAGTAAAGTGGGAACAGTGCATCGGAAAGGAATTACTCGTATCCAAAAACTAAATCCTGTCGCTTCCATTGAAACGTGACTCGTTTTAGGAGGAGAAGTCATTGAGCACATAGTATTTCATAGCGACGCAATTTCTGTGTTAATTATTCATGTGAGGGAGCGAGGGATGTAGTAAAGTGGGAACAGTGCATCGGAAAGGAATTACTCGTATCCCAAAACTAAATCCTGTCGTTTCCATTGAAACGTGACTCGATTTAGGAGGAGAAGCCATTGAGCACATAGTATTTCATAGCGTCGCAATTTCTGTGTTAATTGTTCATGTGAGGGAGCGAGTGATGTAGAAAAGTGGGAACAGTGCATCGGAAAGGAATTACTCGTATCCCAAAAACTCAATCCTGTCGTTTCCATAGAAACGTTACACGATTTAAGGAGAAGTCATAGAACCCATAGTATTTCATAGCGACGCCATTTCTGTTGTAATTCGTCAATGTGAGGGAGCGAGCGTTGAGTTAAAGAATGAATAGTGCATCGGAAAGGAGTTACTCGTATCCCAAAACTAAATCCTGTCGTTTCCGTTCAAACGTGACTCGATTTAGGAGGAGAAGTCATTGAGCACATAGTATTTCATAGCGACGCAATTTCTGTGTTAATTATTCATGTGAGGGAGCGAGGGATGTAGTAAAGTGGGAACAGTGCATCGGAAAGGAATTACTCGTATCATAAAACTAAATCCTGTCGTTTCCATTGAAACGTGACTCGAATTAGGAGGAGAAGTCATTGAGCACGTAGTATTTCATAGCGACGAAATTTTTGTGTTAATTATTCATGTGAGGGAGCGAGGGATGTAGTAAAGTGGGAACAGTACATCGGAAAGGAATTACTCGTATCCCAAAACTAAATCCTGTCGTTTCCATTAAAACGTGACTCGATTTAGGAGGAGAAGTCATTGAGCACATAGCATTTCATAGCGACGCAATTTCTGTGTTTATTATTCATGTGAGGGAGCGAGGGATGTAGTAAAGTGGGAACAGTGCATCGGAAAGGAATTACTCGTATCCCAAAACTAAATCCTGGCGATTCCATTGAAACGTGACTCGATTTAGGAGGAGAACTCATTGAACACATAGTATTTCATAGAGACGCAATTTCTGTGTTAATTATTCATGTGAGGGAGCGAGGGATGTAGTAAAGTGGGAACAGTGCATCGGAAAGGAATTACTCGTATCCCAAAACTAAATCCTGTCGATTCCATTTAAAACGTGACTCGATTTAGGAGGAGAAGTCATTGAGCACATAGTATTTCATAGCGACGCAATTTCTGTGTTAATTATTCATGTGAGGGAGCGAGGGATGTAGTAAAGTGGGAACAGTGCATCGGAAAGGTGTTACTCGTATCCCAAAACTAATACCTGTCGTTTCCATTGAAACGTGACTCGATTTAGGAGGAGAAGTCATTGAGCACATAGTATTTCATAGCGTCGCAATTTCTGTGTTAATTATTCATGTGAGGGAGCCAGGAATGTAGTAAAGTGGGAACAGTGCATCGGAAAGGAATTACTCGTATCCCAAAACTAAATCCTGTCGTTTCCATTGAAACGTGACTCGATTTAGGAGGAGAAGTCATTGAGCACATAGTATTTCATAGCGACGCAATTTCTGTGTTAATTATTCATGTGAGGGAGCGAGGGATGTAGTAAAGTGGGGACAGTGGATCGGAAAGGAATTACTCGTATCCCAAAACTAAATCCTGTCGTTTCCATTGAAACGTGACTCGATTTAGGAGGAGAAGTCATTGAGCACGTAGTATTTCATAGCGACTCAATTTCTGTGTTAATTATTCATGTGAGGGAGCGAGGGATGTAGTAAAGTGTGAACAGTGCATCGGAAAGGGATTACTCGTATCCAAAAACTAAATCCTGTCGTTTCCATTGAAACGTGACTCGATTTAGGAGGAGATGTTATTGAGCACATAGTATTTCATAGCGACGCAATTTCTGTGTTAATTATTCATGTGAGGGAGCGAGGGATGTAGTAAAGTGGGAACAGTGCATCGGAAAGGAATCACTCGTATCCCAAAACTAAATCCTGTCGTTTCCATTGAAACGTGACTCGATTTAGGAGGAGAAGCCATTGAGCACATAGTATTTCATAGCGTCGCAATTTCTGTGTTAATTATTCATGTGAGGGAGCGAGGGATGTAGTAAAGTGGGAACAGTGCATCGGAAAGGAATTACTCGTATCCCAAAAACTCAATCCTGTCGTTTCCATAGAAACGTTACACTATTTAAGGAGAAGTCATAGAACCCATAGTATTTCATAGCGTCGCAATTTCTGTGTTAATTCGTCAATGTGAGGGAGCGAGCGTTGAGGTAAAGAATGAATAGTGCATCGGAAAGGAGTTACTCGTATCCCAAAACTAAATCCTTTCGTTTCCGTTCAAACGTGACTCGATTTAGGAGGAGAAGTCATTGAGCACATAGTATTTCATAGCGACGCAATTTCTGTGTTAATTATTCATGTGAGGGAGCGAGGGATGTAGTAAAGTGGGAACAGTGCATCGGAAAGGAATTACTCGTATCCCAAAACTAAATCCTGTCGTTTCCATTGAAACGTGACTCGATTAAGGAGGAGAAGTCATTGAGCACGTAGTATTTCATAGCGACGAAATTTTTGTGTTAATTATTCATGTGAGGGAGCGAGGGATGTAGTAAAGTGGGAACAGTACATCGGAAAGGAATTACTCGTATCCCAAAACTAAATCCTGTCGTTTCCATTAAAACGTGACTCGATTTAGGAGGAGAAGTCATTGAGCACATAGCATTTCATAGCGACGCAATTTCTGTGTTTATTAGTCATGTGAGGGAGCGAGGGATGTAGTAAAGTGGGAACAGTGCATCGGAAAGGAATTACTCGTATCCCAAAACTAAATCCTGTCGATTCCATTGAAACGTGACTCGATTTAGGAGGAGAACTCATTGAACACATAGTATTTCATAGCGACGCAATTTCTGTGTTAATTATTCATGTGAGGGAGCGAGGGATGTAGTAAAGTGGGAACAGTCCATCGGAAAGGAATTACTCGTATCCCAAAGCCAAATCCTGTCGATTCCATTGAAACGTGACTCGATTTAGGAGGAGAAGTCATTGAGCACATAGTATTTCATAGCGACGCAATTTCTGTGTTAATTATTCATTTGAGGGAGCGAGGGATGTAGTAAAGTGGGAACAGTGCATCAGAAAGGAATTACTCGTATCCCAAAACTAAATCCTGTCGTTTCCACTGAAACGTGACTCGATTTAGGAGGAGAAGTCATTGAGCACATAGTATTTCATAGCGTCGCAATTTCTGTGTTAATTGTTCATGTGAGGGAGCGAGGGATGTAGAAAAGTGGGAACAGTGCATCGGAAAGGAATTACTCGTATCCCAAAAACTCAATCCTGTCGTTTCCATAGAAACGTTACACGATTTAAGGAGAAGTCATAGAACCCATAGTATTTCATAGCGACGCAATTTCTGTTGTAATTCGTCAATGTGAGGGAGCGAGCGTTGAGTTAAAGAATGAATAGTGCATCGGAAAGGAGTTACTCGTATCCCAAATCTAAATCCTGTCGTTTCCGTTCAAACGTGACTCGATTTAGGAGGAGAAGTCATTGAGCACATAGTATTTCATAGCGACGCAATTTCTGTGTTAATTATTCATGTGAGGGAGCGAGGGATGTAGTAAAGTGGGAACAGTGCATCGGAAAGGAATTACTCGTATCCCAAAACTAAATCCTGTCGTTTCCATTGAAACGTGACTCGAATTAGGAGGAGAAGTCATTGAGCACATAGTATTTCATAGCGACGAAATTTTTGTGTTAATTATTCATGTGAGGGAGCGAGGGATGTAGTAAAGTGGGAACAGTACATCGGAAAGGAATTACTCGTATCCCAAAAGTAAATCCTGTCGTTTCCATTAAAACGTGACTCGATTTAGGAGGAGAAGTCATTGAGCACATAGCATTTCATAGCGACGCAATTTCTGTGTTTATTATTCATGTGAGGGAGCGAGGGATGTAGTAAAGTGGGAACAGTGCATCGGAAAGGAATTACTCGTATCCCAAAACTAAATCCTGGCGATTCCATTGAAACGTGACTCGATTTAGGAGGAGAACTCATTGAACACATAGTATTTCATAGAGACGCAATTTCTGT
This sequence comes from Schistocerca piceifrons, assembly GCF_021461385.2. Taxonomy (NCBI): domain Eukaryota; kingdom Metazoa; phylum Arthropoda; class Insecta; order Orthoptera; family Acrididae; genus Schistocerca; species Schistocerca piceifrons. Next base: position 6,390,707 of record NC_060142.1, read on the forward strand.
GTTAATTGTTCATGTGAGGGAGCGAGGGATGTAGTAAAGTGGGAACAGTGCATCGGAAAGGAATTACTCGTATCCCAAAGCTAAATCCTGTCGATTCCATTGAAACGTGACTCGATTTAGGAGGAGAAGTCATTGAGCACATAGTATTTCATAGCGACGCAATTTCTGTGTTAATTATTCATCTGAGGGAGCGAGGGATGTAGTAAAGTGGGAACAGTGCATCGGAAAGGTGTTACTCGTATCCCAAAACTAAAACCTGTCGTTTCCATTGAAACGTGACTCGATTTAGGAGGAGAAGTCATTGAGCACATAGTATTTCATAGCGTCGCAATTTCTGTGTTAATTATTCATGTGAGGGAGCCAGGAATGTAGTAAAGTGGGAACAGTGCATCGGAAAGGAATTACTCGTATCCCAAAACTAAATCCTATCGTTTCCATTGAAACGTGACTCGATTTAGGAGGAGAAGTCATTGAGCACATAGTATTTCATAGCGACGCAATTTCTGTGTTAATTATTCATGTGAGGGAGCGAGGGATGTAGTAAAGTGGGAACAGTGGATCGGAAAGGAATTACTCGTATCCCAAAACTAAATCCTGTCGTTTCCATTGAAACGTGACTCGATTTAGGAGGAAAAGTCATTGAGCACATAGTATTTCATAGCGACGCAATTTCTGTGTTAATTATTCATGTGAGGGAGCGAGGGATGTAGTAAAGTGTGAACAGTGCATCGGAAAGGAATTACTCGTATCCAAAAACTAAATCCTGTCGTTTCCATTGAAACGTGACTCGATTTAGGAGGAGAAGTCATTGAGCACATAGTATTTCATAGCGACGCAATTTCTGTGTTAATTATTCATGGGAGGGAGCGAGGGATGTAGTAAAGTGGGAACAGTGCATCGGAAAGGAATTACTCGTATCCCAAAACTAAATCCTGTCGTTTCCATTGAAACGTGACTCGATTTAGGAGGAGAAGCCATTGAGCACATAGTATTTCATAGCGTCGCAATTTCTGTGTTAATTATTCATGTGAGGGAGCGAGGGATGTAGTAAAGTGGGAACAGTGCATCGGAAAGGAATTACTCGTATCCCAAAAACTCAATCCTGTCGTTTCCATAGAAACGTTACACTATTTAAGGAGAATTCATAGAACCCATAGTATTTCATAGCGACGCAATTTCTGTGTTAATTCGTCAATGTGAGGGAGCGAGCGTTGAGGTAAAGAATGAATAGTGCATCGGAAAGGAGTTACTCGTATCCCAAAACTAAATCCTGTCGTTTCCGTTCAAACGTGACTCGATTTAGGAGGAGAAGTCATTGAGCACATAGTATTTCATAGCGACGCAATTTCTGTGTTAATTATTCATGTGAGGGAGCGCGGGATGTAGTAAAGTGGGAACAGTGCATCGGAAAGGAATTACTCGTATCCCAAAACTAAATCCTGTCGTTTCCATTGAAACGTGACTCGATTTTGGAGGAGAAGTCATTGAGCACATAGTATTTCATAGCGACGCAATTTCTGTGTTAATTATTCATGTGAGGGAGCGACGGATGTAGTAAAGTGCGAACAGTGCATCGGAAAGGAATTACTCGTATCCCAAAACTAAATCCTGTCGTTTCCATTGAAACGTGACTCGATTTAGGAGGAGAAGTCATAGAACCCGTAATATTTAATAGCGACGCAATTTCTATGTCAATTCGTCAATGTGAGGGAGCGAGCGTTGAGGTAAAGAATGAATAGTGCATCGGAAAGGAGTTACTCGTATCCCAAAACTAAATCCTGTCGTTTCCATTGAAACGTGACTCGATTTTGGAGGAGAAGTCATTGAGCACATAGTATTTCATAGCGTCGCAATTTCTGTGTTAATTATTCATGTGAGGGAGCGAGGGATGTAGTAAAGTGGGAACAGTGCATCAGAAAGGAGATACTCGTGTCCCAAAAGTCAATCCTGTCGTTTCCATTGAAACGTGACTCGATTTAGGAGGAGAAGTCATTGAGCACATAGTATTTCATAGCGACGCAATTTTTGTGTTAATTATTCATGTGAGGGAGCGAGGGATGCAGTAAAGTGGGAACAGTGCATCGGAAAGGAATTACTCGTATCCGAAAACTAAATCCTGTCGTTTCCATTGAAACGTGACTCGATTTAGGAGGAGAAGTCATTGAGCACATAGTATTTCATAGCGACGCAATATCTGTGTTATTTATTCATGTGAGGGAGCGAGGGATGTAGTAAAGTAGGAACAGTGCATCGGAAAGGAATTACTCGTATCCCAAAACTAAATCCTGTCGTTTCCATTGAAACGCGACTCGATTTAGGAGGAGAAGTCATTGAGCACATAGTATTTCGTAGCGTCGCCATTTCTGTGTTAATTATTCATGTGAGGGAGCGAGGGATGTTGTAAAGTGGGAACAGTGCATCGGAAAGGAATTACTCGTATCCCAAAACTAAATCATGTCGTTTCCATTGATACGTGACTCGATTTAGGAGGAGAAGTCATTGAGCACATAGTATTTCATAGCGACGCAATTTCTGTGTTAATTATTCATGTGAGGGAGCGAGGGATGTAGTAAAGTGGGAACAGTGCATCGGAAAGGAATTACTCGTATCCCAAAACTAAATCCTGTCGTTTCCATTGAAACGAGACTTGATTTAGGAGCAGAAGTCATTGAGCACATAGTATTTCATAGCGACGCAATTTCTGTGTTAATTATTCATGTGAGGGAGCGAGGGATGTAGTAAAGTGGGAACAGTGCATCGGAAAGGAATTACTCGTATCCCAAAACTAAATCCTGTCGTTTCCATTGAAACGTGACTCGATTTAGGAGGAGAAGTCATTGAGCACATAGTATTTCATAGCGACGCAATTTCTGTGTTAATTATTCATGTGAGGGACCGAGGGATGTAGTAAAGTGGGAACAGTGCATCGGAAAGGAATTACTCGTATCCCAAAACTAAATCGTGTCATTTCCATTGAAACGTGACTCGATTTAGGAGGAGAAGTCATTGAGCACGTAGTATTTCATAGCGACGAAATTTCTGTGTTAATTATTCATGTGAGGGAGCGAGGGATGTAGTAAAGTGTGAACAGTACATCGGAAAGGAATTACTCGTATCCCAAAACTAAATCCTGTCGTTTCCATTGAAACGTGACTCGATTTAGGAGGAGAAGTCATTGAGCTCATAGTATTTCACAGCGTCGCAATTTCTGTGTTAATTATTCATGTGAGGGAGCGAGGGATGTAGTAAAGTGGGAACAGTGCATCGGAAAGGAATTACTCGTATCCCAAAACTAAATCCTGTCGTTTCCATTGAAACGTAACTCGATTTAGGAGGAGAAGTCATTGAGCACATAGCATTTAATAGCGTCGCAATTTCTGTGTTAATTATTCATGTGAGGGAGCGAGGGATGTAGTAAAGTGGGATCAGTGCATCGGAAAGGAATTACCCGTATCCTAAAACTAAATCCTGGCGTTTCCATTGAAACGTGACTCGATTTAGGAGGAGAACTCATTGAACACATAGTATTTCATAGCGACGCAATTTCTGTGTTAATTATTCATGTGAGGGACCGAGGGATGTAGTAAGGTGGGAACAGTGCATCGGAAGGGAATTACTCGTATCCCAAAAGAAAATCCTAACGTTTCCATTGAAACGTGACTCGATTTAGGAGGAGAAGTCATTGAGCACATAGTACTTCATAGCGACGCAATTTTTGTGTTAACTATTCATGTGAGGGAGCGAGGGATGTAGTAAAGTGGGAACAGTGCATCGGAAAGGAATTACTCGTATCCCAAAACTAAATCCTGTCGTTTCCATTGAAACGTGACCCGATTTAGGAGAAGAAGTCATTGAGCACATAGTATTTCATAGCGTCGCAATTTCTGTGTTAATTAGTCATGTGAGGGAGCGAGGGATGTAGTAAAGTGGGAACAGTGCATCGGAAAGGAATTACTCGTATCCCAAAACTAAATCCTGTCGTTTCCATTGAAACATGACTCGATTTAGGAGGAGAAGTCATTGAGCACATAGTATTTCATAGCGACGCAATTTCTGTGTTATTTATTCATGTGAGGGAGCGAGGGATGTAGTAAAGTGGGAACAGTGCATCAGAAAGGAATTACTCGTATCCCAAAACTAAATCCTGTCGTTTCCATAGAAACGTGACTCGATTTAGGAGGAGAAGTCATTGAGCACATAGTATTTCGTAGCGTCGCCATTTCTGTGTTAATTATTCATGTGAGGGAGCGAGGTATGTAGTAAAGTGGGAACAGTGCATCGGAAAGGAATTACTCGTATCCCAAAACTAAATCCTGTCGTTTCCATTGACACGTGACTCGATTTAGGAGGAGAAGTCATTGAGCACATAGTATTTCATAGCGTCGCAATTTCTGTGTTAATTATTCATGTGAGGGAGCGAGGGATGTAGTAAAGTGGGAACAGTGCATCGGAAAGGAATTACTCGTATCCCAAAACTAAATCCTGTCGTTTCCATTGAAACGTGACTCGATTTTGGAGGAGAAGTCATTGAGCACATACTATTTCATAGCGACGCAATTTCTGTGTTAATTATTCATGTGAGGGAGCGAGGGATGTAGTAAAGTGGGAACAGTGCATCGGAAAGGAATTACTCGTATCCCAAAACTAAATCCTGTCGTTTCCATTGAAACGTGACTCGATTTTGGAGGAGAAGTCATTGAGCATATAGTATTTCATAGCGACGCAATTTCTGTGTTAATTATTCATGTGAGGGAGCGAGGGATGTAGTAAAGTGGGAACAGTGCATCGGAAAGGAATTACTCGTATCCCAAAACTAAATCCTGTCGTTTCCATTGAAACGTGTCTCGATTTAGGAGGAGAAGTCATAGAAACCATAATATTTAATAGCGACGCAATTTCTGTGTTAATTCGTCAATGTGAGGCAGGGAGCGTTGAGGTAAAGAATGAATAGTGCATCGGAAAGGAGTTACTCGTATCCTGAAACTAAATCCTGTCGTTTCCATTGAAACGTGACTCGATTTTTGAGGAGAAGTCATTGAGCACAGAGTATTACATAGCGACGCCATTTCTGTGTTAATTATGCATGTGAGGGAGTGAGGGATGTAGTAAAGTGGGAACAGTGCATCGGAAAGGAGATACTCGTGTCCCAAAAGTCAATCCTGTCGTTTCCATAGAAACGTTACACGATTTAGAAGGAGAAGTCATAGAACCCATAGTATTTCATAGCGACGCAATATCTGTGTTAATTCGTCAATGTGAGGGAGCGAGCGCTGAGGTAAAGAATGAATAGTGCATCGGAAAGGAGTTACTCGTACCCCAAAACTAAATCCTGTCGTTTCCATTGAAACGTGACTCGATTTAGGAGGAGAAGTCATTGAGCACATAGTATTTCATAGTGACGCAATTTCTGTGTTAATGATTCATGTGAGGGAGCGAGGGATGTAGTAAAGTGGGAACAGTGCATCGGAAAGGAGATACTCGTATCCCAAAACTAAATCCTGGCGTTTCCATTGAAACGTGACTCGATTTAGGAGGAGAAGTCATTGAGCATATAGTATTTCATAGCGACGCAATTTCTGTGTTAATGATTCATGTGAGGGAGCGAGGGATGTAGTAAAGTGGGAACAGTGCATCGGAAAGGAGATACACGTATCCCAAAACTAAATCCTGGCGTTTCCATTGAAACGTGACTCGATTTAGGAGGAGAAGTCATTGAGCACATAGTATTTCATATCGACGCAATTTCTGTGTTAATTATTCATGTGAGGGAGCGAGGGATGTAGTAAAGTGGGAACAGTGCATCGGAAAGGAGATACTCATGTCCCAAAACTCAATCCTGTCGTATCCATAGAAACGTTACAAGATTTAGAAGGAGAAGTCATAGAACCCATAGTATTTCGTAGCGTCGCCATTTAAGTGTTAATTATTCATGTGAGGGAGGGAGGGATGTAGTAAAGTGGGAACAGTGCATCGGAAAGGAATTACTCGTATCCCAAAACTAAATCCTGTCGTTTCCATTGATACGTGACTCGATTTAGGAGGAGAAGTCATTGAACACATAGTATTTCATAGCGACGCAATTTCTGTGTTAATTATTCATGTGAGGGAGCGAGGGATGTAGTAAAGTGGGAACAGTGCATCGGAAAGCAATTACTCGTATCCCAAAACTAAATCCTGTCGTTTCCATTGAAACGAGACTCGATTTAGGAGGAGAAGTCATTGAGCACATAGTATTTCATAGCGACGCAATTTCTGTGTTAATTATTCATGTGAGGGAGCGAGGGATGTAGTAAAGTGGGAACAGTGCATCGGAAAGGAATTACTCGTATCCGAAAACTAAATCCTGTCGTATCCATTGAAACGTGACTCGATTTAGGAGGAGAAGTCATTGAGCACATAGTATTTCATAGCGACGCAATTTCTGTGTTAATTATTCATGTGAGGGACCGAGGGATGTAGTAAAGTGGGAACAGTGCATCGGAAAGGAATTACTCGTATCCCAAAACTAAATCGTGTCATTTCCATTGAAACGTGACTCGATTTAGGAGGAGAAGTCATTGAGCACGTAGTATTTCATAGCGACGCAATTTCTGTGTTAATTATTCATGTGAGGGAGCGACGGATGTAGTAAAGTGTGAACAGTACATCGGAAAGGAATTACTCGTATCGCAAAACTAAATCCTGTCGTTTCCATTGAAACGTGACTCGATTTAGGAGGAGAAGTCATTGAGCTCATAGTATTTCACAGCGTCGCAATTTCTGTGTTAATTAATCATGTGAGGGAGCGAGGGATGTAGTAAAGTGGGAACAGTGCATCGGAAAGGAATTACTCGTATCCCAAAACTAAATCCTGTCGTTTCCATTGAAACGTGACTCGATTTAGGAGGAGAAGTCATTGAGCACGTAGTATTTCATAGCGACGAAATTTCTGTGTTAATTATTCATGTGAGGGAGCGAGGGATGTAGTAAAGTGTGAACAGTACATCGGAAAGGAATTACTCGTATCGCAAAACTAAATCCTGTCGTTTCCATTGAAACGTGACTCGATTTAGGAGGAGAAGTCATTGAGCTCATAGTATTTCACAGCGTCGCAATTTCTGTGTTAATTATTCATGTGAGGGAGCGAGGGATGTAGTAAAGTGGGAACAGTGCATCGGAAAGGAGATACTCATGTCCCAAAACTCAATCCTGTCGTATCCATAGAAACGTTACAAGATTTAGAAGGAGAAGTCATAGAACCCATAGTATTTCGTAGCGTCGCCATTTAAGTGTTAATTATTCATGTGAGGGAGGGAGGGATGTAGTAAAGTGGGAACAGTGCATCGGAAAGGAATTACTCGTATCCCAAAACTAAATCCTGTCGTTTCCATTGATACGTGACTCGATTTAGGAGGAGAAGTCATTGAACACATAGTATTTCATAGCGACGCAATTTCTGTGTTAATTATTCATGTGAGGGAGCGAGGGATGTAGTAAAGTGGGAACAGTGCATCGGAAAGCAATTACTCGTATCCCAAAACTAAATCCTGTCGTTTCCATTGAAACGAGACTCGATTTAGGAGGAGAAGTCATTGAGCACATAGTATTTCATAGCGACGCAATTTCTGTGTTAATTATTCATGTGAGGGAGCGAGGGATGTAGTAAAGTGGGAACAGTGCATCGGAAAGGAATTACTCGTATCCGAAAACTAAATCCTGTCGTATCCATTGAAACGTGACTCGATTTAGGAGGAGAAGTCATTGAGCACATAGTATTTCATAGCGACGCAATTTCTGTGTTAATTATTCATGTGAGGGACCGAGGGATGTAGTAAAGTGGGAACAGTGCATCGGAAAGGAATTACTCGTATCCCAAAACTAAATCGTGTCATTTCCATTGAAACGTGACTCGATTTAGGAGGAGAAGTCATTGAGCACGTAGTATTTCATAGCGACGAAATTTCTGTGTTAATTATTCATGTGCGGGAGCGAGGGATGTAGTAAAGTGTGAACAGTACATCGGAAAGGAATTACTCGTATCGCAAAACTAAATCCTGTCGTTTCCATTGAAACGTGACTCGATTTAGGAGGAGAAGTCATTGAGCTCATAGTATTTCACAGCGTCGCAATTTCTGTGTTAATTAATCATGTGAGGGAGCGAGGGATGTAGTAAATTGGGAACAGTGCATCGGAAAGGAATTACTCGTATCCCAAAACTAAATCCTGTCGTTTCCATTGAAACGTGACTCGATTTAGGAGGAGAAGTCATTGAGCACATAGCATTTCATAGCGTCGCAATTTTTGTGTTAATTATTCATGTGAGGGAGCGAGGGATGTAGTAAAGTGGGAACAGTGCATCGGAAAGGAATTACCCGTATCCTAAAACTAAATCCTGGCGTTTCCATTGAAACGTGACTCGATTTAGGAGGAGAACTCATTGAACACATAGTATTTCATAGCGACGCAATTTCTGTGTTAATTATTCATGTGAGGGACCGAGGGATGTAGTAAGGTGGGAACAGTGCATCGGAAGGGAATTACTCGTATCCCAAAACTGAATCCTAACGTTTCCATTGAACCGTGACTCGATTTAGGAGGAGAAGTCATTGAGCACATCGTATTTCGTAGCGACGCAATTTTTGTGTTAATTATTCATGTGAGGGAGCGAGGGATGTAGTAAAGTGGGAACAGTGCATCGGAAAGGAATTACTCGTATCCCAAAACTAAATCCTGTCGTTTCCATTGAAACGTGACCCGATTTAGGAGGAGAAGTCATTGAGCACATAGTATTTCATAGCGTCGCAATTTCTGTGTTAATTAGTCATGTGAGGGAGCGAGGGATGTAGTAAAGTGGGAACAGTGCATCGGAAAGCAATTACTCGTATCCCAAAACTAAATCCTGTCGTTTCCATTGAAACGAGACTCGATTTAGGAGGAGAAGTCATTGAGCACATAGTATTTCATAGCGACGCAATTTCTGTGTTAATTATTCATGTGAGGGAGCGAGGGATGTAGTAAAGTGGGAACAGTGCATCGGAAAGGAATTACTCGTATCCGAAAACTAAATCCTGTCGTATCCATTGCAACGTGACTCGATTTAGGAGGAGAAGTCATTGAGCACATAGTATTTCATAGCGACGCAATTTCTGTGTTAATTATTCATGTGAGGGACCGAGGGATGTAGTAAAGTGGGAACAGTGCATCGGAAAGGAATTACTCGTATCCCAAAACTAAATCGTGTCATTTCCATTGAAACGTGACTCGATTTAGGAGGAGAAGTCATTGAGCACGTAGTATTTCATAGCGACGAAATTTCTGTGTTAATTATTCATGTGCGGGAGCGAGGGATGTAGTAAAGTGTGAACAGTACATCGGAAAGGAATTACTCGTATCGCAAAACTAAATCCTGTCGTTTCCATTGAAACGTGACTCGATTTAGGAGGAGAAGTCATTGAGCTCATAGTATTTCACAGCGTCGCAATTTCTGTGTTAATTAATCATGTGAGGGAGCGAGGGATGTAGTAAATTGGGAACAGTGCATCGGAAAGGAATTACTCGTATCCCAAAACTAAATCCTGTCGTTTCCATTGAAACGTGACTCGATTTAGGAGGAGAAGTCATTGAGCACATAGCATTTCATAGCGTCGCAATTTTTGTGTTAATTATTCATGTGAGGGAGCGAGGGATGTAGTAAAGTGGGAACAGTGCATCGGAAAGGAATTACCCGTATCCTAAAACTAAATCCTGGCGTTTCCATTGAAACGTGACTCGATTTAGGAGGAGAACTCATTGAACACATAGTATTTCATAGCGACGCAATTTCTGTGTTAATTATTCATGTGAGGGACCGAGGGATGTAGTAAGGTGGGAACAGTGCATCGGAAGGGAATTACTCGTATCCCAAAACTGAATCCTAACGTTTCCATTGAACCGTGACTCGATTTAGGAGGAGAAGTCATTGAGCACATCGTATTTCGTAGCGACGCAATTTTTGTGTTAATTATTCATGTGAGGGAGCGAGGGATGTAGTAAAGTGGGAACAGTGCATCGGAAAGGAATTACTCGTATCCCAAAACTAAATCCTGTCGTTTCCATTGAAACGTGACCCGATTTAGGAGGAGAAGTCATTGAGCACATAGTATTTCATAGCGTCGCAATTTCTGTGTTAATTAGTCATGTGAGGGAGCGAGGGATGTAGTAAAGTGGGAACAGTGCATCGGAAAGGAATTACTCGTATCCCAAAACTAAATCCTGTCGTTTCCATTGAAACGTGACTCGATTTAGGTGGAGAAGTCATTGAGCACATAGTATTTCATAGAGACGCAATTTCTGTGTTATTTATTCCTGTGAGGGAGCGAGGGATGTAGTAAAGTGGGAACTGTGCATCGGAAAGGAATTACTCGTATCCCAAAACTAAATCCTGTCGTTTCCATTGAAACGTGACTCGATTTAGGAGGAGAAGTCATTGAGCACATAGTATTTCGTAGCGTCGCCATTTGTGTGTTAATTATTCATGTGAGGGAGCGAGGTATGTAGTAAAGTGGGAACAGTGCATCGGAAAGGAATTACTCGTATCCGAAAACTAAATCCTGTCGTATCCATTGAAACGTGACTCGATTTAGGAGGAGAAGTCATTGAGCACATAGTATTTCATAGCGACGCAATTTCTGTGTTAATTATTCATGTGAGGGACCGAGGGATGTAGTAAAGTGGGAACAGTGCATCGGAAAGGAATTACTCGTATCCCAAAACTAAATCGTGTCATTTCCATTGAAACGTGACTCGATTTAGGAGGAGAAGTCATTGAGCACGTAGTATTTCATAGCGACGCAATTTCTGTGTTAATTATTCATGTGAGGGAGCGACGGATGTAGTAAAGTGTGAACAGTACATCGGAAAGGAATTACTCGTATCGCAAAACTAAATCCTGTCGTTTCCATTGAAACGTGACTCGATTTAGGAGGAGAAGTCATTGAGCTCATAGTATTTCACAGCGTCGCAATTTCTGTGTTAATTAATCATGTGAGGGAGCGAGGGATGTAGTAAAGTGGGAACAGTGCATCGGAAAGGAATTACTCGTATCCCAAAACTAAATCCTGTCGTTTCCATTGAAACGTGACTCGATTTAGGAGGAGAAGTCATTGAGCACGTAGTATTTCATAGCGACGAAATTTCTGTGTTAATTATTCATGTGAGGGAGCGAGGGATGTAGTAAAGTGTGAACAGTACATCGGAAAGGAATTACTCGTATCGCAAAACTAAATCCTGTCGTTTCCATTGAAACGTGACTCGATTTAGGAGGAGAAGTCATTGAGCTCATAGTATTTCACAGCGTCGCAATTTCTGTGTTAATTATTCATGTGAGGGAGCGAGGGATGTAGTAAAGTGGGAACAGTGCATCGGAAAGGAGATACTCATGTCCCAAAACTCAATCCTGTCGTATCCATAGAAACGTTACAAGATTTAGAAGGAGAAGTCATAGAACCCATAGTATTTCGTAGCGTCGCCATTTAAGTGTTAATTATTCATGTGAGGGAGGGAGGGATGTAGTAAAGTGGGAACAGTGCATCGGAAAGGAATTACTCGTATCCCAAAACTAAATCCTGTCGTTTCCATTGATACGTGACTCGATTTAGGAGGAGAAGTCATTGAACACATAGTATTTCATAGCGACGCAATTTCTGTGTTAATTATTCATGTGAGGGAGCGAGGGATGTAGTAAAGTGGGAACAGTGCATCGGAAAGCAATTACTCGTATCCCAAAACTAAATCCTGTCGTTTCCATTGAAACGAGACTCGATTTAGGAGGAGAAGTCATTGAGCACATAGTATTTCATAGCGACGCAATTTCTGTGTTAATTATTCATGTGAGGGAGCGAGGGATGTAGTAAAGTGGGAACAGTGCATCGGAAAGGAATTACTCGTATCCGAAAACTAAATCCTGTCGTATCCATTGAAACGTGACTCGATTTAGGAGGAGAAGTCATTGAGCACATAGTATTTCATAGCGACGCAATTTCTGTGTTAATTATTCATGTGAGGGACCGAGGGATGTAGTAAAGTGGGAACAGTGCATCGGAAAGGAATTACTCGTATCCCAAAACTAAATCGTGTCATTTCCATTGAAACGTGACTCGATTTAGGAGGAGAAGTCATTGAGCACGTAGTATTTCATAGCGACGAAATTTCTGTGTTAATTATTCATGTGCGGGAGCGAGGGATGTAGTAAAGTGTGAACAGTACATCGGAAAGGAATTACTCGTATCGCAAAACTAAATCCTGTCGTTTCCATTGAAACGTGACTCGATTTAGGAGGAGAAGTCATTGAGCTCATAGTATTTCACAGCGTCGCAATTTCTGTGTTAATTAATCATGTGAGGGAGCGAGGGATGTAGTAAATTGGGAACAGTGCATCGGAAAGGAATTACTCGTATCCCAAAACTAAATCCTGTCGTTTCCATTGAAACGTGACTCGATTTAGGAGGAGAAGTCATTGAGCACATAGCATTTCATAGCGTCGCAATTTTTGTGTTAATTATTCATGTGAGGGAGCGAGGGATGTAGTAAAGTGGGAACAGTGCATCGGAAAGGAATTACCCGTATCCTAAAACTAAATCCTGGCGTTTCCATTGAAACGTGACTCGATTTAGGAGGAGAACTCATTGAACACATAGTATTTCATAGCGACGCAATTTCTGTGTTAATTATTCATGTGAGGGACCGAGGGATGTAGTAAGGTGGGAACAGTGCATCGGAAGGGAATTACTCGTATCCCAAAACTGAATCCTAACGTTTCCATTGAACCGTGACTCGATTTAGGAGGAGAAGTCATTGAGCACATCGTATTTCGTAGCGACGCAATTTTTGTGTTAATTATTCATGTGAGGGAGCGAGGGATGTAGTAAAGTGGGAACAGTGCATCGGAAAGGAATTACTCGTATCCCAAAACTAAATCCTGTCGTTTCCATTGAAACGTGACCCGATTTAGGAGGAGAAGTCATTGAGCACATAGTATTTCATAGCGTCGCAATTTCTGTGTTAATTAGTCATGTGAGGGAGCGAGGGATGTAGTAAAGTGGGAACAGTGCATCGGAAAGGAATTACTCGTATCCCAAAACTAAATCCTGTCGTTTCCATTGAAACGTGACTCGATTTAGGTGGAGAAGTCATTGAGCACATAGTATTTCATAGAGACGCAATTTCTGTGTTATTTATTCCTGTGAGGGAGCGAGGGATGTAGTAAAGTGGGAACTGTGCATCGGAAAGGAATTACTCGTATCCCAAAACTAAATCCTGTCGTTTCCATTGAAACGTGACTCGATTTAGGAGGAGAAGTCATTGAGCACATAGTATTTCGTAGCGTCGCCATTTCTGTGTTAATTATTCATGTGAGGGAGCGAGGTATGTAGTAAAGTGGGAACAGTGCATCGGAAAGGAATTACTCGTATCCCAAAACTAAATCCTGTCGTTTCCATTGATACGTGCCTCGATTTAGGAGGAGAAGTCATTGAGCACATAGTATTTCATAGCGTCGCAATTTCTGTGTTAATTATTCATGTGAGGGAGCGAGGGATGTAGTAAAGTGGGAACAGTGAATCGGAAAGGAATTACTCGTATCCCAAAACTAAATCCTGTCGTTTCCATTGAAACGTGACTCGATTTAGGAGGAGAAGTCATTGAGCACATACTATTTCATAGCGACGCAATTTCTGTGTTAATTATTCATGTGAGGGAGCGAGGGATGTAGTAAAGTGGGAACAATGCATCGGAAAGGAGATACTCGTATCCCAAAACTAAATCCTGGCGTTTCCATTGAAACGTGACTCGATTTAGGAGGAGAAGTCATTGAGCACATAGTATTTCATACCGACGCAATTTCTGTGTTAATTATTCATGTGAGGGAGCGAGGGATGTAGTAAAGTGGGAACAGTGCATCGGAAAGGAGATACTCGTGTCCCAAAAGTCAATCCTGTCGTTTCCATAGAAACGTTACACGATTTAGAAGGAGAAGTCATAGAACCCATAGTATTTCATAGCGACGCAATATCTGTGTTAATTCGTCAATGTGAGGGAGCGAGCGCTGAGGTAAAGAATGAATAGTGCATCGGAAAGGAGTTACTCGTACCCCAAAACTATATCCTGTCGTTTCCATTGAAACGTGACTCGATTTAGGAGGAGAAGTCATTGAGCACATAGTATTTCATAGCGACGCAATTTCTGTGTTAATTATTCATGTGAGGGAGCGAGGGATGTAGTAAAGTGGGAACAGTGCATCGGAAAGAAATTACCCGTATCCTAAAACTAAATCCTGGCGTTTCCATTGAAACGTGACTCGATTTAGGAGGAGAAGTCATTGAGCACATTGTATTTCATAGCGACGCAATTTCTGTGTTAATTATTCATGTGAGGGACCGAGGGATGTAGTAAGGTGGGAACAGTGCATCGGAAGGGAATTACTCGTATCCCAAAAGAAAATCCTAACGTTTCCATTGAAACGTGACTCGATTTAGGAGGAGAAGTCATTGAGCACATAGTATTTCATAGCGACGCAATTTTTGTGTTAATTATTCATGTGAGGGAGCGAGGGATGTAGTAAAGTGGGAACAGTGCATCGGAAAGGAATTACTCGTATCCCAAAACTAAATCCTGTCGTTTCCATTGAAACGTGACCCGATTTAGGAGAAGAAGTCATTGAGCACGTAGTATTTCATAGCGTCGCAATTTCTGTGTTAATTAGTCATGTGAGGGAGCGAGGGATGTAGTAAAGTGGGAACAGTGCATCGGAAAGGAATTACTCGTATCCCAAAACTAAATCCTGTCGTTTCCATTGAAACGTGACTCGATTTAGGAGGAGAAGTCATTGAGCACATAGTATTTCATAGCGACGCAATTTCTGTGTTATTTATTCATGTGAGGGAGCGAGGGATGTAGTAAAGTGGGAACAGTGCATCGGAAAGGAATTACTCGTATCCCAAAACTAAATCCTGTCGTTTCCATAGAAACGTGACTCGATTTAGGAGGAGAAGTCATTGAGCACATAGTATTTCGTAGCGTCGCCATTTCTGTGTTAATTATTCATGTGAGCGAGCGAGGTATGTAGTAAAGTGGGAACAGTGCATCGGAAAGGAATTACTCGTACCCCAAAACTAAATCCTGTCGTTTCCATTGACACGTGACTCGATTTAGGAGGAGAAGTCATTGAGCACATAGTATTTCATAGCGTCGCAATTTCTGTGTTAATTATTCATGTGAGGGAGCGAGGGATGTAGTAAAGTGGGAACAGTGCATCGGAAAGCAATTACTCGTATCCCAAAACTAAATCCTGTCGTTTCCATTGAAACGAGACTCGATTTAGGAGGAGAAGTCATTGAGCACATAGTATTTCATAGCGACGCAATTTCTGTGTTAATTATTCATGTGAGGGAGCGAGGGATGTAGTAAAGTGGGAACAGTGCATCGGAAAGGAATTACTCGTATCCGAAAACTAAATCCTGTCGTATCCATTGAAACGTGACTCGATTTAGGAGGAGAAGTCATTGAGCACATAGTATTTCATAGCGACGCAATTTCTGTGTTAATTATTCATGTGAGGGACCGAGGGATGTAGTAAAGTGGGAACAGTGCATCGGAAAGGAATTACTCGTATCCCAAAACTAAATCGTGTCATTTCCATTGAAACGTGACTCGATTTAGGAGGAGAAGTCATTGAGCACGTAGTATTTCATAGCGACGAAATTTCAGTGTTAATTATTCATGTGAGGGAGCGAGGGATGTAGTAAAGTGTGAACAGTACATCGGAAAGGAATTACTCGTATCGCAAAACTAAATCCTGTCGTTTCCATTGAAACGTGACTCGATTTAGGAGGAGAAGTCATTGAGCTCATAGTATTTCACAGCGTCGCAATTTCTGTGTTAATTAATCATGTGAGGGAGCGAGGGATGTAGTAAAGTGGGAACAGTGCATTGGAAAGGAATTACTCGTATCCCAAAACTAAATCCTGTCGTTTCCATTGAAATGTGACTCGATTTAGGAGGAGAAGTCATTGAGCACATAGCATTTCATAGCGTCGCAATTTCGGTGTTAATTATTCATGTGAGGGAGCGAGGGATGTAGTAAAGTGGGAACAGTGCATCGGAAAGGAATTACCCGTATCCTAAAACTAAATCCTGGCGTTTCCATTGAAACGTGACTCGATTTAGTAGGAGAACTCATTGAACACATAGTATTTCATAGCGACGCAATTTCTGTGTTAATTATTCATGTGAGGGACCGAGGGATGTAGTAAGGTGGGAACAGTGCATCGGAAGGGAATTACTCGTATCCCAAAACTGAATCCTAACGTCTCCATTGAAACGTGACTCGATTTAGGAGGAGAAGTCATTGAGCACATAGTATTTCGTAGCGACGCAATTTTTGTGTTAATTATTCATGTGAGGGAGCGAGGGATGTAGTAATGTGGGAACAGTGCATCGGAAAGGAATTACTCGTATCCCAAAACTAAATCCTGTCGTTTCCATTGAAACGTGACCCGATTTAGGAGGAGAAGTCATTGAGCACATAGTATTTCATAGCGTCGCAATTTCTGTGTTAATTAGTCATGTGAGGGAGCGAGGGATGTAGTAAAGTGGGAACAGTGCATCGGAAAGGAATTACTCGTATCCCAAAACTAAATCCTGTCGTTTCCATTGAAACGTGACTCGATTTAGGTGGAGAAGTCATTGAGCACATAGTATTTCATAGAGACGCAATTTCAGTGTTATTTATTCCTGTGAGGGAGCGACGGATGTAGTAAAGTGGGAACTGTGCATCGGAAAGGAATTACTCGTATCCCAAAACTAAATCCTGTCGTTTCCATTGAAACGTGACTCGATTTAGGAGGAGAAGTCATTGAGCACATAGTATTTCGTAGCGTCGCCATTTCTGTGTTAATTATTCATGTGAGGGAGCGAGGTATGTAGTAAAGTGGGAACAGTGCATCGGAAAGGAATTACTCGTATCCCAAAACTAAATCCTGTCGTTTCCATTGATACGTGACTCGATTTAGGAGGAGAAGTCATTGAGCACATAGTATTTCATAGCGTCGCAATTTCTGTGTTAATTATTCATGTGAGGGAGCGAGGGATGTAGTAAAGTGGGAACAGTGAATCGGAAAGGAATTACTCGTATCCCAAAACTAAATCCTGTCGTTTCCATTGAAACGTGACTCGATTTAGGAGGAGAAGTCATTGAGCACATACTATTTCATAGCGACGCAATTTCTGTGTTAATTATTCATGTGAGGGAGCGAGGGATGTAGTAAAGTGGGAACAGTGCATCGGAAAGGAGATACTCGTATCCCAACACTAAATCCTGGCGTTTCCATTTAAACGTGACTCGATTTAGGAGGAGAAGTCATTGAGCACATAGTATTTCATAGCGACGCAATTTCGTTGTTAATTATTCATGTGAGGGAGCGAGGGATGTAGTAAAGTGGGAACAGTGCATCGGAAAGGAGATACTCGTGTCCCAAAAGTCAATCCTGTCGTTTCCATAGAAACGCTACACGATTTAGAAGGAGAAGTCATAGAACCCATAGTATTTCATAGCGACGCAATATCTGTGTTAATTCGTCAATGTGAGGGAGCGAGCGCTGAGGTAAAGAATGAATAGTGCATCGGAAAGGAGTTACTCGTACCCCAAAACTATATCCTGTCGTTTCCATTGAAACGTGACTCGATTTAGGAGGAGAAGTCATTGAGCACATAGTATTTCATAGCGACTCAATTTCTGTGTTAATTATTCATGTGAGGGAGCGACGGATGTAGTAAAGTGGGAACAGTGCATCGGAAAGGAATTACCCGTATCCTACAACTAAATCCTGGCGTTTCCATTGAAACGTGACTCGATTTAGGAGGAGAAGTCATTGAGCACATAGTATTTCATAGCGACGCAATTTCTGTGTTAATTATTCATGTGAGGGACCGAGGGATGTAGTAAGGTGGGAACAGTGCATCGGAAGGGAATTACTCGTATCCCAAAAGAAAATCCTAACGTTTCCATTGAAACGTGACTCGATTTAGGAGGAGAAGTCATTGAGCACATAGTATTTCATAGCGACGCAATTTTTGTGTTAATTATTCATGTGAGGGAGCGAGGGATGTAGTAAAGTGGGAACAGTGCATCGGAAAGGAATTACTCGTATCCCAAAACTAAATCCTGTCGTTTCCATTGAAACGTGACCCGATTTAGGAGAAGAAGTCATTGAGCACGTAGTATTTCATAGCGTCGCAATTTCTGTGTTAATTAGTCATGTGAGGGAGCGAGGGATGTAGTAAAGTGGGAACAGTGCATCGGAAAGGAATTACTCGTATCCCAAAACTAAATCCTGTCGTTTCCATTGAAACGTGACTCGATTTAGGAGGAGAAGTCATTGAGCACATAGTATTTCATAGAGACGCAATTTCTGTGTTATTTATTCCTGTGAGGGAGCGAGGGATGTAGTAAAGTGGGAACTGTGCATCGGAAAGGAATTACTCGTATCCCAAAACTAAATCCTGTCGTTTCCATTGAAACGTGACTCGATTTAGGAGGAGAAGTCATTGAGCACATAGTATTTCGTAGCGTCGCCATTTCTGTGTTAATTATTCATGTGAGGGAGCGAGGTATGTAGTAAAGTGGGAACAGTGCATCGGAAAGGAATTACTCGTATCCCAAAACTAAATCCTGTCGTTTCCATTGATACGTGCCTCGATTTAGGAGGAGAAGTCATTGAGCACATAGTATTTCATAGCGTCGCAATTTCTGTGTTAATTATTCATGTGAGGGAGCGAGGGATGTAGTAAAGTGGGAACAGTGAATCGGAAAGGAATTACTCGTATCCCAAAACTAAATCCTGTCGTTTCCATTGAAACGTGACTCGATTTAGGAGGAGAAGTCATTGAGCACATACTATTTCATAGCGACGCAATTTCTGTGTTAATTATTCATGTGAGGGAGCGAGGGATGTAGTAAAGTGGGAACAATGCATCGGAAAGGAGATACTCGTATCCCAAAACTAAATCCTGGCGTTTCCATTGAAACGTGACTCGATTTAGGAGGAGAAGTCATTGAGCACATAGTTTTTCATACCGACGCAATTTCTGTGTTAATTATTCATGTGAGGGAGCGAGGGATGTAGTAAAGTGGGAACAGTGCATCGGAAAGGAGATACTCGTGTCCCAAAAGTCAATCCTGTCGTTTCCATAGAAACGTTACACGATTTAGAAGGAGAAGTCATAGAACCCATAGTATTTCATAGCGACGCAATATCTGTGTTAATTCGTCAATGTGAGGGAGCGAGCGCTGAGGTAAAGAATGAATAGTGCATCGGAAAGGAGTTACTCGTACCCCAAAACTATATCCTGTCGTTTCCATTGAAACGTGACTCGATTTAGGAGGAGAAGTCATTGAGCACATAGTATTTCATAGCGACGCAATTTCTGTGTTAATTATTCATGTGAGGGAGCGAGGGATGTAGTAAAGTGGGAACAGTGCATCGGAAAGAAATTACCCGTATCCTAAAACTAAATCCTGGCGTTTCCATTGAAACGTGACTCGATTTAGGAGGAGAAGTCATTGAGCACATTGTATTTCATAGCGACGCAATTTCTGTGTTAATTATTCATGTGAGGGACCGAGGGATGTAGTAAGGTGGGAACAGTGCATCGGAAGGGAATTACTCGTATCCCAAAAGAAAATCCTAACGTTTCCATTGAAACGTGACTCGATTTAGGAGGAGAAGTCATTGAGCACATAGTATTTCATAGCGACGCAATTTTTGTGTTAATTATTCATGTGAGGGAGCGAGGGATGTAGTAAAGTGGGAACAGTGCATCGGAAAGGAATTACTCGTATCCCAAAACTAAATCCTGTCGTTTCCATTGAAACGTGACCCGATTTAGGAGAAGAAGTCATTGAGCACGTAGTATTTCATAGCGTCGCAATTTCTGTGTTAATTAGTCATGTGAGGGAGCGAGGGATGTAGTAAAGTGGGAACAGTGCATCGGAAAGGAATTACTCGTATCCCAAAACTAAATCCTGTCGTTTCCATTGAAACGTGACTCGATTTAGGAGGAGAAGTCATTGAGCACATAGTATTTCATAGCGACGCAATTTCTGTGTTATTTATTCATGTGAGGGAGCGAGGGATGTAGTAAAGTGGGAACAGTGCATCGGAAAGGAATTACTCGTATCCCAAAACTAAATCCTGTCGTTTCCATAGAAACGTGACTCGATTTAGGAGGAGAAGTCATTGAGCACATAGTATTTCGTAGCGTCGCCATTTCTGTGTTAATTATTCATGTGAGGGAGCGAGGTATGTAGTAAAGTGGGAACAGTGCATCGGAAAGGAATTACTCGTACCCCAAAACTAAATCCTGTCGTTTCCATTGACACGTGACTCGATTTAGGAGGAGAAGTCATTGAGCACATAGTATTTCATAGCGTCGCAATTTCTGTGTTAATTATTCATGTGAGGGAGCGAGGGATGTAGTAAAGTGGGAACAGTGCATCGGAAAGCAATTACTCGTATCCCAAAACTAAATCCTGTCGTTTCCATTGAAACGAGACTCGATTTAGGAGGAGAAGTCATTGAGCACATAGTATTTCATAGCGACGCAATTTCTGTGTTAATTATTCATGTGAGGGAGCGAGGGATGTAGTAAAGTGGGAACAGTGCATCGGAAAGGAATTACTCGTATCCGAAAACTAAATCCTGTCGTATCCATTGAAACGTGACTCGATTTAGGAGGAGAAGTCATTGAGCACATAGTATTTCATAGCGACGCAATTTCTGTGTTAATTATTCATGTGAGGGACCGAGGGATGTAGTAAAGTGGGAACAGTGCATCGGAAAGGAATTACTCGTATCCCAAAACTAAATCGTGTCATTTCCATTGAAACGTGACTCGATTTAGGAGGAGAAGTCATTGAGCACGTAGTATTTCATAGCGACGAAATTTCTGTGTTAATTATTCATGTGAGGGAGCGAGGGATGTAGTAAAGTGTGAACAGTACATCGGAAAGGAATTACTCGTATCGCAAAACTAAATCCTGTCGTTTCCATTGAAACGTGACTCGATTTAGGAGGAGAAGTCATTGAGCTCATAGTATTTCACAGCGTCGCAATTTCTGTGTTAATTAATCATGTGAGGGAGCGAGGGATGTAGTAAAGTGGGAACAGTGCATTGGAAAGGAATTACTCGTATCCCAAAACTAAATCCTGTCGTTTCCATTGAAATGTGACTCGATTTAGGAGGAGAAGTCATTGAGCACATAGCATTTCATAGCGTCGCAATTTCGGTGTTAATTATTCATGTGAGGGAGCGAGGGATGTAGTAAAGTGGGAACAGTGCATCGGAAAGGAATTACCCGTATCCTAAAACTAAATCCTGGCGTTTCCATTGAAACGTGACTCGATTTAGTAGGAGAACTCATTGAACACATAGTATTTCATAGCGACGCAATTTCTGTGTTAATTATTCATGTGAGGGACCGAGGGATGTAGTAAGGTGGGAACAGTGCATCGGAAGGGAATTACTCGTATCCCAAAACTGAATCCTAACGTCTCCATTGAAACGTGACTCGATTTAGGAGGAGAAGTCATTGAGCACATAGTATTTCGTAGCGACGCAATTTTTGTGTTAATTATTCATGTGAGGGAGCGAGGGATGTAGTAATGTGGGAACAGTGCATCGGAAAGGAATTACTCGTATCCCAAAACTAAATCCTGTCGTTTCCATTGAAACGTGACCCGATTTAGGAGGAGAAGTCATTGAGCACATAGTATTTCAT
Organism: Schistocerca piceifrons; assembly: GCF_021461385.2. Taxonomy (NCBI): domain Eukaryota; kingdom Metazoa; phylum Arthropoda; class Insecta; order Orthoptera; family Acrididae; genus Schistocerca; species Schistocerca piceifrons. The sequence goes on from NC_060142.1 coordinate 6,412,497, forward strand.
AGCGTCGCAATTTCTGTGTTAATTAGTCATGTGAGGGAGCGAGGGATGTAGTAAAGTGGGAACAGTGCATCGGAAAGGAATTACTCGTATCCCAAAACTAAATCCTGTCGTTTCCATTGAAACGTGACTCGATTTAGGTGGAGAAGTCATTGAGCACATAGTATTTCATAGAGACGCAATTTCAGTGTTATTTATTCCTGTGAGGGAGCGACGGATGTAGTAAAGTGGGAACTGTGCATCGGAAAGGAATTACTCGTATCCCAAAACTAAATCCTGTCGTTTCCATTGAAACGTGACTCGATTTAGGAGGAGAAGTCATTGAGCACATAGTATTTCGTAGCGTCGCCATTTCTGTGTTAATTATTCATGTGAGGGAGCGAGGTATGTAGTAAAGTGGGAACAGTGCATCGGAAAGGAATTACTCGTATCCCAAAACTAAATCCTGTCGTTTCCATTGATACGTGACTCGATTTAGGAGGAGAAGTCATTGAGCACATAGTATTTCATAGCGTCGCAATTTCTGTGTTAATTATTCATGTGAGGGAGCGAGGGATGTAGTAAAGTGGGAACAGTGAATCGGAAAGGAATTACTCGTATCCCAAAACTAAATCCTGTCGTTTCCATTGAAACGTGACTCGATTTAGGAGGAGAAGTCATTGAGCACATACTATTTCATAGCGACGCAATTTCTGTGTTAATTATTCATGTGAGGGAGCGAGGGATGTAGTAAAGTGGGAACAGTGCATCGGAAAGGAGATACTCGTATCCCAACACTAAATCCTGGCGTTTCCATTTAAACGTGACTCGATTTAGGAGGAGAAGTCATTGAGCACATAGTATTTCATAGCGACGCAATTTCGTTGTTAATTATTCATGTGAGGGAGCGAGGGATGTAGTAAAGTGGGAACAGTGCATCGGAAAGGAGATACTCGTGTCCCAAAAGTCAATCCTGTCGTTTCCATAGAAACGCTACACGATTTAGAAGGAGAAGTCATAGAACCCATAGTATTTCATAGCGACGCAATATCTGTGTTAATTCGTCAATGTGAGGGAGCGAGCGCTGAGGTAAAGAATGAATAGTGCATCGGAAAGGAGTTACTCGTACCCCAAAACTATATCCTGTCGTTTCCATTGAAACGTGACTCGATTTAGGAGGAGAAGTCATTGAGCACATAGTATTTCATAGCGACTCAATTTCTGTGTTAATTATTCATGTGAGGGAGCGACGGATGTAGTAAAGTGGGAACAGTGCATCGGAAAGGAATTACCCGTATCCTACAACTAAATCCTGGCGTTTCCATTGAAACGTGACTCGATTTAGGAGGAGAAGTCATTGAGCACATAGTATTTCATAGCGACGCAATTTCTGTGTTAATTATTCATGTGAGGGACCGAGGGATGTAGTAAGGTGGGAACAGTGCATCGGAAGGGAATTACTCGTATCCCAAAAGAAAATCCTAACGTTTCCATTGAAACGTGACTCGATTTAGGAGGAGAAGTCATTGAGCACATAGTATTTCATAGCGACGCAATTTTTGTGTTAATTATTCATGTGAGGGAGCGAGGGATGTAGTAAAGTGGGAACAGTGCATCGGAAAGGAATTACTCGTATCCCAAAACTAAATCCTGTCGTTTCCATTGAAACGTGACCCGATTTAGGAGAAGAAGTCATTGAGCACGTAGTATTTCATAGCGTCGCAATTTCTGTGTTAATTAGTCATGTGAGGGAGCGAGGGATGTAGTAAAGTGGGAACAGTGCATCGGAAAGGAATTACTCGTATCCCAAAACTAAATCCTGTCGTTTCCATTGAAACGTGACTCGATTTAGGAGGAGAAGTCATTGAGCACATAGTATTTCATAGCGACGCAATTTCTGTGTTATTTATTCATGTGAGGGAGCGAGGGATGTAGTAAAGTGGGAACAGTGCATCGGAAAGGAATTACTCGTATCCCAAAACTAAATCCTGTCGTTTCCATAGAAACGTGACTCGATTTAGGAGGAGAAGTCATTGAGCACATAGTATTTCGTAGCGTCGCCATTTCTGTGTTAATTATTCATGTGAGGGAGCGAGGTATGTAGTAAAGTGGGAACAGTGCATCGGAAAGGAATTACTCGTATCCCAAAACTAAATCCTGTCGTTTCCATTGACACGTGACTCGATTTAGGAGGAGAGGTCATTGAGCACATAGTATTTCATAGCGTCGCAATTTCTGTGTTAATTATTCATGTGAGGGAGTGAGGGATGTAGTAAAGTGGGAACAGTGCATCGGAAAGGAATTACTCGTATCCCAAAACTAAATCCTGTCGTTTCCATTGAAACGTGACTCGATTTAGGAGGAGAAGTCATTGAGCACATACTATTTCATAGCGACGCAATTTCTGTGTTAATTATTCATGTGAGGGAGCGAGGGATGTAGTAAAGTGGGAACAGTGCATCGGAAAGGAATTACTCGTATCCCAAAACTAAATCCTGTCGTTTCCATTGAAACGTGACTCGATTTTGGAGGAGAAGTCATTGAGCATATAGTATTTCATAGCGACGCAATTTCTGTGTTAATTATTCATGTGAGGGAGCGAGGGATGTAGTAAAGTGGGAACAGTGCATCGGAAAGGAATTACTCGTATCCCAAAACTAAATCCTGTCGTTTCCATTGAAACGTGTCTCGATTTAGGAGGAGAAGTCATAGAACCCATAATATTTAATAGCGACGCAATTTCTGTGTTAATTCGTCAATGTGAGGGAGGGATCGTTGAGGTAAAGAATGAATAGTGCATCGGAAAGGAGTTACTCGTATCCCGAAACTAAATCCTGTCGTTTCCATTGAAACGTGACTCGATTTTTGAGGAGAAGTCATTGAGCACAGAGTATTTCATAGCGACGCCATTTCTGTGTTAATTATTCATGTGAGGGAGCGAGGGATGTAGTAAAGTGGGAACAGTGCATCGGAAAGGAGATACTCGTGTCCCAAAAGTCAATCCTGTCGTTTCCATAGAAACGTTACACGATTTAGAAGGAGAAGTCATAGAACCCATAGTATTTCATAGCGACGCAATATCTGTGTTAATTCGTCAATGTGAGGGAGCGAGCGCTGAGGTAAAGAATGAATAGTGCATCGGAAAGGAGTTACTCGTACCCCAAAACTAAATCCTGTCGTTTCCATTGAAACGTGACTCGATTTAGGAGGAGAAGTCATTGAGCACATAGTATTTCATAGCGACGCAATTTCTGTGTTAATTATTCATGTGAGGGAGCGAGGGATGTAGTAAAGTGGGAATAGTGCATCGGAAAGGAGATACTCGTATCCCAAAACTAAATCCTGGCGTTTCCATTGAAACGTGACTCGATTTAGGAGGAGAAGTCATTGAGCACATAGTATTTCATAGCGACGCAATTTCTGTGTTAATGATTCATGTGAGGGAGCGAGGGATGTAGTAAAGCGGGAACAGTGCATCGGAAAGGAGATACACGTATCCCAAAACTAAATCCTGGCGTTTCCATTGAAACGTGACTCGATTTAGGAGGAGAAGTCATTGAGCACGTAGTATTTCATAGCGACGAAATTTCTGTGTTAATTATTCATGTGAGGGAGCGAGGGATGTAGTAAAGTGGGAACAGTGCATCGGAAAGAAATTACCCGTATCCTAAAACTAAATCCTGGCGTTTCCATTGAAACGTGACTCGATTTAGGAGGAGAAGTCATTGAGCACATAGTATTTCATAGCGACGCAATTTCTGTGTTAATTATTCATGTGAGGGACCGAGGGATGTAGTAAGGTGGGAACAGTGCATCGGAAGGGAATTACTCGTATCCCAAAAGAAAATCCTAACGTTTCCATTGAAACGTGACTCGATTTAGGAGGAGAAGTCATTGAGCACATAGTATTTCATAGCGACGCAATTTTTGTGTTAATTATTCATGTGAGGGAGCGAGGGATGTAGTAAAGTGGGAACAGTGCATCGGAAAGGAATTACTCGTATCCCAAAACTAAATCCTGTCGTTTCCATTGAAACGTGACCCGATTTAGGAGAAGAAGTCATTGAGCACGTAGTATTTCATAGCGTCGCAATTTCTGTGTTAATTAGTCATGTGAGGGAGCGAGGGTTGTAGTAAAGTGGGAACAGTGCATCGGAAAGGAATTACTCGTATCCCAAAACTAAATCCTGTCGTTTCCATTGAAACGTGACTCGATTTAGGAGGAGAAGTCATTGAGCACATAGTATTTCATAGCGACGCAATTTCTGTGTTATTTATTCATGTGAGGGAGCGAGGGATGTAGTAAAGTGGGAACAGTGCATCGGAAAGGAATTACTCGTATCCCAAAACTAAATCCTGTCGTTTCCATAGAAACGTGACTCGATTTAGGAGGAGAAGTCATTGAGCACATAGTATTTCGTAGCGTCGCCATTTCTGTGTTAATTATTCATGTGAGGGAGCGAGGTATGTAGTAAAGTGGGAACAGTGCATCGGAAAGGAATTACTCGTACCCCAAAACTAAATCCTGTCGTTTCCATTGACACGTGACTCGATTTAGGAGGAGAAGTCATTGAGCACATAGTATTTCATAGCGTCGCAATTTCTGTGTTAATTATTCATGTGAGGGAGCGAGGGATGTAGTAAAGTGGGAACAGTGCATCGGAAAGCAATTACTCGTATCCCAAAACTAAATCCTGTCGTTTCCATTGAAACGAGACTCGATTTAGGAGGAGAAGTCATTGAGCACATAGTATTTCATAGCGACGCAATTTCTGTGTTAATTATTCATGTGAGGGAGCGAGGGATGTAGTAAAGTGGGAACAGTGCATCGGAAAGGAATTACTCGTATCCGAAAACTAAATCCTGTCGTATCCATTGAAACGTGACTCGATTTAGGAGGAGAAGTCATTGAGCACATAGTATTTCATAGCGACGCAATTTCTGTGTTAATTATTCATGTGAGGGACCGAGGGATGTAGTAAAGTGGGAACAGTGCATCGGAAAGGAATTACTCGTATCCCAAAACTAAATCGTGTCATTTCCATTGAAACGTGACTCGATTTAGGAGGAGAAGTCATTGAGCACGTAGTAATTCATAGCGACGAAATTTCTGTGTTAATTATTCATGTGAGGGAGCGAGGGATGTAGTAAAGTGTGAACAGTACATCGGAAAGGAATTACTCGTATCGCAAAACTAAATCCTGTCGTTTCCATTGAAACGTGACTCGATTTAGGAGGAGAAGTCATTGAGCTCATAGTATTTCACAGCGTCGCAATTTCTGTGTTAATTAATCATGTGAGGGAGCGAGGGATGTAGTAAAGTGGGAACAGTGCATTGGAAAGGAATTACTCGTATCCCAAAACTAAATCCTGTCGTTTCCATTGAAATGTGACTCGATTTAGGAGGAGAAGTCATTGAGCACATAGCATTTCATAGCGTCGCAATTTCGGTGTTAATTATTCATGTGAGGGAGCGAGGGATGTAGTAAAGTGGGAACAGTGCATCGGAAAGGAATTACCCGTATCCTAAAACTAAATCCTGGCGTTTCCATTGAAACGTGACTCGATTTAGTAGGAGAACTCATTGAACACATAGTATTTCATAGCGACGCAATTTCTGTGTTAATTATTCATGTGAGGGACCGAGGGATGTAGTAAGGTGGGAACAGTGCATCGGAAGGGAATTACTCGTATCCCAAAACTGAATCCTAACGTCTCCATTGAAACGTGACTCGATTTAGGAGGAGAAGTCATTGAGCACATAGTATTTCGTAGCGACGCAATTTTTGTGTTAATTATTCATGTGAGGGAGCGAGGGATGTAGTAATGTGGGAACAGTGCATCGGAAAGGAATTACTCGTATCCCAAAACTAAATCCTGTCGTTTCCATTGAAACGTGACCCGATTTAGGAGGAGAAGTCATTGAGCACATAGTATTTCATAGCGTCGCAATTTCTGTGTTAATTAGTCATGTGAGGGAGCGAGGGATGTAGTAAAGTGGGAACAGTGCATCGGAAAGGAATTACTCGTATCCCAAAACTAAATCCTGTCGTTTCCATTGAAACGTGACTCGATTTAGGTGGAGAAGTCATTGAGCACATAGTATTTCATAGAGACGCAATTTCAGTGTTATTTATTCCTGTGAGGGAGCGACGGATGTAGTAAAGTGGGAACTGTGCATCGGAAAGGAATTACTCGTATCCCAAAACTAAATCCTGTCGTTTCCATTGAAACGTGACTCGATTTAGGAGGAGAAGTCATTGAGCACATAGTATTTCGTAGCGTCGCCATTTCTGTGTTAATTATTCATGTGAGGGAGCGAGGTATGTAGTAAAGTGGGAACAGTGCATCGGAAAGGAATTACTCGTATCCCAAAACTAAATCCTGTCGTTTCCATTGATACGTGACTCGATTTAGGAGGAGAAGTCATTGAGCACATAGTATTTCATAGCGTCGCAATTTCTGTGTTAATTATTCATGTGAGGGAGCGAGGGATGTAGTAAAGTGGGAACAGTGAATCGGAAAGGAATTACTCGTATCCCAAAACTAAATCCTGTCGTTTCCATTGAAACGTGACTCGATTTAGGAGGAGAAGTCATTGAGCACATACTATTTCATAGCGACGCAATTTCTGTGTTAATTATTCATGTGAGGGAGCGAGGGATGTAGTAAAGTGGGAACAGTGCATCGGAAAGGAGATACTCGTATCCCAACACTAAATCCTGGCGTTTCCATTTAAACGTGACTCGATTTAGGAGGAGAAGTCATTGAGCACATAGTATTTCATAGCGACACAATTTCGTTGTTAATTATTCATGTGAGGGAGCGAGGGATGTAGTAAAGTGGGAACAGTGCATCGGAAAGGAGATACTCGTGTCCCAAAAGTCAATCCTGTCGTTTCCATAGAAACGCTACACGATTTAGAAGGAGAAGTCATAGAACCCATAGTATTTCATAGCGACGCAATATCTGTGTTAATTCGTCAATGTGAGGGAGCGAGCGCTGAGGTAAAGAATGAATAGTGCATCGGAAAGGAGTTACTCGTACCCCAAAACTATATCCTGTCGTTTCCATTGAAACGTGACTCGATTTAGGAGGAGAAGTCATTGAGCACATAGTATTTCATAGCGACTCAATTTCTGTGTTAATTATTCATGTGAGGGAGCGACGGATGTAGTAAAGTGGGAACAGTGCATCGGAAAGGAATTACCCGTATCCTAAAACTAAATCCTGGCGTTTCCATTGAAACGTGACTCGATTTAGGAGGAGAAGTCATTGAGCACATAGTATTTCATAGCGACGCAATTTCTGTGTTAATTATTCATGTGAGGGACCGAGGGATGTAGTAAGGTGGGAACAGTGCATCGGAAGGGAATTACTCGTATCCCAAAAGAAAATCCTAACGTTTCCATTGAAACGTGACTCGATTTAGGAGGAGAAGTCATTGAGCACATAGTATTTCATAGCGACGCAATTTTTGTGTTAATTATTCATGTGAGGGAGCGAGGGATGTAGTAAAGTGGGAACAGTGCATCGGAAAGGAATTACTCGTATCCCAAAACTAAATCCTGTCGTTTCCATTGAAACGTGACCCGATTTAGGAGAAGAAGTCATTGGGCACGTAGTATTTCATAGCGTCGCAATTTCTGTGTTAATTAGTCATGTGAGGGAGCGAGGGATGTAGTAAAGTGGGAACAGTGCATCGGAAAGGAATTACTCGTATCCCAAAACTAAATCCTGTCGTTTCCATTGAAACGTGACTCGATTTAGGAGGAGAAGTCATTGAGCACATAGTATTTCATAGCGACGCAATTTCTGTGTTATTTATTCATGTGAGGGAGCGAGGGATGTAGTAAAGTGGGAACAGTGCATCGGAAAGGAATTACTCGTATCCCAAAACTAAATCCTGTCGTTTCCATAGAAACGTGACTCGATTTAGGAGGAGAAGTCATTGAGCACATAGTATTTCGTAGCGTCGCCATTTCTGTGTTAATTATTCATGTGAGGGAGCGAGGTATGTAGTAAAGTGGGAACAGTGCATCGGAAAGGAATTACTCGTATCCCAAAACTAAATCCTGTCGTTTCCATTGACACGTGACTCGATTTAGGAGGAGAGGTCATTGAGCACATAGTATTTCATAGCGTCGCAATTTCTGTGTTAATTATTCATGTGAGGGAGTGAGGGATGTAGTAAAGTGGGAACAGTGCATCGGAAAGGAATTACTCGTATCCCAAAACTAAATCCTGTCGTTTCCATTGAAACGTGACTCGATTTAGGAGGAGAAGTCATTGAGCACATACTATTTCATAGCGACGCAATTTCTGTGTTAATTATTCATGTGAGGGAGCGAGGGATGTAGTAAAGTGGGAACAGTGCATCGGAAAGGAATTACTCGTATCCCAAAACTAAATCCTGTCGTTTCCATTGAAACGTGACTCGATTTTGGAGGAGAAGTCATTGAGCATATAGTATTTCATAGCGACGCAATTTCTGTGTTAATTATTCATGTGAGGGAGCGAGGGATGTAGTAAAGTGGGAACAGTGCATCGGAAAGGAATTACTCGTATCCCAAAACTAAATCCTGTCGTTTCCATTGAAACGTGTCTCGATTTAGGAGGAGAAGTCACAGAACCCATAATATTTAATAGCGACGCAATTTCTGTGTTAATTCGTCAATGTGAGGGAGGGATCGTTGAGGTAAAGAATGAATAGTGCATCGGAAAGGAGTTACTCGTATCCCGAAACTAAATCCTGTCGTTTCCATTGAAACGTGACTCGATTTTTGAGGAGAAGTCATTGAGCACAGAGTATTTCATAGCGACGCCATTTCTGTGTTAATTATTCATGTGAGGGAGCGAGGGATGTAGTAAAGTGGGAACAGTGCATCGGAAAGGAGATACTCGTGTCCCAAAAGTCAATCCTGTCGTTTCCATAGAAACGTTACACGATTTAGAAGGAGAAGTCATAGAACCCATAGTATTTCATAGCGACGCAATATCTGTGTTAATTCGTCAATGTGAGGGAGCGAGCGCTGAGGTAAAGAATGAATAGTGCATCGGAAAGGAGTTACTCGTACCCCAAAACTAAATCCTGTCGTTTCCATTGAAACGTGACTCGATTTAGGAGGAGAAGTCATTGAGCACATAGTATTTCATAGCGACGCAATTTCTGTGTTAATTATTCATGTGAGGGAGCGAGGGATGTAGTAAAGTGGGAACAGTGCATCGGAAAGGAGATACTCGTATCCCAAAACTAAATCCTGGCGTTTCCATTGAAACGTGACTCGATTTAGGAGGAGAAGTCATTGAGCACATAGTATTTCATAGCGACGCAATTTCTGTGTTAATGATTCATGTGAGGGAGCGAGGGATGTAGTAAAGCGGGAACAGTGCATCGGAAAGGAGATACACGTATCCCAAAACTAAATCCTGGCGTTTCCATTGAAACGTGACTCGATTTAGGAGGAGAAGTCATTGAGCACGTAGTATTTCATAGCGACGAAATTTCTGTGTTAATTATTCATGTGAGGGAGCGAGGGATGTAGTAAAGTGTGAACAGTACATCGGAAAGGAATTACTCGTATCGCAAAACTAAATCCTGTCGTTTCCATTGAAACGTGACTCGATTTAGGAAGAGAAGTCATTGAGCTCATAGTATTTCACAGCGTCGCAATTTCTGTGTTAATTATTCATGTGAGGGAGCGAGGGATGTAGTAAAGTGGGAACAGTGCATCGGAAAGGAGATACTCGTATCCCAAAACTAAATCCTGGCGTTTCCATTGAAACGTGACTCGATTTAGGAGGAGAAGTCATTGAGCACATAGTATTTCATAGCGACGCAATTTTTGTGTTAATTATTCATGTGAGGGAGCGAGGGATGTAGTAAAGTGGGAACAGTGCATCGGAAAGGAATTACTCGTATCCCAAAACTAAATCCTGTCGTTTCCATTGAAACGTGTCTCGATTTAGGAGGAGAAGTCATAGAACCCATAATATTTAATAGCGACGCAATTTCTGTGTTAATTCGTCAATGTGAGGGAGTGAGCGTTGAGGTAAAGAATGAATAGTGCATCGGAAAGGAGTTACTCGTATCCCGAAACTAAATCCTGTCGTTTCCATTGAAACGTGACTCGATTTTTGAGGAGAAGTCATTGAGCACAGAGTATTTCATAGCGACGCCATTTCTGTGTTAATTATTCATGTGAGGGAGCGTGGGATGTAGTAAAGTGGGAACAGTGCATCGGAAAGGAGATACTCGTGTCCCAAAAGTCAATCCTGTCGTTTCCATAGAAACGTTACACGATTTAGAAGGAGAAGTCATAGAACCCATAGTATTTCATAGCGACGCAATGTCTGTGTTAATTCGTCAATGTGAGGGAGCGAGCGCTGAGGTAAAGAATGAATAGTGCATCGGAAAGGAGTTACTCGTACCCCAAAACTAAATCCTGTCGTTTCCATTGAAACGTGACTCGATTTAGGAGGAGAAGTCATTGAGCACATAGTATTTCATAGCGACGCAATTTCTGTGTTAATTATTCATGTGAGGGAGCGAGGGATGTAGTAAAGTGGGAACAGTGCATCGGAAAGGAGATACTCGTATCCCAAAACTAAATCCTGGCGTTTCCATTGAAACGTGACTCGATTTAGGAGGAGAAGTCATTGAGCACATAGTATTTCATAGCGACGCAATTTCTGTGTTAATGATTCATGTGAGGGAGCGAGGGATGTAGTAAAGTGGGAACAGTGCATCGGAAAGGAGATACACGTATCCCAAAACTAAATCCTGGCGTTTCCATTGAAACGTGACTCGATTTAGGAGGAGAAGTCATTGAGCACATAGTATTTCATATCGACGCAATTTCTGTGTTAATTATTCATGTGAGGGAGCGAGGGATGTAGTAAAGTGGGAACAGTGCATCGGAAAGGAGATACTCATGTCCCAAAACTCAAACCTGTCGTATCCATAGAAACGTTACAAGGTTTAGAAGGAGAAGTCATAGAACCCATAGTATTTCATAGCGACGCAATTTCTGTGTTATTTATTCATGTGAGGGAGCGAGGGATGTAGTAAAGTAGGAACAGTGCATCGGAAAGGAATTACTCGTATCCCAAAACTAAATCCTGTCGTTTCCATTGAAACGTGACTCGATTTAGGAGGAGAAGTCATTGAGCACATAGTATTTCGTAGCGTCGCCATTTCTGTGTTAATTATTCATGTGAGGGAGCGAGGGATGTAGTAAAGTGGGAACAGTGCATCGGAAAGGAATTACTCGTATCCCAAAACTAAATCCTGTCGTTTCCATTGATACGTGACTCGATTTAGGAGGAGAAGCCATTGAACACATAGTATTTCATAGCGACGCAATTTCTGTGTTAATTATTCATGTGAGGGAGCGAGGGATGTAGTAAAGTGGGAACAGTGCATCGGAAAGCAATTACTCGTATCCCAAAACTAAATCCTGTCGTTTCCATTGAAACGAGACTCGATATAGGAGGAGAAGTCATTGAGCACATAGTATTTCATAGCGACGCAATTTCTGTGTTAATTATTCATGTGAGGGACCGAGGGATGTAGTAAGGTGGGAACAGTGCATCGGAAGGGAATTACTCGTATCCCAAAACTGAATCCTAACGTTTCCATTGAAACGTGACTCGATTTAGGAGGAGAAGTCATTGAGCACATAGTATTTCATAGCGACGAAATTTTTGTGTTAATTATTCATGTGAGGGAGCGAGGGTTGTAGTAAAGTGGGAACAGTGCATCAGAAAGGAATTACTCGTATCCCAAAACTAAATCCTGTCGTTTCCATTGAAACGTGACCCGAATTAGGAGGAGAAGTCATTGAGCACATAGTATTTCATAGCGTCGCAATTTCTGTGTTAATTAGTCATGTGAGGGAGCGAGGGATGTAGTAAAGTGGGAACAGTGCATCGGAGAGGAATTACTCGTATCCCAAAACTAAATCCTGTCGTTTCCATTGAAACGTGACTCGATTTAGGAGGAGAAGTCATTGAGCACATAGTATTTCATAGCGACGCAATTTCTGTGTTATTTATTCATGTGAGGGAGCGAGGGATGTAGTAAAGTGGGAACTGTGCATCGGAAAGGAATTACTCGTATTTCAAAACTAAATCCTGTCGTTTCCATTGAAACGTGACTCGATTTAGGAGGAGAAGTCATTGAGCACATAGTATTTCGTAGCGTCGCCATTTCTGTGTTAATTATTCATGTGAGGGAGCGAGGTATGTAGTAAAGTGGGAACAGTGCATCGGAAAGGAATTACTCGTATCCCAAAACTAAATCCTGTCGTTTCCATTGATACGTGACTCGATTTAGGAGGAGAAGTCATTGAGCACATAGTATTTCATAGCGTCGCAATTTCTGTGTTAATTATTCATGTGAGGGAGCGAGGGATGTAGTAAAGTGGGAACAGTGAATCGGAAAGGAATTACTCGTATCCCAAAACTAAATCCTGTCGTTTCCATTGAAACGTGACTCGATTTAAGAGGAGGAGTCATTGAGCACATACTATTTCATAGCGACGCAATTTCTGTGTTAATTATTCATGTGAGGGAGCGAGGGATGTAGTAAAGTGGGAACAGTGCATCGCAAAGGAGATACTCGTATTCCAAAACTAAATCCTGGCGTTTCCATTGAAACGTGACTCGATTTAGGAGGAGAAGTCATTGAGCACATAGTATTACATAGCGACGCAATTTCTGTGTTAATTATTCATGTGAGGGAGCGAGGGATGTAGTAAAGTAGGAACAGTGCATCGGAAAGGAGATACTCGTGTCCCAAAAGTCAATCCTGTCGTTTCCATAGAAACGTTACACGATTTAGAAGGAGAAGTCATAGAACCCATAGTATTTCATAGCGACGCAATATCTGTGTTAATTCGTCAATGTGAGGGAGCGAGCGCTGAGGTAAAGAATGAATAGTGCATCGGAAAGAAGTTACTCGTACCCCAAAACTAAATCCTGTCGTTTCCATTGAAACGTGACTCGATTTAGGAGGAGAAGTCATTGAGCACATAGTATTTCATAGCGACACAATTTCTGTGTTAATTATTCATGTGAGGGAGCGAGGGATGTAGTAAGGTGGGAACAGTGCATCGGAAAGGAGATACTCGTATCCCAAAACTAAATCCTGGCGTTTCCATTGAAACGTGACTCGATTTAGAAGGAGAAGTCATTGAGCACATAGTATTTCATAGCGACGCAATTTCTGTGTTAATGATTCATGTGAGGGAGCGACGGATGTAGTAAAGTGGGAACAGTGCATCGGAAAGGAGATACACGTATCCCAAAACTAAATCCTGGCGTTTCCATTGAAACGTGACTCGATTTAGGAGGAGAAGTCATTGAGCACATAGTATATCATATCGACGCAATTTCTGTGTTAATTATTCATGTGAGGGAGCGAGGGATGTAGTAAAGTGGGAACAGTGCATCGGAAAGGAGATACTCATGTCCCAAAACTCAATCCTGTCGTATCCATAGAAACGTTACAAGATTTAGAAGGAGAAGTCATAGAACCCATAGTATTTCATAGCGACGCAATTTCTGTGTTAATTCGTCAATGTGAGGGAGCGAGCGTTGAGGTAAAGAATGAATAGTGCATCGGAAAGGATTTACTCGTATCCCAAAACTAAATCCTGTCGTTTCCATTGAAACGTGACTCGATTTAGGAGGAGAAGTCATTGAGCACATAGTATTTCATAGCGACGCAATTTCTGTGTTAATTATTCATGTGAGGGAGCGGGGGATGTAGTAAAGTGGGAACAGTGCATCGGAAAGGAGATACTCGTATCCCAAAACTAAATCCTGTCGTTTCCATTGAAACGTGACTCGATGTAGGAGGAGAAGTCATTGAGCACATAGTATTTCATAGCGACGCAATTTCTGTGTTAATTATTCATGTGAGGGTGCGAGGGATGTAGTAAAGTGGGAACAGTGCATCGGAAAGGAGATACTCGTGTCCCAAAACTCAACCGTGTCGTTTCCATTGAAACGTTACACGATTTAGAAGGAGAAGTCATAGAACCCATAGTATTTCATAGCGACGCAATTTCTGTGTTAATTCGTCAATGTGAGGGAGCGAGCGTTGAGGTAAAGAATGAATAGTGCATCGGAAAGGAGTTACTCGTATCCGAAAACTAAATCCTTTCGTTTCCATTGAAACGTGACTCGATTTAGGAGGAGAAGTCATTGAGCACATAGTATTTCATAGCGACGCAATTTCTGTGTTAATTATTCATGTGAGGGAGCGAGGGATGTGGTAAAGTGGGAACAGTGCATCGGAAAGGAGATACTCGTATCCTAAAACTAAATCCTGTCGTTTCCATTGAAACGTTACTCGATTTAGGAGGAGAAGTCATTGAGCACATAGTATTTCATAGCGACGCAATTTCTGTGTTAATTATTCATGTGAGGGAGCGAGGGACGTAGTAAAGTGGGAACAGTGCATCGGAAAGGAGATACTCGTATCCCAAAACTAAATCCTGTCGTTTCCATTGAAACGTGACTCGATTTAGGAGGAGAAGTCATTGAGCACATAAAATTTCATAGCGACGCAATTTCTGTGTTAATTATTCATGTGAGGGTGCGAGGGATGTAGTAAAGTGGGAACAGTGCTTCGGAAAGGAGATACTCGTGTCCGAAAACTCAATCCTGTCGTTTCCATAGAAACGTTACACGATTTAGAAGGAGAAGTCATAGAACCCGTAGTATTTCATAGCGACGCAATTTCTGTGTTAATTCGTCAATGTGAGGGAGCGAGCGTTGAGGTAAAGAATGAACAGTGCATCGGAAAGTAGTTACTCGTATCCCAAAACTAAATCGTGTCGTTTCCATTGAAACGTGACTCGATTTAGGAGGAGAAGTCATTGAGCACATAGTATTTCATAGCAACGCAATTTCTGTGTTAATTATTCATGTGAGGGAGCGAGGGATGTAGTAAAGTGGGAACAGTGCATCGGAAAGGAGATACTCGTATGCCAAAACTAAATCCTGTCGTTTCCATTGAAACGTGACTGGATTTAGGAGGAGAAGTCATTGAGCACATAGTATTTCTTAGCGACGCAATTTCTGTGTTAATTATGCATGTGAGGGAGCGAGGGATGTAGTAATGTCAGAACAGCGCATCGGAAAGGAATTACTCGTATCCCAAAACTAAATCCTGTCGTTTCCATTGAAACGTGACTCCATTTAGGAGGAGAAGTCATTGAGCACATAGTACTTCATAGCGACGCAATTTCTGTGTTAGTTATTCATGTGAGGGAGCGAGGGATGTAGTAAAGTGGGAACAGTGCATCAGAAAGGAATTACTCGTATCCCAAAACTAAATCCTGTCGTTTCCATTGAAACGTGACTCGCTTTAGGAGGAGAAGTCATTGAGCACATAGTATTTCATAGCGACGCAATTTCTGTGTTAATTATTCATGTGAGGGAGCGAGCGTTGAGGTAAAGAATGAATAGTGCATCGGAAAGGAGTTACTCGTATCCGAAAACTAAATCCTTTCGTTTCCATTGAAACGTGACTCGATTTAGGAGGAGAAGTCATTGAGCACATAGTATTTCATAGCGACGCAATTTCTGTGTTAATTATTCATGTGAGGGAGCGAGGGATGTGGTAAAGTGGGAACAGTGCATCGGAAAGGAGATACTCGTATCCTAAAACTAAATCCTGTCGTTTCCATTGAAACGTTACTCGATTTAGGAGGAGAAGTCATTGAGCACATAGTATTTCATAGCGACGCAATTTCTGTGTTAATTATTCATGTGAGGGAGCGAGGGACGTAGTAAAGTGGGAACAGTGCATCGGAAAGGAGATACTCGTATCCCAAAACTAAATCCTGTCGTTTCCATTGAAACGTGACTCGATTTAGGAGGAGAAGTCATTGAGCACATAAAATTTCATAGCGACGCAATTTCTGTGTTAATTATTCATGTGAGGGTGCGAGGGATGTAGTAAAGTGGGAACAGTGCTTCGGAAAGGAGATACTCGTGTCCGAAAACTCAATCCTGTCGTTTCCATAGAAACGTTACACGATTTAGAAGGAGAAGTCATAGAACCCGTAGTATTTCATAGCGACGCAATTTCTGTGTTAATTCGTCAATGTGAGGGAGCGAGCGTTGAGGTAAAGAATGAACAGTGCATCGGAAAGTAGTTACTCGTATCCCAAAACTAAATCGTGTCGTTTCCATTGAAACGTGACTCGATTTAGGAGGAGAAGTCATTGAGCACATAGTATTTCATAGCAACGCAATTTCTGTGTTAATTATTCATGTGAGGGAGCGAGGGATGTAGTAAAGTGGGAACAGTGCATCGGAAAGGAGATACTCGTATGCCAAAACTAAATCCTGTCGTTTCCATTGAAACGTGACTGGATTTAGGAGGAGAAGTCATTGAGCACATAGTATTTCTTAGCGACGCAATTTCTGTGTTAATTATGCATGTGAGGGAGCGAGGGATGTAGTAATGTCAGAACAGCGCATCGGAAAGGAATTACTCGTATCCCAAAACTAAATCCTGTCGTTTCCATTGAAACGTGACTCCATTTAGGAGGAGAAGTCATTGAGCACATAGTACTTCATAGCGACGCAATTTCTGTGTTAGTTATTCATGTGAGGGAGCGAGGGATGTAGTAAAGTGGGAACAGTGCATCAGAAAGGAATTACTCGTATCCCAAAACTAAATCCTGTCGTTTCCATTGAAACGTGACTCGCTTTAGGAGGAGAAGTCATTGAGCACATAGTATTTCATAGCGACGCAATTTCTGTGTTAATTATTCATGTGAGGGAGCGAGGGATGTAGTAAAGTGGGAACAGTGCTTCGGAAAGGAGATACTCGTGTCCCAAAAGTCAATCCTGTCGTTTCCATAGAAATGTTACACGATTTAGAAGGAGAAGTCATAGAACCCATAGTATTTTATAGCGACGCAATTTCTGTGTTAATTCGTCAATGTGAGGGAGCGAGCGTTGAGGTAAAGAATGAATAGTGCATCGGAAAGGAGTTACTCGTATCCCAAAACTAAATCGTGTCGTTTCCATTGAAACGTGACTCGATTTAGGAGGAGAAGTCATTGAGCTCATAGTATTTCAAAGCGACGCAATTTCTGTGTTAATTATTCATATGAGGGAGCGAGGGATGTAGTTAAGTGGGAACAGTGCATCGGAAAGGAGATACTCGTATCCCAAAAGTAAATCCTGGCGTTTCCATTGAAACGTGACTCGATTTAGGAGGAGAAGTCATTGAGCACATTGTATTTCATAGCGACGCAATTTCTGTGTTAATTATTCTTGTGAGGGAGCGAGGGATGTAGTAAAGTCGGAACAGTGCATCGGAAAGGAGATACTCGTATGCCAAAACTAAATCCTGTCGTTTCCATTGAAACGTGACTCGATTTAGGAGGAGAAGTCATTGAGCACATAGTATTTCATAGCGACGCAATTTCTGTGTTAATGATTCATGTGAGGGAGCGAGGGATGTAGTAAAGTGGGAACAGTGCATCGGAAAGGAGATACTCGTGTTCCAAAACTCAATCCTGTCGTTTCCATAGAAACGTTACACGATTTAGAAGGAGAAGTCATAGAAGCCATAGTATTTCATAGCGACGAAATTTCTGTGTTAATTCGTCAGTGTGAGGGAGCGAGCGTTGAGGTAAAGAATGAATAGTGCATCGGAAAGGAGTTACTCGTATCCCAAAACTAAATCCTTTCGTTTCCATTGAAATGTGACTCGATTTAGGAGGAGAAGTCATTGAGCACATAGTATTTCATAGCGACGCTATTTCTGTGTTAATTATTCATGTGAGGGAGCGAGGGATGTAGTAATGTGGGAACAGTGCATCGGAAAGGAATTACTCGTATCCCAAAACTAAACCCTGTCGTTTCCATTGAAACGTGACTCGATTTAGGAGGAGAAGTCATTGAGCACGTAGTATTTCATAGCGACGAAATTTCTGTGTTAATTATTCATGTGAGGGAGCGAGGGATGTAGTAAAGTGGGAACAGTACATCGGAAAGGAATTACTCGTATCCCAAAACTAAATCCTGTCGTTTCCATTAAAACGTGACTCGATTTAGGAGGAGAAGTCATTGAGCACATAGCATTTCATAGCGACGCAATTTCTGTGTTTATTATTCATGTGAGGGAGCGAGGGATGTAGTAAAGGGGAACAGTGCATCGGAAAGGAATTACTCGTATCCCAAAACTAAATCCTGGCGATTCCATTGAAACGTGACTCGATTTAGGAGTAGAACTCATTGAACACATAGTATTTCATAGAGACGCAATTTCTGTGTTAATTATTCATGTGAGGGAGCGAGGGATGTAGTAAAGTGGGAACAGTGCATCGGAAAGGAATTACTCGTATCCCAAAGCTAAATCCTGTCGATTCCATTGAAACGTGACTCGATTTAGGAGGAGAAGTCATTGAGCACGTAGTATTTCATAGCGACGCAATTTCTGTGTTAATTATTCATGTGAGGGAGCGAGGGATGTAGTAAAGTGGGAACAGTGCATCGAAAAGGAATTACACGTATCCCAAAACTAAATCCTGTCGTTTCCATTGAAACGTGACTCGATTTAGGAGGAGAAGTCATTGAGCACATAATATTTCATAGCGTCGCAATTTCTGTGTTAATTAGTCATGTGAGGGAGCGAGGGATGTAGTAAAGTGGGATCAGTGCATCGGAAAGGAATTACTCGTATCCCAAAACTAAATCCTGTCGTTTCCATTGAAACGTGACTCGATTTAGGAGGAGAAGTCATTGAGCACATAGTATTTCATAGCGACGCAATTTCTGTGTTATTTATTCATGTGAGGGAGCGAGGGATGTAGTAAAGTGGGAACAGTGCATCGGGAAGGAATTACTCGTATCCGAAAACTAAATCCTGTCGTTTCCATTGAAACGTGACTCGATTTAGGAGGAGAAGTCATTGAGCACATAGTATTTCGTAGCGTCGCCGATTCTGTGTTAATTATTCATGTGAGGGAGCGAGGGATGTAGTAACGTGGGAACAGTGCATCGGAAAGGAATTACTCGTATCCCAAAGCAAAATCCTGTCGTTCCCATTGATACGTGACTCGATTTAGGAGGAGAAGTCATTGAACACATAGTATTTCATAGCGTCGCAATTTCTTTGTTAATTATTCATGTGAGGGAGCGAGGGATGTAGTAAAGTGGGAACAGTGCATCGGAAAGGAATTACTCGTATCCCAAAACTAAATCCTGTCGTTTCCATTGAAACGTGACTCGCTTTAGGAGGAGAAGTCATTGAGCACATAGTATTTCATAGCGACGCAATTTCTGTGTTAATTATTCATGTGAGGGAGCGCGGGATGTAGTAAAGTGGGAACAGTGCATCGGAAAGGAATTACTCGTATCCCAAAACTAAATCCTGTCGTTTCCATTGAAACGTGACTCGATTTTGGAGGAGAAGTCATTGAGCACATAGTATTTCATAGCGACGCAATTTCTGTGTTAATTATTCATGTGAGGGAGCGAGGGATGTAGTAAAGTGCGAACAGTGCTTCGGAAAGGAATTACTCGTATCCCAAAACTAAATCCTGTCGTTTCCATTGAAACGTGACTCGATTTAGGAGGAGAAGTCATAGAACCCGTAATATTTAATAGCGACGCAATTTCTGTGTCAATTCGTCAATGTGAGGGAGCGAGCGTTGAGGTAAAGAATGAATAGTGCATCGGAAAGGAGTTACTCGTATCCCAAAACTAAATCCTGTCGTTTCCATTGAAACGTGACCCGATTTAGGAGGAGAAGTCATTGAGCACATAGTATTTCATAGCGTCGCAATTTCTGTGTTAATTAGTCATGTGAGGGAGCGAGGGATGTAGTAAAGTGGGAACAGTGCATCGGAAAGGAATTACTAGTATCCCAAAACTAAATCCTGTCGTTTCCATTGAAACGTGACTCGATTTAGGAGGAGAAGTCATTGAGCACATAGTATTTCATAGCGACGCAATTTCTGTGTTATTTATTCATGTGAGGGAGCGAGGGATGTAGTAAAGTGGGAACAGTGCATCGGAAAGGAATTACTCGTATCCCAAAACTAAATCCTGTCGTTTCCATAGAAACGTGACTCGATTTAGGAGGAGAAGTCATTGAGCACATAGTATTTCGTAGCGTCGCCATTTCTGTGTTAATTATTCATGTGAGGGAGCGAGGTATGTAGTAAAGTGGGAACAGTGCATCGGAAAGGAAATACTCGTATCCCAAAACTAAATCCTGTCGTTTCCATTGAAACGTGTTTCGATTTAGGAGGAGAAGTCATTGAGCACATAGTATTTCATAGCGTCGCAATTTCTGTGTTAATTATCCATGTGAGGGAGCGAGGGATGTAGTAAAGTGGGAACAGTGCATCGGAAAGGAAATACTGGTATCCCAAAACTAAATCCTGTCGTTTCCATTGAAACGTGACTCGATTTAGGAGGAGAAGTCATTGAGCACATACCATTTCATAGCGACGCAATATCTGTGTTAATTATTCATGTGAGGGAGCGAGGGATGTAGTAAAGTGGGAACAGTGCATCGGAAAGGAATTACTCGTATCCCAAAACTAAATCCTGTCGTTTCCATTGAAACGTGACTCGATTTTGGAGGAGAAGTCATTGAGCATATAGTATTTCATAGCGACGCAATTTCTGTGTTAATTATTCATGTGAGGGAGCGAGGGATGTAGTAATGTGGGAACAGTGCATCGGAAAGGAATTACTCGTATCCCAAAAATAAAACCTGTCGTTTCCATTGAAACGTGACTCGATTTAGGAGGAGAAGTCATAGAACCCATAATATTTAATAGCGACGCAATTTCTGTGTTAATTCGTCAATGTGAGGGAGGGAGCGTTGAGGTAAAGAATGAATAGTGCATCGGAAAGGAGTTACTCGTATCCCGAAACTAAATCCTGTCGTTTCCATTGAAACGTGACTCGATTTTTGAGGAGAAGTCATTGAGCACAGAGTATTCCATAGCGACGCCATTTCTGTGTTAATTATTCATGTGAGGGAGCGAGGGATGTAGTAAAGTGGGAACAGTGCATCGGAAAGGAGATACTCGTGTCCCAAAAGTCAATCGTGTCGTTTCCATAGAAACGTTACACGATTTAGAAGGAGAAGTCATAGAACCCATAGTATTTCATAGCGACGCAATTTCTGTGTTAATTCGTCAATGTGAGGGAGCGAGCGTTGAGGTAAAGAATGAATAGTGCATCGGAAAGGAGTTACTCGTATCCGAAAACTAAATCCTTTCGTTTCCATTGAAACGTGACTCGATTTAGGAGCAGAAGTCATCGAGCACATAGTATTTCATAGCGACGCAATTTCTGTGTTAATTATTCATGTGAGGGAGCGAGGGATGTGGTAAAGTGGGAACAGTGCATCGGAAAGGAGATACTCGTATCCCACAACTAAATCCTGTCGTTTCCATTGAAACGTTACTCGATTTAGGAGGAGAAGTCATTGAGCACATAGTATTTCATAGCGACGCAATTTCTGTGTTAATTATTCATGTGAGGGAGCGAGGGACGTAGTAAAGTGGGAACAGTGCATCGGAAAGGAGATACTCGTATCCCAAAACTAAATCCTGTCGTTTCCATTGAAACGTGACTCGATTTAGGAGGAGAAGTCTTTGAGCACATAAAATTTCATAGCGACGCAATTTCTGCGTTAATTATTCATGTGAGGGAGCGAGGGATGTAGTAAAGTGGGAATAGTGCTTCGGAAAGGAGATACTCGTGTCCGAAAACCCAATCCTGTCGTTTCCATAGAAACGTTACACGATTTAGAAGGAGAAGTCATAGAACCAATAGTATTTCATAGCGACGCAATTTCTGTGTTAATTCGTCAATGTGAGGGAGCGAGCGTTGAGGTAAAGAATGAACAGTGCATCGAAAAGGAGTTACTCGTATCCCAAAACTAAATCGTGTCGTTTCCATTGAAACGTGACTCGAATTAGGAGGAGAAGTCATTGAGCACATAGTATTTCATAGCGACGCAATTTCTGTGTTAATTATTCATGTGAGGGAGCGAGGGATGTAGTAAAGTGGGAACAGTGCATCGGAAAGGAGATACTCGTATGCCAAAACTAAATCCTGTCGTTTCCATTGAAACGTGACTCGATTTAGGAGGAGAAGTCATTGAGCACATAGTATTTCATAGCGACGCAATTTCTGTGTTAATTATGCATGTGAGGGAGCGAGGGATGTAGTAATGTCGGAACAGTGCATCGGAAAGGAATTACTCGTATCCCAAAACTAAATCCTGTCGTTTCCATTGAAACGTGACTCGATTTAGGAGGAGAAGTCATTGAGCACATAGTATTTCATAGCGACGCAATTTCTGTGTTAATTATTCATGTGAGGGAGCGAGGGATGTAGTAAAGTGGGAACAGTGCATCGGAAAGGAGATACTCGTATCCCAAAAGTAAATCCTGGCGTTTCCATTGAAACGTGACTCGATTTAGGAGGAGAAGTCATTGAGCACATTGTATTTCATAGCGACGCAATTTCTGTGTTAATTATTCTTGTGAGGGAGCGAGGGATGTAGTAAAGTGGGAACAGTGCATCGGAAAGGAAATACTCGTATGCCAAAACTAAATCCTGTCGTTTCCATTGAAACGTGACTCGATTTAGGAGGAGAAGTCATTGAGCACATAGTATTTCATAGCGACGCAATTTCTGTGTTAATTATTCATGTGAGGGAGCGAGGGATGTAGTAAAGTGGGAACAGTGCATCGGAAAGGAGATACTCGTGTTCCAAAACTCAATCCTGTCGTTTCCATAGAAACGTTACACGATTTAGAAGGAGAAGTCATAGAAGCCATAGTATTTCATAGCGACGATATTTCTGTGTTAATTCGTCAGTGTGAGGGAGCGAGCGTTGAGGTAAAGAATGAATAGTGCATCGGAAAGGAGTTACTCGTATCCCAAAACTAAATTCTTTCGTTTCCATTGAAATGTGACTCGATTTAGGAGGAGAAGTCATTGAGCACATAGTATTTCATAGCGACGCTATTTCTGTGTTAATTATTCATGTGAGGGAGCGAGGGATGTAGTAATGTGGGAACAGTGCATCGGAAAGGAGATACTCGTGTCCCAAAACTAAATCCTGTGGTTTCCATAGAATTGTGACTCGATTTAGGAGGAGAAGTCATTGAGCACATAGTATTTCATAGCGACGCAATTTCTTTGTTAATTATTCATGTGAGGGAGCGAGGGATGTAGTAAAGTGGGAACAGTGCATCGGAAAGGAGATACTCGTATCCCAAAAGTAAATCCTGGCGTTTCCATTGAAACGTGACTCGATTTAGGAGGAGAAGTCATTGAGCACATAGTATTTCATAGCGACGCAATTTCTGTGTTATTTATTCATGTGAGGGAGCGAGGGATGTAGTAAAGTGGGAACAGTGCATCGGAAAGGAATTACTCGTATCCCAAAACTAAATCCTGTCGTTTCCATAGAAACGTGACTCGATTTAGGAGGAGAAGTCATTGAGCACATAGTATTTCGTAGCGTCGCCATTTCTGTGTTAATTATTCATGTGAGGGAGCGAGGTATGTAGTAAAGTGGGAACAGTGCATCGGAAAGGAAATACTCGTATCCCAAAACTAAATCCTGTCGTTTCCATTGAAACGTGACTCGATTTAGGAGGAGAAGTCATTGAGCACATAGTATTTCATAGCGTCGCAATTTCTGTGTTAATTATCCATGTAAGGGAGCGAGGGATGTAGTAAAGTGGGAACAGTGCATCGGAAAGGAAATACTCGTATCCCAAACTAAATCCTGTCGTTTCCATTGAAACGTGACTCGATTTAGGAGGAGAAGTCATTGAGCACATACCATTTCATAGCGACGCAATATCTGTGTTAATTATTCATGTGAGGGAGCGAGGGATGTAGTAAAGTGGGAACAGTGCATCGGAAAGGAATTACTCGTATCCCAAAACTAAATCCTGTCGTTTCCATTGAAACGTGACTCGATTTTGGAGGAGAAGTCATTGAGCATATAGTATTTCATAGCGACGCAATTTCTGTGTTAATTATTCATGTGAGGGAGCGAGGGATGTAGTAATGTGGGAACAGTGCATCGGAAAGGAATTACTCGTATCCCAAAAATAAAACCTGTCGTTTCCATTGAAACGTGACTCGATTTAGGAGGAGAAGTCATAGAACCCATAATATTTAATAGCGACGCAATTTCTGTGTTAATTCGTCAATGTGAGGGAGGGAGCGTTGAGGTAAAGAATGAATAGTGCATCGGAAAGGAGTTACTCGTATCCCGAAACTAAATCCTGTCGTTTCCATTGAAACGTGACTCGATTTTTGAGGAGAAGTCATTGAGCACAGAGTATTCCATAGCGACGCCATTTCTGTGTTAATTATTCATGTGAGGGAGCGAGGGATGTAGTAAAGTGGGAACAGTGCATCGGAAAGGAGATACTCGTGTCCCAAAAGTCAATCGTGTCGTTTCCATAGAAACGTTACACGATTTAGAAGGAGAAGTCATAGAACCCATAGTATTTCATAGCGACGCAATTTCTGTGTTAATTCGTCAATGTGAGGGAGCGAGCGTTGAGGTAAAGAATGAATAGTGCATCGGAAAGGAGTTACTCGTATCCGAAAACTAAATCCTTTCGTTTCCATTGAAACGTTACTCGATTTAGGAGGAGAAGTCATTGAGCACATAGTATTTCATAGCGACGCAATTTCTGTGTTAATTATTCATGTGAGGGAGCGAGGGACGTAGTAAAGTGGGAACAGTGCATCGGAAAGGAGATACTCGTATCCCAAAACTAAATCCTGTCGTTTCCATTGAAACGTGACTCGATTTAGGAGGAGAAGTCATTGAGCACATAAAATTTCATAGCGACGCAATTTCTGCGTTAATTCTTCATGTGAGGGAGCGAGGGATGTAGTAAAGTGGGAATAGTGCTTCGGAAAGGAGATACTCGTGTCCGAAAACCCAATCCTGTCGTTTCCATAGAAACGTTACACGATTTAGAAGGAGAAGTCATAGAACCAATAGTATTTCATAGCGACGCAATTTCTGTGTTAATTCGTCAATGTGAGGGAGCGAGCGTTGAGGTAAAGAATGAACAGTGCATCGAAAAGGAGTTACTCATATCCCAAAACTAAATCGTGTCGTTTCCATTGAAACGTGACTCGAATTAGGAGGAGAAGTCATTGAGCACATAGTATTTCATAGCGACGCAATTTCTGTGTTAATTATTCATGTGAGGGAGCGAGGGATGTAGTAAAGTGGGAACAGTGCATCGGAAAGGAGATACTCGTATGCCAAAACTAAATCCTGTCGTTTCCATTGAAACGTGACTCGATTTAGGAGGAGAAGTCATTGAGCACATAGTATTTCATAGCGACGCAATTTCTGTGTTAATTATGCATGTGAGGGAGCGAGGGATGTAGTAATGTCGGAACAGTGCATCGGAAAGGAATTACTCGTATCCCAAAACTAAATCCTGTCGTTTCCATTGAAACGTGACTCGATTTAGGAGGAGAAGTCATTGAGCACATAGTATTTCATAGCGACGCAATTTCTGTGTTAATTATTCATGTGAGGGAGCGAGGGATGTAGTAAAGTGGGAACAGTGCATCGGAAAGGAGATACTCGTATCCCAAAAGTAAATCCTGGCGTTTCCATTGAAACGTGACTCGATTTAGGAGGAGAAGTCATTGAGCACATTGTATTTCATAGCGACGCAATTTCTGTGTTAATTATTCTTGTGAGGGAGCGAGGGATGTAGTAAAGTGGGAACAGTGCATCGGAAAGGAAATACTCGTATGCCAAAACTAAATCCTGTCGTTTCCATTGAAACGTGACTCGATTTAGGAGGAGAAGTCATTGAGCACATAGTATTTCATAGCGACGCAATTTCTGTGTTAATTATTCATGTGAGGGAGCGAGGGATGTAGTAAAGTGGGAACAGTGCATCGGAAAGGAGATACTCGTGTTCCAAAACTCAATCCTGTCGTTTCCATAGAAACGTTACACGATTTAGAAGGAGAAGTCATAGAAGCCATAGTATTTCATAGCGACGATATTTCTGTGTTAATTCGTCAGTGTGAGGGAGCGAGCGTTGAGGTAAAGAATGAATAGTGCATCGGAAAGGAGTTACTCGTATCCCAAAACTAAATTCTTTCGTTTCCATTGAAATGTGACTCGATTTAGGAGGAGAAGTCATTGAGCACATAGTATTTCATAGCGACGCTATTTCTGTGTTAATTATTCATGTGAGGGAGCGAGGGATGTAGTAATGTGGGAACAGTGCATCGGAAAGGAGATACTCGTGTCCCAAAACTAAATCCTGTGGTTTCCATAGAATTGTGACTCGATTTAGGAGGAGAAGTCATTGAGCACATAGTATTTCATAGCGACGCAATTTCTGTGTTAATTACGCAAGTGAGGGAGCGAGGGATGTAGTAATGTCGGAACAGTGCATCGGAAAGGAATTACTCGTATCCCAAAACTAAATCCTGTCGTTTCCATTGAAACGTGACTCGTCTTAGGAGGAGAAGTCATTGAGCACATAGTATTTCACAGCGACGCAATTTCTGTGTTAATTATTCATGTGAGGGAGCGAGGGATGTAGTAAAGTGGGAACAGTGCATCAGAAATTAATTACTCGTATCCCAAAACTAAATCCTGTCGTTTCCATTGAAACGTGACACGCTTTAGGAGGAGAAGTCATTGAGCACATAGTATTTCATAGCGACGCAATTTCTGTGTTAATTATTCAAGTGAGGGAGCGAGGGATGTAGTAAAGTGCGAACAGTGCATCGGAAAGGAGTTACTCGTATCCCAAAACTAAATCCTGTCGTTTCCATTGAAACGAGACTCGATTTAGGAGGAGAAGTCATTGAGCACATAGTATATCATAGCGACGCAATTTCTGTGTTAATTGTTCATGTGAGGGAGCGAGGGATGTAGTAAAGTGGGAACAGTGCATCGGAAAGGAATTACTCGTATCCCAAAACTAAATCCTGTCGTTTCCATTGAAACGTTACTCGATTTTGGAGGAGAAGTCATTGAGCACATAGTATTTCATAGCGACGCAATTTCTGTGTCAATTATTCATGTGAGGGAGCGAGGGATGTAGTATTGTGGGAACAGTGCATCGGAAAGGAGATACTCGTGTCCCAAAACTAAATCTTGTCGTTTCCATAGAAACGTGACGCGATTTAGGAGGAGAAGTCATTCAGCACATAATATTTCATAGCGTCGCAATTTCTGTGTTAATTATTCATTTGAGGGAGCGAGGGATGTAGTAAAGTGGGAACAGTGCAATGGAATGGAGATACTTGTGTCCCAAAACTCAATCCTGTCGTTTCCATAGAAACGTTACACGATTTAGAAGGGGAAGTCATAGAACCCATAGTATTTCATAGCGACGCAATTTCTGTGTTAATTCGTCAATGTGAGGTAGCGAGCGATGAGGTAAAGAATGAATAGTGCATCGGAAATGAGTTACTCGTATCCGAAAACTAAATCCTGTCGTTTCCATTGAGACGTGACTCGATTTAGGAGAAGAAGCCATTGAGCACATAGTATTTCATAGCGACTCAATTTCTGTGTTAATTATTCATGTGAGGAAGTGAGGGATGTAGTAAAGTGGGAACAGTGCATCGGAAAGGAGATACTCGTGTCCCAAAACTAAATCCTGTCGTTTCCATAGAAACGTGACTCGATTTAGGAGGAGAAGTCATTGAGCACATAGTATTTCATAGCGACGCAATTTCTGTGTTAATGATTCATGTGAGGGAGCGAAGGATGTAGTAAAGTGGGAACAGTGCATCGGAAAGGAGATACTCGTGTCCCAAAACTAAATCCTGTCGTTTCCATAGAAACGTGACTCGAATTAGGAGGAGAAGTCATTGAGCACATAGTATTTCATAGCGACGCAATTTCTGTGTTAATTATTCATGTGAGGGAGCGAGGGAAGTAGTAAAGTGGGAAGAGTGCATCGGAAAGGAATTACTCGTATCCCAAAACTAAATACTGTCGTTTCCATTGAAACGTGACTCGATTTAGGAGGAGAAGTCATTGAGCACATAGTATTTCATAGCGACGCAAATTCTGTGTTAATTTTTCATGTGAGATAGCGAGGGATGTAGTTAAGTGGGAACAGTGCATCAGAAAGGAGATACTCGTGTCCCAAAACTCAATCCTGTCGTTTCCGTAGAAACGTTACACGATTTAGAAGGAGAAGTCATAGAACACATAGTATTTCACAGCGACGCAATTTCTGTGTTAATTCGTCAATGTGAGGGAGCGACCGTTGAGGTAAAGAATGAATAGTGCATCAGAAAGGAGTTACTCGTATCCCAAAACTAAATCCTGTCTTTTCCATTGAAACGTGACTCGATTTAGGAGGAGAAGTCATTGAGCACATAGTATTTCATAGCGACGCAATTGCTGTGTTAATTATTCATGTGAGGGAGCGAGGGATGTAGTAAAGTGGGAACAGTGCATCGGAAAGGAGATACTCGTGTCCCAAAACTAAATCCTGTCGTTTCCATAGAAACGTTACATGATTTAGAAGGAGAAGTCATAGAACACATAGTATTACATACCGACGCAATTTCTGTGTTAATTCGTCAATGTGAGGGAGTGAGCGTTGAGGTAAAGAATGAATATTGCATCGGAAAGGAGTTACTCGTATCCCAAAACTAAATCCTTTCGTTTCCATTGAAATGTGACTCGATTTAGGAGGAGAAGTCATTGAGCACATAGTATTTCATAGCGACGCTATTTCTGTGTTAATTATTCATGTGAGGGAGCGAGCGATGTAGTAATGTGGGAACAGTGCATCGGAAAGGAGATACTCGTGTCCCAAAACTAAATAATGTGGTTTCCATAGAATTGTGAGTCGATTTAGGAGGAGAAGTCATTGAGCACATAGTATTTCATAGCGACGCAATTTCTGTGTTAATTGTGCATGTGAGGGAGCGAGGGATGTAGTAATGTCGGAACAGTGCGTCGGAAAGGAATTACTCGTATCCCAAAACTAAATCCTGTCGTTTCCATTGAAACGTGACTCGTCTTAGGAGGAGAAGTCATTGAGCACATAGTATTTCATAGCGACGCAATTTCTGTGTTAATTATTCATGTGAGGGAGCGAGGGATGTAGTAAAGTGGGAACAGTGCATCGGAAATTATTTACTCGTATCCCAAAACTAAATCCTGTCGTTTCCATTGAAACGTGACACGCTTTAGGAGGAGAAGTCATTGAGCACATAGTATTTCATAGCGACGCAATTTCTGTGTTAATTATTCAAGTGAGGGAGCGAGGGATGTAGTAAAGTGGGAACAGTGCATCGGAAAGGAGTTACTCGTATCCCAAAACTAAATCCTGTCGTTTCCATTGAAACGTGACTCGATTTAGGAGGAGAAGTCATTGAGCACATAGTATTTCATAGCGACGCAATTTCTGTGTTAATTATTCATGTGAGGGAGCGAGGGATGTAGTAAAGTGGGAACAGTGCATCGGAAAGGAATTACTCGTATCCCAAAACTAAATCCTGTCGTTTCCATTGAAACGTGACTCGATTTAGGAGGAGAAGTCATTGAGCACATAGTATTTCATAGCGACGCAATTTCTGTGTCAATTATTCATGTGAGGGAGCGAGGGATGTAGTAAAGTGGGAACAGTGCATCGGAAAGGAGATACTCGTGTCCCAAAACTAAATCTTGTCGTTTCCATAGAAACGTGACGCGATTTAGGAGGAGAAGTCATTGAGCACATAATATTTCATAGCGTCGCAATTTCTGTGTTAATTATTCATTTGAGGGAGCGAGGGATGTAGTAAAGTGGGAACAGTGCATCGGAAAGGAGATACTCGTGTCCCAAAACTCAATCCTGTCGTTTCCATAGAAACGTTACACGATTTAGAAGGGGAAGTCATAGAACCCATAGTATTTCATAGCGACGCAATTTCTGTGTTAATTCGTAAATGTGAGGGAGCGAGCGTTGAGGTAAAGAATGAATAGGGCATCGGAAAGGAGTTACTCGTATCTCAAAACTAAATCCTGTCGTTTCCATTGAAAAGTGACTCGATTTAGGAGGAGAAGTCATTGAGCACATTGTATTTCATAGCGACGCAATTTCTGTGTTAATTATTCATGTAAGGGAGCGAGGGATGTAGTAAAGTGGGAACAGTGCATCGGAAAGGAGATACTCGTGTCCCAAAACTAGATCCTGTCGTTTCCATAGAAACGTGACTCGATTTAGGAGGAGAAGTCATTGAGCACATAGAATTTCATAGCGACGCAATTTCTGTGTTAATTATTCATGTGAGGGAGCGAGGGATGTAGTAAAGTGGGAACAGTGCATCGGAAAGGAATTACTCGTATCCCAAAACTAAATCCTGTCTTTTCCATTGAAAAGTGACTCGAATTAGGAAAAGAAGTCATTGAGCATATAGTATTTCATATCGACGCAATTTCTGTGTTAATTATTCATGTGAGGGAGCGAGGTATGTAGTAAAGTGGGAACAGTGCTTCGGAAAGGAGATACACGTGTCCCAAAACTAAATCCTGTCGTTTCCATAGAAACGTTACACGATTTAGAAGGAGAAGTCATAGAACCCATAGTATTTCATAGCGACGCAATTTCTGTGTTAATTCGTCAATGTGAGGGAGCGAGCGATGAGGTAAAGAATGAATAGTGCATCGGAATGGAGTTACTCGTATCCGAAAACTAAATCCTGTCGTTTCCATTGAGACGTGACTCGATTTAGGAGAAGAAGCCATTGAGCACATAGTATTTCATAGCGACTCAATTTCTGTGTTAATTATTCATGTGAGGGAGAGAGGGATGTAGTAAAGTGGGAACAGTGCATCGGAAAGGAGATACTCGTGTCCCAAAACTAAATCCTGTCGTTTCCATAGAAACGTGACTCGATTTAGGAGGAGAAGTCATTGAGCACATAGTATTTCATAGCGACGCAATTTCTGTGTTAATTATTCATGTGAGGGAGCGAAGGGTGTAGTAAAGTGGGAACAGTGCATCGGAAAGGAGATACTCGTGTCCCAAAACTAAATCCTGTCGTTTCCATAGAAACGTGACTAGATTTAGGAGGAGAAGTCATTGAGCACATAGTATTTCATAGCGACGCAATTTCTGTGTTAATTATTCATGTGAGGGAGCGAGGGAAGTAGTAAAGTGGGAACAGTGCATCGGAAAGGAATTACTCGTATCCCAAAACTAAATACTGTCGTTTCCATTGAAACGTGACTCGATTTAGGAGGAGAAATCATTGAGCACATAGTATTTCATAGCGACGCAATTTCTGTGTTAATTATTCACGTGAGGGAGCGAGGGATGTAGTAAAGTGGGAACAGTGCATCGGAAAGGAGATACTCGTGTCCCAAAACTAAATACTGTCGTTTCCATAGAAACGTTACATGATTTAGAAGGAGAAGTCATAGAACCCATAGTATTACATACCGACGCAATTTCTGTGTTAATTCGTCAATGTGAGGGAGTGAGCGTTGAGGTAAAGAATGAATAGTGCATCGGAAAGGAGTTACTCGTATCCCAAAACTAAATCCTGTCGTTTCCATTGAAACGTGACTCAGTTTAGGAGGAGAAGTCATTGAGCACACAGTATTTCATAGCGACGCAATTTCTGTGTTAATTATTCATGTGAGGGAGCGAGGGATGTAGTAAAGTGGGAACAGTGCATCGGAAAGAAGATACTCGTATCCCAAAACTAAATCCTGTCGTTTCCATTGAAACGTGACTCGATTTAGGAGGAGAAATCATTGAGCACATAGTATTTCATAGCGACACAATTTCTGTGTTAATTATTCATGTGAGGGAGCGAGGGATGTAGTAAAGTGGGAACAGTGCATCGGAAAGGAGATACTCGTATCCCAAAACTAAATCCTGGCGTTTCCATTGAAACGTGACTCGATTTAGGAGGAGAAGTCATTGAGCACATAGTATTTCATAGCGACGCAATTTCTGTGTTAATTATTCGCGTGAGGGAGCGAGGGATGTAGTAAAGTGGGAACAGTGCATCGGAAAGGCGATACCCGTATCCCAAAACTAAATCCTGTCATTTCCATTGAAACGTGACTCGATTTAGGAGGAGCAGTCATTGAGCACACAGTATTTCATAGCGACGCAATTTCTGTGTTAATTATTCATGTGAGGGAGCGAGGGGTGTAGTAAAGTGGGAACAGTGCATCGGAAAGGAGATACTCGTGTCCCAAAACTAAATCCTGTCGTTTCCATAGAAACGTTACACGATTTAGAAGGAGAAGTCATAGAACCCATAGTATTTCATAGCGACGCAATTTCTGTGTTAATTCGTCAATGTGAGGGAGCGAGCGTTGAGGTAAAGATTGAATAGTGCATCGGAAAGGAGTTACTCGTATCCGAAATCTAAATCCTGTCGTTTCCATTGAAACGTGACTCGATTTAGGAGGAGAAGCCATTGAGCACATAGTATTTCATAGCGACTCAATTTCTGTGTTAATTATTCATGTGAGGGAGTGAGGGATGTAGTAAAGTGGGAACAGTGCATCGGAAAGGAATTACTCGTATCCCAAAGCTAAATCCTGTCGTTTCCATTGAAACGTGACTCGATTTAGGAGAAGAAGTCATTGAGCACATAGTAATTCATAGCGACGCAATTTCTGTTTTAATTATTCATGTGAGGGAGCGAGGGATGTAGTAAAGTTGGAACAGTGCATCGGAAAGGAGCTACCCGTTTACCAAAACTAAATCCTGTCGTTTCCATTGAAACGTGACTCGATTTAGGGGGAGAAGTCATTGAGCACATAGTATTTCATAGCGACGCAATTTCTGTGTTAATTATTCATGTGAGGGAGCGTGGGATGTAGTAAAGTGGGAACAGTGCATCGGAAAGGAGATACTGGTGTCCCAAAACTCAGTCCCGTCGTTTCCATAGAAACGTTACACGATTTAGAAGGAGAAGTCATAGAACCCATAGTATTTCATAGCGACGCAATTTCTGTGTTGATTCGTCAATGTGAGGGAGCGAGCGTTGAGGCAAAGAAAGAATAGTGCATCGGAAAGGAGTTACTCGTATCCCAAAACTAAATCCTGTCGTTTCCATTGAAACGTGACTCGATTTAGGAGGAGAAGTCATTGAGCACATAGTATTTCATAGCGACGCAATTTCTGTGTTAATTATTCATGTGAGGGAGCGAGGGATGTAGTAAAGTGGTAACAGTGCATCGGAAAGGAGATACTCGTGTCCCAAAACTAAATCATGTCGTTTCCATTGAAACGTTACACGATTTAGAAGGAGAAGTCATAGAACCCATAGTATTTCATAGCGACGCAATTTATGTGTTGATTCGTCAATGTGAGGGAGCGAGCGTTGAGGTAAAGAATAAATAGTGCATCGGAAAGGAGTTACTCATATCCCAAAACTAAATCCTGTCGTTTCCATTGAAACGTGACTCGATTTAGGAGGAGAAGTCATTGAGCACATAGTATTTCATAGCGACGCAATTTCTGTGTTAATTATTCAAGTGAGGGAGCGAGGGATGTAGTAAAGTGGGAACAGTGCATCGGAAAGGAGATACTCGTGTCCCAAAACTCAATCCTGTCGTTTCCATAGAAACGTTACACGATTTAGAAGGAGAAGTCATAGAACCCATAGTATTTCATATCGACGCAATTTCTGTGTTAATTCGTCAATGTGAGGGAGCGAGCGTTGAGGTAAAGAATGAATAGTGCATCGGAAAGGAGTTACTCGTTCCCAAAACTAAATCCAGTCGATTCCATTGAAACGTGACTCGATTTAGGAGGAGAAGTCATTTAGCACATAGTAATTCATAGCGACGCAATTTCTGTGTTAATTATTCATGTGAGGGAGCGAGGGATGTAGTAAAGTGGGAACAGTGCATCGGAAAGCAGATACTCGTATACCAAATCTAAATCCTGGCGTTTCCATTGAAACGTGACTCGATTTTGGAGGAGAAGTCATTGAGCACATAGTATTTCATAGCGACGCAATTTCTGTGTTATTTATTCATGTGAGGGAGCGAGGGATGTAGTAAAGTGGGAACAGTGCATCGGAAAGGAGATACTCGTATACCAAAACTAAATCCTGGCGTCTCCATTGAAACGTGACTCGATTTTGGAGGAGAAGTCATTGAGCACATAGTATTTCATTGCGACGCAATTTCTGTGTTAATTATTCATGTGAGGGCGCGAAGGATGTAGTAAAGTGGGAACAGTGCATCGGAAAGGAATTACTCGTATCCCAAAACTATATCCTGTCGTTTCCATTGAAACGTGACTTGATTTAGGAGGAGAAGTCATTGAGCACATAGTATTTTATAGCGACTCAATTTCTGTGTTAATTATTCATGTGAAGGAGCGAGGGATGTAGTAAAGTGGGAACAGTGCATCGGAAAGGAGATACTCGTGTCCCAAAACTGAATCCTGTCGTTTCCAAAGAAACGTTACACGATTTAGAAGGAGAAGTCATAGAACCCATAGTATTTCATAGCGACGAAATTTCTGTGTTAATTCGTCAATGTGAGGGAGCGAGAGGTGAGGTAAAGAATGAATAGTGCATCGGAAAGGAGTTACTCGTATCCCAAAACTAAATCCTGTCGTTTCCATTGAAACGTGACTCGATTTAGGAGGAGAAGTCATTGAACACATAGTATTTCATAGCGACGCAATGCCTGTGTTAATTATTCATGTGAGGGAGCGAGGGATGTAGTAAAGTGGGAACAGTGCATCGGAAAGGAGATACTCGTGTCCCAAAACTAAATCCTGTCGTTTCCATAGAAACGTGACTCGATTTAGGAGGAGAAGTCATTGAGCACATAGTATTTCTTAGCGACGCAATTTCTGTGTTAATTAATCATGTGAGGGAGCGAGGGATGTAGTAAAGTGGGAACAGTGCATCAGAAAGGAACTACTCGTATCCCAAAACTAAATCCTGTCGTTTCCATTGAAACGTCACTCGATTTAGGACGAGAAGTCATTGAGCACATAGTATTTCATAGCGACGCAATTTCTGTGTTAATTATTCATGTGAGGGAGCGAGGGATGTAGTAAAGTGGGAACAGTGCATCGGAAAGGAGATACTCGTGTCCCAAAACTAAATCCTGTCGTTTCCATAGAAACGTTACACGATTTAGAAGGAGAAGTCATAGAACCCATAGTATTTCATAGCGACGCAATTTCTGTGTTAATTCGTCAATGTGAGGGAGCGAGCGTTGAGGTAAAGAATGAATAGTGCATCGGAAAGGAGTTACTCGTATCCCAAAACTAAATCCTGACGTTTCCATTGAAACGTGACTCGATTCATGAGGAGAAGTCATTGAGCACATAGTAATTCATAGCGACGCAATTTCTGTGTTAATTATTCATGTGAGGGAGCGAGGGATGTAGTAAAGTGGGAACAATGCATCGGAAAGGAGATACTCGTATACCAAAACTAAATCCAGTCGTTTCCATAGAAACGTGAATCGATTTAGGAGAAGAAGTCATTGAGCACATAGTATTTCATAGCGACACAATTTCTGTGTTAATTATTCATGTGAGGGAGCGAGGGATGTAGTAAAGTGGGAACAGTGCATCGGAAAGGAATTACTCGTATCCCAAAACTAAATCCTGTCGTTTCCATTGAAACGTGACTTGATTTAGGAGGAGAAGTCATTGAGCACATAGTATTTCATAGCGCCGCAATTTCTGTGTTAATTATTAATGTGAGGGAGCGAGGGATGTAGTAAAGTGGGAACAGTGCATCGGAAAGGAGATACTCGTGTCCCAAAACTAAATCCTGTCGTTTCCATAGAAACGTTACACGATTTAGAAGGAGAAGTCATAGAACCCATAGTATTTCATAGCGACACAATTTCTGTGTTAATTCGTCAATGTGAGGGAGCGAGCGTTGAGGTAAAGAATGAATAGTGCATCGGAAAGGAGTTACTCGTATCCCAAAACTAAATCCTGTCGTTTCCATTGAAACGTGACTCAATTTAGGAGGAGAAGTCATTGAGCACATAGTATTTCATAGCGACGCAATTTCTGTGTTAATTATTCATGTGAGGGAGCGAGGGATGTAGTAAAGTGGGAACAGTGCATCGGAAAGGAGATACTCGTGTCCCAAAACTAAATCCTGTCGTTTCCATAGAAACGTGACTCGATTTAGGAGGAGATGTCATTGAGCACATAGTATTTCATAGCGACGCAATTTCTGTGTTAATCATTCATGTGAGGGAGCGAGGGATGTAGTAAAGTGGGAACAGTGCATCGGAAGGGAATTACTCGTATCCCAAAACTAAATCCTGTCGTTTCCATTGAAACGTGACTCGATTCAGGAGGAGAAGTCATTGAGCACATAGTATTTCATAGCGACGCAAATTCTGTGTTAATTTTTCATGTGAGGGAGCGAGGGATGTAGTAAAGTGGGAACAGTGCATCGAAAAGGAGATACTCGTGTCCCAAAACTCAATCCTGTCGTTTCCATAGAAACGTTACACGATTTAGAAGGGTAAGTCATAGAACCCATAGTATTTCACAGCGACGCAATTTCTGTGTTAATTCGTCAATGTGAGGGAGTGAGCGTTGAGGTAAAGAATCAATAGTGCATCAGAAAGGAGTTACTCGTATCCCAAAACTAAATCCCGTCGTTTCCATTGAAACGTGACTCGATTTAGGAGGAGAAGTCATTGAGCACATAGTATTTCATAGCGACGCAATTTCTGTGTTAATTATTCATGTGAGGGAGCGAGGTATGTAGTAAAGTGGGAACAGTGCATCGGATAGGAGATACTCATGTCCCAAAACTAAATCCTGTCGTTTCCATAGAAACGTTACACGATTTAGAAGGAGAAGTCATAGAACCCATAGTATTTCATACCGACGCAATTTCTATGTTAATTCGTCAATGTGAGGGAGCGAGCGTTGAGGTAAAGAATGAATAGTGCATCGGAAAGGAGTTACTCGTATCCCAAAACTAAATCCTGTCGTTTCTATTGAAACGTGACTCGATTTAGGAGGAGAAGTCATTGAGCACATAGTATTTCATAGTGACGCTTTTTCTGTGTTAATTATTCATGTGAGGGAGCGAGGGATGTAGTAAAGTGGGAACAGTGCATCGGAAAGGAGATACCCGTATCCCAAAACTAAATCCTGACGTTTCCATTGAAACGTGACTCGATTTAGGAGGAGAAGTCATTGAGCACATAGTATTTCATAGCGACGCAATTTCTGTGTTAATTCGTCAATGTGAGGGAGCGAGCGTTGAGGTAAAGAATGAATAGTGCATCGGAAAGGAGTTACTCGTATCTCAAAACTAAATCCTGTCGTTTCAATTGAAACGTGACTCGATTTAGGAGGAGAAGTCATTGAGCACATAGTATTTCATAGCGACGCAATTTCTGTGTTAATTATTCATGTGAGGGAGCGAGGGATGTAGTAAAGTGGGAACAGTGCATCGGAAAGGAGATACTCGTGTCCCAAAACTAAATCCTGCCGTTTCCATTGAAACGTGACTCGATTTAGGAGGAGAAGTCATTGAGCACATAGTATTTCATAGCGACGCAATTTCTGTGTTAATTATTCATGTGAGGGAGCGAGGGATGTAGTATAGTGGGACCAGTGCATCGGAAAGGAATTACTCGTATCCCAAAACTAAATCCTGTCGTTTCCATTGAAACGTGACTCGATTTAGGAGGAGAAGTCATTGAGCACATAGTATATCATAGCGTCGCAAATTCTGTGTTAATTTTTCATGTGAGGGAGAGAGGGATGTAGTAGAGTGGGAACAGTGCATCAGAAAGGAGATACTCTTGTCCCAAAACTCAATCCTGTCGTTTCCATAGTAACGTTACACGATTTAGAAGGAGAAGTCATAGAACCCATAGTATTTGACAGCGACGCAATTTCTGTGTTAATTCGTCAATGTGAGGGAGCGGGCGTTGAGGTAAAGAATGAATAGTGCATCAGAAAAGAGTTACTCGTATCCCAAAATTAAATCCTGTCGTTTCCATTGAAACGTGACTCGATTTAGGAGGAGAAGTCATTGAGCACATAGTATTTCATAGCGACGCAATTTCTTTGTTAATTATTCATGTGAGGGAGCGAGGGATGTAGTAAAGTGGGAACAGTGCATCGGAAAGGAGATACTCGTGTCCCAAAACTAAATCCTGTCGTTTCCATATAGACGTTACACGATTTAGAAGGAGAAGTCATAGAACCCATAGTATTTCATACCGACGCAATTTCTATGTTAATTCGTCAATGTGGGGGAGCGAGCGTTGAGGTAAAGAATGAATAGTGCATCGGAAAGGAGTTACTCGTATCCCAAAACTAAATCCCGTCGTTTCCATTGAAACGTGACTCGATTTAGGAGGAGAAGTCATTGAGCACATAGTATTTCTAAGCGACGCAATTTCTGTGTTAATTATTCATGTGAGGGAGCGAGGGATGCTGTAAAGTGGGAACAGTGCATCGGAAAGGAGATACTCGTATCCCAAAACTAAATCCTGTCGTTTCCATTGAAACGTGACTCGATTTAGGAGGAGAAGTCATTGAGCACATAGTATATCATAGCGGCGCAATTTCTGTGTTAATGATTCATGTGAGGGAGCGAGGGATGTAGTAAAGTGGGAACAGTGCATCGGAAAGGAGATACTCGTGTCCCAAAACTCAATCCTGTCGTTTCCATAGAAACGTTACATGATTTAGAAGGAGAAGTCACAGAAACCATAGCATTTCATAGCGACGCAAAATCTGTGTTAATTCGTCAATGTGAGGGAGCGAGCGTTGAGGTAAAGAATGAATAGTGCATCGGAAAGGAGTTACTCGTATCCCAAAACTAAATCCTGTCGTTTCCATTGAAACGTGACTCGATTTAGGAGGAGAAGTCATTGAGCACATAGCATTTCATAGCGACGCAATTTCTTTGTTAATTATTCATGTGAGGGAGCGAGGGATGTAGTAAAGTGGGAACATTGCATTGGAAAGGAGATACTCGTATACCAAAACTATATCCTGGCGTTTCCATTGAAAAGTGAGTTGATTTAGGAGGAGAAGTCATTGAGCACATAGTATTTCATAGCGACGCAATTTCTGTGTTAATTATTCATGTGAGGGAGCGAGGGATGTAGTAAAGTGGGAACAGTGCATCAGAAAGGAGATACTCGTGTCCCAAAACTAAATCCTGTCGTTTCCATAGAAACGTTACACGATTTAGAAGGAGAAGTCATAGAACCCATAGTATTTCATAGCGACGCAATTTCTGTGTTAATTCGTCTATGTGAGGGAGCGAGCATTGAGGTAAAGAATAAATAGTGCATCGGAAAGGAGTCACTCGTATCCCAAAACTAAATCTTGTCGTTTCCATTGAAACGTGACTCAATTTAGGAGGAGAAGTCATTGAGCACATTGTATTTCATAGCGACGCAATTTCTGTGTTAATTATTCATGTGAGGGAGCGAGGGATGTAGTAAAGTGGGAAAAGTGCATCGGAAAGGAGATACTCGTATCCCAAAACTAAATCCTGTCGTTTCCATTGAAACGTGACTCGATAAGGAGGAGGAGAAGTCA
Organism: Schistocerca piceifrons; assembly: GCF_021461385.2. NCBI lineage: Eukaryota > Metazoa > Arthropoda > Insecta > Orthoptera > Acrididae > Schistocerca > Schistocerca piceifrons. The sequence continues at coordinate 6,452,066 of NC_060142.1, forward strand.
TTGAGCACATAGTATTTCATAGCGACGCAATTTCTGTGTTAATTTTTCATGTGAGGGAGCGAGGGATGTAGTAAAGTGGGAACACTGCATCGGAAAGGAGATACTCGTGTCCCAAAACTCAATCCTGTCGTTTCCATAGAAACGTTACCCGATTTAGTAGGAGAAGTCATAGAACCCATCGTATTTCATAGCGACGCAATTTCTGTGTTAATTCGTCAATGTGAGGGAGCGAGCGTTGAGGTAAGGAATGAATAGTGCATCGGAAAGGAGTTACTCGTATCCCAAAACTAAATCCTGTCGTTTCCATTGAAACGTGACTCGATTTAGGAGGAGAAGTCATTGAGCACATAGTATTTCATAGCGACGCAATTTCTGTGTTAGTTATTCATGTGAGGGAGCGAGGGATGTAGTAAAGTGGGAACAGTCCATCGGAAAGGAGATACTCGAATCCCAAAACTAAATCCTGTCGTTTCCATTGAAACGTGACTCGATTTAGGAGGAGAAGTCATTGAGCACATAGTATTTCATAGCGACGCAATTTCTGTGTTAATTCGTCAATGTGAGGGAGCGAGCGTTGAGGTAAAGAATGAATAGTGCATCGGAAAGGAGTTACTCGTATCTCAAAACTAAATCCTGTCGTTTCAATAGAAACGTTACACGATTTAGAAGGAGAAGTCATAGAACCCATAGTATTTCATAGCGACGCAATTTCTGTGTTAATTCGTCAATGTGAGGGAGCGAGCGTTGAGGTAAAGAATGAATAGTGTATCGGAAAGGAGTTACTCGTATCCCAAAACTAAATCCTGTCGTTTCCATTGAAACGTGACTCGATTTAGGAGGAGAAGTCATTGAGCACATAGTATTTCATAGCGACGCAATTTCTGTGTTAAATATTCATGTGAGGGAGCGAGGGATGTAGTAAAGTGGGAACAGTGCATCAGAAAGGAGTTACTCGTATCCCAAAACTAAATCCTGTCGTTTCCATTGAAACGTGACTCGATTTAGGAGGAGAAGTCATTGAGCACATAGTATTTCATAGCGACGCAATTTCTGTGTTAATTATTCATGTGAGAGAGCGAGGGATGTAGTAAAGTGGGAACAGTGCATCGGAAAGGAGATACTCGTGTCCCAAAACTCAATCCTGTCGTTTCCATAGAGACGTTACACGATTTAGTAGGAGAAGTCATAGAACCCATCCTATTTCATAGCGACGCAATTTCTGTGTTAATTCGTCAATGTGAGGGAGCGAGGGATGTAGTAAAGTGGGAACAGTGCGTCAGAAAGGAGATACTCGTATCCCAAAACTAAATCCTGTCGTTTCCATTGAAACGTGACTCGATTTAGGAGGAGAAGTCATTGAGCACATAGTATTTCATAGCGACGCAATTTCTGTGTTAATTCGTCAATGTGAGGGAGCGAGCGTTGAGGTAAAGAATGAATAGTGCATCGGAAAGGAGTTACTCGTATCCCAAAACTAAATCCTGTCGTTTCCATTGATACGTGACTCGATTTAGGAGGAGATGTCATTGAGCACATAGTATTTCATAGCGACGCAATTTCTGTGTTAATTCGTGAATGTGAGGGAGCGAGCGTTGAGGTAAAGAATGAATAGTGCATCGGAAAGGAGTAACTCGTATCCCAAAACTAAATCCTGTTTTTACCATTGATACGTGACTCGATTTAGGAGGAGAAGTCATTGAGCACATAGTATTTCATAGCGACGCAATTTCTGTGTTAATTATCCATGTGAGGGAGCGAGGGATGTAGTAAAGTGGGAACAGTGCATCGGAAAGGAGATACTCGTGTCCCAAAACTCAATCCTGTCGTTTCCATTGAAACGTGACTCGATTTAGGAGGAGAAGTCATTGAGCACATAGTATTTCATAGCTACGCAATTTCTGTGTTAATTATTCATGTGTGGGTGCGAGGGATGTAGTAAAGCGGGAACAGTGCATCGGAAATGAGATACTCGTGTCCCAAAACTGAATCCTGTCGTTTCCATAGAATCGTTACACGATTTAGAAGGAGAAGTCATAGAACCCATAGTATTTCATAGCGAAGCAATTTCTGTGTTAATTCGTCAATGTGAGGGAGTGAGCGTTGAGGTAAAGAATGAATAGTGCATCGGAAAGAAGTTACTCGTATCCCAAAACTAAATCCTGTCGTTTCCATTGAAACGTGACTCGATTTAGGAGGAGAAGTCATTGAGCACATAGTATTTCATAGCGACGCAATTTCTGTGTTAGTTATTCATGTGAGGGAGCGAGGGATGTAGTAAAATGGGAACAGTGCATCGGAAAGGAGATACTCGTGTCCCAAAACTCAATCCTGCCATTTCCATAGAAACGTTACACGATTTAGAAGGAGAAGTCATAGAACCCATAATATTTCATAGCGACGCAATTTCGGTGATAATTCGTCAATGTGAGGGAGCGAGCGTTGAGGTAAAGAATGAATAGTGCATCGGAAAGTAGTTACTCGTATCCCAAAACTAAATCCTGTCGTTTCCATTGAAACTTGACTCGATTTAGGAGGAGAAGTCATTGAGCACATAGTATTTCATAGCGACGCAATTTCTGTGTTAATTATTCATGTGAGGGGGCGAGGGATGTAGTAAAGTGGGAACAGTGCATCGGAAAGGAGTTACTCGTATCCCAAAACTATATCCTGTGGTTTCCATTGAAACGTGACTCGATTTAGGAGGAGAAGTCATTGAGCACATAGTACTTCATAGCGACGCCATTTCTGTGTTAATTATTCATGTGAGGGAGCGAGGGATGTAGTAAAGTGGGAACAGTGCATCGGAAAGGAGATACTCGTGTCCCAAAACTCAATCCTGTCGTTTCCGTAGAAACGTTACACGATTTAGAAGGAGAAGTCATAGAACCCATAGTATTTCATAGCGACGCAATTTCTGTGTTAATTCGTTTATGTGAGGGAGCGAGCGTTGAGGTAAAGAATGAATAGTGCATCGGAAAGGAGTTACTCGTATCCCAAAACTAAATCCTGTCGTTTCCATTGAAACGTGACTCGATTTAGGAGGAGAAGTCATTGAGCACATAGTATTTCATAGCCCCGCAATTTCTGTGTTAATTCGTCAATGTGAGGGAGCGAGCGTTGAGGTAAGGAATGAATAGTGCATCGGAAAGGAGTTACTCGTATCCCAAAACTAAATCCTGTCGTTTCCATTGAAACGTGACTCGATTTAGGAGGAGAAGTCATTGAGCACATAGTATTTCATAGCGACGCAATTTCTGTGTTAATTATTCATGTGAGGGAGCGAGGGATGTAGTAAAGTGGGAACAGTGCATCGGAAAGGAGATACTCGTATCCCAAAACTAAATCCAGTCGTTTCCATTGAATCGTGACTCGATTTAGGAGGAGAAGTCATTGAGCACATAGTATTTCATAGCGACGCAATTTCTGTGTTAATTCGTCAATGTGAGGGAGCGAGTGATGTAGTAAAGTGGGAACAGTACATCGGAAAGGAGTTACTCGTATCCCAAAACTAAATCCTGTCGTTTCTATTGAAACGTGACTCGATTTAGGAGGAGAAGTCATTGAGCACATAGTATTTCATAGCGACGCTATTTCTGTGTTAATTATTCACGTGAGGGAGCGAGGGATGTAGTAAAGTGGGAACAGTGCATCGGAAAGGAGATACTCGTGTCCCAAAACTAAATCCTGTCGTTTCCATTGAAACGTGACTCGATTTAGGGGGAGAAGTCATTGAGCACATAGTATTTCAAAGCGATGGAATTTCTGTGTTAATTCGTCAATGTGAGGGAGCGAGCTTTGAGGTAAAGAATGAATAGTGCATCGGAAAGGAGTTACCCGTATCCCAAAACTAAATCCTGTCGTTTCCATTGAAACGTGACTCGATTTAGGAGGAGAAGTCATTGAGCACATACTATTTCATAGCGACGCAATTTCTGTGTTAATTCGTCAATGTGAGGGAGCGAGCGTTGAGGTAAAGAATGAATAGTGCATTGGAAAGGAGTTACTCGTATCCCAAAACTAAATCCTGTCGTTTCCATTGAAACGTGACTCGATTTAGGAGGAGAAGTCATTGAGCACATAGTATTTCATAGCGACGCCATTTCTGTGTTAATTCGTCAATGTGAGGGAGCGAGCGTTGAGGTAAAGAATGAATAGTGCATTGGAAAGGAGTTACTCGTATCTCAAAACTAAATCCTGTCGTTTCCATGGAAACGTGACTCGATTTAGGAGGAGAAGTCATTGAGCACATAGTATTTCATAGCGACGCAATTTCTGTGTTAATTATTCATGTGAGGGAGCGATTGATGTAGTAAAGTGGGAACAGTGCATCGGAAAGGAGTTACTCGTATCCCAAAACTAAATCCTGTCGTTTCCATTGATACGTGACTCGATTTAGGAGGAGAAGTCATTGAGCACATAGTATTTCATACCGACGCAATTTCTGTGTTTATTCGTCAATGTGAGGGAGCGGGGGATGTAGTGAAGTGGGAACAGTGCATCGGAAAGGAGATACTCGTATCCCAAAACTAAATCCTGTCGTTTCCATTGAAACGTGACTCGATTTAGGAGGAGAAGTCATTGAGCACATAGTATTTCATAGCGACGCAATTTCTGTGTTAATTCGTCAATGTGAGGGAGCGAGCGTTGAGGTAAAGAATGAATAGTGCATCGGAAAGGAGTTACTCGTATCCCAAAACTAAATCCTGTCGTTTCCATTGATACGTGACTCGATTTAGGAGGAGAAGTCATTGAGCACATAGTATTTCATAGCGACGCAATTTCTGTGTTAATTCGTCAATGTGAGGGAGCGAGCGTTGAGGTAAAGAATGAATAGTGCATCGGAAAGGAGTAACTCGTATCTCAAAACTAAATCCTGTCGTTACCATTGATACGTGACTCGATTTAGGAGGAGAAGTCATTGAGCACATAGTATTTCATAGCGACGCAATTTCTGTGTTAATTATCCATGTGAGGGAGCGAGGGATGTAGTAAAGTGGGAACAGTGCATCGGAAAGGAGATACTCGTGTCCCAAAACTCAATCCTGTCGTTTCCATTGAAACGTGACTCGATTTAGGAGGAGAAGTCATTGAGCACATAGTATTTCATAGCTACGCAATTTCTGTGTTAATTATACATGTGAGGGAGCGAGGGATGTAGTAAAGTGGGAACAGTGCATCGGAAATGAGATACTCGTGTCCCAAAACTCAATCCTGTCGTTTCCATAGAAACGTTACACGATTTAGAAGGAGAAGTCATAGAACCCATAGTATTTCATAGCGAAGCAATTTCTGTGTTAATTCGTCAATGTGAGGGAGTGAGCGTTGAGGTTAAGAATGAATAGTGCATCGGAAAGAAGTTACTCGTATCCCAAAACTAAATCCTGTCGTTTCCATTGAAACGTGACTCGATTTAGGAGGAGAAGTCATTGAGCACATAGTATTTCATAGCGACGCAATTTCTGTGTTAGTTATTCATGTGAGGGAGCGAGGGATGTAGTAAAGTAGGAACAGTGCATCGGAAAGGAGATACTCGTGTCCCAAAACTCAATCCTGCCGTTTCCATAGAAACATTACACGATTTAGAAGGAGAAGTCATAGAACCCATAGTATTTCATAGCGACGCAATTTCTGTGTTAATTCGTCAATGTGAGGGAGCGAGAGTTGAGGTAAAGATTGAATAGTGCATCGGAAAGGAGTTACTCGTATCCCAAAACTAAATCCTGTCGTTTCCATTGAAACGTGACTCGGTTTAGGAGGAGAAGTCATTGAGCACATAGTATTTCATAGCGCCGCAATTTCTGTGTTAATTCGTCAATGTGAGGGAGCGAGCGTTGAGGTAAGGAATGAATAGTGCATCGGAAAGGAGTTACTCGTATCCCAAAACTAAATCCTGTCGTTTCCATTGAAACGTGACTCGATTTAGGAAGAGAAGTCATTGAGCACATAGTATTTCATAGCGACGCAATTTCTGTGTTAATTATTCATGTGAGGGAGCGAGGGATGTAGTAAAGTGGGAACAGTGCATCGGAAAGGAGATACTCGTACCCCAAAACTAAATCCAGTCGTTTCCATTGAATCGTGACTCGATTTAGGAGGAGAAGTCATTGAGCCCATAGTATTTCATAGCGACGCAATTTCTGTGTTAATTCGTCAATGTGAGGGAGCGAGTGATGTAGTAAAGTGGGAACAGTACATCCGAAAGGAGTTACTCGTATCCCAAAACTAAATCCTGTCGTTTCTGTTGAAACGTGACTCGATTTAGGAGGAGAAGTCATTGAGCACATAGTATTTCATAGCGACGCTATTTCTGTGTTAATTATTCACGTGAGGGAGCGAGGGATGTAGTAAAGTGGGAACAGTGCATCGGAAAGGAGATACTCGTATCCCAAAACTAAATCCAGTCGTTTCCATTGAAACGTGAATCGATTTAGGAGGAGAAGTCATTGAGCACATAGTATTTCATAGCGACGCAATTTCTGTGTTAATTTATCATGTGAGAGAGCGAGGGATGTAGTAAAGTGGGAACAGTGCATCGGAAAGGAGATACTTGTATCCCAAAACTAAATCCTGTCGTTTCCATTGAAACGTGACGCGATTTAGGAGGAGAAGTCACTGAGCACATAGTATTTCATAGCGTCGCAATTTCTGTGTTAATTATTCATGTGAGGGAGCGAGGGATGTAGTAAAGAGGGAACAGTGCATCGGAAAGGAGATACTCGTGTCCCAAAACTAAATTCTGTCGTTTCCATTGAAACGTGACTCGATTTAGGGGGAGAAGTCATTGAGCACATAGTTTTTCAAAGCGATGGAATTTCTGTGTTAATTCGTCAACGTGAGGGAGCGAGCTTTGAGGTAAAGAATGAATAGTGCATCGGAAAGGAGTTACCCGTATCCCAAAACTAAATCCTGTCGTTTCCATTGAAACGTGACTCGATTTAGGAGGAGAAGTCATTGAGCACATACTATTTCATAGCGACGCAATTTCTGTGTTAATTCGTCAATGTGAGGGAGCGAGCGTTGAGGTAAAGAATGAATAGTGCATTGGAAAGGAGTTACTCGTATCCCAAAACTAAATCCTGTCGTTTCCATTGAAACGTGACTCGATTTAGGAGGAGAAGTCATTGAGCACATAGTATTTCATAGCGACGCAATTTCTGTGTTAATTCGTCAATGTGAGGGAGCGAGCGTTGAGGTAAAGAATGAATAGTGCATCGGAAAGGAGTTACTCGTATCTCAAAACTAAATCCTGTCGTTTCCATGGAAACGTGACTCGATTTAGGAGGAGAAGTCATTGAGCACATAGTATTTCATAGCGACGCAATTTCTGTGTTAATTATTCATGTGAGGGAGCGATTGATGTAGTAAAGTGTTAACAGTGCATCGGAAAGGAGTTACTCGTATCCCAAAACTAAATCCTGTCGTTTCCATTGATACGTGACTCGATTTAGGAGGAGAAGTCATTGAGCACATAGTATTTCATAGCGACGCAATTTCTGTGTTAATTCGTCAATGTGAGGGAGCGAGGGATATAGTAAAGTGGGAACAGTGCATCGGAAAGGAGATACTCGTATCCCAAAACTAAATCCTGTCGTTTCCATTGAAACGTGACTCGATTTAGGGGGAGAAGTCATTGAGCACATAGTATTTCATAACGACGCAATTTCTGTGTTAATTATTCATGTGAGGGAGCGAGGGATTTAGTAAAGTGGGAACAGTGCATCGGAAAGGAGATACTCGTGTCCAAAATCTCAATCCAGTCGTTTCCATAGAAACGTTACACGATTTAGAAGGAGAAGTCATAGAACCCATAGTATTTCATAGCGACGCAATTTCTGTGATAATTCGTCAATGTGAGGGAGCGAGGGATGTAGTAAAGTGGGAACAGTGCATCGGAAAGGAGATACTCGTGTCCCAAAACTCAATCCTGTCGTTTCCATAGAAACGTTACACGATTTAGAAGGAGAAGTCATAGAACCCATAGTATTTCATAGCGACGCAATATCTGTGTTAATTCGTCAATGTGAGGGAGCGAGCGTTGAGGTGAAGAATGAATAGTGCATTGGAAAGGAGTTACTCGTATCCCAAAACTAAATCCTGTCGTTTCCATTGAAACGTGACTCGATTTAGGAGGAGAAGTCATTGAGCACATAGTTTTTCATAGCGACGCAATTTCTGTGTTAATTATTCATGTGAGGGAGCGAGGACTGTAGTAAAGTGGGAACAGTGCATCGGAAAGGAGATACTCGTGTCCCAAAACTCAATTCTGACGTCTCCATAGAAACGTTACACGATTTAGAAGGAGAAGTCATAGAACACATAGTATTTCATAGCGACGCAATTTCTGTGTTAATTCGTCAATGTGAGGGAGCGAGCGTTGAGGTAAAGAATGAATAGTACTTCGGAAAGGAGTAACTCGTATCCCAAAGCTAAATCCTGTCGTTTCCATTGAAAAGTGACTCGATTTAGGAGGAGAAGTCATTGAGCACATAGTATTTCATAGCGACGCAATTTCTGTGTTAATTATTCATGTGAGGGAGCGAGGGATGTAGTAAAGTGGGAACAGTGCATCGGAAAGGAGATACTCGTATCCCAAAACTAAATCCCGTCGTTTCCATTGAAACGTGACTCGACTTAGGAGGAGAAGTCATTGAGCACATAGTATTTCATAGCGACGCAATTTCTGTGTTAATTCGTCAATGTGAGGGAGCGAGGGATGTAGTAATGTGGGAACAGTGCATCGGAAAGGAGTTACTCGTATCCCAAAACTAAATCCTGTCGTTTCCATTGATACGTGACTCGATTTAGGAGGAGAAGTCATTGAGCACATAGTATTTCATAGAGACGCAATTTCTGTGTTAACTAGTCATGTGAGGGACCGAGGGATGTAGTAAAGTAGGAACAGTGCATCGGAAAGGAGATACTCGGGTCCAAAAACTCAATCCAGTCGTTTCCATAGAAACGTTACACGATTTAGAAGGAGAAGTCATAGAACCCATAGTATTTCATAGCGACGCAATTTCTGTGTTAATTCGTCAATGTGAGGGAGCGAGGGATGTAGTAAAGTGGGAACAGTGCACCGGAAAGGAGTTACTCGTATCCCAAAACTAAATCCTGTCGTTTCCATTGATACGTGACTCGATTTAGGAGGAGAAGTCATTGAGCACATAGTATTTCATAGCGACGCAATTTCTGTGTTAAATATTCATGTGAGGGAGCGAGGGATGTAGTAAAGTGGGAACAGTGCATCGGAAAGGAGATACTCGTATCCCAAAACTAAATCCTGTCGTTTCCATTGAAACGTACTCGTTTTAGGAGGAGAAGTCATTGAGCACATAGTATTTCATAGCGACGCAATTTCTGTGTTAATTATTCATGTGAGGGAGCGAGGGATGTAGTAGAGTGGGAACAGTGCATCGGAAAGGAGACACTCGTATCCCAAAACTAAATCCTGTCGTTTCCATTGAAACGTGACTCGATAAGGAGGAGGAGAAGTCATTGAGCCCATAGTATTTCATAGCGACGCAATTTCTGTGTTAATTATTCATGTGAGGGAGCGAGGGATGTAGTAAAGTGGGAACAGTGCATCGGAAAGGAGATACTCGTGTCCCAAAACTAAATCCTGTCGTTTCCATTGAAACGTGACTCGATTTAGGAGGAGAAGTCATTGAGCACATAGTATTTCATAGCGACGCAATTTCTGTGTTAATTATTCACGTGAGGGAGCGAGGGATGTAGTAAAGTGGGAACAGTGCATCGGAAAGGAGATACTCGTGTCCCAAAACTCAATCCTGTCGTTTCCATAGAAACGTTTCACGATTTAGAAGTAGAAGTCATGGAACCCATAGTATTTCATAGCGACGCAATATCTGTGTTAATTCGTCAATGTGAGGGAGCGAGCGATGAGGTGAAGAATGAATAGTGCATTGGAAAGGAGTTACTTGTATCCCAAAACTAAATCCTGTCGTTTCCATTGAAACGTGACTCGATTTAGGAGGAGAAGTCATTGAGCACATAGTTTTTCATAGCGACGCAATTTCTGTGTTAATTATTCATGTGAGGGAGCGAGGGATGTAGTAAAGTGGGAACAGTGCATCGGAAAGGAGATACTCGTGTCCCAAAACTCAATCCTGTCGTTTCCATAGAAACGTTACACGATTTAGAAGGAGGAGTCATAGAACCCACAGTATTTCATAGCGACGCAATTTCTGTGTTAATTCGTCAATGTGAGGGAGCGAGCGTTGAGGTAAAGAATGAATAGTACTTCGGAAAGGAGTAACTCGTATCCCATAACTAAACCCTGTCGTTTCCATTTAAACGTGACTCGATTTAGGAGGAGAAGGCATTGAGCACATAGTATTTCATAGCGACGCAATTTCTGTGTTAATTCGTCAATGTGAGGGAGCGAGCGTTGAGGTAAAGAATGAATAGTGCATCGGAAAGGAGTTACTCGTATCTCAAAACTAAATCCTGTCGTTTCCATAGAAACGTTGCTCGATTTAGAAGGAGAATTCATAGAACCCATAGTATTTCATAGCGACGCAATTTCTGTGTTAATTCGTCAATGTGAGGAAGCGAGCGTTGAGGTAAAGAATGAATAGTGCATCGGAAAGGAGTTACTCGTATCCCAAAACTAAATCCTGTCGTTTCCATTGAAACGTGACTCGATTTAGGAGGAGAAGTCTTTGAGCGCATAGTATTTCATAGCGACGCAATTTCTGTGTTAATTATTCATGTGAGGGAGCGAGGGATGTAGTAAAGTGGGAACAGTGCATCGGAAAGGAGATACTCGTATCCCAAAACTAAATCCCGTCGTTTCCATTGAAACGTGACTCGATTTAGGAGGAGAAGTCATTGAGCACATAGTATTTCCTAGCGACGCAATTTCTGTGTTAATTCGTCAATGTGAGGGAGCGAGGGATGTAGTAATGTGGGAACAGTGCATCGGAAAGGAGTTACTCGTATCCCAAAACTAAATCCTGTCGTTTCCATTGATACGTGACTCGATTTAGGAGGAGAAGTCATTGAGCACATAGTATTTCATAGAGACGCAATTTCTGTGTTAACTATTCATGTGAGGGACCGAGGGATGTAGTAAAGTAGGAACAGTGCATCGGAAAGGAGATACTCGGGTCCAAAAATTCAATCCAGTCGTTTCCATAGAAACGTTACACGATTTAGAAGGAGAAGTCATAGAACCCATAGTATTTCATAGCGACGCAATTTCTGTGTTAATTCGTCAATGTGAGGGAGCGAGGGATGTAGTAAAGTGGGAACAGTGCATCGGAAAGGAGCTACTCGTATCCCAAATCTAAATCCTGTCGTTTCCATTGATACGTGACTCGATTTAGGAGGAGAAGTCATTGAGCACATAGTATTTCATAGCGACGCAATTTCTGTGTTAAATATTCATGTGAGGGAGCGAGGGATGTAGTAAAGTGGGAACAGTGCATCGGAAAGGAGATACTCGTATCCCAAAACTAAATCCTGTCGTTTCCATTGAAACGTACTCGTTTTAGGAGGAGAAGTCATTGAGCACATAGTATTTCATAGCGACGCAATTTCTGTGTTAATTATTCATGTGAGGGAGCGAGGGATGTAGTAGAGTGGGAACAGTGCATCGGAAAGGAGACACTCGTATCCCAAAACTAAATCCTGTCGTTTCCATTGAAACGTGACTCGATAAGGAGGAGGAGAAGTCATAGAGCCCATAGTATTTCATAGCGACGCAATTTCTGTGTTAATTATTCATGTGAGGGAGCGAGGGATGTAGTAAAGTGGGAACAGTGCATCGGAAAGGAGATACTCGTGTCCCAAAACTAAATCCTGTCGTTTCCATTGAAACGTGACTCGATTTAGGAGGAGAAGTCATTGAGCACATAGTATTTCATAGCGACGCAATTTCTGTGTTAATTATTCACGTGAGGGAGCGAGGGATGTAGTAAAGTGGGAACAGTGCATCGGAAAGGAGTTACTCGTATCCCAAAACTAAATCCTGTCGTTTCCATTGAAACGTGCCTCGATTTAGGAGGAGAAGTCATTGAGCACATAGTATTTCATAGGGACGCAATTTCTGTGTTAATTATTCATGTGAGGGAGCGAGGGATGTAGTAAAGTGGGAACAGTGCATCGGAAAGGAGATACTCGTGTCCCAAAACTCAATCCTGTCGTTTCCATAGAAACGTTACACGATTTAGAAGTAGAAGTCATAGAACCCATAGTATTTCATAGCGACGCAATATCTGTGTTAATTCGTCAATGTGAGGGAGCGAGCGATGAGGTGAAGAATGAATAGTGCATTGGAAAGGAGTTACTTGTATCCCAAAACTAAATCCTGTCGTTTCCATTGAAACGTGACTCGATTTAGGAGGAGAAGTCATTGAGCACATAGTTTTTCATAGCGACGCAATTTCTGTGTTAATTATTCATGTGAGGGAGCGAGGGATGTAGTAAAGTGGGAACAGTGCATCGGAAAGGAGATACTCGTGTCCCAAAACTCAATCCTGTCGTTTCCATAGAAACGTTACACGATTTAGAAGGAGGAGTCATAGAACCCACAGTATTTCATAGCGACGCAATTTCTGTGTTAATTCGTCAATGTGAGGGAGCGAGCGTTGAGGTAAAGAATGAATAGTACTTCGGAAAGGAGTAACTCGTATCCCATAACTAAACCCTGTCGTTTCCATTGAAACGTGACTCGATTTAGGAGGAGAAGTCATTGAGCACATAGTATTTCATAGCGACGCAATTTCTGTGTTAATTCGTCAATGTGAGGGAGCGAGCGTTGAGGTAAAGTTGGAACAGTACATCGGAGAGGAGTTACTCGTATCTCAAAACTAAATCCTGTCGTTTCCATAGAAACGTTGCTCGATTTAGAAGGAGAATTCATAGAACCCATAGTATTTCATAGCGACGCAATTTCTGTGTTAATTCGTCAATGAGAGGAAGCGAGCGTTGAGGTAAAGAATGAATAGTGCATCGGAAAGGAGTTACTCGTATCCCAAAACTAAATCCTGTCGTTTCCATTGAAACGTGACTCGATTTAGGAGGAGAAGTCATTGAGCACATAGTATTTCATAGCGACGCAATTTCTGTGTTAATTATTAATGTGAGGTACCGAGGGATGTAGTAAAGTGGGAACAGTGCATCGGAAAGGAGTTACTCGTATCCCAAACTAAATCCTGTCATTTCCATTGAAACGTGACTCGATTTAGGAGGAGAAGTCATTGAGCACATAGTAGTTCATAACGACGCAATTTCTGTGTTAATTATTCATGTGAGGGAGCGAGGGATGTAGTAAAGTGGGAACAGTGCATCGGAAAGGAGATACTCGTGTCCCAAAACTCAATCCTGTCGTTTCCATAGAAACGTTACACGATTTAGAAGTAGAAGTCATAGAACCCATAGTATTTCATAGCGACGCAATATCTGTGTTAATTCGTCAATGTGAGGGAGCGAGCGTTGAGGTGAAGAATGAATAGTGCATTGGAAAGGAGTTACTCGTATCCCAAAACTAAATCCTGTCGTTTCCATTGAAACGTGACTCGATTTAGGAGGAGAAGTCATTGAGCACATAGTTTTTCATAGCGACGCAATTTCTGTGTTAATTATTCATGTGAGGGAGCGAGGGATGTAGTAAAGTGGGAACAGTGCATCGGAAAGGAGATACTCGTGTCATAAAACTCAATCCTGTCGTTTCCATAGAAACGTTACACGATTTAGAAGGAGGAGTCATAGAACCACAGTATTTCATAGCGACGCAATTTCTGTGTTAATTCGTCAATGTGAGGGAGCGAGCGTTGAGGTAAAGAATGAATAGTACTTCGGAAAGGAGTAACTCGTATCCCAAAACTAAACCCTGTCGTTTCCATTGAAACGTGACTCGATTTAGGAGGAGAAGTCATTGAGCACATAGTATTTCATAGCGACGCAATTTCTGTGTTAATTCTTCATGTGAGGGAGCGAGGGATGTAGTAAAGTGATAATAGTGCATCGGAAACTAGATACTCTTGTCCCAAAACTCAATCCTGTCGTTTCCATAGAAACGTTACACGATTTAGAAGGAGAAGTCATAGAACCCATCGTATTTCATAGCGACGCAATTTCTGTGTTAATTCGTCAATGTGAGGGAGCGAGCGTTGAGGTAAGGAATGAATAGTGCATCGGAAAGGAGTTACTCGTATCCCAAAACTAAATCCTGTCGTTTCCATTGAAACATGACTCGATTTAGGAGGAGAAGTCTTTGAGCGCATAGTATTTCATAGCGACGCAATTTCTGTGTTAATTATTCATGTGAGGGAGCGAGGGATGTAGTAAAGTGGGAACAGTGCATCGGAAAGGAGATACTCGTATCCCAAAACTAAGTCCTGTCGTTTCCATTGAAACGTGACTCGATTTAGGAGGAGAAGTCATTGAGCACATAGTATTTCATAGCGACGCAATTTCTGTGTTAATTCGTCAATGTGAGGGAGCGAGGGATGTAGTAAAGTGGGAACAGTGCATCGGAAAGGATTTACTCGTATTCCAAAACTAAATCCTGTCGTTTCCATTGATACGTGACTCGATTTAGGAGGAGAAGTCATTGAGCACATAGTATTTCATAGCGACGCAATTTCTGTGTTAATTCGTCAATGTGAGGGAGCGAGGGATGTAGTAAAGTGGGAACAGTGCATCGGAAAGGAGTTACTCGTATCCCAAATCTAAATCCTGTCGTTTCCATTGAAACGTGACTCGATTTAGGAGGAGAAGTCATTGAGTACATAGTATTTCATAGCGACGCAATTTCTGTGTTAATTATTCATGTGAGGGAGCGAGGGATGTAGTACAGTGGGAACAGTGCATCGGAAAGGAGATACTCGTATCCCAAAACTAAATCCTGTCGTTTCCATAGAAACGTGACTCGATTTAGGAGGAGAAGTCATTGAGCACATAGCATTTCATAGCGACGCAATTTTGGTGTTAATTATTCATGTGAGGGAGCGAGGGATGTAGTAAAGTGGGAACAGTGCATCGGAAAGGAGATACTCGTATCCCAAAACTAAATCCTCTCGTTTCCATTGAAACGTGACTCGATTTAGGAGGAGAAGTCATTGAGCACATAGCATTTCATAGCGACGCAATTTCGGTGTTAATTATTCATGTGAGGGAGCGAGGGATGTAGTAAAGTGGGAACAGTGCATCAGAAAGGAGTTACTCGTATCCCAAAACTAAATCCTGTCGTTTCCATTGAAACGTGACTCGATTTAGGAGGAGAAGTCATTGAGCACATATTATTTCATAGCGACGCAATTTCTGCGTTAATTCGTCAATGTGAGGGAGCGAGGGATGTAGTAAAGTGGGAACAGTGCATCGGAAAGGAGTTACTCGTATCCCAAAACTAAGTCCTGTCGTTTCCATTGAAACGTGACTCGATTTAGGAGGAGAAGCCATTGAGCACATAGTATTTCATAGCGACGCAATTTCTGTGTTAATTCGTCAATGTGAGGGAGCGGCGGACGTAGTAAAGTGGGAACAGTGCATCGGAAAGGAGTTACTCGTATCCCAAAACTTAATCCTGTCGTTTCCATTGAAACGTGACTCGATTTAGGAGGAGAAGTCATTGAGTACATAGTATTTCATAGCGACGCAATTTCTGTGTTAATTATTCACGTGAGGGAGCGAGGGATGTAGTAAAGTGGGAACAGTGCATCGGAAAGGAGATACTCGTGTCCCAAAACTCAATCCTGTCGTTTCCATAGAAACGTTACACGATTTAGAAGTAGAAGTCATAGAACCCATAGTATTTCATAGCGACGCAATATCTGTGTTAATTCGTCAATGTGAGGGAGCGAGCGATGAGGTGAAGAATGAATAGTGCATTGGAAAGGAGTTACTTGTATCCCAAAACTAAATCCTGTCGTTTCCATTGAAACGTGACTCGATTTAGGAGGAGAAGTCATTGAGCACATAGTTTTTAATAGCGACGCAATTTCTGTGTTAATTATTCATGTGAGGGAGCGAGGGATGTAGTAAAGTGGGAACAGTGCATCGGAAAGGAGATACTCGTGTCCCAAAACTCAATCCTGTCGTTTCCATAGAAACGTTACACGATTTAGAAGGAGGAGTCATAGAACCCACAGTATTTCATAGCGACGCAATTTCTGTGTTAATTCGTCAATGTGAGGGAGCGAGCGTTGAGGTAAAGAATGAATAGTACTTCGGAAAGGAGTAACTCGTATCCCAAAACTAAACCCTGTCGTTTCCATTGAAACGTGACTCGATTTAGGAGGAGAAGTCATTGAGCACATAGTATTTCATAGCGACGCAATTTCTGTGTTAATTCGTCAATGTGAGGAAGCCAGCGTTGAGGTACAGAATGAATAGTGCATCGGAAAGGAGTTACTCGTATCTCAAAACTAAATCCTGTCGTTTCCATAGAAACGTTGCTCGATTTAGAAGGAGAATTCATAGAACCCATAGTATTTCATAGCGACGCAATTTCTGTGTTAATTCGTCAATGTGAGGAAGCGAGCGTTGAGGTAAAGAATGAATAGTGCATCGGAAAGGAGTTACTCGTATCCCAAAACTAAATCCTGTCGTTTCCATTGAAACGTGACTCGATTTAGGAGGAGAAGTCATTGAGCACATAGTATTTCATAGCGACGCAATTTCTGTGTTAATTATTAATGTGAGGTACCGAGGGATGTAGTAAAGTGGGAACAGTGCATCGGAAAGGAGTTACTCGTATCCCAAACTAAATCCTGTCATTTCCATTGAAACGTGACTCGATTTAGGAGGAGAAGTCATTGAGCACATAGTAGTTCATAGGGACGCAATTTCTGTATTAATTATTCATGTGAGGGAGCGAGGGATGTAGTAAAGTGGGAACAGTGCATCGGAAAGGAGATACTCGTGTCCCAAAACTCAATCCTGTCGTTTCCATAGAAACGTTACATGATTTAGAAGTAGAAGTCGTAGAACCCATAGTATTTCATAGCGACGCAATATCTGTGTTAATTCGTCAATGTGAGGGAGCGAGCGTTGAGGTGAAGAATGAATAGTGCATTGGAAAGGAGTTACTCGTATCCCAAAACTAAATCCTGTCGTTTCCATTGAAACGTGACTCGATTTAGGAGGAGAAGTCATTGAGCACATAGTTTTTCATAGCGACGCAATTTCTGTGTTAATTATTCATGTGAGGGAGCGAGGGATGTAGTAAAGTGGGAACAGTGCATCGGAAAGGAGATACTCGTGTCCTAAAACTCAATCCTGTCGTTTCCATAGAAACGTTACACGATTTAGAAGGAGGAGTCATAGAACCACAGTATTTCATAGCGACGCAATTTCTGTGTTAATTCGTCAATGTGAGGGAGCGAGCGTTGAGGTAAGGAATGAATAGTGCATCGGAAAGGAGTTACTCGTATCCCAAAACTAAATCCTGTCGTTTCCATTGAAACGTGACTCGATTTAGGAGGAGAAGTCTTTGAGCGCATAGTATTTCATAGCGACGCAATTTCTGTGTTAATTATTCATGTGAGGGAGCGAGGGATGTAGTAAAGTGGGAACAGTGCATCGGAAAGGAGATACTCGTATCCCAAAACTAAGTCCTGTCGTTTCCATTGAAACGTGACTCGATTTAGGAGGAGAAGTCATTGAGCACATAGTATTTCATAGCGACGCAATTTCTGTGTTAATTCGTCAATGTGAGGGAGCGAGGGATGTAGTAAAGTGGGAACAGTGCATCGGAAAGGATTTACTCGTATTCCAAAACTAAATCCTGTCGTTTCCATTGATACGTGACTCGATTTAGGAGGAGAAGTCATTGAGCACATAGTATTTCATAGCGACGCAATTTCTGTGTTAATTCGTCAATGTGAGGGAGCGAGGGATGTAGTAAAGTGGGAACAGTGCATCGGAAAGGAGTTACTCGTATCCCAAATCTAAATCCTGTCGTTTCCATTGAAACGTGACTCGATTTAGGAGGAGAAGTCATTGAGTACATAGTATTTCATAGCGACGCAATTTCTGTGTTAATTATTCATGTGAGGGAGCGAGGGATGTAGTACAGTGGGAACAGTGCATCGGAAAGGAGATACTCGTATCCCAAAACTAAATCCTGTCGTTTCCATAGAAACGTGACTCGATTTAGGAGGAGAAGTCATTGAGCACATAGCATTTCATAGCGACGCAATTTTGGTGTTAATTATTCATGTGAGGGAGCGAGGGATGTAGTAAAGTGGGAACAGTGCATCGGAAAGGAGATACTCGTATCCCAAAACTAAATCCTCTCGTTTCCATTGAAACGTGACTCGATTTAGGAGGAGAAGTCATTGAGCACATAGCATTTCATAGCGACGCAATTTCGGTGTTAATTATTCATGTGAGGGAGCGAGGGATGTAGTAAAGTGGGAACAGTGCATCAGAAAGGAGTTACTCGTATCCCAAAACTAAATCCTGTCGTTTCCATTGAAACGTGACTCGATTTAGGAGGAGAAGTCATTGAGCACATATTATTTCATAGCGACGCAATTTCTGCGTTAATTCGTCAATGTGAGGGAGCGAGGGATGTAGTAAAGTGGGAACAGTGCATCGGAAAGGTGTTACTCGTATCCCAAAACTAAATCCTGTCGTTTCCATTGAAACGTGACTCGATTTAGGAGGAGAAGCCATTGAGCACATAGTATTTCATAGCGACGCAATTTCTGTGTTAATTCGTCAACGTGAGGGAGCGGCGGACGTAGTAAAGTGGGAACAGTGCATCGGAAAGGAGTTACTCGTATCCCAAAACTTAATCCTGTCGTTTCCATTGAAACGTGACTCGATTTAGGAGGAGAAGTCATTGAGTACATAGTATTTCATAGCGACGCAATTTCTGTGTTAATTATTCACGTGAGGGAGCGAGGGATGTAGTAAAGTGGGAACAGTGCATCGGAAAGGAGATACTCGTATCCCAAAACTAAATCCTGTCGTTTCCATTGAAACGTACTCGTTTTAGGAGGAGAAGTCATTGAGCACATAGTATTTCATAGGGACGCAATTTCTGTGTTAATTATTCATGTGAGGGAGCGAGGGATGTAGTAAAGTGGGAACAGTGCATCGGAAAGGAGATACTCGTATCCCAAAACTAAGTCCTGTCGTTTCCATTGAAACGTGACTCGATTGAGGAGGAGAAGTCATTGAGCACATAGTATTTCATAGCGACGCAATTTCTGTGTTAATTCGTCAATGTGAGGGAGCGAGGGATGTAGTAAAGTGGGAACAGTGCATCGGAAAGGATTTACTCGTATTCCAAAACTAAATCCTGTCGTTTCCATTGATACGTGACTCGATTTAGGAGGAGAAGTCATTGAGCACATAGTATTTCATAGCGACGCAATTTCTGTGTTAATTCGTCAATGTGAGGGAGCGAGGGATGTAGTAAAGTGGGAACAGTGCATCGGAAAGGAGTTACTCGTATCCCAAATCTAAATCCTGTCGTTTCCATTGAAACGTGACTCGATTTAGGAGGAGAATTCATTGAGTACATAGTATTTCATAGCGACGCAATTTCTGTGTTAATTATTCATGTGAGGGAGCGAGGGATGTAGTACAGTGGGAACAGTGCATCGGAAAGGAGATACTCGTATCCCAAAACTAAATCCTGTCGTTTCCATAGAAACGTGACTCGATTTAGGAGGAGAAGTCATTGAGCACATAGCATTTCATAGCGACGCAATTTTGGTGTTAATTATTCATGTGAGGGAGCGAGGGATGTAGTAAAGTGGGAACAGTGCATCGGAAAGGAGATACTCGTATCCCAAAACTAAATCCTCTCGTTTCCATTGAAACGTGACTCGATTTAGGAGGAGAAGTCATTGAGCACATATTATTTCATAGCGACGCAATTTCTGCGTTAATTCGTCAATGTGAGGGAGCGAGGGATGTAGTAAAGTGGGAACAGTGCATCGGAAAGGAGTTACTCGTATCCCAAAACTAAATCCTGTCGTTTCCATTGAAACGTGACTCGATTTAGGAGGAGAAGCCATTGAGCACATAGTATTTCATAGCGACGCAATTTCTGTGTTAATTCGTCAATGTGAGGGAGCGGCGGACGTAGTAAAGTGGGAACAGTGCATCGGAAAAGAGTTACTCGTATCCCAAAACTTAATCCTGTCGTTTCCATTGAAACGTGACTCGATTTAGGAGGAGAAGTCATTGAGTACATAGTATTTCATAGCGACGCAATTTCTGTGTTAATTATTCACGTGAGGGAGCGAGGGATGTAGTAAAGTGGGAACAGTGCATCGGAAAGGAGATACTCGTGTCCCAAAACTCAATCCTGTCGTTTCCATAGAAACGTTACACGATTTAGAAGTAGAAGTCATAGAACCCATAGTATTTCATAGCGACGCAATATCTGTGTTAATTCGTCAATGTGAGGGAGCGAGCGATGAGGTGAAGAATGAATAGTGCATTGGAAAGGAGTTACTTGTATCCCAAAACTAAATCCTGTCGTTTCCATTGAAACGTGACTCGATTTAGGAGGAGAAGTCATTGAGCACATAGTTTTTAATAGCGACGCAATTTCTGTGTTAATTATTCATGTGAGGGAGCGAGGGATGTAGTAAAGTGGGAACAGTGCATCGGAAAGGAGATACTCGTGTCCCAAAACTCAATCCTGTCGTTTCCATAGAAACGTTACACGATTTAGAAGGAGGAGTCATAGAACCCACAGTATTTCATAGCGACGCAATTTCTGTGTTAATTCGTCAATGTGAGGGAGCGAGCGTTGAGGTAAAGAATGAATAGTACTTCGGAAAGGAGTAACTCGTATCCCAAAACTAAACCCTGTCGTTTCCATTGAAACGTGACTCGATTTAGGAGGAGAAGTCATTGAGCACATAGTATTTCATAGCGACGCAATTTCTGTGTTAATTCGTCAATGTGAGGGAGCCAGCGTTGAGGTAAAGAATGAATAGTGCATCGGAAAAGAGTTACTCGTATCTCAAAACTAAATCCTGTCGTTTCCATAGAAACGTTGCTCGATTTAGAAGGAGAATTCATAGAACCCATAGTATTTCATAGCGACGCAATTTCTGTGTTAATTCGTCAATGTGAGGAAGCGAGCGTTGAGGTAAAGAATGAATAGTGCATCGGAAAGGAGTTACTCGTATCCCAAAACTAAATCCTGTCGTTTCCATTGAAACGTGACTCGATTTAGGAGGAGAAGTCATTGAGCACATAGTATTTCATAGCGACGCAATTTCTGTGTTAATTATTAATGTGAGGTACCGAGGGATGTAGTAAAGTGGGAACAGTGCATCGGAAAGGAGTTACTCGTATCCCAAACTAAATCCTGTCATTTCCATTGAAACGTGACTCGATTTAGGAGGAGAAGTCATTGAGCACATAGTAGTTCATAGGGACGCAATTTCTGTGTTAATTATTCATGTGAGGGAGCGAGGGATGTTGTAAAGTGGGAACAGTGCATCGGAAAGGAGATACTCGTGTCCCAAAACTCAATCCTGTCGTTTCCATAGAAACGTTAGACGATTTAGAAGTAGAAGCCATAGAACCCATAGTATTTCATAGCGACGCAATATCTGTGTTAATTCGTCAATGTGAGGGAGCGAGCGTTGAGGTGAAGAATGAATAGTGCATTGGAAAGGAGTTACTCGTATCCCAAAACTAAATCCTGTCGTTTCCATTGAAACGTGACTCGATTTAGGAGGAGAAGTCATTGAGCACATAGTTTTTCATAGCGACGCAATTTCTGTGTTAATTATTCATGTGAGGGAGCGAGGGATGTAGTAAAGTGGGAACAGTGCATCGGAAAGGAGATACTCGTGTCCCAAAACTCAATCCTGTCGTTTCCATAGAAACGTTACACGATTTAGAAGGAGGAGTCATAGAACCACAGTATTTCATAGCGACGCAATTTCTGTGTTAATTCGTCAATGTGAGGGAGCGAGCGTTGAGGTAAAGAATGAATAGTACTTTGGAAAGGAGTAACTCGTATCCCAAAACTAAACCCTGTCGTTTCCATTGAAACGTGACTCGATTTAGGAGGAGAAGTCATTGAGCACATAGTATATCATAGCGACGCAATTTCTGTGTTAATTCTTCATGTGAAGGAGCGAGGGATGTAGTAAAGTGATAATAGTGCATCGGAAACTAGATACTCTTGTCCCAAAACTCAATCCTGTCGTTTCCATAGAAACGTTACTCGATTTAGAAGGAGAAGTCATAGAACCCATCGTATTTCATAGCGACGCAATTTCTGTGTTAATTCGTCAATGTGAGGGAGCGAGCGTTGAGGTAAGGAATGAATAGTGCATCGGAAAGGAGTTACTCGTATCCCAAAACTAAATCCTGTCGTTTCCATTGAAACGTGACTCGATTTAGGAGGAGAAGTCTTTGAGCGCATAGTATTTCATAGCGACGCAATTTCTGTGTTAATTATTCATGTGAGGGAGCGAGGGATGTAGTAAAGTGGGAACAGTGCATCGGAAAGGAGATACTCGTATCCCAAAACTAAGTCCTGTCGTTTCCATTGAAACGTGACTCGATTTAGGAGGAGAAGTCATTGAGCACATAGTATTTCATAGCGACGCAATTTCTGTGTTAATTCGTCAATGTGAGGGAGCGAGGGATGTAGTAAAGTGGGAACAGTGCATCGGAAAGGATTTACTCGTATTCCAAAACTAAATCCTGTCGTTTCCATTGATACGTGACTCGATTTAGGAGGAGAAGTCATTGAGCACATAGTATTTCATAGCGACGCAATTTCTGTGTTAATTCGTCAATGTGAGGGAGCGAGGGATGTAGTAAAGTGGGAACAGTGCATCGGAAAGGAGTTACTCGTATCCCAAATCTAAATCCTGTCGTTTCCATTGAAACGTGACTCGATTTAGGAGGAGAAGTCATTGAGTACATAGTATTTCATAGCGACGCAATTTCTGTGTTAATTATTCATGTGAGGGAGCGAGGGATTTAGTACAGTGGGAACAGTGCATCGGAAAGGAGATACTCGTATCCCAAAACTAAATCCTGTCGTTTCCATAGAAACGTGACTCGATTTAGGAGGAGAAGTCATTGAGCACATAGCATTTCATAGCGACGCAATTTTGGTGTTAATTATTCATGTGAGGGAGCGAGGGATGTAGTAAAGTGGGAACAGTGCATCGGAAAGGAGATACTCGTATCCCAAAACTAAATCCTCTCGTTTCCATTGAAACGTGACTCGATTTAGGAGGAGAAGTCATTGAGCACATAGCATTTCATAGCGACGCAATTTCGGTGTTAATTATTCATGTGAGGGAGCGAGGGATGTAGTAAAGTGGGAACAGTGCATCAGAAAGGAGTTACTCGTATCCCAAAACTAAATCCTGTCGTTTCCATTGAAACGTGACTCGATTTAGGAGGAGAAGTCATTGAGCACATATTATTTCATAGCGACGCAATTTCTGCGTTAATTCGTCAATGTGAGGGAGCGAGGGATGTAGTAAAGTGGGAACAGTGCATCGGAAAGGAGTTACTCGTATCCCAAAACTAAATCCTGTCGTTTCCATTGAAACGTGACTCGATTTAGGAGGAGAAGCCATTGAGCACATAGTATTTCATAGCGACGCAATTTCTGTGTTAATTCGTCAACGTGAGGGAGCGGCGGACGTAGTAAAGTGGGAACAGTGCATCGGAAAGGAGTTACTCGTATCCCAAAACTTAATCCTGTCGTTTCCATTGAAACGTGACTCGATTTAGGAGGAGAAGTCATTGAGTACATAGTATTTCATAGCGACGCAATTTCTGTGTTAATTATTCACGTGAGGGAGCGAGGGATGTAGTAAAGTGGGAACAGTGCATCGGAAAGGAGATACTCGTATCCCAAAACTAAATCCTGTCGTTTCCATTGAAACGTACTCGTTTTAGGTGGAGAAGTCATTGAGCACATAGTATTTCATAGGGACGCAATTTCTGTGTTAATTATTCATGTGAGGGAGCGAGGGATGTAGTGAAGTGGGAACAGTGCATCGGAAAGGAGATACTCGTGTCCCAAAACTCAATCCTGTCGTTTCCATAGAAACGTTACACGATTTAGAAGTAGAAGTCATAGAACCCATAGTATTTCATAGCGACGCAATATCTGTGTTAATTCGTCAATGTGAGGGAGCGAGCGATGAGGTGAAGAATGAATAGTGCATTGGAAAGGAGTTACTTGTATCCCAAAACTAAATCCTGTCGTTTCCATTGAAACGTGACTCGATTTAGGAGGAGAAGTCATTGAGCACATAGTTTTTAATAGCGACGCAATTTCTGTGTTAATTATTCATGTGAGGGAGCGAGGGATGTAGTAAAGTGGGAACAGTGCATCGGAAAGGAGATACTCGTGTCCCAAAACTCAATCCTGTCGTTTCCATAGAAACGTTACACGATTTAGAAGGAGGAGTCATAGAACCCACAGTATTTCATAGCGACGCAATTTCTGTGTTAATTCGTCAATGTGAGGGAGCGAGCGTTGAGGTAAAGAATGAATAGTACTTCGGAAAGGAGTAACTCGTATCCCAAAACTAAACCCCGTCGTTTCCATTGAAACGTGACTCGATTTAGGAGGAGAAGTCATTGAGCACATAGTATTTCATAGCGACGCAATTTCTGTGTTAATTCGTCAATGTGAGGGAGCCAGCGTTGAGGTAAAGAATGAATAGTGCATCGGAAAGGAGTTACTCGTATCTCAAAACTAAATCCTGTCGTTTCCATAGAAACGTTGCTCGATTTAGAAGGAGAATTCATAGAACCCATAGTATTTCATAGCGACGCAATTTCTGTGTTAATTCGTCAATGTGAGGAAGCGTGCGTTGAGGTAAAGAATGAATAGTGCATCGGAAAGGAGTTATTCGTATCCCAAAACTAAATCCTGTCGTTTCCATTGAAACGTGACTCGATTTAGGAGGAGAAGTCATTGAGCACATAGTATTTCATAGCGACGCAATTTCTGTGTTAATTATTAATGTGAGGTACCGAGGGATGTAGTAAAGTGGGAACAGTGCATCGGAAAGGAGTTACTCGTATCCCAAACTAAATCCTGTCATTTCCATTGAAACGTGACTCGATTTAGGAGGAGAAGTCATTGAGCACATAGTAGTTCATAGGGACGGAATTTCTGTGTTAATTATTCATGTGAGGGAGCGAGGGATGTAGTAAAGTGGGAACAGTGCATCGGAAAGGAGATACTCGTGTCCCAAAACTCAATCCTGTCGTTTCCATAGAAACGTTACACGATTTAGAAGTAGAAGTCATAGAACCCATAGTATTTCATAGCGACGCAATATCTGTGTTAATTCGTCAATGTGAGGGAGCGAGCGTTGAGGTGAAGAATGAATAGTGCATTGGAAAGGAGTTACTCGTATCCCAAAACTAAATCCTGTCGTTTCCATTGAAACGTGACTCGATTTAGGAGGAGAAGTCATTGAGCACATAGTTTTTCATAGCGACGCAATTTCTGTGTTAATTATTCATGTGAGGGAGCGAGGGAGTAGTAAAGTGGGAACAGTGCATCGGAAAGGAGATACTCGTGTCCCAAAACTCAATCCTGTCGTTTCCATAGAAACGTTACACGATTTAGAAGGAGGAGTCATAGAACCACAGTATTTCATAGCGACGCAATTTCTGTGTTAATTCGTCAATGTGAGGGAGCGAGCGTTGAGGTAAAGAATGAATAGTACTTTGGAAAGGAGTAACTCGTATCCCAAAACTAAACCCTGTCGTTTCCATTGAAACGTGACTCGATTTAGGAGGAGAAGTCATTGAGCACATAGTATTTCATAGCGACGCAATTTCTGTGTTAATTCTTCATGTGAGGGAGCGAGGGATGTAGTAAAGTGATAATAGTGCATCGGAAACTAGATACTCTTGTCCCAAAACTCAATCCTGTCGTTTCCATAGAAACGTTATACGATTTAGAAGGAGAAGTCATAGAACCCATCGTATTTCATAGCGACGCAATTTCTGTGTTAATTCGTCAATGTGAGGGAGCGAGCGTTGAGGTAAGGAATGAATAGTGCATCGGAAAGGAGTTACTCGTATCCCAAAACTAAATCCTGTCGTTTCCATTGAAACGTGACTCGATTTAGGAGGAGAAGTCTTTGAGCGCATAGTATTTCATAGCGACGCAATTTCTGTGTTAATTATTCATGTGAGGGAGCGAGGGATGTAGTAAAGTGGGAACAGTGCATCGGAAAGGAGATACTCGTATCCCAAATCTAAGTCCTGTCGTTTCCATTGAAACGTGACTCGATTTAGGAGGAGAAGTCATTGAGCACATAGTATTTCATAGCGACGCAATTTCTGTGTTAATTCGTCAATGTGAGGGAGCGAGGGATGTAGTATAGTGGGAACAGTGCATCGGAAAGGATTTACTCGTATTCCAAAACTAAATCCTGTCGTTTCCATTGATACGTGACTCGATTTAGGAGGAGAAGTCATTGAGCACATAGTATTTCATAGCGACGCAATTTCTGTGTTAATTCGTCAATGTGAGGGAGCGAGGGATGTAGTAAAGTGGGAACAGTGCATCGGAAAGGAGTTACTCGTATCCCAAATCTAAATCCTGTCGTTTCCATTGAAACGTGACTCGATTTAGGAGGAGAAGTCATTGAGTACATAGTATTTCATAGCGACGCAATTTCTGTGTTAATTATTCATGTGAGGGAGCGAGGGATGTAGTACAGTGGGAACAGTGCATCGGAAAGGAGATACTCGTATAACAAAACTAAATCCTGTCGTTTCCATAGAAACGTGACTCGATTTAGGAGGAGAAGTCATTGAGCACATAGCATTTCATAGCGACGCAATTTTGGTGTTAATTATTCATGTGAGGGAGCGAGGGATGTAGTAAAGTGGGAACAGTGCATCGGAAAGGAGATACTCGTATCCCAAAACTAAATCCTCTCGTTTCCATTGAAACGTGACTCGATTTAGGAGGAGAAGTCATTGAGCACATAGCATTTCATAGCGACGCAATTTCGGTTTTAATTATTCATGTGAGGGAGCGAGGGATGTAGTAAAGTGGGAACAGTGCATCAGAAAGGAGTTACTCGTATCCCAAAACTAAATCCTGTCGTTTCCATAGAAACGTGACTCGATTTAGGAGGAGAAGTCATTGAGCACATATTATTTCATAGCGACGCAATTTCTGCGTTAATTCGTCAATGTGAGGGAGCGAGGGATGTAGTAAAGTGGGAACAGTGCATCGGAAAGGAGTTACTCGTATCCCAAAACTAAATCCTGTCGTTTCCATTGAAACGTGACTCGATTTAGGAGGAGAAGCCATTGAGCACATAGTATTTCATAGCGACGCAATTTCTGTGTTAATTCGTCAATGTGAGGGAGCGGCGGACGTAGTAAAGTGGGAACAGTGCATCGGAAAGGAGTTACTCGTATCCCAAAACTTAATCCTGTCGTTTCCATTGAAACGTGACTCGATTTAGGAGGAGAAGTCATTGAGTACATAGTATTTCATAGCGACGCCATTTCTGTGTTAATTATTCATGTGAGGGAGCGAGGGATGCAGTAAAGTGGGAACAGTGCATCGGAAAGGAGATACTCGTATCCCAAAACTAAATCCTGTCGTTTATATAGAAACGTGACTCGATTTAAGAGGAGAAGTCATTGAGCACATAGCATTTCATAGCGACGCAATTTCGGTGTTAATTATTCATGTGAGGGAGCGAGGGATGTAGTAAAGTGGGAACAGTGCATCAGAAAGGAGTTACTCGTATCCCAAAACTAAATCCTGTCATTTCCATTGAAACGTGACTCGATTTAGGAGGAGAAGTCATTGAGCACATAGTATTTCATAGCGACGCAATTTCTGTGTTAATTATTCATGTGAGGGAGCGAGGGATGTAGTAAAGTTGGAACAGTACATCGGAGAGGAGATACTCGTATACCAAAACTAAATCCTGTCGTTTCCATTGAAACATGACTCGATTTAGGAGGAGAAGTCATTGAGCACATAGTATTTCATAGCGACGCAATTTCTGTGTTAATTATTCATGTGAGGGAGCGAGGGATGTAGTAAAGTGGGAACAGTGCATCGGAAAGGAGATACTCGTATCCCAAAACTAAGTCCTGTCGTTTCCATTGAAACGTGACTCGATTTAGGAGGAGAAGTCATTGAGCACATAGTATTTCATAGCGACGCAATTTCTGTGTTAATTCGTCAATGTGAGGGAGCGAGGGATGTAGTAAAGTGGGAACAGTGCATCGGAAAGGATTTACTCGTATTCCAAAACTAAATCCTGTCGTTTCCATTGATACGTGATTCGATTTAGGAGGAGAAGTCTTTGAGCACATAGTATTTCATAGCAACGCAATTTCTGTGTTAATTCGTCAATGTGAGGGAGCGAGGGATGTAGTAAAGTGGGAACAGTGCATCGGAAAGGAGTTACTCGTATCCCAAAACTAAATCCTCTCGTTTCCATTGAAACGTGACTCGATTTAGGAGGAGAAGTCATTGAGTACATAGTATTTCATAGCGACGCAATTTCTGTGTTAATTATTCATGTGAGGGAGCGAGGGATGTAGTACAGTGGGAACAGTGCATCGGAAAGGAGATACTCGTATCCCAAAACTAAATCCTGTCGTTTCCATAGAAACGTGACTCGATTTAGGAGGAGAAGTCATTGAGCACATAGCATTTCATAGCGACGCAATTTCGGTGTTAATTATTCATGTGAGGGAGCGAGGGATGTAGTAAAGTGGGAACAGTGCATCGGAAAGGAGATACTCGTATCCCAAAACTAAATCCTGGCGTTTCCATTGAAATGTGACTCGATTTAGGAGGAGAAGTCATTGAGCACATAGTATTTCATAGCGACGCAATTTCTGTGTTAATTCGTCAATGTGAGGGAGCGAGCGTTGAGGTAAAGAATGAATAGTGCATCGGAAAGGAGATACTCGTATCCCAAAACTAAATCCTGTCATTTCCATTGAAACGTGACTTGATTTAGGAGGAGAAGTCATTGAGCACATAGTATTTCATAGCGACGCAATTTCTGTGTTAATTCGTCAATGTGAGGGAGCGAGCGTTGAGGTAAAGATTGAATAGTACATCAGAAAGGAGTTACTCGTATCCCAAAACTATATCCTGTCGTTTCCATTGAAACGTGACTCGATTTAGGAGGAGAAGTCATAGAACCCATAGTATTTCATAGCGACGCAATTTCTGTGTTAATTATTCATGTGAGGGAGCGAGGGATGTAGTAAAGTGGGAACAGTGCATCGGAAAGGAGTTACTCGAATCCCAAAACTAAATCCTGTCGTTTCCATTGAAACGTGACTCGATTTAGGAGGAGAAGTCATTGAGCACATAGTATTTCATAGCGACGCAATTTCTGTGTTAATTATTCATGTGAGGGAGCGAGGGATGTAGTAAAGTGGGAACAGTGCATCAGAAAGGAGATACTCGTAACCCAAAACTAAATCCTGTCGTTTCCATTGAAACGTGACTCGATTTAGGAGGAGAAGTCATTGAGTACATAGTATTTCATGGCGACGCAATTTCTGTGTTAATTATTCATGTGAGGGAGCGAGGGATGTAGTAAAGTAGGAACAATGCATCGGAAAGGAGATACTCGTATCCCAAAATTAAATCCTGTCGTTTCCATTGAAACGTGACTCGATTTAGGAGGAGTAGTCATTGAGCACATAGTAATTCATAGCGACGCAATTTCTGTGTTAATTATTCATGTGAGGGAGCGAGGGATGTAGTAAAGTGGGAACAGTGCATCGGAACGGAGATACTCGAATCCCAAAACTAAATCCTGTCGTTTCCATTGAAACGTGACTCGATTTAGGAGGAGAAGTCATTGAGCACATAGTATTTCATAGCGACGCAATTTCTGTGTTAATTCGTCAATGTGAGGGAGCGAGCGTTGAGGTAAGGAATGAATAGTGCATCAGAAAGGAGTTACTCGTATCCCAAAACTAAATCCTGTCGTTTCCATTGAAACGTGACTCGATTTTGGAGGAGAAGTCATTGATCACATAGTATTTCATAGCGACGCAATTTCTGTGTTAATTATTCATGTGAGGGAGCGAGGGATGTAGTAAAGCGTTAACAGTGCATCGGAAAGGAGATACTCGTATCCCAAAACTAATTCCTCTCGTTTCCATTGAAACGTGACTCGATTTAGGAGGAGAAGTCATTGAGCACATAGTATTTCATAGCGACGCAATTTCTGTGTTAATTATTCATGTGAAGGAGCGAGGGATGTAGTAAAGCGGGAACAGTGCATCTGAAGGGAGAAACTCGTATCCCAAAACTAAATCCTGTCGTTTCCATTGAAACGTGACTCGATTTAGGAGGAGAAGTCATTGAGCACATATTATTTCATAGCGACGCAATTTCTGTGTTAATTCGTCAATGTGAGGGAGCGAGGGATGTAGTAAAGTGGGAACAGTGCATCGGAAAGGAGTTACTCGTATCCCAAAACTAAATCCTGTCGTTTCCATTGAAACGTGACTCGATTTAGGAGGAGAAGTCATTGAGCACATAGTATTTCATAGCGACGCAATTTCTGTGTTAATTATTCATGTGAGGGAGCGAGGGATGTAGTAAAGTAGGAACAATGCATCGGAAAGGAGATACTCGTGTCCCAAAACTCAATCCAGTCGTTTCCATAGAAACGTTACACGATTTAGAAGGAGAAGTCATAGAACCAGTAGTATTTCATAGCGACGCAGTTTCTGTGTTAATTCGTCAATGTGTGGGAGCGAGCGTTGAGGTAAAGAATGAATAGTACTTCGGAAAGGAGTAGCTCGTATCCCAAAACTAAATCCTGTCGTTTCCATTGAAACGTGACTCGATTTAGGAGGAGAAGTCATTGAGCACATAGTATTTCATAGCGACGCAATTTCTGTGTTAATTCGTCAATGTGAGGGAGCGAGCGTTGAGGTAAAGAATGAATAGTGCATCGGAAAGGAGTTACTCGTATCTCAAAACTAAATCCTGTCGTTTCCATAGAAACGTTACACGATTTAGAAGGAGAAGTCATAGAACCCATAGTATTTCATAGCGACGCAATTTCTGTATTAATTCGTCAATATGAGGGAGCGAGCGTTGAGGTAAAGAATGAATAGTGCATCGGAAAGGAGTTACTCGTATCCCAAAACTAAATCCTGTCTTTTCCATTGAAACGTGACTCGATTTAGGAGAAGAAGTCACTGAGCACATAGTATTTCATAGCGACGCAATTTCTGTGTTAATTATTCATTTGAGGGGGCGAGGGATGTAGGAAACTGGGAACCGTGCATCGGAAAGGAGATAATCGTATCCCAAATCTAAATCCTGTCGTTTCCATTGAAACGTGACTCGATTTAGGAGGAGAAGTCATTGAGCACATAGTATTTCATAGCGACGCAATTTCTGTGTTAATTATTCATGTGAGGGAGGGAGGGATGTAGTAAAGTGGGAACAGTGCATCGGAAAGGAGATACTCGAATCCCAAAACTAAATCCTGTCGTTTCCATTGAAACGTGATTCGATTTACGAGGAGAAGTCATTGAGCTCATAGTATTTCATAGCGACGCAATTTCTGTGTTAATTATTCATATGAGGGAGCGAGGGATGTAGTAAAGTGGGAACAGTGCATCAGAAAGGAGATACTCGTATCCCAAAACTAAATCCTGTCGTTTCCATTGAAACGTGACTCGATTTAGGAGGAGAAGTCAATGAGCACACAGTATTTCATAGCGACGCAATTTCTGTGTTAGTTATTCATGTGAGGGAGCGAGGGATGTAGTAAAGTGGGAACAGTGCATCGGAAAGGATATACTCGTGTCCCAAAACTCAATCCTGTCGTTTCCATAGAAACGTTACACGATTTAGAAGGAGAAGTCATAGAACCCATAGTATTTCATAGCGACGCAATTTCTGTGTTAATTCGTCAATGTGAGGGAGCGAGCGTTGAGGTAAAGAATGAATAGTGCTTCGGAAAGGAGTTACTCGTATCCCAAAACTAAATCCTGTCGTTTCCATTGATCCGTGACTCGATTTAGGAGGAGAAGTCATTGAGCACATAGTATTTCATAGCGACGCAATTTCTGTGTTAATTCGCCAATGTGAGGGAGCGAGCGTTGATGTAAAGAATGAATAGTGCATCGGAAAGGAGTTACTCGTATCTCAAAACTAAATCCTGTCGTTTCCATAGAAACGTTACACGATTTAGAAGTGAAGTCATAGAACCCATAGTATTGCATAGCGACGCAATTTCTGTGTTAATTCGTCAATGTGAGGGAGCGAGTGTTGAGGTAAAGAATGAATAGTGCATCGGAAAGGAGTTACTCGTATCCCAAAACTAAATCCTGTCGTTTCCATTGAAACGTGACTCGATTTAGTAGGAGAAGTCATTGAGCACATAGTATTTCATAGCGACGCAATTTCTGTGTTAATTATTCATGTGAGGGAGCGAGGGAGGTAGTAGAGTGGGAACAGTGCATCGGAAAGGAGATACTCGTATCCCAAAACTAAATCCTGTCGTTTCCATTGAAACGTGACTCGATTTAGGAGGAGAAGTCATGGAGAACTTAGTATTTCATAGCGACGAAATTTCTGTGTTATTTATTCATGTGAGGGAGCGAGGGATGTAGTAAAGTGGGAACAGTGCATCGGAAAGGAGATACTTGTGTCCCAAAACTCAATCCTGTCGTTTCCATAGAAACGTTACACGATTTTGAAGGAGAAGTCATAGAACCCATAGTATTTCATAGCGACGCAATTTCTGTGTTAATTCATCAATGTGAGGGAGCGAGCGTTGAGGTAAAGATTGAATAGTGCATCAGAAAGGAGTTACTCGTATCCCAAAACTAAATCCTGTCGTTTCCATTGAAACGTGACTCCATTTAGGAGGAGAAGTCATAGAACCCATAGTATTTCATAGCGACGCAATTTCTGTGTTAATTCGTCAATGTGAGGGAGCGAGCGTTGAGGTAAAGATTGAATAGTGCATCAGAAAGGAGTTACTCGTATCCCAAAACTAAATCCTGTCGTTTCCATTGAAACGTGACTCGATTTAGGAGGAGAAGTCATTGAGCACATAGTATTTCATAGCGACGCAATATCTGTGTTAATTATTCATGTGAGGGAGCGAGGGATGTAGTAAAGTGGGAACAGTGCATCAGAAAGGAGATACTCGTATCCCAAATCTAAATCCTGTCGTTTCCATTGAAACGTGACTCGATTTAGGAGGAGAAGTCATTGAGTACATAGTATTTCATAGCGACGCAATTTCTGTGTTAATTATTCATGTGAGGGAGCGAGGGATGTAGTAAATTGGGAACAATGCATCGGAAAGGAGATACTCGTATCCCAAAACTAAATCCTGTCGTTTCAATTGAAACGTGACTCGATTTAGGAGGAGAAGTCATTGAGCACATAGTAATTCATAGCGACGCCATTTCTGTGTTAATTATTCATGTGAGGGAGCGAGGGATGTAGTAAATTGGGAACAATGCATCGGAAAGGAGATACTCGTATCCCAAAACTAAATCCTGTCGTTTCCATTGAAACGTGACTCGATTTAGGAGGAGAAGTCATTGAGCACATAGTATTTCATAGCGACGCAATTTCTGTGTTAATTCGTCAATGTGAGGGAGCGACCGTTGAGGTAAAGAATGAATAGTGCATCGGAAAGGAGTTACTCGTATCTCAAAACTAAATCCTGTCGTTTCCATAGAAACGTTACGTGATTTAGAAGGAGAACTCATAGAACCCATAGTATTTCATAGCGACGCAATTTCTGTGTTAATTCGTCAATATGAGGGAGCGAGCGTTGAGATAAAGAATGAATAGTGCATCGGAAAGGAGTTACTCGTATCCCAAAACTAAATCCTGTCGTTTCCATTGAAACGTGACTCGATTTAGGAGGAGAAGTCATTGAGCACATAGTATTTCATAGCGACGCAATTTCTGTGTTAATTATTCATGTGAGGGGGCGAGGGATTTAGGAAAGTGGGAACAGTGCATCGGAAAGGAGATACTCGTGTCCCAAAACTCAATACTGTCGTTTCCATAGAAACGTTACACGATTTAGAGGGAGAATTCATAGAACCCATCGTATTTCATAGCGACGCAATTTCTGTGTTAATTCGTCAATGTGAGGGAGCGAGCGTTGAGGTAAGGAATGAATGGTGCATCGGAAAGGAGTTACTCGTATCCCAAAACTATATCCTGTCGTTTCCATTGAAACGTGACTCGATTTAGGAGGAGAAGTCATTGAGAACATAGTATTTCATAGCGACGCAATTTCTTTGTTTATTATTCATGTGAGGGAGCGAGGGATGTAGTAAAGTGGGAACAGTGCATCAGAAAGGAGATACTCGTATCCCAAAACTAAATCCTGTCGTTTCCATTGAAACGTGACTCGATTTAGGAGGAGAAGTCAATGAGCACATAGTATTTCATAGCGACGCAATTTCTGTGTTAATTATTCATGTAAGGGAGCGAGGGATGTAGTAAAGTGGGATCAGTGCATCGGAAAGGAGATACTCGAATCCCAAAACTATATCCTGTCGTTTCCATTGAAACGTGACTCGATTAAGAGGAGAAGTCTTTGAGCACATAGTATTTCATAGCGACACAATTTCTGTGTTAATTATTCATGTGAGGGAGCGAGGGATGTAGTAAAGTGGGAACAGTGCATCGGAAAGGAGATACTCGTATCCCAAAACTAAATCCTGTCGTTTCCATTGAAACGTGACT
This sequence comes from Schistocerca piceifrons, assembly GCF_021461385.2. Classification (NCBI taxonomy): domain Eukaryota; kingdom Metazoa; phylum Arthropoda; class Insecta; order Orthoptera; family Acrididae; genus Schistocerca; species Schistocerca piceifrons. The sequence continues at coordinate 6,486,780 of NC_060142.1, forward strand.
CGATTTAGGGGGAGAAGTCATTGAGCACATAGTATTTCATAGCGACGCAATTTCTGTGTTAATTATTCATGTGAGGGAGCGAGGGATGTAGTAAAGTGGGAACAGTGCATCGGAAAGGAGATACTCGAATCCCAAAACTAAATCCTGTCGTTTCCATTGAAACGTGACTCGATTTAGGAGGAGAAGTCATTGAGAACATAGTATTTCATAGCGACGCAATTTCTGTGTTAATTCGTCAATGTGAGGGAGCGAGCGTTGAGGTAAAGAATGAATAGTGCATCGGAAAGGAGTTACTCGTATCCCGAAACTAAATCCTGTCGTTTCCATTGATACGTGACTCGATTTTGGAGGAGAAGTCATTGAGCACATAGTATTTCATAGCGACGCAATTTCTGTGTTAATTATTCATGTGAGGGAGCGAGGGATGTAGTAAAGTGTTAACAGTGCATCGGAAAGGAGATACTCGTATCCCAAAACTAAATCCTGTCGTTTCCATTGAAACGTGACTCGATTTAGGAGGAGAAGTCATTGAGCACATAGTATTTCATAGCGACGCAATATCTGTGTTAATTATTCATGTGAGGGAGCGAGGGATGTAGTAAAGCGGGAACAGTGCATCGGAAGGGAGAAACTCGTATCCCAAAACTAAATCCTGTCGTTTCCATTGAAACGTGACTCGATTTAGGAGGAGAAGTCATTGAGCACATAGTATTTCATAGCGACGCAATTTCTGTGTTAGTTATTCATGTGAGGGAGCGAGGGATGTAGTAAAGTGGGAACAGTGCATCGGAAAGGAGATACTCGAATCCCAAAACTAAATCCTGTCGTTTCCATTGAAACGTGACTCGATTTAGGAGGAGAAGTCATTGAGAACATAGTATTTCATAGCGACGCAATTTCTGTGTTAATTCGTCAATGTGAGGGAGCGAGCGTTGAGGTAAAGAATGAATAGTGCATCGGAAAGGAGTTACTCGTATCTCAAAATTAAATCCTGTCGTTTCCATAGAAACGTTACGTGATTTAGAAGGAGAACTCATAGAACCCATAGTATTTCATAGCGACGCAATTTCTGTGTTAATTCGTCAATATGAGGGAGCGAGCGTTGAGGTAAAGAATGAATAGTGCATCGGAAAGGAGTTACTCGTATCCCAAAACTAAATCCTGTCGTTTCCATTGAAACGTGACTCGATTTAGGAGGAGAAGTCATTGAGCACATAGTATTTCATAGCGACGCAATTTCTGTGTTAATTATTCATGTGAGGGGGCGAGGGATGTAGGAAAGTGGGAACAGTGCATCGGAAAGGAGATACTCGTATACCAAATCTAAATCCTGTCGTTTCCATTGAAACGTGACTCGATTTAGGAGGAGAAGTCATTGAGCACATAGTATTTCATAGCGACGCAATTTCTGTGTTAGTTATTCATGTGAGGGAGCGAGGGATGTAGTAAAGTGGGAACAGTGCATCGGAAAGGAGATACTCGTGTCCCAAAACTCAATACTGTCGTTTCCATAGAAACGTTACACGATTTAGAAGGAGAAGTCATAGAACCCATCATATTTCATAGCGACGCAATTTCTGTGTTAATTCGTCAATGTGAGGGAGCGAGCTTTAAGGTAAAGAATGAATAGTGCATTGGAAAGGAGTTACTCGTATCTCAAAACTAAATCCTGTCGTTTCCATAGAAACGTTACGCGATTAAGAAGGAGAAGTCATAGAACCCATAGTATTTCATAGCGACGCAATTTCTGTGTTAATTAGTCAATGTGAGGGAGCGAGCGTTGAGGTAAAGAATGAATAGTGCATCGGAATGGAGTTACTCGTATCCCAAAACTAAATCCTGTCGTTTCCATTGAAACGTGACTCGATTTAGGAGGAGAAGTCATTGAGCACATAGTATTTCATAGCGACGCAATTTCTGTGTTAATTATTCATGTGAGGGAGCGAGGGATGTAGTAAAGTGGGAACAGTGCATCGGAAAGGAGATACTCGTGTCCCAAAACTCAATCCTGTCGTTTCCATAGAAACGTTACACGATTTTGAAGGAGAAGTCATAGAACCCATAGTATTTCATAGCGACGCAATTTCTGTGTTAATTCGTCAATGTGAGGGAGCGAGCGTTGAGGTAAAGGTTGAATAGTGCATCACTAAGGAGTTACTCGTATCCCAAAACTAAATCCTGTCGTTTCCATTGAAAAGAGACTCGATTTAGGAGGAGAAGTCATAGAACCCATAGTATGTCATAGCGACGCAATTTCTGTGTTAATTCGTCAATGTGAGGGAGCGAGCGTTGAGGTAAAGATTGAATAGTGCATCAGAAAGGAGTTACTCGTATCCCAAAACTCAATCCTATCGTTTCCATTGAAACGTGACTCGATTTAGGAGGAGAAGTCATTGAGCACATAGTATTTCATAGCGACGCAATTTCTGTGTTAATTATTCATGTGAGGGAGCAAGGGATGTAGTAAAGTGGGAACAGTGCATCGGAAAGGAGATACTCGAATCCCAAAACTAAATCCTGTCGTTTCCATTGAAACGTGATTCGATTTAGGAGGAGAAGTCATTGAGCACATAGTATTTCATAGCGACGCAATTTCTGTGTTAATTATTCATGTGAGGGAGCGAGGGATGTAGTAAAGTGGGAACAGTGCATCAGAATGGAGATACTCGTATCCCAAAACTAAATCCTGTCGTTTCCATTGAAACGTGACTCGATTTAGGAGGAGAAGTCATTGAGTACATAGTATTTCATAGCGACGCAATTTCTGTGTTAATTATTCATGTGAGGGAGCGAGGGATGTAGTAAAGTGGGAACAATGCATCGGAAAGGAGATACTCGTATCCCAAAACTAAATCCTGTCGTTTCCATTGAAACGTGACTCGATTTAGGAGGACAAGTCATTGAGGACATAGTATTTCATAGCGACGCAATATCTGTGTTAATTATTCATGTGAGGGAGCGAGGGATGTAGTAAAGTGGGAACAGTGCATCGGAAAGGAGATACTCGTATCCCAAAAACTAAATCCTGTCGTTTCCATTGATACGTGACTCGATTTAGGAGGAGAAGTCATTGAGCACATAGTATTTCATAGCGACGCAATTTCTGTGTTAATTATTCATGTGAGGGAGCGAGGGATGTAGTAAAGTGGGAACAGTGCATCGGAAAGGAGATACTCGAATCCCAAAACTAAATCCTGTCGTTTCCATTGAAACGTGACTCGATTTAGGAGGAGAAGTCATTGAGCACATAGTATTTCATAGCGATGCAATTTCTGTGTTAATTCGTCAATGTGAGGGAGCGAGCGTTGAGGTAAAGAATGAATAGTGCATCGGAAAGGAGATACTCGAATCCCAAAACTAAATCCTGTCGTTTCCATTGAAACGTGACTCGATTTAGGAGGAGAAGTCATTGAGCGCATAGTATTTCATAGCGACGCAATTTCTGTGTTAATTATTCATGTGAGGGAGCGAGGGATGTAGTAAAGTGTTAACAGTGCATCGGAAAGGAGATACTCGTATCCCAAAACTAAATCCTGTCGTTTCCATTGAAACGTGACTCGATTTAGGAGGAGAAGTCATTGAGCACATAGTATTTCATAGCGACGCAATTTCTGTGTTAATTATTCATGTGAGGGAGCGAGGAATGTAGTAAAGCGGGAACAGTGCATCGGAAGGGAGAACCTCGTATCCCAAAACTAAATCCTGTCGTTTCCATTGAAACGTGACTCGATTTAGGAGGAGAAGTCATTGAGCATATAGTATTGCATAGCGACGCAATTTATGTGTTAATTATTCATGTGAGGGAGCGAGGGATGTAGTAAAGTGGGAACAGTGCATCGGAAAGGAGATACTCGTATCCCAAAACTAAATCCTGTCGTTTCCATTGAAACGTGACTCGATTTAGGAGGAGAAGTCATGGAGCACATAGTATTTCATAGCGACGCAATTTCTGTGTTAATTATTCATGTGAGGGAGCGAGGGATGTAGTAAAGTGGGAACAGTGCATCGGAAAGGAGATACTCGAGTCCCAAAACTCAATCCTGTCGTTTCCATAGAAACGTTACACGATTTTGAAGGAGAAGTCATAGAACCCATAGTATTTCATAGCGACGCAATTTCTGTGTTAATTCGTCAATGTGAGGGAGCGAGCGTTGAGGTAAAGGTTGAATAGTGCATCAGTAAGGAGTTACTCGTATCCCAAAACTAAATCCTGTCGTTTCCATTGAAAAGAGACTCGATTTAGGAGGAGAGGTCATAGAACCCATAGTATTTCATAGCGACGCAATTTCTGTGTTAATTCGTCAATGTGAGGGAGCGAGCGTTGAGGTAAAGATTGAATAGTGCATCAGAAAGGAGTTACTCGTATCCCAAAACTCAATCCTGTCGTTTCCATTGAAACGTGACTCGATTTAGGAGGAGAAGTCATTGAGCACATAGTATTTCATAGCGACGCAATTTCTGTGTTAATTATTCCTGTGAGGGAGCAAGGGATGTAGTAAAGTGGGAACAGTGCATCGGAAAGGAGATACTCGAATCCCAAAACTAAATCCTGTCGTTTCCATTGAAACGTGATTCGATTTAGGAGGAGAAGTCATTGAGCACATAGTATTTCATAGCGACGCAATTTCTGTGTTAATTATTCATGTGAGGGAGCGAGGGATGTAGTAAAGTGGGAACAGTGCATCAGAATGGAGATACTCGTATCCCAAAACTAAATCCTGTCGTTTCCATTGAAACGTGACTCGATTTAGGAGGAGAAGTCATTGAGTACATAGTATTTCATAGCGACGCAATTTCTGTGTTAATTATTCATGTGAGGGAGCGAGGGATGTAGTAAAGTGGGAACAATGCATCGGAAAGGAGATACTCGTATCCCAAAACTAAATCCTGTCTTTTCCATTGAAACGTGACTCGATTTAGGAGGACAAGTCATTGAGGACATAGTATTTCATAGCGACGCAATATCTGTGTTAATTATTCATGTGAGGGAGCGAGGGATGTAGTAAAGTGGGAACAGTGCATCGGAAAGGAGATACTCGTATCCCAAAAACTAAATCCTGTCGTTTCCATTGATACGTGACTCGATTTAGGAGGAGAAATCATTGAGCACATAGTATTTCATAGCGACGCAATTTCTGTGTTAATTATTCATGTGAGGGAGCGAGGGATGTAGTAAAGTGGGAACAGTGCATCGGAAAGGAGATACTCGAATCCCAAAACTAAATCCTGTCGTTTCCATTGAAACGTGACTCGATTTAGGAGGAGAAGTCATTGAGCACATAGTATTTCATAGCGACGCAATTTCTGTGTTAATTCGTCAATGTGAGGGAGCGAGCGTTGAGGTAAAGAATGAATAGTGCATCGGAAAGGAGTTACTCGTATCCCAAAACTAAATCCTGTCGTTTCCATTGAAACGTGACTCGATTTAGGAGGAGAAGTCATTGAGCGCATAGTATTTCATAGCGACGCTATTTCTGTGTTAATTATTCATGTGAGGGAGCGAGGGATGTAGTAAAGTGTTAACAGTGCATCGGAAAGGAGATACTCGTATCCCAAAACTAAATCCTGTCGTTTCCATTGAAACGTGACTCGATTTAGGAGGAGAAGTCATTGAGCACATAGTATTTCATAGCGACGCAATTTCTGTGTTAATTATTCATGTGAGGGAGCGAGGAATGTAGTAAAGCGGGAACAGTGCATCGGAAGGGAGAACATCGTATCCCAAAACTAAATCCTGTCGTTTCCATTGAAACGTGACTCGATTTAGGAGGAGAAGTCATTGAGCATATAGTATTGCATAGCGACGCAATTTCTGTGTTAATTCGTCAATGTGAGGGAGCGAGGGGTGTAGTAAAGTGGGAACAGTGCATCGGAAAGGAGTTACTAGTATCCCAAAACTAAATCCAGTCGTTTCCATTGAAACGTGACTCGATTTAGGAGGAGAAGTCATTGAGCACATAGTATTTCATAGCGACGCAATTTCTGTGTTAATTATTCATGTGAGGGAGCGAGGGATGTAGTAAAGTAGGAACAGTGCATCGGAAAGGAGATACTCGTGTCCCAGAACTCAATCCAGTCGTTTCCATAGAAACGTTACACGATTTAGAAGGAGAAGTCATAGAACCCATTGTATTTTATAGCGACGCAATTTCTGTGTTAATTCGTCAATGCGAGGGAGCGAGCGTTGAGGTAAAGAATGAATAGTACTTCGGAAAGGAGTAACTTGTATCCCAAAACTAAATCCTGTCGTTTCCATTGAAACGTGACTCGATTTAGGAGGAGAAGTCATTGAGCACATAGTATTTCATAGCGACGCAATTTCTGTTTTAATTCGTCAATGTGAGGGAGCGAGCGTTGAGGTAAAGATTGAATAGTGCATCAGAAAGGAGTTACTCATATCCCAAAACTAAATCCTGTCGTTTCCATTGAAACGTGACTCGATTTAGGAGGAGAAGTCATTGAGCACATAGTATTTCATAGCGACGCAATTTCTTTGTTTATTATTCATGTGAGGGAGCGAGGGATGTAGTAAAGTGGGAAAAGTGCATCGGAAAGGAGATGCTCGAATCCCGAAACTAAATCCTGTCGTTTCCATTGAAACGTGACTCGATTTACGAGGAGAAGTCATTGAGCACATAGTATTTCATAGCGACGCAATTTCTGTGTTAATTATTCATGTGAGGGAGCGAGGGATGTAGTAAAGTGGGAACAGTGCATCAGAAAGGAGATACTCGTATCCCAAAACTAAATCCTGTCGTTTCCATTGAAACGTGACTCGATTTAGGAGGAGAAGTCAATGAGCACATAGTATTTCATAGCGACGCAATTTCTGTGTTAATTATTCATGTGAGGGAGCGAGGGATGTAGTAAAGTGGGATCAGTGCATCGGAAAGGAGATACTCGAATCCCAAAACTAAATCCTGTCGTTTCCATTGAAACGTGACTCGATTAAGAGGAGAAGTCTTTGAGCACATAGTATTTCATAGCGACACAATTTCTGTGTTAATTATTCATGTGAGGGAGCGAGGGATGTAGTAAAGTGGGAACAGTGCATCGGAAAGGAGATACTCGTATCCCAAAACTAAATCCTGTCGTTTCCATTGAAACGTGACTCGATTTAGGGGAAGAAGTCATTGAGCACATAGTATTTCATAGCGACGCAATTTCTGTGTTAATTATTCATGTGAGGGAGCGAGGGATGTAGTAAAGTGGGAACAGTGCATCGGAAAGGAGATACTCGTGTCCCAAAACTCAATCCTGTCGTTTCTATGGAAACGTTACACGATTTAGAAGGAGAAGTCATAGAACCCATAGCATTTCTTAGCGACGCAATATCTGTGTTAATTCGTCAATGTGAGGGAGCGAGCGATGAGGTGAAGAATGAATAGTGCATTGGAAAGGAGTTACTCGTATCCCAAAACTAAATCCTGTCGTTTCCATTGAAACGTGACTCGATTTAGGAGGAGAAGTCATTGAGCACATAGTATTTCATGGCGACGCAATTTCTGTGTTTATTATTAATGTGAGGGAGCGAGGGATGTAGTAAAGTGGGAACAGTGCATCGGAAAGGATATACTCGTGTCCCAAAACTCAATCCTTTCGTTTCCATAGAAACGTTACACGATTTAGAAGGAGAAGTCATAGAACCCATAGTATTTCATAGCGACGCAATTTCTGTGTTAATTCGTCAATGTGAGGGAGCGAGCGTTGAGGTAAAGAATGAATAGTGCTTTGGAAAGGAGTTACTCGTAAGCCAAAACTAAATCCTGTCGTTTCCATTGAAACGTGACTCGATTTAGGAGGAGAAGTCATTGAGCACATAGTATTTCATAGCGACGCAATTTCTGTATTAATTCGTCAATGTGAGGGAGCGAGCGTTGAGGTAAAGAATGAATAGTGCATCGGAAAGGAGTTACTCGTAAGCCAAAACTAAATCCTGTCGTTTCCATTGAAACGTGACTCGATTTAGGAGGAGAAGTCATTGAGCACATAGTATTTCATAGCGACGCAATTTCTGTGTTAATTCGTCAATGTGAGGGAGCGAGCGTTGAGGTAAAGAATGAATAGTGCATCGGAAAGGAGTTACTCGTATCCCAAAACTAAATCCTGTCGTTTCCATTGAAACGTGACTCGATTTAGGAGGAGAAGTCATTGAGCGCATAGTATTTCATAGCGACGCAATTTCTGTGTTAATTATTCATGTGAGGGAGCGAGGGATGTAGTAAAGTGTTAACAGTGCATCGGAAAGGAGATACTCGTATCCCAAAACTAAATCCTGTCGTTTCCATTGAAACGTGACTCGATTTAGGAGGAGAAGTCATTGAGCACATAGTATTTCATAGCGACGCAATTTCTGTGTTAATTATTCATGTGAGGGAGCGAGGAATGTAGTAAAGCGGGAACAGTGCATCGGAAGGGAGAACCTCGTATCCCAAAACTAAATCCTGTCGTTTCCATTGAAACGTGACTCGATTTAGGAGGAGAAGTCATTGAGCATATAGTATTGCATAGCGACGCAATTTCTGTGTTAATTCGTCAATGTGAGGGAGCGAGGGGTGTAGTAAATTGGGAACAGTGCATCGGAAAGGAGTTACTAGTATCCCAAAACTAAATCCAGTCGTTTCCGTTGAAACGTGACTCGATTTAGGAGGAGAAGTCATTGAGCACATAGTATTTCATAGCGACGCAATTTCTGTGTTAATTATTCATGTGAGGGAGCGAGGGATGTAGTAAAGTAGGAACAGTGCATCGGAAAGGAGATACTCGTGTCCCAGAACTCAATCCAGTCGTTTCCATAGAAACGTTACACGATTTAGAAGGAGAAGTCATAGAACCCATTGTATTTCATAGCGACGCAATTTCTATGTTAATTCGTCAATGCGAGGGAGCGAGCGTTGAGGTAAAGAATGAATAGTACTTCGGAAAGGAGTAACTTGTATCCCGAAACTAAATCCTGTCGTTTCCATTGAAACGTGACTCGATTTAGGAGGAGAAGTCATTGAGCACATAGTATTTCATAGCGACGCAATTTCTGTTTTAATTCGTCAATGTGAGGGAGCGAGCGTTGAGGTAAAGATTGAATAGTGCATCAGAAAGGAGTTACTCGTATCCCAAAACTAAATCCTGTCGTTTTCATTGAAACGTGACTCGATTTAGGAGGAGAAGTCATTGAGCACATAGTATTTCATAGCGACGCAATTTCTTTGTTTATTATTCATGTGAGGGAGCGAGGGATGTAGTAAAGTGGGAAAAGTGCATCGGAAAGGAGATACTCGAATCCCGAAACTAAATCCTGTCGTTTCCATTGAAACGTGACTCGATTTACGAGGAGAAGTCATTGAGCACATAGTATTTCATAGCGACGCAATTTCTGTGTTAATTATTCATGTGAGGGAGCGAGGGATGTAGTAAAGTGGGAACAGTGCATCAGAAAGGAGATACTCGTATCCCAAAACTAAATCCTGTCGTTTCCATTGAAACGTGACTCGATTTAGGAGGAGAAGTCAATGAGCACATAGTATTTCATAGCGACGCAATTTCTGTGTTAATTATTCATGTGAGGGAGCGAGGGATGTAGTAAAGTGGGATCAGTGCATCGGAAAGGAGATACTCGAATCCCAAAACTAAATCCTGTCGTTTCCATTGAAACGTGACTCGATTAAGAGGAGAAGTCTTTGAGCACATAGTATTTCATAGCGACACAATTTCTGTGTTAATTATTCATGTGAGGGAGCGAGGGATGTAGTAATGTGGGAACAGTGCATCGGAAAGGAGATACTCGTATCCCAAAACTAAATCCTGTCGTTTCCATTGAAACGTGACTCGATTTAGGGGAAGAAGTCATTGAGCACATAGTATTTCATAGCGACGCAATTTCTGTGTTAATTATTCATGTGAGGGAGCGAGGGATGTAGTAAAGTGGGAACAGTGCATCGGAAAGGAGATACTCGTGTCCCAAAACTCAATCCTGTCGTTTCCATGGAAACGTTACACGATTTAGAAGGAGAAGTCATAGAACCCATAGTATTTCTTAGCGACGCAATATCTGTGTTAATTCGTCAATGTGAGGGAGCGAGCGTTGAGGTAAAGAATGAATAGTGCTTTGGAAAGGAGTTACTCGTAAGCCAAAACTAAATCCTGTCGTTTCCATTGAAACGTGACTCGATTTAGGAGGAGAAGTCATTGAGCACATAGTATTTCATAGCGACGCAATTTCCTTATTAATTCGTCAATGTGAGGGAGCGAGCGTTGAGGTAAAGAATGAATAGTGCATCGGAAAGGAGTTACTCGTAAGCCAAAACTAAATCCTGTCGTTTCCATTGAAACGTGACTCGATTTAGGAGGAGAAGTCATTGAGCACATAGTATTTCATAGCGACGCAATTTCTGTGTTAATTCGTCAATGTGAGGGAGCGAGCGTTGAGGTAAAGAATGAATAGTGCATCGGAAAGGAGTTACTCCTAAGCCGAAACCAAATCCTGTCGTTTCCATTGAAACGTGACTCGATTTAGGAGGAGAAGTCATTGAGCACATAGTATTTCATAGCGACGCAATTTCTGTGTTAATTCGTCAATGTGAGGGAGCGAGCGTTGAGGTAAAGAATGAATAGTGCATCGGAAAGGAGTTACTCGTATCTCAAAACTAAATCCTGTCGTTTCCATAGAAACGTTACGCGATTTAGAAGGAGAAGTCATAGAACCCATAGTATTTCATAGCGACGCAATTTCTGTGCTAATTAGTCAATGTGAGGGAGCGAGCGTTGAGGTAAAGAATGAATAGTGCATCGGAAAGGAGTTACTCGTATCCCAAAACTAAATCCTGTCGTTTCCATTGAAACGTGACGTGATTTAGGAGGAGCAGTCATTGAGCACATAGTATTTCATAGCGACGCAATTTCTGTGTTAATTATTCATGTGAGGGAGCGAGGGATGTAGTAAAGTGGGAACAGTGCATCGGAAAGGAGATACTCGTATCCCAAAACTAAATCTTGTCGTTTCCATTGAAACGTGACTCGATTTAAGAGGAGAAGTCATGGAGCACATAGTATTTCATAGCGACGCAATTTCTGTGTTAATTATTCATGTGAGGGAGCGAGGGATGTAGTAAAGTGGGAACAGTGCATCGGAAAGGAGATACTCGTGTCCCAAAACTCAATAATGTCGTTTCCATAGAAACGTTACACGATTTTGAAGGAGAAGTCATAGAACCCATAGTATTTCATAGCGACGCAATTTCTGTGTTAATTCGTCAATGTGAGGGAGCGAGCGTTGAGGTAAAGATTGAATAGTGCATCAGAAAGGAGTTACTCGTATCCCAAAACTAAATCCTGTCGTTTCCATTGAAACGAGACTCGATTTAGGAGGAGAAGTCATAGAACCCATAGTACTTCATAGCGACGCAATTTCTGTGTTAATTCGTCAATGTGAGGGAGCGAGCGTTGAGGTAAAGATTGAATAGTGCATCAGAAAGGAGTTACTCGTATCCCAAAACTATATCCTGTCGTTTCCATTGAAACGTGACTCAATTTAGGAGGAGAAGTCATTGAGCACATAGTATTTCATAGCGACGCAATTTCTGTGTTAATTATTCATGTGAGGGAGCAAGGGATGTAGTAAATTGGGAACAGTGCATCGGAAAGGAGATACTCGAATCCCAAAACTAAATCCTGTCGTTTCCATTGAGCCGTGACTCGATTTAGGAGGAGAAGTCATTGAGTACATAGTATTTCATAGCGACGCAATTTCTGTGTTAATTATTCATGTGAGGGAGCGAGGGATGTAGTAAAGTGGGAACAATGCATCGGAAAGGAGATACTCGTATCCCAAAACTAAATCCTGTCGTTTCCATTGAAACGTGACTCGATTTAGGAGGACAAGTCATTGAGCACATAGTATTTCATAGCGACGCAATATCTGTGTTAATTATTCATGTGAGGGAGCGAGGGATGTAGTAAAGTGGGAACAGTGCATCGGAAAGGAGATACTCGTATCCCAAAAACTAAATCCTGTCGTTTCCATTGATACGTGACTCGATTTAGGAGGAGAAGTCATTGAGCACATAGTATTTCATAGCGACGCAATTTCTGTGTTAATTATTCATGTGAGGGAGCGAGGGATGTAGTAAAGTGGGAACAGAGCATCGGAAAGGAGATACTCGAATCCCAAAACTAAATCCTGTCGTTTCCATTGAAACATGACTCGATTTAGGAGGAGAAGTCATTGAGCACATAGTATTTCATAGCGACGCAATTTCTGTGTTAATTCGTCAATGTGAGGGAGCGAGCGTTGAGGTAAAGAATGAATAGTGCATCGGAAAGGAGTTACTCGTATCCCAAAACTAAATCCTGTCGTTTCCATTGATACGTGACTCGATTTTGGAGGAGAAGTCATTGAGCACATAGTATTTCATAGCGACGCAATTTCTGTGTTAATTATTCATGTGAGGGAGCGAGAGATGTAGTAAAGTTTTAACAGTGCATCGGAAAGGAGATACTCGTATCCCAAAACTAAATCCTGTCGTTTCCATTGAAACGTGACTCGATTTAGGAGGAGAAGTCATTGAGCACATAGTATTTCATAGCGACGCAATATCTGTGTTAATTATTCATGTGAGGGAGCGAGGGATGTAGTAAAGCGGGAACAGTGCATCGGAAGGGAGAAACTCGTATCCCAAAACTAAATCCTGTCGTTTCCATTGAAACGTGACTCGATTTAGGAGGAGAAGTCATTGAGCACATAGTATTTCATAGCGACGCAATATCTGTGTTAATTATTCATGTGAGGGATCGAGGGATGTAGTAAAGTGGGAACAGTGCATCGGAAAGGAGTTACTCGTATCCCAAAACTAAATCCTGTCGTTTCCATTGAAACGTGACTCGATTTAGGAGGAGAAGTCATTGAGCACATAGTATTTCATAGCGACGCAATTTCTGTGTTAATTCGTCAATGTGAGGGAGCGAGCGTTGAGGTAAAGAATGAATAGTGCATCGGAAAGGAGTTACTCGTATCTCAAAACTAAATCCTGTCGTTTCCATAGAAACGTTACGTGATTTAGAAGGAGAACTCATAGAACCCATAGTATTTCAAAGCGACGCAATTTCTGTGTTAATTCGTCAATATGAGGGAGCGAGCGTTGAGGTAAAGAATGAATAGTGCATCGGAAAGGAGTTACTCGTATCCCAAAACTAAATCCTGTCGTTTCCATTGAAACGTGACTCGATTTAGGAGGAGAAGTCATTGAGCACATAGTATTTCATAGCGACGCAATTTCTGTGTTAAATATTCATGTGAGGGGGCGAGGGATGTAGGAAAGTGGGAACAGTGCATCGGAAAGGAGATACTCGTATACCAAATCTAAATCCTGTCCTTTCCAATGAAACGTGACTCGATTTAGGAGGAGAAGTCATTGAGCACATAGTATTTCATAGCGACGCAATTTCTGTGTTAATTATTCATGTGAGGGAGCGAGGGATGTAGTAAAGTGGGAACAGTGCATCGGAAAGGAGATACTCGTGTCCCAAAACTCAATTCTGTCGTTTCCATAGAAACGTTACACGATTTAGAAGGAGAAGTCATAGAACCCATCATATTTCATAGCGACGCAATTTCTGTGTTAATTCGTCAATGTGAGGGAGCGAGCGTGAGGTAAGGAATGAATGGTACATCGGAAAGGAGTTACTCGTATCCCAAAACTATATCCTGTCGTTTCCATTGAAACGCGACTCGATTTAGGAGGAGAAGTCATTGAGCACATAGTATTTCATAGCGACGCAATTTCTTTGTTTATTATTCATGTGAGGGAGCGAGGGATGTAGTAAAGTGGGAACAGTGCATCGGAAAGGAGATACTCGAATCCCAAAACTAAATCCTGTCGTTTCCATTGAAATGTGACTCGATTTACGAGGAGAAGTCATTGAGCACATAGTATTTCATAGCGACGCAATTTCTGTGTTAATTATTCATGTGAGGGAGCGAGGGATGTAGTAAAGTGGGAACAGTGCATCAGAAAGGAGATACTCGTATCCGAAAACTAAATCCTGTCGTTTCCATTGAAACGTGACTCGATTTAGGAGGAGAAGTCAATGAGCACATAGTATTTCATAGCGACGCAATTTCTGTGTTAATTATTCATGTAAGGGAGCGAGGGATGTAGTAAAGTGGGATCAGTGCATCGGTAAGGAGATACTCGAATCCCAAAACTAAATCCTGTCGTTTCCATTGAAACGTGACTCGATTAAGAGGAGAAGTCTTTGAGCACATAGTATTTCATAGCGACACAATTTCTGTGTTAATTATTCATGTGAGGGAGCGAGGGATGTAGTAAAGTGGGAACAGTGCATCGGAAAGGAGATACTCGTATCCCAAAACTAAATCCTGTCGTTTCCATTGAAACGTGACTCGATTTAGGGGGAGAAGTCATTGAGCACATAGTATTTCATAGCGACGCAATTTCTGTGTTAATTATTCATGTGAGGGAGCGAGGGTTGTAGTAAAGTGGGAACAGTACATCGGAAAGGAGATACTCGTGTCCCAAAACTCAATCCTGTCGTTGCCATGGATACGTTACACGATTTAGAAGGAGAAGTCATAGAACCCATAGTATTTCTTAGCGACGCAATATCTGTGTTAATTCGTCAATGTGAGGGAGCGAGCGATGAGGTGAAGAATGAATAGTGCATTGGAAAGGAGTTACTCGTATCCCAAAACTAAATCCTGTCGTTTCCATTGAAACGTGACTCGATTTAGGAGGAGAAGTCATTGAGCACATAGTATTTCATGGCGACGCAATTTCTGTGTTTATTATTAATGTGAGGGAGCGAGGGATGTAGTAAAGTGGGAACAGTGCATCGGAAAGGAGATACTCGTGTCCCAAAACTCAATCCTTTCGTTTCCATAGAAACGTTACACGATTTAGAAGGAGAAGTCATAGAACCCATAGTATTTCATAGCGACGCAATTTCTGTGTTAATTCGTCAATGTGAGGGAGCGAGCGTTGAGGTAAAGAATGAATAGTGCTCTGGAAAGGAGTTACTCGTAACCCAAAACTAAATCCTGCCGTTTCCATTGAAACGTGACTCGATTTGGGAGGAGAAGTCATTGAGCACATAGTATTTCATAGCGACGCAATTTCTGTGTTAATTCGTCAATGTGAGGGAGCGAGCGTTGAGGTAAAGAATGAATAGTGCATCGGAAAGGAGTTACTCGTATCTCAAAACTAAATCCTGTCGTGTCCATAGAAACGTTACGCGATTTAGAAGGAGAAGTCATAGAACCCATAGTATTTCATAGCGACGCAATTTCTGTGTTAATTAGTCAATGTGAGGGAGCGAGCGTTGAGGTAAAGAATGAATAGTGCATCGGAATGGAGTTACTCGTATCCCAAAACTAAATCCTGTCGTTTCCATTGAAACGTGACTCGATTTAGGAGGAGAAGTCATTGAGCACATAGTATTTCATAGCGACGCAATTTCTGTGTTAATTATTCATGTGAGGGAGCGAGGGATGTAGTAAAGTGGGAACAGTGCTTCGGAAAGGAGATACTCGTATCCCAAAACTAAATCCTGTCGTTTCCATTGAAACGTGACTCGATTTAGGAGGAGAAGTCATGGAGCACATAGTATTTCATAGCGACGCAATTTCTGTGTTAATTATTCATGTGAGGGAGCGAGGGATGTAGTAAAGTGGGAACAGTGCATCGGAAAGGAGATACTCGTGTCCCAAAACTCAATCCTGTCGTTTCCATAGAAACGTTACACGATTTTGAAGGAGAAGTCATAGAACCCATAGTATTTCATAGCGACGCAATTTCTGTGTTAATTCGTCAATGTGAGGGAGCGAGCGTTGAGGTAAAGATTGAATAGTGCATCAGAAAGGAGTTACTCGTATCCCAAAACTCAATCCTGTCGTTTCCATTGAAACGTGACTCGATTTAGGAGGAGAAGTCATTGAGCACATAGTATTTCATAGCGACGCAATTTCTGTGTTAATTGTTCATGTGAGGGAGCAAGGGATGTAGTAAAGTGGGAACAGTGCATCGGAAAGGAGATACTCGAATCCCAAAACTAAATCCTGTCGTTTCCATTGAAACGTGATTTGATTTAGGAGGAGAAGTCATTGAGCGCATAGTATTTCATAGCGACGCAATTTCTGTGTTAATTATTCATGTGAGGGAGCGAGGGATGTAGTAAAGTGGGAACAGTGCATCAGAATGGAGATACTCGTATCCCAAAACTAAATCCTGTCGTTTCCATTGAAACGTGACTCGATTTAGGAGGAGAAGTCATTGAGTACATAGTATTTCATAGCGACGCAATTTCTGTGTTAATTATTCATGTGAGGGAGCGAGGGATGTAGTAAAGTGGGAACAATGCATCGGAAAGGAGATACTCGTATCCCAAAACTAAATCCTGTCGTTTCCATTGAAACGTGACTCGATTTAGGAGGACAAGTCATTGAGGACATAGTATTTCATAGCGACGCAATATCTGTGTTAATTATTCATGTGAGGGAGCGAGGGATGTAGTAAAGTGGGAACAGTGCATCGGAAAGGAGATACTCGTATCCCAAAAACTAAATCCTGTCGTTTCCATTGATACGTGACTCGATTTAGGAGGAGAAGTCATTGAGCACATAGTATTTCATAGCGACGCAATTTCTGTGTTAATTATTCATGTGAGGGAGCGAGGGATGTAGTAAAGTGGGAACAGTGCATCGGAAAGGAGATACTCGAATCCCAAAACTAAATCCTGTCGTTTCCATTGAAACGTGACTCGATTTAGGAGGAGAAGTCATTGAGCACATAGTATTTCATAGCGACGCAATTTCTGTGTTAATTCGTCAATGTGAGGGAGCGAGCGTTAAGGTAAAGAATGAATAGTGCATCGGAAAGGAGTTACTCGTATCCCAAAACTAAATCCTGTCGTTTCCATTGAAACGTGACTCGATTTAGGAGGAGAAGTCATTGAGCGCATAGTATTTCATAGCGACGCAATATCTGTGTTAATTATTCATGTGAGGGAGCGAGGGATGTAGTAAAGTGTTAACAGTGCATCGGAAAGGAGATACTCGTATCCCAAAACTAAATCCTGTCGTTTCCATTGAAACGTGACTCGATTTAGGAGTAGAGGTCATTGAGCACATAGTATTTCATAGCGACGCAATTTCTGTGTTAATTATTCATGTGAGGGAGCGAGGAATGTAGTAAAGCGGGAACAGTGCATCGGAAGGGAGAACCTCATATCCCAAAACTAAATCCTGTCGTTTCCATTGAAACGTGACTCGATTTAGGAGGAGAAGTCATTGAGCACATAGTATTGCATAGCGACGCAATTTCTGTGTTAATTCGTCAATGTGAGGGAGCGAGGGGTGTAGTAAAGTGGGAACAGTGCATCGGAAAGGAGTTACTCGTATCCCAAAACTAAATCCAGTCGTTTCCATTGAAACGTGACTCGATTTAGGAGGAGAAGTCATTGAGCACATATTATTTCATAGCGACACAATTTCTGTGTTAATTATTCATGTGAGGGAGCGAGGGATGTAGTAAAGTAGGAACAGTGCATCGGAAAGGAGATACTCGTGTCCCAGAACTCAATCCAGTCGTTTCCATAGAAACGTTACACGATTTAGAAGGAGAAGTCATAGAACCCATTGTATTTCATAGCGACGCAATTTCTGTGTTAATTCGTCAATGCGAGGGAGCGAGCGTTGAAGTAAAGAATGAATAGTACTTCGGAAAGGAGTAACTTGTATCCCAAAACTGAATCCTGTCGTTTCCATTGAAACGTGACTCGATTTAGGAGGAGAAGTCATTGAGCACATAGTATTTCATAGCGACGCAATTTCTGTTTTAATTCGTCAATGTGAGGGAGCGAGCGTTGAGGTAAAGATTGAATAGTGCATCAGAAAGGAGTTACTCGTATCCCAAAACTAAATCCTGTCGTTTCCATTGAAACGTGACTCGATTTAGGAGGAGAAGTCATTGAGCACATAGTATTTCATAGCGACGCAATTTCTTTGTTTATTATTCATGTGAGGGAGCGAGGGATGTAGTAAAGTGGGAAAATTGCATCGGAAAGGAGATACTCGAATCCCGAAACTAAATCCTGTCGTTTCCATAGACACGTGACTCGATTTACGAGGAGAAGTCATTGAGCACATAGTATTTCATAGCGACGTAATTTCTGTGTTAATTATTCATGTGAGGGAGCGAGGGATGTAGTAAAGTGGGAACAGTGCATCAGAAAGAAGATACTCGTATCCCAAAACTAAATCCTGTCGTTTCCATTGAAACGTGACTCGATTTAGGAGGAGAAGTCAATGAGCACATAGTATTTCATAGCGACGCAATTTCTGTGTTAATTATTCATGTGAGGGAGCGAGGGATGTAGTAAAGTGGGATCAGTGCATCGGAACGGAGATACTCGAATCCCAAAACTAAATCCTGTCGTCTCCATTGAAACGTGACTCGATTAAGAGGAGAAGTCTTTGAGCACATAGTATTTCATAGCGACACAATTTCTGTGTTAATTATTCATGTGAGGGAGCGAGGGATGTAGTAAAGTGGGAACAGTGCATCGGAAAGGAGATACTCGTATCCCAAAACTAAATCCTGTCGTTTCCATTGAAACGTGACTCGATTTAGGGGAAGAAGTCATTGAGCACATAGTATTTCATAGCGACGCAATTTCTGTGTTAATTATTCATGTGAGGGAGCGAGGGATGTAGTAAAGTGGGAACAGTGCATCGGAAAGGAGATACTCGTGTCCCAAAACTCAATCCTGTCGTTTCCATGGAAACGTTACACGATTTAGAAGGAGAAGTCATAGAACCCATAGTATTTCTTAGCGACGCAATATCTGTGTTAATTCGTCAATGTGAGGGAGCGAGCGATGAGGTGAAGAATGAATAGTGCGTTGGAAAGGAGTTACTCGTATCCCAAAACTAAATCCTGTCGTTTCTATTGAAACGTGACTCGATTTAGGAGGAGAAGTCATTGAGCACATAGTATTTCATGGCGACGCAATTTCTGTGTTTATTATTAATGTGAGGGAGCGAGGGATGTAGTAAAGTGGGAACAGTGCATCGGAAAGTATATACTCGTGTCCCAAAACTCAATCCTTTCGTTTCCATAGAAACGTTACACGATTTAGAAGGAGAAGTCATAGAACCCATAGTATTTCATAGCGACGCAATTTCTGTGTTAATTCGTCAATGTGAGGGAGCGAGCGTTGAGGTAAAGAATGAATAGTGCTTTGGAAAGGAGTTACTCGTAAGCCAAAACTAAATCCTGTCGTTTCCATTGAAACGTGACTCGATTTAGGAGGAGAAGTCATTGAGCACATAGTATTTCATAGCGACGCAATTTCTGTATTAGTTCGTCAATGTGAGGGAGCGAGCGTTGAGGTAAAGAATGAATAGTGCATCGGAAAGGAGTTACTCGTAAGCCAAAACTAAATCCTGTCGTTTCCATTGAAACGTGACTCGATTTAGGAGGAGAAGTCATTGAGCACATAGTATTTCATAGCGACGCAATTTCTGTTTTAATTCGTCAATGTGAGGGAGCGAGCGTTGAGGTAAAGAATGAATAGTGCATCGGAAAGGAGTTACTCCTAAGCCAAAACTAAATCCTGTCGTTTCCATTGAAACGTGACTCGATTTAGGAGGAGAAGTCATTGAGCACATAGTATTTCATAGCGACGCAATTTCTGTGTTAATTCGTCAATGTGAGGGAGCGAGCGTTGAGGTAAAGAATGAATAGTGCATCGGAAAGGAGTTACTCGTATCTCAAAACTAAATCCTGTCGTTTCCATAGAAACGTTACGCGATTTAGAAGGAGAAGTCATAGAACCCACAGTATTTCATAGCGACGCAATTTCTGTGTTAATTAGTCATTGTGAGGGAGCGAGCGTTGAGGTAAAGAATGAATAGTGCATCGGAAAGGAGTTACTCGTATCCCAAAACTAAATCCTGTCGTTTCCATTGAAACGTGACTCGATTTAGGAGGAGAAGTCATTGAGCACATAGTATTTCATAGCGACGCAATTTCTGTGTTAATTATTCATGTGAGGGAGCGAGGGATGTAGTAAAGTGGGAACAGTGCATCGGAAAGGAGATACTCGTATCCCAAAACTAAATCCTGTCGTTTCCATTGAAACGTGACTCAATTTAGGAGGAGAAGTCATGGAGCACATAGTATTTCATAGCGACGCAATTTCTGTGTTAATTATTCATGTGAGGGAGCGAGGGATGTAGTAAAGTGGGAACAGTGCATCGGAAAGGAGATACTCGTGTCCCAAAACTCAATAATGTCGTTTCCATAGAAACGTTACACGATTTTGAAGGAGAAGTCATAGAACCCATAGTATTTCATAGCGACGCAATTTCTGTGTTAATTCGTCAATGTGAGGGAGCGTGCGTTGAGGTAAAGATTGAATAGTGCATCAGAAAGGAGTTACTCGTATCCCAAAACTAAATCCTGTCGTTTCCATTGAAACGAGACTCGATTTAGGAGGAGAAGTCATAGAACCCATAGTATTTCATAGCGACGCAATGTCTGTGTTAATTCGTCAATGTGAGGGAGCGAGCGTTGAGGTAAAGATTGAATAGTGCATCAGAAAGGAGTTACTCGTATCCCAAAACTATATCCTGTCGTTTCCATTGAAACGTGACTCAATTTAGGAGGAGAAGTCATTGAGCACATAGTATTTCATAGCGACGCAATTTCTGTGTTAATTATTCATGTGAGGGAGCAAGGGATGTAGTAAAGTGGGAACAGTGCATCGGAAAGGAGATACTCGAATCCCAAAACTAAATCCTGTTGTTTCCATTGAGCCGTGACTCGATTTAGGAGGAGAAGTCATTGAGTACATAGTATTGCATAGCGACGCAATTTCTGTGTTAATTCGTCAATGTGAGGGAGCGAGGGGTGTAGTAAAGTGGGAACAGTGCATCGGAAAGGAGTTACTCGTATCCCAAAACTAAATCCAGTCGTTTCCATTGAAACGTGACTCGATTTAGGAGGAGAAGTCATTGAGCACATAGTATTTCATAGCGACGCAATTTCTGTGTTAATTATTCATGTGAGGGAGCGAGGGATGTAGTAAAGTAGGAACAGTGCATCGGAAAGGAGATACTCATGTCCCAGAACTCAATCCAGTCGTTTCCATAGAAACGTTACACTATTTAGAAGGAGAAGTCATAGAACCCATTTTATTTCATAGCGACGCAATTTCTGTGTTAATTCGTCAATGTGAGGGAGCGAGCGTTGAGGTAAAGAATGAAAAGTACTTCGGAAAGGAGTAACTTGTATCCGAAAACTAAATCCTGTCTTTTCCACTGAAACGTGACTCGATTTAGGAGGAGAAGTCATAGAACCCATCGTATTTCATAGCGACGCAATTTCTGTGTTAATTCGTCAATGTGAGGGAGCGAGCGTTGAGGTAAAGATTGAATAGTGCATCGGAAAGGAGTTACTCGTATCCCAAAACTAAATCCTGTCGTTTCCATAGAAACGTTACACGATTTAGAAGGAGAAGTCATAGAACCCATAGTATTTCATAGCGACGCAATTTCTGTGTTAATTCGTCAATGTGAGGGAGCGAGCGTTGAGGTAAAGATTGAATAGTGCATCGGAAAGGAGTTACTCGTATCCCAAATCTAAATCCTGTCGTTTCCATTGAAACGTGACTCGATTTAGGAGGAGAAGTCATTGAGCACATAGTATTTCATAGCGACGCAATTTCTGTGTTAATTATTCATGTGAGGGGGCGAGGGATGTAGGAAAGTGGGAACAGTGCATCGGAAAGGAGATACTCGTATCCCAAAACTAAATCCTGTCGTTTCCATTGAAACGTGACTCGATTTAGGAGGAGAAGTCATTGAGCACATAGTATTTCATAGCGACGCAATTTCTGTGTTAATTATTCATGTGAGGGAGCGAGGGATGTAGTAAAGTAGGAACAGTGCATCGGAAAGGAGATACTCATGTCCCAGAACTCAATCCAGTCGTTTCCATAGAAACGTTACACTATTTAGAAGGAGAAGTCATAGAACCCATTGTATTTCATAGCGACGCAATTTCTGTGTTAATTCGTCAATGTGAGGGAGCGAGCGTTCAGGTAAAGAATGAAAAGTACTTCGGAAAGGAGTAACTTGTATCCCAAAACTAAATCCTGTCTTTTCCACTGAAACGTGACTCGATTTAGGAGGAGAAGTCATAGAACCCATCGTATTTCATAGCGACGCAATTTCTGTGTTAATTCGTCAATGTGAGGGAGCGAGCGTTGAGGTAAAGATTGAATAGTGCATCGGAAAGGAGTTACTCGTATCCCAAAACTAAATCCTGTCGTTTCCATAGAAACGTTACACGATTTAGAAGGAGAAGTCATAGAACCCATAGTATTTCATAGCGACGCAATTTCTGTGTTATTTCGTCAATGTGAGGGAGCGAGCGTTGAGGTAAAGATTGAATAGTGCATCGGAAAGGAGTTACTCGTATCCCAAAACTAAGTCCTGTCGTTTCCATTGAAACGTGACTCGATTTAGGAGGAGAAGTCATTGAGCACATAGTATTTCATAGCGACGCAATTTCTGTGTTTATTATTCATGTGAGGGGGCGAGGGATGTAGGAAAGTGGGAACAGTGCATCGGAAAGGAGATACTCGTATCCCAAAACTAAATCCAGTCGTTTCCATTGAAACGTGACTCGATTTAGGAGGAGAAGTCATTGAGCACATAGTATTTCATAGCGACGCAATTTCTGTGTTAATTATTCATGTGAGGGGGCGAGGGATGTAGTAAAGTGGGAACAGTGCATCGGAAAGGAGATACTCGTATCCCAAAACTAAATCCTGTCGTTTCCATTGAAACGTGACTCGATTTAGGAAGAGAAGTCATTGAGCACATAGTAATTCATAGCGACGCAATTTCTGTGTTAATTATTCATGTGAGGGAGCGAGGGATGTAGTAAAGTGGGAACAGTGCATCGGAAAGGAGATACTCGAATCCCAAAACTAAATCCTGTCGTTTCCATTGAAACGTGACTCGATTTAGGACGAGAAGTCATTGAGCACATAGTATTTCATAGCGACGCAATTTCTGTGTTAATTCGTCAATGTGAGGGAGCGAGCGTTGAGGTAAAGAATGAATAGTGCATCGGAAAGGAGTTACTCGTAAAACAAAACTAAATCCTGTCGTTTCCATTGAAACGTGACTCGATTTAGGAGGAGAAGTCATTGAGCACATAGTATTTCATAGCGACGCAATTTCTGTGTTAATTATTCATGTGAGGGAGCGAGGGATGTAGTAAAGTGGGAACAGTGCATCGGAAAGGAGATACTCGTATCCCAAAACTAAATCCTGTCGTTTCCATTGAAACGTGACTCGATTTAGGAGGAGAAGTCATTGAGCACATAGTATTTCATAGCGACGCAATATCTGTGTTAATTCGTCAATGTGAGGGAGCGAGCGATGAGGTGAAGAATGAATAGTGCATTGGAAAGGAGTTACTCGTATCCCAAAACTAAATCCTGTCGTTTCCATTCAAACATGACTCGATTTAGGAGGAGAAGTCATTGAGCACATAGTATTTCATGGCGACGCAATTTCTGTGTTTATTATTAATGTGAGGGAGCGAGGGATGTAGTAAAGTGGGAACAGTGCATCGGAAAGGATATACTCGTGTCCCAAAACTCAATCCTTTCGTTTCCATAGAAACGTTACACGATTTAGAAGGAGAAGTCATAGAACCCATAGTATTTCATGGCGACGCAATTTCTGTGTTAATTCGTCAATGTGAGGGAGCGAGCGTTGAGGTAAAAAATGAATAGTGCTTCGGAAAGGAGTTACTCGTAACCCAAAACTAAATCCTGTCGTGTCCATTGAAACGTGACTCGATTTAGGTGGAGAAGTCATTGAGCACATAGTATTTCATAGCGACGCAATTTCTGTGTTAATTCGTCAATGTGAGGGAGCGAGCGTTGAGGTAAAGAATGAATAGTGCATCGGAAAGGAGTTACTCGTATCTCAAAACTAAATCCTGTCGTTTCCATAGAAACGTTACGCGATTTAGAAGGAGAAGTCATAGAACCCATAGTATTTCATAGCGACGCAATTTCTGTGTTAATTAGTCAATGTGAGGGAGCGAGCGTTGAGATAAAGAATGAATAGTGCATCGGAAAGGAGTTACTCGTATCCCAAAACTAAATCCTGTCGTTTCCATTGAAACGTGACTCGTTTTAGGAGGAGAAGTCATTGAGCACATAGTATTTCATAGCGACGCAATTTCTGTGTTAATTATTCATGTGAGGGAGCGAGGGTTGTAGTAAAGTGGGAACAGTGCATCAGAAAGGAGATACTCGTATCCCAAAACTAAATCCTGTCGTTTCCATTGAAACGTGACTCGATTTAGGAGGAGAAGTCATGGAGCACATAGGATTTCATAGCGACGCAATTTCTGTGTTAATTATTCATGTGAGGGAGCGAGGGATGTAGTAAAGTGGGAACAGTGCATCGGAAAGGAGATACTCGTGTCGCAAAACTCAATCCTGTCGTTTCCATAGAAACGTGACTCGATTTAGGAGGAGAAGTCATAGGACCCATAGTATTTCATAGCGACGCAATTTCTGTGTTAATTCGTCAATGTGAGGGAGCGAGCGTTGAGGTAAAGATTGAATAGTGCATCAGAAAGGAGTTACTCGTATCCCAAAACTAAATCCTGTCGTTTCCATTGAAACGAGACTCGATTTAGGAGGAGAAGTCATAGAACCCATAGTATTTCATAGCGACGCAATTTCTGTGTTAATTCGTCAATGTGAGGGAGCGAGCGTTGAGGTAAAGATTGAATAGTGCATCA
Source organism: Schistocerca piceifrons (assembly GCF_021461385.2). NCBI lineage: Eukaryota > Metazoa > Arthropoda > Insecta > Orthoptera > Acrididae > Schistocerca > Schistocerca piceifrons. The sequence goes on from NC_060142.1 coordinate 6,511,628, forward strand.
GAAAGGAGTTACTCGTATCCCAAAACTAAATCCTGTCGTTTCCATTGAAACGTGACTCGATTTAGGAGGAGAAGTCATTGAGCACATAGTATTTCATAGCGACGCAATTTCTGTGTTAATTCGTCAATGTGAGGGAGCGAGCGTTGAGGTAAAGATTGAATAGTGCATCAGAAAGGAGTTACTCGTATCCCAAAACTAAATCCTGTCGTTTCCATTGAAACGTGACTCGATTTAGGAGGAGAAGTCATTGAGCACATAGTATTTCATAGCGACGCAATTTCTGTGTTAATTATTCATGTGAGGGAGCGAGGGATGTAGTAAAGTGGGAACAGTGCATCGGAAAGGAGATACTCGTGTCCCAAAACTCAATCCTGTCGTTTCCATAGAAACGTGACTCGATTTAGGAGGAGAAGTCATAGGACCCATAGTATTTCATAGCGACGCAATTTCTGTGTTAATTCGTCAATGTGAGGGAGCGAGCGTTGAGGTAAAGAATGAATAGTGCTTCGGAAAGGAGTTACTCGTAACCCAAAACTAAATCCTGTCGTGTCCATTGAAACGTGACTCGATTTAGGAGGAGAAGTCATAGGACCCATAGTATTTCATAGCGACGCAATTTCTGTGTTAATTCGTCAATGTGAGGGAGCGAGCGTTGAGGTAAAGATTGAATAGTGCATCAGAAAGGAGTTACTCGTATCCCAAAACTAAATCCTGTCGTTTCCATTGAAACGAGACTCGATTTAGGAGGAGAAGTCATAGAACCCATAGTATTTCATAGCGACGCAATTTCTGTGTTAATTCGTCAATGTGAGGGAGCGAGCGTTGAGGTAAAGATTGAATAGTGCATCAGAAAGGAGTTACTCGTATCCCAAAACTAAATCCTGTCGTTTCCATTGAAACGTGACTCGATTTAGGAGGAGAAGTCATTGAGCACATAGTATTTCATAGCGACGCAATTTCTGTGTTAATTATTCATGTGAGGGAGCGAGGGATGTAGTAAAGTGGGAACAGTGCATCGGAAAGGAGACATTCTTATCCCAAAACTAAATCCTGTCGTTTCCATTGAAACGTGACTCGATTTAGGACGAGAAGTCACTGAGCACATAGTATTTCATAGCGACGCATTTTCTGTGTTAATTATTCATGTGAGGGAGCGAGGGATGTAGTAAAGTGGGAACAGTGCATCGGAAAGGAGATACTCGAATCCCAAAACTAAATCCTGTCGTTTCAATTGAAACGTGACTCGATTTAGGAGGATAAGTCATTGAGCACATAGTATTTCATAGCGACGCAATTTCTGTGTTAATTATTCATGTGAGGAAGCGAGGGATGTACTAAAGTGGGAACAGTGCATCAGAAAGGAGATACTCGTTTCCCAAAACTAAATCCTGTCGTTTCCATTGAAACGTGACTCGATTTAGGAGGAGAAGTCATTGAGTACATAGTATTTCATAGCGACGCAATTTCTGTGTTAATTATTCATGTGAGGGAGCGAGGGATGTAGTAAAGTGCTAACAATGCATCGGAAAGGAGATACTCGTATCCCAAAACTAAATGCTGTCGTTTCCATTGAAACGTGACTCGATTTAGGAGGACAAGTCATTGAGCACATAGTATTTCATAGCGACGCAATATCTGTGTTAATTATTCATGTGAGGGAGCGAGGGATGTAGTAAAGTGGAAGCAGTGCATCGGAAAGGAGATACTCGTATCCCAAAAACTAAATCCTGTCGTTTCCATTTATCCGTGACTCGATTTAGGAGGAGAAGTCATTGAGCACATAGTAATTCATAGCGACGCAATTTCTGTGTTAATTATTCATGTGAGGGAGCGAGGGATGTAGTAAAGTGGGAACAGTGCATCGGAAAGGAGATACTCGAATCCCAAAACTAAATCCTGTCGTTTCCATTGAAACGTGACTCGATTTAGGAGGAGAAGTCATAGAACCCATAGTATTTCATAGCGACGCAATTTCTGTGTTAATTCGTCAATGTGAGAGAGCGAGCGTTGAGGTAAAGATTGAATAGTGCATCAGAAAGGAGTTACTCGTATCCCAGAACTAAATCCTGTCGTTTCCATTGAAAAGTGACTCGATTTAGGAGGAGAAGTCATTGAGCACATAGTATTTCATAGCGACGCAATTTCTGTGTTAATTATTCATGTGAGGGAGCGAGGGATGTAGTAAAGTGGGAACAGTGCATCGGAAAGGAGATACTCGAATCCCAAACCAAATCCTGTCGTTTCAATTGAAACGTGACTCGATTTAGGAGGAGAAGTCATTGAGCACATAGTATTTCATAGCGACGCAATTTCTGTGTTAATTATTCATGTGAGGGAGCGAGGGATGTACTAAAGTGGGAACAGTTCATCAGAAAGGATATACTCGTATCCCAAAACTAAATCCTGTCGTTTCCATTGAAACGTGACTCGATTTAGGAGGAGAAGTCATTGAGTACATAGTATTTCATAGCGACGCAATTTCTGTGTTAATTATTCATGTGAGGGAGCGAGGGATGTAGTAAAGTGGGAACAATGCATCGGAAAGGAGATACTCGTATCCCAAAACTAAATGCTGTCGTTTCCATTGAAATGTGACTCGATTTAGGAGGACAAGTCATTGAGCACATAGTATTTCATAGCGACGCAATATCTGTGTTAATTATTCATGTGAGGGAGCGGGGGATGTAGTAAAGTGGGAACAGTGCATCGGAAAGGAGATACTCGTATCCCAAAAACTAAATCCTGTCGTTTCCATTTATACGTGACTCGATTTAGGAGGAGAAGTCATTGAGCACATAGTAATTCATAGCGACGCAATTTCTGTGTTAATTATTCATGTGAGGGAGCGAGGGATGTAGTAAAGTGTGAACAGTGCATCGGAAAGGAGATACTCGAATCCCAAAACTAAATCCTGTCGTTTCCATTGAAACGTGACTCGATTTAGGAGGAGAAGTCATTGAACACATAGTATTTCATAGCGACGCAATTTCTGTGTTAATTCGTCAATGTGAGGGATCGAGCGTTGAGGTAAAGAATGAATAGTGCATCGGAAAGGAGTTACTCGTATCCCAAAACTAAATCCTGTCGTTTCCATTGAAACGTGACTCGATTTAGGAGGAGAAGTCATTGAGCGCATAGTATTTCATAGCGACGCAATTTCTGTGTTAATTATTCATGTGAGGGAGCGAGGGATATAGTAAAGTGTTAACAGTGAATCGGAAAGGAGATACTCGTATCCCAAAACTAAATCCTGTCGTTTCCATTGAAACGTGACTCGATTTAGGTGGAGAAGTCATTGAGCTCATAGTATTTCTTAGCGACGCAATTTCTGTGTTAATTATTCATGTGAGGGAGCGAGGGATGTAGTAAAGCGGGAACAGTGCATCGGAAGGGAGAAACTCGTATCCCAAAACTAAATCCTGTCGTTTCCATTGAAACGTGACTCGATTTAGGAGGAGAAGTCATTGAGCACATAGTATTGCATAGCGACGCAATTTCTGTGTTAATTCGTCAATGTGAGGGAGCGAAGGGTGTAGTAAAGTGGGAACAGTGCATCGGAAAGGAGTTACTCGTATCCCAAAACTAAATCCTGTCGTTTCCATTGAAACGTGACTCGATTTAGGAGGAGAAGTCATTGAGCACATAGTATTTCATAGCGACGCAATTTCTGTGTTAATTATTCATGTGAGGGTGCGAGGGATGTAGTAAAGTAGCAACAGTGCATCGGAAAGGAGATACTCGTGTCCCAGAACTCAATCCAGTCGTTTCCATAGAAACGTTACACGATTTAGAAGGAGAAGTCATAGAACCCATTGTATTTCATAGCGACGCAATTTCTGTGTTAATTCGTCAATGTGAGGGAGCGAGCGTTGAGGTAAAGAATGAAAAGTACTTCGGAAAGGAGTAACTTGTATCCCAAAACTAAATCCTGTCTTTTCCACTGAAATGTGACTCGATTTAGGAGGAGAAGTCATTGAGCACATAGTATTTCATAGCGACGCAATTTCTGTGTTAATTCGTCAATGTGAGGGAGCGAGCGTTGAGGTAAAGAATGAATAGTGCATCGGAAAGGAGTTACTCGTATCTCAAAACTAAATCCTGTCGTTTCCATAGAAACGTTACACGATTTAGAAGGAGAAGTCATAGAACCCATAGTATTTCATAGCGACGCAATTTCTGTGTTAATTCGTCAATGTGAGGGAGCGAGCGTTGAGGTAAAGATTGAATAGTGCATCGGAAAGGAGTTACTCGTATCCCAAAACTAAATCCTGTCGTTTCCATTGAAACGTGACTCGATTTAGGAGGAGAAGTCATTGAGCACATAGTATTTCATAGCGACGCAATTTCTATGTTAATTATTCATGTGAGGGGGCGAGGGATGTAGGAAAGTGGGAACAGTGCATCGGAAAGTAGATACTCGTATCCCAAAACTAAATCCTGTCGTTTCCATTGAAACGTGACTCGATTTAGGAGGAGAAGTCTTTGAGCACATAGTATTTCATAGCGACACAATTTCTGTGTTAATTATTCATGTGAGGGAGCGAGGGATGTAGTAAAGTGGGAACAGTGCATCGGAATTGAGATACTCGTATCCCAAAACTAAATCCTGTCGTTTCCATTGAAACGTGACTCGATTTAGGAGGAGAAGTCATTGAGCACATAGTATTTCATAGCGACGCAATATCTGTGTTAATTATTCATGTGAGGGAGCGAGGGATGTAGTAAAGTGGGAACAGTGCATCGGAAAGGAGTTACTCGTATCCCAAAACTAAATCCTGTCGTTTCCATTGAACGTGACTCGATTTAGGAGGAGAAGTCATTGAGCACATATTATTTCATAGCGACGCAATTTCTGTGTTAATTGTTCATGTGAGGGAGCGAGGGATGTAGTAAAGTGGGAACAGTGCATCGGAAAGGAGATACTCGAATCCCAAAACTAAATCCTGTCGTTTCCATTGGAACGTGACTCGATTTAGGAGGAGAAATCATTGAGCACATAGTATTTCATAGCGACGCAATTTCTGTGTTAATTATTCATGTGAGGGAGCGAGGAATGTTGTAAAGTGGGAACAGTGCATCAGAAAGGAGATACTCGTATCCCAAAACTAAATCCTGTCGTTTCCATTGAAACGTGACTCGATTTAGGAGGAGAAGTCAATGAGCACATAGTATTTCATAGCGACGCAATTTCTGTGTTAATTATTCATGTGAGGGAGCGAGGGATGTAGTAAAGTAGGAACAGTGCATCGTAAAAGGAGATACTCATGTCCCAGAACTCAATGCAGTCGTTTCCATAGAAACGTTACACTATTTAGAAGGAGAAGTCATAGAACCCATTGTATTTCATAGCGACGCAATTTCTGTGTTAATTCGTCAATGTGAGGGAGCGAGCGTTGAGGTAAAGAATGAAAAGTACTTCGGAAAGGAGTAACATGTATCCCAAAACTAAATCCTGTCTTTTCCACTGAAACGTGACTCGATTTAGGAGGAGAAGTCATAGAACCCATCGTATTTCATAGCGACGCAATTTCTGTGTTAATTCGTCAATGTGAGGGAGCGAGCGTTGAGGTAAAGATTGAATAGTGCATCGGAAAGGAGTTACTCGTATCCCAAAACTAAATCCTGTCGTTTCCATTGAACGTGACTCGATTTAGGAGGAGAAGTCATTGAGCACATAGTAATTCATAGCGACGCAATTTCTGTGTTAATTATTCATGTGAGGGAGCGAGGGATGTAGTAAAGTGTGAACAGTGCATCGGAAAGGAGATACTCGAATCCCAAAACTAAATCCTGTCGTTTCCATTGAAACGTGACTCGATTTAGGAGGAGAAGTCATTGAGCACATAGTATTTCATAGCGACGCAATTTCTGTGTTAATTCGTCAATGTGAGGGATCGAGCGTTGAGGTAAAAAATGAATAGTGCATCGGAAAGGAGTTACTCGTATCCCAAAACTAAATCCTGTCGTTTCCATTGAAACGTGACTCGATTTAGGAGGAGAAGTCATTGAGCGCATAGTATTTCATAGCGACGCAATTTCTGTGTTAATTATTCATGTGAGGGAGCGAGGGATGTAGTAAAGTGTTAACAGTGCATCGGAAAGAAGATACTCGTATCCCAAAACTAAATCCTGTCGTTTCCATTGAAACGTGACTCGATTTAGGAGGAGAAGTCATTGAGTACATAGTATTTCATAGCGACGCAATTTCTGTGTTAATTATTCATGTGAGGGAGCGAGGGATGTAGTAAAGTGTTAACAGTGCATCGGAAAGGAGATACTCGTATCCCAAAACTAAATCCTGTCGTTTCCATTGAAACGTGACTCGATTTAGGAGGAGAAGTCATTGAGTACATAGTGTTTCATAGCGACGCAATTTCTGTGTTAATTATTCATGTGAGGGAACGAGGGATGTAGTAAAGTGCTAACAATGCATCGGAAAGGAGATACTCGTATCCCAAAACTAAATGCTGTCGTTTCCATTGAAACGTGACTCGATTTAGGAGGACAAGTCATTGAGCACATAGTATTTCATAGCGACGCAATATCTGTGTTAATTATTCATGTGAGGGAGCGAGGGATGTAGTAAAGTGGAAACAGTGCATCGGAAAGGAGATACTCGTATCCCAAAAACTAAATCCTGTCGTTTCCATTTATCCGTGACTCGATTTAGGAGGAGAAGTCATTGAGCACATAGTAATTCATAGCGACGCAATTTCTGTGTTAATTATTCATGTGAGGGAGCGAGGGATGTAGTAAAGTGGGAACAGTGCATCGGAAAGGAGATACTCGAATCCCAAAACTAAATCCTGTCGTTTCCATTGAAACGTGACTCGATTTAGGAGGAGAAGTCATAGAACCCATAGTATTTCATTGCGACGCAATTTCTGTGTTAATTCGTCAATGTGAGGGAGCGAGCGTTGAGGTAAAGATTGAATAGTGCATCAGAAAGGAGTTACTCGTATCCCAGAACTAAATCCTGTCGTTTCCATTGAAACGTGACTCGATTTAGGAGGAGAAGTCATTGAGCACATAGTATTTCATAGCGACGCAATTTCTGTGTTAATTATTCATGTGAGGGAGCGAGGGATGTAGTAAAGTGGGAACAGTGCATCGGAAAGGAGATACTCGAATCCCAAACCAAATCCTGTCGTTTCAATTGAAACGTGACTCGATTTAGGAGGAGAAGTCATTGAGCACATAGTATTTCATAGCGACGCAATTTCTGTGTTAATTATTCATGTGAGGGGGCGAGGGATGTACTAAAGTGGGAACAGTTCATCAGAAAGGATATACTCGTATCCCAAAACTAAATCCTGTCGTTTCCATTGAAACGTGACTCGATTTAGGAGGAGAAGTCATTGAGTACATAGTATTTCATAGCGACGCAATTTCTGTGTTAATTATTCATGTGAGGGAGCGAGGGATGTAGTAAAGTGGGAACAATGCATCGGAAAGGAGATACTCGTATCCCAAAACTAAATGCTGTCGTTTCCATTGAAACGTGACTCGATTTAGGAGGACAAGTCATTGAGCACATAGTATTTCATAGCGACGCAATATCTGTGTTAATTATTCATGTGAGGGAGCGGGGGATGTAGTAAAGTGGGAACAGTGCATCGGAAAGGAGATACTCGTATCCCAAAAACTAAATCCTGTCGTTTCCATTTATACGTGACTCGATTTAGGAGGAGAAGTCATTGAGCACATAGTATTGCATAGCGACGCAATTTCTGTGTTAATTCGTCAATGTGAGGGAGCGAAGGGTGTAGTAAAGTGGGAACAGTGCATCGGAAAGGAGTTACTCGTATCCCAAAACTAAATCCTCTCGTTTCCATTGAAACGTGACTCGATTTAGGAGGAGAAGTCATTGAGCACATAGTATTTCATAGCGACGCAATTTCTGTGTTAATTATTCATGTGAGGGTGCGAGGGATGTAGTAAAGTAGGAACAGTGCATCGGAAAGGAGATACTCGTGTCCCAGAACTCAATCCAGTCGTTTCCATAGAAACGTTACACGATTTAGAAGGAGAAGTCATAGAACCCATTGTATTTCATAGCGACGCAATTTCTGTGTTAATTCGTCAATGTGAGGGAGCGAGCGTTGAGGTAAAGAATGAAAAGTACTTCGTAAAGGAGTAACTTGTATCCCAAAACTAAATCCTGTCTTTTCCACTGAAATGTGACTCGATTTAGGAGGAGAAGTCATTGAGCACATAGTATTTCATAGCGACGCAATTTCTGTGTTAATTCGTCAATGTGAGGGAGCGAGCGTTGAGGTAAAGAATGAATAGTGCATCGGAAAGGAGTTACTCGTATCTCAAAACTAAATCCTGTCGTTTCCATAGAAACGTTACACGATTTAGAAGGAGAAGTCATAGAACCCATAGTATTTCATAGCGACGCAATTTCTGTGTTAATTCGTCAATGTGAGGGAGCGAGCGTTGAGGTAAAGATTGAATAGTGCATCGGAAAGGAGTTACTCGTATCCCAAAACTAAATCCTGTCGTTTCCATTGAAACGTGACTCGATTTAGGAGGAGAAGTCATTGAGCACATAGTATTTCATAGCGACGCAATTTCTATGTTAATTATTCATGTGAGGGGGCGAGGGATGTAGGAAAGTGGGAACAGTGCATCGGAAAGTAGATACTCGTATCCCAAAACTAAATCCTGTCGTTTCCATTGAAACGTGACTCGATTTAGGAGGAGAAGTCTTTGAGCACATAGTATTTCATAGCGACACAATTTCTGTGTTAATTATTCATGTGAGGGAGCGAGGGATGTAGTAAAGTGGGAACAGTGCATCGGAATTGAGATACTCGTATCCCAAAACTAAATCCTGTCGTTTCCATTGAAACGTGACTCGATTTAGGAGGAGAAGTCATTGAGCACATAGTATTTCATAGCGACGCAATATCTGTGTTAATTATTCATGTGAGGGAGCGAGGGATGTAGTAAAGTGGGAACAGTGCATCGGAAAGGAGTTACTCGTATCCCAAAACTAAATCCTGTCGTTTCCATTGAACGTGACTCGATTTAGGAGGAGAAGTCATTGAGCACATATTATTTCATAGCGACGCAATTTCTGTGTTAATTGTTCATGTGAGGGAGCGAGGGATGTAGTAAAGTGGGAACAGTGCATCGGAAAGGAGATACTCGAATCCCAAAACTAAATCCTGTCGTTTCCATTGAAACGTGACTCGATTTAGGAGGAGAAATCATTGAGCACATAGTATTTCATAGCGACGCAATTTCTGTGTTAATTATTCATGTGAGGGAGCGAGGGATGTAGTAAAGTGGGAACAGTGCATCAGAAAGGAGATACTCGTATCCCAAAACTAAATCCTGTCGTTTCCATTGAAACGTGACTCGATTTAGGAGGAGAAGTCAATGAGCACATAGTATTTCATAGCGACGCAATTTCTGTGTTAATTATTCATGTGAGGGAGCGAGGGATGTAGTAAAGTAGGAACAGTGCATCGGAAAGGAGATACTCATGTCCCAGAACTCAATGCAGTCGTTTCCATAGAAACGTTACACTATTTAGAAGGAGAAGTCATAGAACCCATTGTATTTCATAGCGACGCAATTTCTGTGTTAATTCGTCAATGTGAGGGAGCGAGCGTTGAGGTAAAGAATGAAAAGTACTTCGGAAAGGAGTAACTTGTATCCCAAAACTAAATCCTGTCTTTTCCACTGAAACGTGACTCGATTTAGGAGGAGAAGTCATAGAACCCATCGTATTTCATAGCGACGCAATTTCTGTGTTAATTCGTCAATGTGAGGGAGCGAGCGTTGAGGTAAAGATTGAATAGTGCATCGGAAAGGAGTTACTCGTATCCCAAAACTAAATCCTGTCGTTTCCATTGAACGTGACTCGATTTAGGAGGAGAAGTCATTGAGCACATAGTAATTCATAGCGACGCAATTTCTGTGCTAATTATTCATGTGAGGGAGCGAGGGATGTAGTAAAGTGTGAACAGTGCATCGGAAAGGAGATACTCGAATCCCAAAACTAAATCCTGTCGTTTCCATTGAAACGTGACTCGATTTAGGAGGAGAAGTCATTGAGCACATAGTATTTCATAGCGACGCAATTTCTGTGTTAATTCGTCAATGTGAGGGATCGAGCGTTGAGGTAAAGAATGAATAGTGCATCGGAAAGGAGTTACTCGTATCCCAAAACTAAATCCTGTCGTTTCCATTGAAACGTGACTCGATTTAGGAGGAGAAGTCATTGAGCGCATAGTATTTCATAGCGACGCAATTTCTGTGTTAATTATTCATGTGAGGGAGCGAGGGATGTAGTAAAGTGTTAACAGTGCATCGGAAAGAAGATACTCGTATCCCAAAACTAAATCCTGTCGTTTCCATTGAAACGTGACTCGATTTAGGAGGAGAAGTCATTGAGTACATAGTATTTCATAGCGACGCAATTTCTGTGTTAATTATTCATGTGAGGGAGCGAGGGATGTAGTAAAGTGTTAACAGTGCATCGGAAAGGAGATACTCGTATCCCAAAACTAAATCCTGTCGTTTCCATTGAAACGTGACTCGATTTAGGAGGAGAAGTCATTGAGTACATAGTATTTCATAGCGACGCAATTTCTGTGTTAATTATTCATGTGAGGGAGCGAGGGATGTAGTAAAGTGCTAACAATGCATCGGAAAGGAGATACTCGTATCCCAAAACTAAATGCTGTCGTTTCCATTGAAACGTGACTCGATTTAGGAGGACAAGTCATTGAGCACATAGTATTTCATAGCGACGCAATATCTGTGTTAATTATTCATGTGAGGGAGCGAGGGATGTAGTAAAGTGGAAACAGTGCATCGGAAAGGAGATACTCGTATCCCAAAAACTAAATCCTGTCGTTTCCATTTATCCGTGACTCGATTTAGGAGGAGAAGTCATTGAGCACATAGTAATTCATAGCGACGCAATTTCTGTGTTAATTATTCATGTGAGGGAGCGAGGGATGTAGTAAAGTGGGAACAGTGCATCGGAAAGGAGATACTCGAATCCCAAAACTAAATCCTGTCGTTTCCATTGAAACGTGACTCGATTTAGGAGGAGAAGTCATAGAACCCATAGTATTTCATTGCGACGCAATTTCTGTGTTAATTCGTCAATGTGAGGGAGCGAGCGTTGAGGTAAAGATTAAATAGTGCATCAGAAAGGAGTTACTCGTATCCCAGAACTAAATCCTGTCGTTTCCATTGAAACGTGACTCGATTTAGGAGGAGAAGTCATTGAGCACATAGTATTTCATAGCGACGCAATTTCTGTGTTAATTATTCATGTGAGGGAGCGAGGGATGTAGTAAAGTGGGAACAGTGCATCGGAAAGGAGATACTCGAATCCCAAACCAAATCCTGTCGTTTCAATTGAAACGTGACTCGATTTAGGAGGAGAAGTCATTGAGCACATAGTATTTCATAGCGACGCAATTTCTGTGTTAATTATTCATGTGAGGGAGCGAGGGATGTACTAAAGTGGGAACAGTTCATCAGAAAGGATATACTCGTATCCCAAAACTAAATCCTGTCGTTTCCATTGAAACGTGACTCGATTTAGGAGGAGAAGTCATTGAGTACATAGTATTTCATAGCGACGCAATTTCTGTGTTAATTATTCATGTGAGGGAGCGAGGGATGTAGTAAAGTGGGAACAATGCATCGGAAAGGATATACTCGTATCCCAAAACTAAATGCTGTCGTTTCCATTGAAACGTGACTCGATTTAGGAGGACAAGTCATTGAGCACATAGTATTTCATAGCGACGCAATATCTGTGTTAATTATTCATGTGAGGGAGCGGGGGATGTAGTAAAGTGGGAACAGTGCATCGGAAAGGAGATACTCGTATCCCAAAAACTAAATCCTGTCGTTTCCATTTATACGTGACTCGATTTAGGAGGAGAAGTCATTGAGCACATAGTAATTCATAGCGACGCAATTTCTGTGTTAATTATTCATGTGAGGGAGCGAGGGATGTAGTAAAGTGTGAACAGTGCATCGGAAAGGAGATACTCGAATCCCAAAACTAAATCCTGTCGTTTCCATTGAAACGTGACTCGATTTAGGAGGAGAAGTCATTGAGCACATAGTATTTCATAGCGACGCAATTTCTGTGTTAATTCGTCAATGTGAGGGATCGAGCGTTGAGGTAAAGAATGAATAGTGCATCGGAAAGGAGTTACTCGTATCCCAAAACTAAATCCTGTCGTTTCCATTGAAACATGACTCGATTTAGGAGGAGAAGTCATTGAGCGCATAGTATTTCATAGCGACGCAATTTCTATGTTAATTATTCATGTGAGGGGGCGAGGGATGTAGGAAAGTGGGAACAGTGCATCGGAAAGTAGATATTCGTATCCCAAAACTAAATCCTGTCGTTTCCATTGAAACGTGACTCGATTTAGGAGGAGAAGTCTTTGAGCACATAGTATTTCATAGCGACACAATTTCTGTGTTAATTATTCATGTGAGGGAGCGAGGGATGTAGTAAAGTGGGAACAGTGCATCGGAATTGAGATACTCGTATCCCAAAACTAAATCCTGTCGTTTCCATTGAAACGTGACTCGATTTAGGAGGAGAAGTCATTGAGCACATAGTATTTCATAGCGACGCAATATCTGTGTTAATTATTCATGTGAGGGAGCGAGGGATGTAGTAAAGTGGGAACAGTGCATCGGAAAGGAGTTACTCGTATCCCAAAACTAAATCCTGTCGTTTCCATTGAACGTGACTCGATTTAGGAGGAGAAGTCATTGAGCACATATTATTTCATAGCGACGCAATTTCTGTGTTAATTGTTCATGTGAGGGAGCTAGGGATGTAGTAAAGTGGGAACAGTGCATCGGAAAGGAGATACTCGAATCCCAAAACTAAATCCTGTCGTTTCCATTGAAACGTGACTCGATTTAGGAGGAGAAATCATTGAGCACATAGTATTTCATAGCGACGCAATTTCTGTGTTAATTATTCATGTGAGGGAGCGAGGGATGTAGTAAAGTGGGAACAGTGCATCAGAAAGGAGATACTCGTATCCCAAAACTAAATCCTGTCGTTTCCATTGAAACGTGACTCGATTTAGGAGGAGAAGTCAATGAGCACATAGTATTTCATAGCGACGCAATTTCTGTGTTAATTATTCATGTGAGGGAGCGAGGGATGTAGTAAAGTAGGAACAGTGCATCGGAAAGGAGATACTCATGTCCCAGAACTCAATGCAGTCGTTTCCATAGAAACGTTACACTATTTAGAAGGAGAAGTCATAGAACCCATTGTATTTCATAGCGACGCAATTTCTGTGTTAATTCGTCAATGTGAGGGAGCGAGCGTTGAGGTAAAGAATGAAAAGTACTTCGGAAAGGAGTAACTTGTATCCCAAAACTAAATCCTGTCTTTTCCACTGAAACGTGACTCGATTTAGGAGGAGAAGTCATAGAACCCATCGTATTTCATAGCGACGCAATTTCTGTGTTAATTCGTCAATGTGAGGGAGCGAGCGTTGAGGTAAAGATTGAATAGTGCATCGGAAAGGAGTTACTCGTATCCCAAAACTAAATCCTGTCGTTTCCATTGAACGTGACTCGATTTAGGAGGAGAAGTCATTGAGCACATAGTAATTCATAGCGACGCAATTTCTGTGTTAATTATTCATGTGAGGGAGCGAGGGATGTAGTAAAGTGTGAACAGTGCATCGGAAAGGAGATACTCGAATCCCAAAACTAAATCCTGTCGTTTCCATTGAAACGTGACTCGATTTAGGAGGAGAAGTCATTGAGCACATAGTATTTCATAGCGACGCAATTTCTGTGTTAATTCGTCAATGTGAGGGATCGAGCGTTGAGGTAAAGAATGAATAGTGCATCGGAAAGGAGTTACTCGTATCCCAAAACTAAATCCTGTCGTTTCCATTGAAACGTGACTCGATTTAGGAGGAGAAGTCATTGAGCGCATAGTATTTCATAGCGACGCAATTTCTGTGTTAATTATTCATGTGAGGGAGCGAGGGATGTAGTAAAGTGTTAACAGTGCATCGGAAAGAAGATACTCGTATCCCAAAACTAAATCCTGTCGTTTCCATTGAAACGTGACTCGATTTAGGAGGAGAAGTCACTGAGTACATAGTATTTCATAGCGACGCAATTTCTGTGTTAATTATTCATGTGAGGGAGCGAGGGATGTAGTAAAGTGTTAACAGTGCATCGGAAAGGAGATACTCGTATCCCAAAACTAAAACCTGTCGTTTCCATTGAAACGTGACTCGATTTAGGAGGAGAAGTCATTGAGTACATAGTATTTCATAGCGACGCAATTTCTGTGTTAATTATTCATGTGAGGGAGCGAGGGATGTAGTAAAGTGCTAACAATGCATCGGAAAGGAGATACTCGTATCCCAAAACTAAATGCTGTCGTTTCCATTGAAACGTGACTCGATTTAGGAGGACAAGTCATTGAGCACATAGTATTTCATAGCGACGCAATATCTGTGTTAATTATTCATGTGAGGGAGCGAGGGATGTAGTAAAGTGGAAACAGTGCATCGGAAAGGAGATACTCGTATCCCAAAAACTAAATCCTGTCGTTTCCATTTATCCGTGACTCGATTTAGGAGGAGAAGTCATTGAGCACATAGTAATTCATAGCGACGCAATTTCTGTGTTAATTATTCATGTGAGGGAGCGAGGGATGTAGTAAAGTGGGAACAGTGCATCGGAAAGGAGATACTCGAATCCCAAAACTAAATCCTGTCGTTTCCATTGAAACGTGACTCGATTTAGGAGGAGAAGTCATAGAACCCATAGTATTTCATTGCGACGCAATTTCTGTGTTAATTCGTCAATGTGAGGGAGCGAGCGTTGAGGTAAAGATTGAATAGTGCATCAGAAAGGAGTTACTCGTATCCCAGAACTAAATCCTGTCGTTTCCATTGAAACGTGACTCGATTTAGGAGGAGAAGTCATTGAGCACATAGTATTTCATAGCGACGCAATTTCTGTGTTAATTATTCATGTGAGGGAGCGAGGGATGTAGTAAAGTGGGAACAGTGCATCGGAAAGGAGATACTCGAATCCCAAACCAAATCCTGTCGTTTCAATTGAAACGTGACTCGATTTAGGAGGAGAAGTCATTGAGCACATAGTATTTCATAGCGACGCAATTTCTGTGTTAATTATTCATGTGAGGGAGCGAGGGATGTACTAAAGTGGGAACAGTTCATCAGAAAGGATATACTCGTATCCCAAAACTAAATCCTGTCGTTTCCATTGAAACGTGACTCGATTTAGGAAGAGAAGTCATTGAGTACATAGTATTTCATAGCGACGCAATTTCTGTGTTAATTATTCATGTGAGGGAGCGAGGGATGTAGTAAAGTGTGAACAGTGCATCGGAAAGGAGATACTCGAATCCCAAAACTAAATCCTGTCGTTTCCATTGAAACGTGACTCGATTTAGGAGGAGAAGTCATTGAGCACATAGTATTTCATAGCGACGCAATTTCTGTGTTAATTCGTCAATGTGAGGGATCGAGCGTTGAGGTAAAGAATGAATAGTGCATCGGAAAGGAGTTACTCGTATCCCAAAACTAAATCCTGTCGTTTCCATTGAAACATGACTCGATTTAGGAGGAGAAGTCATTGAGCGCATAGTATTTCATAGCGACGCAATTTCTGTGTTAATTATTCATGTGAGGGAGCGAGGGATGTAGTAAAGTGTTAACAGTGCATCGGAAAGGAGATACTCGTATCCCAAAACTAAATCCTGTCGTTTCCATTGAAACGTGACTCGATGTAGGTGGAGAAGTCATTGAGCTCATAGTATTTCTTAGCGACGCAATTTCTGAGTTAATTATTCATGTGAGGGAGCGAGGGATGTAGTAAAGCGGGAACAGTGCATCGGAAGGGAGAAACTCGTATCCCAAAACTAAATCCTGTCGTTTCCATTGAAACGTGACTCGATTTAGGAGGAGAAGTCATTGAGCACATAGTATTGCATAGCGACGCAATTTCTGTGTTAATTCGTCAATGTGAGGGAGCGAAGGGTGTAGTAAAGTGGGAACAGTGCATCGGAAAGGAGTTACTCGTATCCCAAAACTAAATCCTGTCGTTTCCATTGAAACGTGACTCGATTTAGGAGGAGAAGTCATTGAGCACATAGTATTTCATAGCGACGCAATTTCTGTGTTAATTATTCATGTGAGGGTGCGAGGGATGTAGTAAAGTAGGAACAGTGCATCGGAAAGGAGATACTCGTGTCCCAGAACTCAATCCAGTCGTTTCCATAGAAACGTTACACGATTTAGAAGGAGAAGTCATAGAACCCATTGTATTTCATAGCGACGCAATTTCTGTGTTAATTCGTCAATGTGAGGGAGCGAGCGTTGAGGTAAAGAATGAAAAGTACTTCGGAAAGGAGTAACTTGTATCCCAAAACTAAATCCTGTCTTTTCCACTGAAATGTGACTCGATTTAGGAGGAGAAGTCATTGAGCACATAGTATTTCATAGCGACGCAATTTCTGTGTTAATTCGTCAATGTGAGGGAGCGAGCGTTGAGGTAAAGAATGAATAGTGCATCGGAAAGGAGTTACTCGTATCTCAAAACTAAATCCTGTCGTTTCCATAGAAACGTTACACGATTTAGAAGGAGAAGTCATAGAACCCATAGTATTTCATAGCGACGCAATTTCTGTGTTAATTCGTCAATGTGAGGGAGCGAGCGTTGAGGTAAAGATTGAATAGTGCATCGGAAAGGAGTTACTCGTATCCCAAAACTAAATCCTGTCGTTTCCATTGAAACGTGACTCGATTTAGGAGGAGAAGTCATTGAGCACATAGTATTTCATAGCGACGCAATTTCTATGTTAATTATTCATGTGAGGGGGCGAGGGATGTAGGAAAGTGGGAACAGTGCATCGGAAAGTAGATACTCGTATCCCAAAACTAAATCCTGTCGTTTCCAATGAAACGTGACTCGATTTAGGAGGAGAAGTCTTTGAGCACATAGTATTTCATAGCGACACAATTTCTGTGTTAATTCGTCAATGTGAGGGAGCGAGCGTTGAGGTAAAGAATGAAAAGTACTTCGGAAAGGAGTAACTTGTATCCCAAAACTAAATCCTGTCTTTTCCACTGAAATGTGACTCGATTTAGGAGGAGAAGTCATTGAGCACATAGTATTTCATAGCGACGCAATTTCTGTGTTAATTCGTCAATGTGAGGGAGCGAGCGTTGAGGTAAAGAATGAATAGTGCATCGGAAAGGAGTTACTCGTATCTCAAAACTAAATCCTGTCGTTTCCATAGAAACGTTACACGATTTAGAAGGAGAAGTCATAGAACCCATAGTATTTCATAGCGACGCAATTTCTGTGTTAATTCGTCAATGTGAGGGAGCGAGCGTTGAGGTAAAGATTGAATAGTGCATCGGAAAGGAGTTACTCGTATCCCAAAACTAAGTCCTGTCGTTTCCATTGAAACGTGACTCGATTTAGGAGGAGAAGTCATTGAGCACATAGTATTTCATAGCGACGCAATTTCTATGTTAATTATTCATGTGAGGGGGCGAGGGATGTAGGAAAGTGGGAACAGTGCATCGGAAAGTAGATACTCGTATCCCAAAACTAAATCCTGTCGTTTCCATTGAAACGTGACTCGATTTAGGAGGAGAAGTCTTTGAGCACATAGTATTTCATAGCGACACAATTTCTGTGTTAATTATTCATGTGAGGGAGCGAGGGATGTAGTAAAGTGGGAACAGTGCATCGGAATTGAGATACTCGTATCCCAAAACTAAATCCTGTCGTTTCCATTGAAACGTGACTCGATTTAGGAGGAGAAGTCATTGAGCACATAGTATTTCATAGCGACGCAATATCTGTGTTAATTATTCATGTGAGGGAGCGAGGGATGTAGTAAAGTGGGAACAGTGCATCGGAAAGGAGTTACTCGTATCCCAAAACTAAATCCTGTCGTTTCCATTGAACGTGACTCGATTTAGGAGGAGAAGTCATTGAGCACATATTATTTCATAGCGACGCAATTTCTGTGTTAATTGTTCATGTGAGGGAGCGAGGGATGTAGTAAAGTGGGAACAGTGCATCGGAAAGGAGATACTCGAATCCCAAAACTAAATCCTGTCGTTTCCATTGTAACGTGACTCGATTTAGGAGGAGAAATCATTGAGCACATAGTATTTCATAGCGACGCAATTTCTGTGTTAATTATTCATGTGAGGGAGCGGGGGATGTAGTAAAGTGGGAACAGTGCATCAGAAAGGAGATACTCGTATCCCAAAACTAAATCCTGTCGTTTCCATTGAAACGTGACTCGATTTAGGAGGAGAAGTCAATGAGCACATAGTATTTCATAGCGACGCAATTTCTGTGTTAATTATTCATGTGAGGGAGCGAGGGATGTAGTAAAGTAGGAACAGTGCATCGGAAAGGAGATACTCATGTCCCAGAACTCAATGCAGTCGTTTCCATAGAAACGTTACACTATTTAGAAGGAGAAGTCATAGAACCCATTGTATTTCATAGCGACGCAATTTCTGTGTTAATTCGTCAATGTGAGGGAGCGAGCGTTGAGGTAAAGAATGAAAAGTACTTCGGAAAGGAGTAACTTGTATCCCAAAACTAAAACCTGTCTTTTCCACTGAAACGTGACTCGATTTAGGAGGAGAAGTCATAGAACCCATCGTATTTCATAGCGACGCAATTTCTGTGTTAATTCGTCAATGTGAGGGAGCGAGCGTTGAGGTAAAGATTGAATAGTGCATCGGAAAGGAGTTACTCGTATCCCAAAACTAAATCTTGTCGTTTCCATTGAACGTGACTCGATTTAGGAGGAGAAGTCATTGAGCACATAGTAATTCATAGCGACGCAATTTCTGTGTTAATTCGTCAATGTGAGGGATCGAGCGTTGAGGTAAAGAATGAATAGTGCATCGGAAAGGAGTTACTCGTATCCCAAAACTAAATCCTGTCGTTTCCAT
The DNA here is from genome assembly GCF_021461385.2 of Schistocerca piceifrons. Lineage (NCBI taxonomy): Eukaryota > Metazoa > Arthropoda > Insecta > Orthoptera > Acrididae > Schistocerca > Schistocerca piceifrons. The sequence goes on from NC_060142.1 coordinate 6,530,635, forward strand.
TGAAACGTGACTCGATTTAGGAGGAGAAGTCATTGAGCGCATAGTATTTCATAGCGACGCAATTTCTGTGTTAAGTATTCATGTGAGGGAGCGAGGGATGTAGTAAAGTGTTAACAGTGCATCGGAAAGGAGATACTCGTATCCCAAAACTAAATCCTGTCGTTTCCATTGAAACGTGACTCGATTTAGGTGGAGAAGTCATTGAGCTCATAGTATTTCTTAGCGACGCAATTTCTGTGTTAATTATTCATGTGAGGGAGCGAGGGATGTAGTAAAGCGGGAACAGTGCATCGGAAGGGAGAAACTCGTATCCCAAAACTAAATCCTGTCGTTTCCATTGAAACGTGACTCGATTTAGGAGGAGAAGTCATTGAGCACATAGTATTGCATAGCGACGCAATTTCTGTGTTAATTCGTCAATGTGAGGGAGCGAAGGGTGTAGTAAAGTGGGAACAGTGCATCGGAAAGGAGTTACTCGTATCCCAAAACTAAATCCTGTCGTTTCCATTGAAACGTGACTCGATTTAGGAGGAGAAGTCATTGAGCACATAGTATTTCATAGCGACGCAATTTCTATGTTAATTATTCATGTGAGGGGGCGAGGGATGTAGGAAAGTGGGAACAGTGCATCGGAAAGTAGATACTCGTATCCCAAAACTAAATCCTGTCGTTTCCATTGAAACGTGACTCGATTTAGGAGGAGAAGTCTTTGAGCACATAGTATTTCATAGCGACACAATTTCTGTGTTAATTATTCATGTGAGGGAGCGAGGGATGTAGTAAAGTGGGAACAGTGCATCGGAATTGAGATACTCGTATCCCAAAACTAAATCCTGTCGTTTCCATTGAAACGTGACTCGATTTAGGAGGAGAAGTCATTGAGCACATAGTATTTCATAGCGACGCAATATCTGTGTTAATTATTCATGTGAGGGAGCGAGGGATGTAGTAAAGTGGGAACAGTGCATCGGAAAGGAGTTACTCGTATCCCAAAACTAAATCCTGTCGTTTCCATTGAACGTGACTCGATTTAGGAGGAGAAGTTATTGAGCACATATTATTTCATAGCGACGCAATTTCTGTGTTAATTGTTCATGTGAGGGAGCGAGGGATGTAGTAAAGTGGGAACAGTGCATCGGAAAGGAGATACTCGAATCCCAAAACTAAATCCTGTCGTTTCCATTGTAACGTGACTCGATTTAGGAGGAGAAATCATTGAGCACATAGTATTTCATAGCGACGCAATTTCTGTGTTAATTATTCATGTGAGGGAGCGAGGGATGTAGTAAAGTGGGAACAGTGCATCAGAAAGGAGATACTCGTATCCCAAAACTAAATCCTGTCGTTTCCATTGAAACGTGACTCGATTTAGGAGGAGAAGTCAATGAGCACATAGTATTTCATAGCGACGCAATTTCTGTGTTAATTATTCATGTGAGGGAGCGAGGGATGTGGTAAAGTAGGAACAGTGCATCGGAAAGGAGATACTCATGTCCCAGAACTCAATGCAGTCGTTTCCATAGAAACGTTACACTATTTAGAAGGAGAAGTCATAGAACCCATTGTATTTCATAGCGACGCAATTTCTGTGTTAATTCGTCAATGTGAGGGAGCGAGCGTTGAGGTAAAGAATGAAAAGTACTTCGGAAAGGAGTAACTTGTATCCCAAAACTAAATCCTGTCTTTTCCACTGAAACGTGACTCGATTTAGGAGGAGAAGTCATAGAACCCATCGTATTTCATAGCGACGCAATTTCTGTGTTAATTCGTCAATGTGAGGGAGCGAGCGTTGAGGTAAAGATTGAATAGTGCATCGGAAAGGAGTTACTCGTATCCCAAAACTAAATCCTGTCGTTTCCATTGAACGTGACTCGATTTAGGAGGAGAAGTCATTGAGCACATAGTAATTCATAGCGACGCAATTTCTGTGTTAATTATTCATGTGAGGGAGCGAGGGATGTAGTAAAGTGTGAACAGTGCATCGGAAAGGAGATACTCGAATCCCAAAACTAAATCCTGTCGTTTCCATTGAAACGTGACTCGATTTAGGAGGAGAAGTCATTGAGCACATAGTATTTCATAGCGACGCAATTTCTGTGTTAATTCGTCAATGTGAGGGATCGAGCGTTGAGGTAAAGAATGAATAGTGCATCGGAAAGGAGTTACTCGTATCCCAAAACTAAATCCTGTCGTTTCCATTGAAACGTGACTCGATTTAGGAGGAGAAGTCATTGAGCGCATAGTATTTCATAGCGACGCAATTTCTGTGTTAATTATTCATGTGAGGGAGCGAGGGATGTAGTAAAGTGTTAACAGTGCATCGGAAAGGAGATACTCGTATCCCAAAACTAAATCCTGTCGTTTCCATTGAAACGTGACTCGATTTAGGTGGAGAAGTCATTGAGCTCATAGTATTTCTTAGCGACGCAATTTCTGTGTTAATTATTCATGTGAGGGTGCGAGGGATGTAGTAAAGCGGGAACAGTGCATCGGAAGGGAGAAACTCGTATCCCAAAACTAAATCCTGTCGTTTCCATTGAAACGTGACTCGATTTAGGAGGAGAAGTCATTGAGCACATAGTATTGCATAGCGACGCAATTTCTGTGTTAATTCGTCAATGTGAGGGAGCGAAGGGTGTAGTAAAGTGGGAACAGTGCATCGGAAAGGAGTTACTCGTATCCCAAAACTAAATCCTGTCGTTTCCATTGAAACGTGACTCGATTTAGGAGGAGAAGTCATTGAGCACATAGTATTTCATAGCGACGCAATTTCTATGTTAATTATTCATGTGAGGGGGCGAGGGATGTAGGAAAGAGGGAACAGTGCATCGGAAAGTAGATACTCGTATCCCAAAACTAAATCCTGTCGTTTCCATTGAAACGTGACTCGATTTAGGAGGAGAATTCTTTGAGCACATAGTATTTCATAGCGACACAATTTCTGTGTTAATTATTCATGTGAGGGAGCGAGGGATGTAGTAAAGTGGGAACAGTGCATCGGAATTGAGATACTCGTATCCCAAAACTAAATCCTGTCGTTTCCATTGAAACGTGACTCGATTTAGGAGGAGAAGTCATTGAGCACATAGTATTTCATAGCGACGCAATATCTGTGTTAATTATTCATGTGAGGGAGCGAGGGATGTAGTAAAGTGGGAACAGTGCATCGGAAAGGAGTTACTCGTATCCCAAAACTAAATCCTGTCGTTTCCATTGAACGTGACTCGATTTAGGAGGAGAAGTCATTGAGCTCATATTATTTCATAGCGACGCAATTTCTGTGTTAATTGTTCATGTGAGGGAGCGAGGGATTTAGTAAAGTGGGAACAGTGCATCGGAAAGGAGATACTCGAATCCCAAAACTAAATCCTGTCGTTTCCATTGAAACGTGACTCGATTTAGGAGGAGAAATCATTGAGCACATAGTATTTCATAGCGACGCAATTTCTGTGTTAATTATTCATGTGAGGGAGCGAGGGATGTAGTAAAGTGTGAACAGTGCATCGGAAAGGAGATACTCGAATCCCAAAACTAAATCCTGTCGTTTCCATTGAAACGTGACTCGATTTAGGAGGAGAAGTCATTGAGCACATAGTATTTCATAGCGACGCAATTTCTGTGTTAATTCGTCAATGTGAGGGATCGAGCGTTGAGGTAAAGAATGAATAGTGCATCGGAAAGGAGTTACTCGTATCCCAAAACTAAATCCTGTCGTTTCCATTGAAACGTGACTCGATTTAGGAGGAGAAGTCATTGAGCGCATAGTATTTCATAGCGACGCAATTTCTGTGTTAATTATTCATGTGAGGGAGCGAGGGATGTAGTAAAGTGTTAACAGTGCATCGGAAAGGAGATACTCGTATCCCAAAACTAAATCCTGTCGTTTCCATTGAAACGTGACTCGATTTAGGTGGAGAAGTCATTGAGCTCATAGTATTTCTTAGCGACGCAATTTCTGTGTTAATTATTCATGTGAGGGAGCGAGGGATGTAGTAAAGCGGGAACAGTGCATCGGAAGGGAGAAACTCGTATCCCAAAACTAAATCCTGTCGTTTCCATTGAAACGTGACTCGATTTAGGAGGAGAAGTCATTGAGCACATAGTATTGCATAGCGACGCAATTTCTGTGTTAATTCGTCAATGTGAGGGAGCGAAGGGTGTAGTAAAGTGGGAACAGTGCATTGGAAAGGAGTTACTCGTATCCCAAAACTAAATCCTGTCGTTTCCATTGAAACGTGACTCGATTTAGGAGGAGAAGTCATTGAGCACATAGTATTTCATAGCGACGCAATTTCTATGTTAATTATTCATGTGAGGGGGCGAGGGATGTAGGAAAGAGGGAACAGTGCATCGGAAAGTAGATACTCGTATCCCAAAACTAAATCCTGTCGTTTCCATTGAAACGTGACTCGATTTAGGAGGAGAAGTCTTTGAGCACATAGTATTTCATAGCGACACAATTTCTGTGTTAATTATTCATGTGAGGGAGCGAGGGATGTAGTAAAGTGGGAACAGTGCATCGGAATTGAGATACTCGTATCCCAAAACTAAATCCTGTCGTTTCCATTGAAACGTGACTCGATTTAGGAGGAGAAGTCATTGAGCACATAGTATTTCATAGCGACGCAATATCTGTGTTAATTATTCATGTGAGGGAGCGAGGGATGTAGTAAAGTGGGAACAGTGCATCGGAAAGGAGTTACTCGTATCCCAAAACTAAATCCTGTCGTTTCCATTGAACGTGACTCGATTTAGGAGGAGAAGTCATTGAGCACATATTATTTCATAGCGACGCAATTTCTGTGTTAATTGTTCATGTGAGGGAGCGAGGGATTTAGTAAAGTGGGAACAGTGCATCGGAAAGGAGATACTCGAATCCCAAAACTAAATCCTGTCGTTTCCATTGAAACGTGACTCGATTTAGGAGGAGAAATCATTGAGCACATAGTATTTCATAGCGACGCAATTTCTGTGTTAATTATTCATGTGAGGGAGCGAGGGATGTATTAAAGTGGGAACAGTGCATCAGAAAGGAGATACTCGTATCCCAAAACTAAATCCTGTCGTTTCCATTGAAACGTGACTCGATTTAGGAGGACAAGTCAATGAGCACATAGTATTTCATAGCGACGCAATTTCTGTGTTAATTATTCATGTGAGGGAGCGAGGGATGTAGTAAAGTAGGAACAGTGCATCGGAAAGGAGATACTCATGTCCCAGAACTCAATGCAGTCGTTTCCATAGAAACGTTACACTATTTAGAAGGAGAAGTCATAGAACCCATTGTATTTCATAGCGACGCAATTTCTGTGTTAATTCGTCAATGTGAGGGAGCGAGCGTTGAGGTAAAGAATGAAAAGTACTTCGGAAAGGAGTAACTTGTATCCCAAAACTAAATCCTGTCTTTTCCACTGAAACGTGACTCGATTTAGGAGGAGAAGTCATAGAACCCATCGTATTTCATAGCGACGCAATTTCTGTGTTAATTCGTCAATGTGAGGGAGCGAGCGTTGAGGTAAAGATTGAATAGTGCATCGGAAAGGAGTTACTCGTATCCCAAAACTAAATCCTGTCGTTTCCATTGAACGTGACTCGATTTAGGAGGAGAAGTCATTGAGCACATATTATTTCATAGCGACGCAATTTCTGTGTTAATTGTTCATGTGAGGGAGCGAGGGATGTAGTAAAGTGGGAACAGTGCATCGGAAAGGAGATACTCGAATCCCAAAACTAAATCCTGTCGTTTCCATTGAAACGTGACTCGATTTAGGAGGAGAAATCATTGAGCACATAGTATTTCATAGCGACGCAATTTCTGTGTTAATTATTCATGTGAGGGAGCGAGGGATGTAGTAAAGTGGGAACAGTGCATCAGAAAGGAGATACTCGTATCCCAAAACTAAATCCTGTCGTTTCCATTGAAACGTGACTCGATTTAGGAGGAGAAGTCAATGAGCACATAGTATTTCATAGCGACGCAATTTCTGTGTTAATTAATCATGTGAGGGGGCGAGGGATGTAGTAAAGTGGGAACAGTGCATCGGAAAGGAGATACTCGTATCCCAAAACTAAATCCTGTCGTTTCCATTGAAACGTGACTCGATTTAGGAGGAGAAGTCTTTGAGCACATAGTATTTCATAGCGACACAATTTCTGTGTTAATTATTCATGTGAGGGAGCGAGGGATGTAGTAAAGTGGGAACAGTGCATCGGAATTGAGATACTCGTATCCCAAAACTAAATCCTGTCGTTTCCATTGAAACGTGACTCGATTTAGGAGGAGAAGTCATTGAGCACATAGTATTTCATAGCGACGCAATATCTGTGTTAATTATTCATGAGAGGGAGCGAGGGATGTAGTAAAGTGGGAACAGTGCATCGGAAAGGAGATACTCGTATCCCAAAACTAAATCCTGTCGTTTCCATTGAAACGTGACTCGATTTAGGAGGAGAAGTCATTGAGCACATAGTATTTCATAGCGACGCAATATCTGTGTTAATTCGTCAATGTGAGGGAGCGAGCGATGAGGTGAAGAATGAATAGTGCATTGGAAAGGAGTTACTCGTATCCCAAAACTAAATCCTGTCGTTTCCATTCAAACGTGACTCGATTTAGGAGGAGAAGTCATTGAGCACATAGTATTTCATGGCGACGCAATTTCTGTGTTTATTATTAATGTGAGGGAGCGAGGGATGTAGTAAAGTGGGAACAGTGCATCGGAAAGGATATACTCGTGTCCCAAAACTCAATCCTTTCGTTTCCATTGAAACGTTACACGATTTAGAAGGAGAAGTCATAGAACCCATAGTATTTCATAGCGACGCAATTTCTGTGTTAATTCGTCAATGTGAGGGAGCGAGCGTTGAGGTAAAGAATGAATAGTGCTTCGGAAAGGAGTTACTCGTAACCCAAAACTAAATCCTGTCGTTTCCATTGAAACGTGACTCGATTTAGGAGGAGAAGTCATTGAGCACATAGTATTTCATAGCGACGCAATTTCTGTGTTAATTCGTCAATGTGAGGGAGCGAGCGTTGAGGTAAAGAATGAATAGTGCATCGGAAAGGATTTACTCGTATCTCAAAACTAAATCCTGTCGTTTCCATAGAAACGTTACGCGATTTAGAAGGAGAAGTCATAGAACCCATAGTATTTCATAGCGACGCAATTTCTGTGTTAATTAGTCAATGTGAGGGAGCGAGCGTTGAGATAAAGAATGAATAGTGCGTCGGAATGGAGTTACTCGTATCCCAAAACTAAATCCTGTCGTTTCCATTGAAACGTGACTCGTTTTAGGAGGAGAAGTCATTGAGCACATAGTATTTCATAGCGACGCAATTTCTGTGTTAATTATTCATGTGAGGGAGCGAGGGATGTAGTAAAGTGGGAACAGTGCATCGGAAAGGAGATACTCGTACCCCAAAACTAAATCCTGTCGTTTCCATTGAAACGTGACTCGATTTAGGAGGAGAAGTCATGGAGCACATAGTATTTCATAGCGACGCAATTTCTGTGTTAATTATTCATGTGAGGGAGCGAGGGATGTAGTAAAGTGGGGAACAGTGCATCGGAAAGGAGATACTCGTGTCCCAAAACTCAATCCTGTCGTTTCCATAGAAACGTTACACGATTTTGAAGGAGAAGTCATAGGACCCATAGTATTTCATAGCGACGCAATTTCTGTGTTAATTCGTCAATGTGAGGGAGCGAGCGTTGAGGTAAAGATTGAATAGTGCATCAGAAAGGAGTTACTCGTATCCCAAAACTAAATCCTGTCGTTTCCATTGAAACGAGACTCGATTTAGGAGGAGAAGTCATAGAACCCATAGTATTTCATAGCGACGCAATTTCTGTGTTAATTCGGCAATGTGAGGGAGCGAGCGTTGAGGTAAAGATTGAATAGTGCATCAGAAAGGAGTTACTCGTATCCCAAAACTAAATCCTGTCGTTTCCATTGAAACGTGACTCGATTTAGGAGGAGAAGTCATTGAGCACATAGTATTTCATAGCGACGCAATTTCTGTGTTAATTATTCATGTGAGGGAGCGAGGGATGTAGTAAAGTGGGAACAGTGCATCGGAAAGGAGATACTCGAATCCCAAAACTAAATCCTGTCGTTTCAATTGAAACGTGACTCGATTTAGGAGGAGAAGTCATTGAGCACATAGTATTTCATAGCGACGCAATTTATGTGTTAATTATTCATGTGAGGGAGCGAGGGATGTACTAAAGTGGGAACAGTGCATCAGAAAGGAGATACTCGTTTCCCAAAACTAAATCCTGTCGTTTCCATTGAAACGTGACTCGATTTAGGAGGAGAAGTCATTGAGTACATAGTATTTCATAGCGACGCAATTTCTGTGTTAATTATTCATGTGAGGGAGCGAGGGATGTAGTAAAGTGGGAACAATGCATCGGAAAGGAGATACTCGTATCCCAAAACTAAATGCTGTCGTTTCCATTGAAACGTGACTCGATTTAGGAGGACAAGTCATTGAGCACATAGTATTTCATAGCGACGCAATATCTGTGTTAATTATTCATGTGAGGGAGCGAGGGATGTAGTAAAGTGGGAACAGTGCATCAGAAAGGAGATACTCGTATCCCAAAAACTAAATCCTGTCGTTTCCATTTATCCGTGACTCGATTTAGGAGGAGAAGTCATTGAGCACATAGTAATTCATAGCGACGCAATTTCTGTGTTAATTATTCATGTGAGGGAGCGAGGGATGTAGTAAAGTGGGAACAGTGCATCGGAAAGGAGATACTCGAATCCCAAAACTAAATCCTGTGGTTTCCATTGAAACGTGACTCGATTTAGGAGGAGAAGTCATTGAGCACATAGTATTTCATAGCGACGCAATTTCTGTGTTAATTCGTCAATGTGAGGGAGCGAGCGTTGAGGTAAAGATTGAATAGTGCATCAGAAAGGAGTTACTCGTATCCCAAAACTAAATCCTGTCGTTTCCATTGAAACGAGACTCGATTTAGGAGGAGAAGTCATAGAACCCATAGTATATCATAGCGACGCAATTTCTGTGTTAATTCGTCAATGTGAGGGAGCGAGCGTTGAGGTAAAGATTGAATAGTGCATCAGATAGGAATTACTCGTATCCCAAAACTAAATCCTGTCGTTTCCATTGAAACGTGACTCGATTTAGGAGGAGAAGTCATTGAGCACATAGTATTTCATAGCGACGCAATTTCTGTGTTAATTATACATGTGAGGGAGCGAGGGATGTAGTAAAGTGGGAACAGTGCATCGGAAAGGAGATACTCGAATCCCAAAACTAAATCCTGTCGTTTCAATTGAAACGTGACTCGATTTAGGAGGAGAAGTCATTGAGCACATAGTATTTCATAGCGACGCAATTTCTGTGTTAATTATTCATGTGAGGGAGCGAGGGATGTACTAAAGTGGGAACAGTGCATCAGAAAGGATATACTCGTATCCCAAAACTAAATCCTGTCGTTTCCATTGAAACGTGACTCGATTTAGGAGGAGAAGTCATTGAGTACATAGTATTTCATAGCGACGCAATTTCTGTGTTAATTATTCATGTGAGGGAGCGAGGGATGTAGTAAAGTGGGAACAATGCATCGGAAAGGAGATACTCGTATCCCGAAACTAAATGCTGTCGTTTCCATTGAAACGTGACTCGATTTAGGAGGACAAGTCATTGAGCACATAGTATTTCATAGCGACGCAATATCTGTGTTAATTATTCATGTGAATGAGCGAGGGATGTAGTAAAGTGAGAACAGTGCATCGGAAAGGAGATACTCGTATCCCAAAAACTAAATCCTGTCGTTTCCATTTATACGTGACTCGATTTAGGAGGAGAAGTCATTGAGCACATAGTAATTCATAGCGACGCAATTTCTGTGTTAATTATTCATGTGAGGGAGCGAGGGATGTAGTAAAGTGGGAACAGTGCATCGGAAAGGAGATACTCGAATCCCAAAACTAAATCCTGTCGTTTCCATTGAAACGTGACTCGATTTAGGAGGAGAAGTCATTGAGCACATAGTATTTCATAGCGACGCAATTTCTGTGTTAATTCGTCAATGTGAGGGAGCGAGCGTTGAGGTAAAGAATGAATAGTGCATCGGAAAGGAGTTACTCGTATCCCAAAACTAAATCCTGTCGTTTCCATTGAAACGTGACTCGATTTAGGAGGAGAAGTCATTGAGCGCATAGTATTTCATAGCGACGCAATTTCTGTGTTAATTATTCATGTGAGGGAGCGAGGGATGTAGTAAAGTGTTAACAGTGCATCGGAAAGGAGATAGTCGTATCCCAAAACTAAATCCTGTCGTTTCCATTGAAACGTGACTCGATTTAGGTGGAGAAGTCATTGAGCACATAGTATTTCTTAGCGACGCAATTTCTGTGTTAATTATTCATGTGAGGGAGCGAGGGATGTAGTAAAGCGGGAACAGTGCTTCGGAAGGGAGAAACTCGTATCCCAAAACTAAATCCTGTCGTTTCCATTGAAACGTGACTCGATTTAGGAGGAGAAGTCATTGAGCACATAGTATTGCATAGCGACGCAATTTCTGTGTTAATTCGTCAATGTGAGGGAGCGAAGGGTGTAGTAAAGTGGGAACAGTGCATCGGAAAGGAGTTACTCGTATCCGAAAACTAAATCCTGTCGTTTCCATTGAAACGTGACTCGATTTAGGAGGAGAAGTCATTGAGCACATAGTATTTCATAGCGACGCAATTTCTGTGTTAATTATTCATGTGAGGGTGCGAGGGATGTAGTAAAGTAGGAACAGTGCATCGGAAAGGAGATACTCGTGTCCCAGAACTCAATCCAGTCGTTTCCATAGAAACGTTACACGATTTAGAAGGAGAAGTCATAGAACCCATTGTATTTCATAGCGACGCAATTTCTGAGTTAATTCGTCAATGTGAGGGAGCGAGCGTTGAGGTAAAGAATGAAAAGTACTTCGGAAAGGAGTAACTTGTATCCCAAAACTAAATCCTGTCTTTTCCACTGAAACGTGACTCGATTTAGGAGGAGAAGTCATTGAGCACATAGTATTTCATAGCGACGCAATTTCTGTGTTAATTCGTCAATGTGAGGGAGCGAGCGTTGAGGTAAAGAATGAATAGTGCATCGGAAAGGAGTTACTCGTATCCCAAAACTAAATCCTGTCGTTTCCATTGAAACGTGACTCGATTTAGGAGGAGAAGTCATTGAGCGCATAGTATTTCATAGCGACGCAATTTCTGTGTTAATTATTCATGTGAGGGAGCGAGGGATGTAGTAAAGTGTTAACAGTGCATCGGAAAGGAGATAGTCGTATCCCAAAACTAAATCCTGTCGTTTCCATTGAAACGTGACTCGATTTAGGTGGAGAAGTCATTGAGCACATAGTATTTCTTAGCGACGCAATTTCTGTGTTAATTATTCATGTGAGGGAGCGAGGGATGTAGTAAAGCGGGAACAGTGCATCGGAAGGGAGAAACTCGTATCCCAAAACTAAATCCTGTCGTTTCCATTGAAACGTGACTCGATTTAGGAGGAGAAGTCATTGAGCACATAGTATTGCATAGCGACGCAATTTCTGTGTTAATTCGTCAATGTGAGGGAGCGAAGGGTGTAGTAAAGTGGGAACAGTGCATCGGAAAGGAGTTACTCGTATCCCAAAACTAAATCCTGTCGTTTCCATTGAAACGTGACTCGATTTAGGAGGAGAAGTCATTGAGCACATAGTATTTCATAGCGACGCAATTTCTGTGTTAATTATTCATGTGAGGGTGCGAGGGATGTAGTAAAGTAGGAACAGTGCATCGGAAAGGAGATACTCGTGTCCCAGAACTCAATCCAGTCGTTTCCATAGAAACGTTACACGATTTAGAAGGAGAAGTCATAGAACCCATTGTATTTCATAGCGACGCAATTTCTGAGTTAATTCGTCAATGTGAGGGAGCGAGCGTTGAGGTAAAGAATGAAAAGTACTTCGGAAAGGAGTAACTTGCATCCCAAAACTAAATCCTGTCTTTTCCACTGAAACGTGACTCGATTTAGGAGGAGAAGTCATTGAGCACATAGTATTTCATAGCGACGCAATTTCTGTGTTAATTCGTCAATGTGAGGGAGCGAGCGTTGAGGTAAAGAAAGAATAGTGCATCGGAAAAGAGTTACTCGTATCTCAAAACTAAATCCTGTCGTTTCCATAGAAACGTTACACGATTTAGAAGGAGAAGTCATAGAACACATAGTATTTCATAGCGACGCCATTTCTATGTTAATTATTCATGTGAGGGGGCGAGGGATGTAGGAAAGTGGGAACAGTGCATCGGAAAGTAGATACTCGTATCCCAAAACTAAATCCTGTCGTTTCCATTGAAACGTGACTCGATTTAGGAGGAGAAGTCTTTGAGCACATAGTATTTCATAGCGACACAATTTCTGTGTTAATTATTCATGTGAGGGAGCGAGGGATGTAGTAAAGTGGGAACAGTGCATCGGAATTGAGATACTCGTATCCCAAAACTAAATCCTGTCGTTTCCATTGAAACGTGACTCGATTTAGGAGGAGAAGTCATTGAGCACATAGTATTTCATAGCGACGCAATATCTGTGTTAATTATTCATGTGAGGGAGCGAGGGATGTAGTAAAGTGGGAACAGTGCATCGGAAAGGAGATACTCGTATCCCAAAACTAAATCCTGTCGTTTCCATTGAAACGTGACTCGATTTAGGAGGAGAAGTCATTGAGCACATAGTAATTCATAGCGACGCAATTTCTGTGTTAATTATTCTTGTGAGGGAGCGAGGGATGTAGTAAAGTGGGAACAGTGCATCAGAAAGGAGATACTCGAATCCCAAAACTAAATCCTGTCGTTTCCATTGAAACGTGTCTCGATTTAGGACGAGAAGTCATTGAGCACATAGTATTTCATAGCGACGCAATTTCTGTGTTGATTCGTCAATGTGAGGGAGCGAGCGTTGAGGTAAAGAATGAATAGTGCATCGGAAAGGAGTTACTCGTAAAACAAAACTAAATCCTGTCGTTTCCATTGAAACGTGACTCGATTTAGGAGGAGAAGTCATTGAGCACATAGTATTTCATAGCGACGCAATTTCTGTGTTAATTATTCATGTGAGGGAGCGAGGGATGTAGTAAAGTGGGAACAGTGCATCGGAAAAGAGATACTCGTATCCCAAAACTAAATCCTGTCGTTTCCATTGAAACGTGACTCGATTTAGGAGGAGAAGTCATTGAGCACATAGTATTTCATAGCGACGCAATATCTGTGTTAATTCGTCAATGTGAGGGAGCGAGGGGTGTAGTAAAGTGGGAACAGTGCATCGGAAAGGAGTTACTCGTATCCCAAAACTAAATCCAGTCGTTTCCATTGAAACGTGACTCGATTTAGGAGGAGAAGTCATTGAGCACATAGTATTTCATAGCGACGCAATTTCTGTGTTAATTATTCATGTGAGGGGGCGAGGGATGTAGGAAAGTGGGAACAGTGCATCGGAAAGTAGATACTCGTATCCCAAAACTAAATCCTGTCGTTTCCATTGAAACGTGACTCGATTTAGGAGGAGAAGTCATTGAGCACATAGTATTTCATAGCGACACAATTTCTGTGTTAATTATTCATGTGAGGGAGCGAGGGATGTAGTAAAGTAGGAACAGTGCATCGGAAAGGGGTTACTCGTTTCCCAAAACTAAATCCTGTCGTTTCTGTTGAAACGTGACACGATTTAGGAGGAGAAGTCATTGAGCACATAGTATTTCATAGCGACGCAATTTCTGTGTTAATTATTCATGTGAGGGGGCGAGGGATGTAGGAAAGTGGGAACAGTGCATCGGAAAGGAGATACTCGTATCCCAAAACTAAATCCTGTCGTTTCAATTGAAACGTGACTCGATTTAGGAGGAGATGTCAATGAGCACATAGTATTTCATAGCGACGCAATTTCTGTGTTAATTATTCATGTGAGGGGGCGAGGGATGTAGTAAAGTGGGAACAGTGCATCGGAAAGGAGATACTCGTATCCCAAAACTAAATCCTGTCGTTTCCATTGAAACGTGACTCGATTTAGGAGGAGAAGTCTTTGAGCACATAGTATTTCATAGCGACACAATTTCGGTGTTAATTATTCATGTGAGGGAGCGAGGGATGTAGTAAAGTGGGAACAGTGCATCGGAAAGGAGATACTCGTATCCCAAAACTAAATCCTGTCGTTTCCATTGAAACGTGACTCGATTTAGGAGGAGAAGTCATTGAGCACATAGTATTTCATAGCGACGCAATATCTGTGTTAATTCGTCAATGTGAGGGAGCGAGCGATGAGGTGAAGAATGAATAGTGCATTGGAAAGGAGTTACTCGTATCCCAAAACTAAATCCTGTCGTTTCCATTCAAACGTGACTCGATTAAGGAGGAGAAGTCATTGAGCACATAGTATTTCATGGCGACGCAATTTCTGTGTTTATTATTAATGTGAGGGAGCGAGGGATGTAGTAAAGTGGGAACAGTGCATCGGAAAGGATATACTCGTGTCCCATAACTCAATCCTTTCGTTTCCATAGAAACGTTACACGATTTAGAAGGAGAAGTCATAGAACCCATAGTATTTCATAGCGACGCAATTTCTGTGTTAATTCGTCATTGCGAGGGAGCGAGCGTTGAGGTAAAGAATGAATAGTGCTTCGGAAAGGAGTTACTCGTAACCCAAAACTAAATCCTGTCGTTTCCATTGAAACGTGACTCGATTTAGGAGGAGAAGTCATTGAGCACATAGTATTTCATAGCGACGCAATTTCTGTGTTAATTCGTCAATGTGAGGGAGCGAGCGTTGAGGTAAAGAATGAATAGTGCATCGGAAAGGAGTTACTCGTATCTCAAAACTAAATCCTGTCGTTTCCATAGAAACGTTACGCGATTTAGAAGGAGAAGTCATAGAACCCATAGTATTTCATAGTGACGCAATTTTTGTGTTAATTAGTCAATGTGAGGGAGCAAGCGTTGAGATAAAGAATGAATAGTGCATCGGAAAGGAGTTACTCGTATCCCAAAACTAAATCCTGTCGTTTCCATTGAAACGTGACTCGTTTTATGAGGAGAAGTCATGGAGCACATAGTATTTCATAGCGACGCAATTTCTGTGTTAATTATTCATGTGAGGGAGCGAGGGATGTAGTAAAGTGGGAACAGTGCATCGGAAAGGAGATACTCGTGTCCCAAAACTCAATCCTGTCGTTTCCATAGAAACGTTACACGATTCTGAAGGAGAAGTCATAGGACACATAGTATTTCATAGCGACGCAATTTCTGTGTTAATTCGTCAATGTGAGGGAGCGAGCGTTGAGGTAAAGATTGAATAGTGCATCAGAAAGGAGTTACTCGTATCCCAAAACTAAATCCTGTCGTTTCCATTGAAACGAGACTCGATTTAGGAGGAGAAGTCATAGAACCCATAGTAATTCATAGCGACGCAATTTCTGTGTTAATTCGTCAATGTGAGGGAGGGAGCGTTGAGGTAAAGATTGAATAGTGCATCAGAAAGGAGTTACTCGTATCCCAAAACTAAATCCTGTCGTTTCCATTGAAACGTGACTCGATTTAGGAGGAGAAGTCATTGAGCACATAGTATTTCATAGCGACGCAATTTCTGTGTTAATTATTCATGTGAGGGAGCAAGGGATGTAGTAAAGTGGGAACAGTGCATCGGAAAGGAGATACTCGAATCCCAAAACTAAATCCTGTCGTTTCAATTGAAACGTGACTCGATTTAGGAGGAGAAGTCATTGAGCACATAGTATTTCATAGCGACGCAATTTCTGTGTTAATTATTCATGTGAGGGAGCGAGGGATGTACTAAAGTGGGAACAGTGCATCGGAATTGAGATGCTCGTATCCCAAAACTAAATCCTGTCGTTTCCATTGAAACGTGACTCGATTTAGGAGGAGAAGTCATTGAGCACATAGTATTTCTTAGCGACGCAATTTCTGTGTTAATTATTCATGTGAGGGTGCGAGTGATGTAGTAAAGCGGGAACAGTGCATCGGAAGGGAGAAACTCGTATCCCAAAACTAAATCCTGTCGTTTCCATTGAAACGTGACTCGATTTAGGAGGAGAAGTCATTGAGCACATAGTATGGCATAGCGACGCAATTTCTGTGTTAATTCGTCAATGTGAGGGAGCGAGGGGTGTAGAAAGTGGGAACAGTGCATTGGAAAGGAGTTACTCGTATCCCAAAACTAAATCCTGTCGTTTCCATTGAAACGTGACTCGATTTAGGAGGAGAAGTCATTGAGCACATAGTATTTCATAGCGACGCAATTTCTGTGTTAATTATTCATGTGAGGGTGCGAGGGATGTAGTAAAGTAGGAACAGTGCATCGGAAAGGAGATACTCGTGTCCCAGAACTCAATCCCGTCGTTTCCATAGAAACGTTACACGATTTAGAAGGAGAAGTCATAGAACCCATTGTATTTCATAGCGACGCAATTTCTGTGTTAATTCGTCAATGTGAAGGAGCGAGCGTTGAGGTAAAGAATGAAAAGTACTTCGGAAAGGAGTAACTTGTATCCCAAAACTAAATCCTGTCTTTTCCACTGAAACGTGACTCGATTTAGGAGGAGAAGTCATTGAGCACATAGTATTTCATAGCGACGCAATTTCTGTGTTAATTCGTCAATGTGAGGGAGCGAGCGTTGAGGTAAAGAATGAATAGTGCATCGGAAAGGAGTTACTCGTATCTCAAAACTAAATCCTGTCGTTTCCATAGAAACGTTACACGATTTAGAAGGAGAAGTCATAGAACCCATAGTATTTCATAGCGACGCAATTTCTGTGTTAATTCGTCAATGTGAGGGAGCGAGCGTTGAGGTAAAGATTGAATAGTGCATCGGAAAGGAGTTACTCGTATCCCAAAACTAAATATTGTCGTTTCCATTGAAACGTGACTCGATTTAGGAGGAGAAGGCATTGAGCACATAGTATTTCATAGCGACGCAATTTCTGTGTTAATTATTCATGTGAGGGGGCGAGGGATGTAGGAAAGTGGGAACAGTGCATCGGAAAGTAGATACTCGTATCCCAAAACTAAATCCTGTCGTTTCCATTGAAACGTGACTCGATTTAGGAGGAGAAGTCATTGAGCACATAGTATTTCATAGCGACGCAATTTCTGTGTTAATTATTAATGTGAGGGAGCGAGGGATGTAGTAAAGTGGGAACAGTGCATCGGAAAGGAGATACTCGTGTCCCAAAACTCAATCCTGTCGTTTCCATAGAAACGTTACACGATTTAGAAGGAGAAGTCATAGAACCCATCGTATTTCATAGCGACGCAATTTCTGTGTTAATTCGTCAATGTGAGGGAGCGACCGTTGAGGTAAGGAATGAATAAAGCATCGGAAAGGAGTTACTCGTATCCCAAAACTAAATCCTGTCGTTTCCATTGAAACGTGACTCGATTTAGGAGGAGAAGTCATTGAGCACATAGCATTTCATAGCGATGCAATTTCTGTGTTAATTATTCATGTGAGGGAGCGAGGGATGTAGTAAAGTGGGAACAGTGCATCGGAAAGGGGATACTCGAATCCCAAAACTAAATCCTGTCGTTTCCATTGAAACGTGACTCGATTTAGGAGGAGAAGTCATTGAGCACATAGTATTTCATAGCGACGCAATTTCTGTGTTAATTATTCATGTGAGGGAGCGAGGGATGTAGTAAAGTGGGAACAGTGCATCAGAAAGGAGATACTCGTATCCCAAAACTAAATCCTGTCGTTTCCATTGAAACGTGACTCGATTTAGGAGGAGAAGTCAATGAGCACATAGTATTTCATAGCGACGCAATTTCTGTGTTAATTATTCATGTGAGGGAGCGAGGGATGTAGTAAAGTGGGAACAGTGCATTGGAACGGAGATACTCGAATCCCAAAACTAAATCCTGTCGTTTCCATTGAAACGTGACTCGATTTAGGAGGAGAAGTCTTTGAGCACATAGTATTTCATAGCGACACAATTTCTGTGTTAATTATTCATGTGAGGGAACGAGGGATGTAGTAAAGTGGGAACAGTGCATCGGAATTGAGATACTCGTATCCCAAAACTAAATCCTGTCGTTTCCATTGAAACGTGACTCGATTTAGGAGGAGAAGTCATTGAGCACATAGTATTTCATAGCGACGCAATATCTGTGTTAATTATTCATGTGAGGGAGCGAGAGATGTAGTAAAGTGGGAACAGTGCATCGGAAAGGAGATACTCGTATCCCAAAACTAAATCCTGTCGTTTCCATTGAAACGTGAGTCGATTTAGGAGGAGAAGTCATTGAGCACATAGTAATTCATAGCGACGCAATTTCTGTGTTAATTATTCATGTGAGGGAGCGAGGGATGTAGTAAAGTGGGAACAGTGCATCGGAAAGGAGATACTCGAATCCCGAAACTAAATCCTGTCGTTTCCATTGAAACGTGACTCGATTTAGGACGAGAAGTCATTGAGCACATAGTATTTCATAGCGACGCAATTTCTGTGTTAATTCGTCAATGTGAGGGATCGAGCGTTGAGGTAAAGAATGAATAGTGCATCGGAAAGGAGTTACTCGTAAAACAAAAAAAAATCCTGTCGTTTCCATTGAAACGTGACTCGATTTAGGAGGAGAAGTCATTGAGCTCATAGTATTTCATAGCGACGCAATTTCTGTGTTAATTATTCATGTGAGGGAGCAAGGGATGTAGTAAAGTGGGAACAGTGCATCGGAAAGGAGTTACTCGTATCTCAAAACTAAATCCTGTCGTTTCCATAGAAACGTTACACGATTTAGAAGGAGAAGTCATAGAACCCATAGTATTTCATAGCGACGCAATTTCTGTGTTAATTCGTCAATGTGAGGGAGCGAGCGTTGAGGTAAAGATTGAATAGTGCATCGGAAAGGAGTAACTCGTATCCCAAAACTAAATCCTGTCGTTTCCATTGAAACTTGACTCGATTGAGGAGGAGAAGTCATTGAGCACATAGTATTTCATAGCGACGCAATTTCTGTGTTAATTATTCATGTGAGGGGGCGAGGGATGTAGGAAAGTGGGAACAGTGCATCGGAAAGGAGATACTCGTATCCCAAAACTAAATCCTGTCGTTTCCATTGAAACGTGACTCGATTTAGGAGGAGAAGTCATTGAGCACATAGTATTTCATAGCGACGCAATTTCTGTGTTAATTATTAATGTGAGGGAGCGAGGGATGTAGTAAAGTGGGAACAGTGCATCGGAAAGGAGATACTCGTGTCCCAAAACTCAATCCTGTCGTTTCCATAGAAACGTTACACGATTTAGAAGGAGAAGTCATAGAACCCATCGTATTTCATAGCGACGCAATTTCTGTGTTAATTCGTCAATGTGAGGGAGCGACCGTTGAGGTAAGGAATGAATAAAGCATCGGAAAGGAGTTACTCGTATCCCAAAACTAAATCCTGTCGTTTCCATTGAAACGTGACTCGATTTAGGAGGAGAAGTCATTGAGCACATAGTATTTCATAGCGACGCAATTTCTGTGTTAATTATTCATGTGAGGGAGCGAGGGAAGTAGTAAAGTGGGAACAGTGCATCGGAAAGGAGATACTCGAATCCCAAAACAAAATCCTGTCGTTTCCATTGAAACGTGACTCGATTCAGGAGGAGAAGTCATTGAGCACATAGTATTTCATAGCGACGCAATTTCTGTGTTAATTATTCATGTGAGGGAGCGAGGGATGTAGTAAAGTGGGAACAGTGCATCAGAAAGGAGATACTCGTATCCCAAAACTAAATCCTGTCGTTTCCATTGAAACGTGACACGATTTAGGAGGAGAAGTCAATGAGCACATAGTATTTCATAGCGACGCAATTTCTGTGTTAATTATTCATGTGAGGGAGCGAGGGATGTAGTAAAGTGGGAACAGTGCATCGGAAAGGAGATACTCGAATCCCAAAACTAAATCCTGTCGTTTCCATTGAAACGTGACTCGATTTAGGAGGAGAAGTCTTTGAGCACATAGTATTTCATAGCGACACAATTTCTGTGTTAATTATTCATGCGAGGGAGCGAGGGATGTAGTAAAGTGGGAACAGTGCATCGGAATTGAGATACTCGTATCCCAAAACTAAATCCTGTCGTTTCCATTGAAACGAGACTCGATTTAGGAGGAGAAGTCATTGAGCACATAGTATTTCATAGCGACGCAATATCTGTGTTAATTATTCATGTGAGGGAGCGAGAGATGTAGTAAAGTGGGAACAGTGCATCGGAAAGGAGATACTCGTATCCCAAACCAAAACTAAATCCTGTCGTTTCCATTGAAACGTGACTCGATTTAGGAGGAGAAGTCATTGAGCACATAGTAATTCATAGCGACGCAGTTTCTGTGTTAATTATTCATGTGAGGGAGCGAGGGATGTAGTAAAGTGGGAACAGTGCATCGGAAAGGAGATACTCGAATCCCAAAAGTAAATCCTGTCGTTTCCATTGAAACGTGACTCGATTTAGGACGAGATGTCATTGAGCACATAGTATTTCATAGCGACGCAATTTCTGTGTTAATTCGTCAATGTGAGGGATCGAGCGTTGAGGTAAAGAATGAATAGTGCATCGGAAAGGAGTTACACGTAAAACAAAACTAAATCCTGTCGTTTCCATTTATACGTGACTCGATTTAGGAGGAGAAGTCATTGAGCACATAGTATTTCACAGCGACGCAATTTCTGTGTTAATTATTCATGTGAGGGAGCGAGGGATGTAGTAAAGTGGGAACAGTGCATCGGAAAGGAGATACTCGAATCCCAAAACTAAATCCTGTCGTTTCCATTGGAACGTGACTCGATTTAGGAGGAGAAGTCATTGAGCACATAGTATTTCATAGCGACGCAATTTCTGTGTTAATTCGTCAATGTGAGGGAGCGAGCGTTGAGGTAAAGAATGAATAGTGCATCGGAAAGGAGTTACTCGTATCCCAAAACTAAATCCTGTCGTTTCCATTGAAACGTGACTCGATTTAGGAGGAGAAGTCATTGAGCGCATAGTGTTTCATAGCGACGCAATTCTGTGTTAATTATTCATGTGAGGGAGCGAGGGATGTAGTAAAATGTTAACAGTACATCGGAAAGGAAATACTCGTATCCCAAAACTAAATCCTGTCGTTTCCATTGAAACGTGACTCGATTTAGGAGGAGAAGTCATTGAGCACATAGTAATTCTCAGCGACGCAATTTCTGTGTTAATTATTCATGTGAGGGAGCGAGGGATGTAGTAAAGCGGGAACAGTGCATCGGAAGGGAGAAACTCGTATCCCAAAACTAAATCCTGTCGTTTCCATTGAAACGTGACTCGATTTAGGAGGAGAAGTCATTGAGCACATAGTATTGCATAGCGACGCAATTTCTGTGTTAATTCGTCAATGTGAGGGAGCGAGGGGTGTAGTAAAGTGGGAACAGTGCATCGGAAAGGAGTTACTTGTATCCCAAAACTAAATCCTGTCGTTTCCATTGAAACGTGACTCGATTTAGGAGGAGAAGTCATTGAGCACATAGTATTTCATAGCGACGCAATTTCTGTGTTAATTATTCATGTGAGGGTGCGAGGGATGTAGTAAAGTAGGAACAGTGCATCGGAAAGGAGATACTCGTGTCCCAGAACTCAATCCAGTCGTTTCCATAGAAACGTTACACGATTTAGAAGGAGAAGTCATAGAACCCATTGTATTTCATAGTGACGCAATTTCTGTGTTAATTCGTCAATGTGAGGGAGCGAGCGTTGAGGTAAAGAATGAAAAGTACTTCGGAAAGGAGTAACTTGTATCCCAAAACTAAATCCTGTCTTTTCCACTGAAACGTGACTCGATTTAGGAGAAGAAGTCATTGAGCACATAGTATTTCATAGCGACGCAATTTCTGTGTTAATTCGTCAATGTGAGGGAGCGAGCGTTGAGGTAAAGAATGAATAGTGCATCGGAAAGGAGTTACTCGTATCTCAAAACTAAATCCTGTCGTTTCCATAGAAACGTTACACGATTTAGAAGGAGAAGTCATAGAACCCATAGTATTTCATAGCGACGCAATTTCTGTGTTAATTCGTCAATGTGAGGGAGCGAGCGATGAGGTAAAGATTGAATAGTGCATCGGAAAGGAGTTACTCGTATCCCAAAACTAAATCCTGTCGTTTCCATTGAAACGTGACTCGATTTAGGAGGAGAAGTCATTGAGCACATAGTATTTCATAGCGACGCAATTTCTGTGTTAATTATTCATGTGAGGGGGCGAGGGATGTAGGAAAGTGGGAACAGTGCATCGGAAAGTAGATACTCGTATCCCAAAACTAAATCCTGTCGTTTCCATTGAAACGTGACTCGATTTAGGAGGAGAAGTCATTGAGCACATAGTATTTCATAGCGACGCAATTTCTGTGTTAATTATTAATGTGAGGGAGCGAGGGATGTAGTAAAGTGGGAACAGTGCATCGGAAAGGAGATACTCGTGTCCCAAAACTCAATCCTGTCGTATCCATAGAAACGTTACACGATTTAGAAGGAGAAGTCATAGAACCCATCGTATTTCATAGCGACGCAATTTCTGTGTTAACTCGTCAGTGTGAGGGAGCGACCGTTGAGGTAAGGAATGAATAAAGCATCGGAAAGGAGTTACTCGTATCCCAAAACTAAATCCTGTCGTTTCCATTGAAACGTGACTCGATTTAGGAGGAGAAGTCATTGAGCACATAGCATTTCATAGCGATGCAATTTCTGTGTTAATTATTCATGTGAGGGAGCGAGGGATGTAGTAAAGTGGGAACAGTGCATCGGAAAGGGGATACTCGAATCCCAAAACTAAATCCTGTCGTTTCCATTGAAACGTGACTCGATTTAGGAGGAGAAGTCATTGAGCACATAGTATTTCATAGCGACGCAATTTCTGTGTTAATTATTCATGTTAGGGAGCGAGGGATGTAGTAAAGTGGGAACAGTGCATCAGAAAGGAGATACTCGTATCCCGAAACTAAATCCTGTCGTTTCCATTGAAACGTGACTCGATTTAGGAGGAGAAGTCAATGAGCACATAGTATTTCATAGCGACGCAATTTCTGTGTTAATTATTCATGTGACGGAGCGAGGGATGTAGTAAAGTGGGAACAGTGCATCGGAACGGAGATACTCGAATCCCAAAACAAAATTCTGTCGTTTCCATTGAAACGTGACTCGATTTAGGAGGAGAAGTCTTTGAGCACATAGTATTTCATAGCGACGCAATTTCTGTGTTAATTATTCATGTGATGGAGCGAGGGATGTAGTAAAGTGGGAACAGTGCATCGGAAAGGAGATACTCGAATCCCAAAACTAAATCCTGTCGTTTCCATTGAAACGGGACTCGATTTAGGAGGAGAAGTCTTTGAGCACATAATATTTCATAGCGACACAATTTCTGTGTTAATTATTCATGTGAGGGAGCGAGGGATGTAGTAAAGTGGGAACAGTGCATCGGAATTGAGATACTCGTATCCCAAAACTAAATCCTGTCGTTTCCATTGAAACGTGACTCGATTTAGGAGGAGAAGTCATTGAGCACATAGTATTTCATAGCGACGCAATATCTGTGTTAATTATTCATGTGAGGGAGCGAGAGATGTAGTAAAGTGGGAACAGTGCATCGGAAAGGAGATACTCGTATCCCAAAACTAAATCCTGTCGTTTCCATTGAAACGTGACTCGATTTAGGAGGAGAGGTCATTGAGCACATAGTAATTCATAGCGACGCAATTTCTGTGTTAATTATTCATGTGAGGGAGCGAGGGAAGTAGTAAAGTGGGAACAGTGCATCAGAAAGGAGATACTCGAATCCCAAAACTAAATCCTGTCGTTTCCATTGGAACGTGACTCGATTTAGGAGGAGAAGTCATTGAGCACATAGTATTTCATAGCGACGCAATTTCTGTGTTAATTCGTCAATGTGAGGGAGCGAGCGTTGAGGTAAAGAATGAATAGTGCATCGGAAAGGAGTTACTCGTATCCCAAAACTAAATCCTGTCGTTTCCATTGAAACGTGACTCGATTTAGGAGGAGAAGTCATTAAGCGCATAGTATTTCATAGCGACGCAATTTCTGTGTTAATTATTCATGTGAGGGAGCGAGGGATGTAGTAAAGTGTTAACAGTGCATCGGAAAGGAGATACTCGTATCCCAAAACTAAATCCTGTCGTTTCCATTGAAACGTGACTCGATTTAGGAGGAGAAGTCTTTGAGCACATAGTATTTCATAGCGACACAATTTCTGTGTTAATTATTCATGTGAGGGAGCGAGGGATGTAGTAAAGTGGGAACAGTGCATCGGAATTGAGATACTCGTATCCCAAAACTAAATCCTGTCGTTTCCATTGAAACGTGACTCGATTTAAGAGGAGAAGTCATTGAGCACATAGTATTTCATAGCGACGCAATATCTGTGTTAATTATTCATGTGAGGGAGCGAGAGATGTAGTAAAGTGGGAACAGTGCATCGGAAAGGAGATACTCGTATCCCAAAACTAAATCCTGTCGTTTCCATTGAAACGTGACTCGATTTAGGAGGAGAAGTCATTGAGCACATAGTATTTCACAGCGACGCAATTTCTGTGTTAATTATTCATGTGAGGGAGCGAGGGATGTAGTAAAGTGTTAACAGTGCATCGGAAAGGAGATACTCGTATCCCAAAACTAAATCCTGTCGTTTCCATTGAAACGTGACTCGATTTAGGAGGAGAAGTCATTGAGCACATAGTATTTCATAGCGACGCAATTTCTGTGTTAATTATTCATGTGAGGGAGCGAGGAATGTAGTAAAGCGGGAACAGTGCATCGGAAGGGAGAAACTCGTATCCCAAAACTAAATCCTGTCGTTTCCATTGAAACGTGACTCGATTTAGGAGGAGAAGTCATTAAGCACATAGTATTGAATAGCGTCGCAATTTCTGTGTTAATTCGTCAATGTGAGGGAGCGAGGGGTGTAGTAAAGTGGGAACAGTGCATCGGAAAGGAGTTACTCGTATCCCAAAACTAAATCCAGTCGTTTCCATTGAAACGTGACTCGATTTAGGAGGAGAAGTCATTGAGCACATAGTATTTCATAGCGATGCAATTTCTGTGTTAATTATTCATGTGAGGGAGCGAGGGATGTAGTAATGTAGGAACAGTGCATCGGAAAGGAGATACTCGTGTCCCAGAACACAATCCAGTCGTTTCCATAGAAACGTTACACGATTTAGAAGGAGAAGTCATAGAACCCATTGTATTTCATAGCGACGCAATTTCTGTGTTAATTCGTCAATGTGAGGGAGCGAGCGTTGAGGTAAAGAATGAATAGTACTTCGGAAAGGAGTAACTTGTATCCCAAAACTAAATCCTGTCGTTTCCATTGAAACGTGACTCGATTTAGGAGGAGAAGTCATTGAGCACATAGTTTTTCATAGCGACGCAATTTCTGTGTTAATTATTCACGTGAGGGGGCGAGGGATGTAGTAAAGTGTTAACAGTGCATCGGAAAGGAGATACTCGTATCCCAAAACTAAATCCTGTCGTTTCCATTGAAACGTGACTCCATTTAGGAGGAGAAGTCATTGAGCACATAGTATTTCATAGCGACGCAATTTCTGTGTTAATTATTCATGTGAGGGAGCGAGGGATGTAGTAAAGTGGGAACAGTGCATCGGAAAGGAGATACTCGTGTCCCAAAACTCAATCCTGTCGTTTCCATAGAAACGTTACACGATTTAGAAGGAGAAGTCATAGAACCCATCGTATTTCATAGCGACGCAATTTCTGTGTTAATTCGTCAATGTGAGGGAGCGAGCGTTTAGGTAAGGAATGAATAGTGCATCGGAAAGGAGTTACTCGTATCCCAAAACTAAATCCTGTCGTTTCCATTGAACGTGACTCGATTTAGGAGGAGAAGTCATTGAGCACATAGTATTTCATAGCGACGCAATTTCTGTGTTAATTATTCATGTGAGGGAGCGAGGGATGTAGTAAAGTGGGAACAGTGCATCGGAAAGGAGATACTCGTATCCCAAAACTAAATCCTGTCGTTTCCATTGAAACGTGACTCGATTTAGGAGGAGAAGTCATTGAGCACATAGTATTTCATAGCGACGCAATTTCTGTGTTAATTCGTCAATGTGAGGGAGCGAGCGTTGAGGTAAAGAATGAATAGTGCATCGGAAAGGAGTTACTCGTATCCCAAAACTAAATCCTGTCGTTTCCATTGAAACGTGACTCGATTTAGGAGGAGAAGTCATTAAGCGCATAGTATTTCATAGCGACGCAATTTCTGTGTTAATTATTCATGTGAGGGAGCGAGGGATGTAGTAAATTGTTAACAGTGCATCGGAAAGGAGATACTCGTATCCCAAAACTAAATCCTGTCGTTTCCATTGAAACGTGACTCGATTTGGGAGGAGAAGTCTTTGAGCACATAGTATTTCATAGCGACACAATTTCTGTGTTAATTATTCATGTGAGGGAGCGAGGGATGTAGTAAAGTGGGAACAGTGCATCGGAATTGAGATACTCGTATCCCAAAACTAAATCCTGTCGTTTCCATTGAAACGTGACTCGATTTAGGAGGAGAAGTCATTGAGCACATAGTATTTCATAGCGACGCAATATCTGTGTTAATTATTCATGTGAGGGAGCGAGAGATGTAGTAAAGTGGGAACAGTGCATCGGAAAGGAGATACTCGTATCCCAAAACTAAATCCTGTCGTTTCCATTGAAACGTGACTCGATTTAGGAGGAGAAGTCATTGAGCACATAGTAATTCATAGCGACGCAATTTCTGTGTTAATTATTCATGTGAGGGAGCGAGGGATGTAGTAAAGTGGGAACAGTGCATCGGAAAGGAGATACTCGAATCCCAAAACTAAATCCTGTCGTTTCCATTGAAACGTGACTCGATTTAGGACGAGAAGTCATTGAGCACATAGTATTTCATAGCGACGCAATTTCTGTGTTAATTCGTCAATGTGAGGGATCGAGCGTTGAGGTAAAGAATGAATAGTGCATCGGAAAGGAGTTACACGTAAAACAAAACTAAATCCTGTCGTTTCCATTGAAACGTGACTCGATTTAGGAGGAGAAGTCATTGAGCACATAGTATTTCACAGCGACGCAATTTCTGTGTTAATTATTCATGTGAGGGAGCGAGGGATGTAGTAAAGTGTTAACAGTGCATCGGAAAGGAGATACTCGTATCCCAAAACTAAATCCTGTCGTTTCCATTGAAACGTGACTCGATTTAGGAGGAGAAGTCATTGAGCACATAGTATTTCATAGCGACGCAATTTCTGTGTTAATTATTCATGTGAGGGAGCGAGGAATGTAGTAAAGCGGGAACAGTGCATCGGAAGGGAGAAACTCGTATCCCAAAACTAAATCCTGTCGTTTCCATTGAAACGTGACTCGATTTAGGAGGAGAAGTCATTAAGCACATAGTATTGAATAGCGACGCAATTTCTGTGTTAATTCGTCAATGTGAGGGAGCGAGGGGTGTAGTAAAGTGGGAACAGTGCATCGGAGAGGAGTTACTCGTATCCCAAAACTAAATCCAGTCGTTTCCATTGAAACGTGACTCGATTTAGGAGGAGAAGTCATTGAGCACATAGTATTTCATAGCGATGCAATTTCTGTGTTAATTATTCATGTGAGGGAGCGAGGGATGTAGTAAAGTAGGAACAGTGCATCGGAAAGGAGATACTCGTGTCCCAGAACTCAATCCAGTCGTTTCCATAGAAACGTTACACGATTTAGAAGGAGAAGTCATAGAACCCATTGTATTTCATAGCGACGCAATTTCTGTGTTAATTCGTCAATGTGAGGGAGCGAGCGTTGAGGTAAAGAATGAATAGTACTTCGGAAAGGAGTAACTTGTATCCCAAAACTAAATCCTGTCGTTTCCATTGAAACGTGACTCGATTTAGGAGGAGAAGTCATTGAGCACATAGTATTTCATAGCGACGCAATTTCTGTGTTAATTATTCACGTGAGGGGGCGAGGGATGTAGGAAAGTGGGAACAGTGCATCGGAAAGGAGATACTCGTATCCCAAAACTAAATCCTGTCGTTTCCATTGAAACGTGACTCGATTTAGGAGGAGAAGTCATTGAGCACATAGTATTTCATAGCGACGCAATTTCTGTGCTAATTATTCATGTGAGGGAGCGAGGGATGTAGTAAAGTGGGAACAGTGCATCGGAAAGGAGTAACTCGTGTCCCAAAACTCAATCCTGTCGTTTCCATAGAAACGTTACACGATTTAGAAGGAGAAGTCATAGAACCCATCGTATTTCATAGCGACGCAATTTCTGTGTTAATTCGTCAATGTGAGGGAGCGAGCGTTTAGGTAAGGAATGAATAGTGCATCGGAAAGGAGTTACTCGTATCCCAAAACTAAATCCTGTCGTTTCCATTGAACGTGACTCGATTTAGGAGGAGAAGTCATTGAGCACATAGTATTTCATAGCGACGCAATTTCTGTGTTAATTATTCATGTGAGGGAGCGAGGGATGTAGTAAAGTGGGAACAGTGCATCGGAAAGGAGATACTCGTATCCCAAAACTAAATCCTGTCGTTTCCATTGAAACGTGACTCGATTTAGGAGGAGAAGTCACTGAGCACATAGTATTTCATAGCGACGCAATTTCTGTGTTAATTATTCATGTGAGGGAGCGAGGGATGTAGTAAAGTGGGAACAGTGCATCAGAAAGGAGATACTCGTATCCCAAAACTAAATCCTGTCGTTTCCATTGAAACGTGACTCGATTTAGGAGGAGAAGTCAATGAGCACATAGTATTTCATAGCGACGCAATTTCTGTGTTAATTATTCATGTGAGGGAGCGAGGGATGTAGTAAAGTGGGAACAGTGCATCGGAAAGGAGATACTCGAATCCCAAAACTAAATCCTGTCGTTTCCATTGAAACGTGACTCGATTTAGGAGGAGAAGTCTTTGAGCACATAGTATTTCATAGCGACACAATTTCTGTGTTAATTATTCATGTGAGGGAGCGAGGGATGTAGTAAAGTGGGAACAGTGCATCGGAATTGAGATTCTCGTATCCCAAAACTAAATCCTGTCGTTTCCATTGAAACGTGACTCGATTTAGGAGGGGAAGTCATTGAGCACATAGTATTTCATAGCGACGCAATATCTGTGTTAATTATTCATGTGAGGGAGCGAGGGATGTAGTAAAGTGGGAACAGTGCATCGGCAAGGAGATACTCGTATCCCAAAACTAAATCCTGTCGTTTCCATTGATACGTGACTCGATTTAGGAGGAGAAGTCATTGAGCACATAGCAATTCATAGCGACGCCATTTCTGTGTTAATTATTCATGTGAGGGAGCGAGGGATGTAGTAAAATGTTAACAGTACATCGGAAAGGAAATACTCGTATCCCAAAACTAAATCCTGTCGTTTCCATTGAAACGTGACTCGATTTAGGAGGAGAAGTCATTGAGCACATAGTAATTCTCAGCGACGCAATTTCTGTGTTAATTATTCATGTGAGGGAGCGAGGGATGTAGTAAAGCGGGAACAGTGCATCGGAAGGGAGAAACTCGTATCCCAAAACTAAATCCTGTCGTTTCCATTGAAACGTGACTCGATTTAGGAGGAGAAGTCATTGAGCACATAGTATTGCATAGCGACGCAATTTCTGTGTTAATTCGTCAATGTGAGGGAGCGAGGGGTGTAGTAAAGTGGGAACAGTGCATCGGAAAGGAGTTACTTGTATCCCAAAACTAAATCCTGTCGTTTCCATTGAAACGTGACTCGATTTAGGAGGAGAAGTCATTGAGCACATAGTATTTCATAGCGACGCAATTTCTGTGTTAATTATTCATGTGAGGGTGCGAGGGATGTAGTAAAGTAGGAACAGTGCATCGGAAAGGAGATACTCGTGTCCCAGAACTCAATCCAGTCGTTTCCATAGAAACGTTACACGATTTAGAAGGAGAAGTCATAGAACCCATTGTATTTCATAGTGACGCAATTTCTGTGTTAATTCGTCAATGTGAGGGAGCGAGCGTTGAGGTAAAGAATGAAAAGTACTTCGGAAAGGAGTAACTTGTATCCCAAAACTAAATCCTGTCTTTTCCACTGAAACGTGACTCGATTTAGGAGAAGAAGTCATTGAGCACATAGTATTTCATAGCGACGCAATTTCTGTGTTAATTCGTCAATGTGAGGGAGCGAGCGTTGAGGTAAAGAATGAATAGTGCATCGGAAAGGAGTTACTCGTATCTCAAAACTAAATCCTGTCGTTTCCATAGAAACGTTACACGATTTAGAAGGAGAAGTCATAGAACCCATAGTATTTCATAGCGACGCAATTTCTGTGTTAATTCGTCAATGTGAGGGAGCGAGCGATGAGGTAAAGATTGAATAGTGCATCGGAAAGGAGTTACTCGTATCCCAAAACTAAATCCTGTCGTTTCCATTGAAACGTGACTCGATTTAGGAGGAGAAGTCATTGAGCACATAGTATTTCATAGCGACGCAATTTCTGTGTTAATTATTCATGTGAGGGGGCGAGGGATGTAGGAAAGTGGGAACAGTGCATCGGAAAGTAGATACTCGTATCCCAAAACTAAATCCTGTCGTTTCCATTGAAACGTGACTCGATTTAGGAGGAGAAGTCATTGAGCACATAGTATTTCATAGCGACGCAATTTCTGTGTTAATTATTAATGTGAGGGAGCGAGGGATGTAGTAAAGTGGGAACAGTGCATCGGAAAGGAGATACTCGTGTCCCAAAACTCAATCCTGTCGTATCCATAGAAACGTTACACGATTTAGAAGGAGAAGTCATAGAACCCATCGTATTTCATAGCGACGCAATTTCTGTGTTAACTCGTCAGTGTGAGGGAGCGACCGTTGAGGTAAGGAATGAATAAAGCATCGGAAAGGAGTTACTCGTATCCCAAAACTAAATCCTGTCGTTTCCATTGAAACGTGACTCGATTTAGGAGGAGAAGTCATTGAGCACATAGCATTTCATAGCGATGCAATTTCTGTGTTAATTATTCATGTGAGGGAGCGAGGGATGTAGTAAAGTGGGAACAGTGCATCGGAAAGGGGATACTCGAATCCCAAAACTAAATCCTGTCGTTTCCATTGAAACGTGACTCGATTTAGGAGGAGAAGTCATTGAGCACATAGTATTTCATAGCGACGCAATTTCTGTGTTAATTATTCATGTTAGGGAGCGAGGGATGTAGTAAAGTGGGAACAGTGCATCAGAAAGGAGATACTCGTATCCCGAAACTAAATCCTGTCGTTTCCATTGAAACGTGACTCGATTTAGGAGGAGAAGTCAATGAGCACATAGTATTTCATAGCGACGCAATTTCTGTGTTAATTATTCATGTGACGGAGCGAGGGATGTAGTAAAGTGGGAACAGTGCATCGGAACGGAGATACTCGAATCCCAAAACAAAATTCTGTCGTTTCCAACGAAACGTGACTCGATTTAGGAGGAGAAGTCTTTGAGCACATAGTATTTCATAGCGACGCAATTTCTGTGTTAATTATTCATGTGATGGAGCGAGGGATGTAGTAAAGTGGGAACAGTGCATCGGAAAGGAGATACTCGAATCCCAAAACTAAATCCTGTCGTTTCCATTGAAACGGGACTCGATTTAGGAGGAGAAGTCTTTGAGCACATAATATTTCATAGCGACACAATTTCTGTGTTAATTATTCATGTGAGGGAGCGAGGGATGTAGTAAAGTGGGAACAGTGCATCGGAATTGAGATACTCGTATCCCAAAACTAAATCCTGTCGTTTCCATTGAAACGTGACTCGATTTAGGAGGAGAAGTCATTGAGCACATAGTATTTCATAGCGACGCAATATCTGTGTTAATTATTCATGTGAGGGAGCGAGAGATGTAGTAAAGTGGGAACAGTGCATCGGAAAGGAGATACTCGTATCCCAAAACTAAATCCTGTCGTTTCCATTGAAACGTGACTCGATTTAGGAGGAGAGGTCATTGAGCACATAGTAATTCATAGCGACGCAATTTCTGTGTTAATTATTCATGTGAGGGAGCGAGGGAAGTAGTAAAGTGGGAACAGTGCATCAGAAAGGAGATACTCGAATCCCAAAACTAAATCCTGTCGTTTCCATTGGAACGTGACTCGATTTAGGAGGAGAAGTCATTGAGCACATAGTATTTCATAGCGACGCAATTTCTGTGTTAATTCGTCAATGTGAGGGAGCGAGCGTTGAGGTAAAGAATGAATAGTGCATCGGAAAGGAGTTACTCGTATCCCAAAACTAAATCCTGTCGTTTCCATTGAAACGTGACTCGATTTAGGAGGAGAAGTCATTAAGCGCATAGTATTTCATAGCGACGCAATTTCTGTGTTAATTATTCATGTGAGGGAGCGAGGGATGTAGTAAAGTGTTAACAGTGCATCGGAAAGGAGATACTCGTATCCCAAAACTAAATCCTGTCGTTTCCATTGAAACGTGACTCGATTTAGGAGGAGAAGTCTTTGAGCACATAGTATTTCATAGCGACACAATTTCTGTGTTAATTATTCATGTGAGGGAGCGAGGGATGTAGTAAAGTGGGAACAGTGCATCGGAATTGAGATACTCGTATCCCAAAACTAAATCCTGTCGTTTCCATTGAAACGTGACTCGATTTAAGAGGAGAAGTCATTGAGCACATAGTATTTCATAGCGACGCAATATCTGTGTTAATTATTCATGTGAGGGAGCGAGAGATGTAGTAAAGTGGGAACAGTGCATCGGAAAGGAGATACTCGTATCCCAAAACTAAATCCTGTCGTTTCCATTGAAACGTGACTCGATTTAGGAGGAGAAGTCATTGAGCACATAGTATTTCACAGCGACGCAATTTCTGTGTTAATTATTCATGTGAGGGAGCGAGGGATGTAGTAAAGTGTTAACAGTGCATCGGAAAGGAGATACTCGTATCCCAAAACTAAATCCTGTCGTTTCCATTGAAACGTGACTCGATTTAGGAGGAGAAGTCATTGAGCACATAGTATTTCATAGCGACGCAATTTCTGTGTTAATTATTCATGTGAGGGAGCGAGGAATGTAGTAAAGCGGGAACAGTGCATCGGAAGGGAGAAACTCGTATCCCAAAACTAAATCCTGTCGTTTCCATTGAAACGTGACTCGATTTAGGAGGAGAAGTCATTAAGCACATAGTATTGAATAGCGTCGCAATTTCTGTGTTAATTCGTCAATGTGAGGGAGCGAGGGGTGTAGTAAAGTGGGAACAGTGCATCGGAAAGGAGTTACTCGTATCCCAAAACTAAATCCAG
This sequence comes from Schistocerca piceifrons, assembly GCF_021461385.2. NCBI lineage: Eukaryota > Metazoa > Arthropoda > Insecta > Orthoptera > Acrididae > Schistocerca > Schistocerca piceifrons. The sequence goes on from NC_060142.1 coordinate 6,563,980, forward strand.
TCGTTTCCATTGAAACGTGACTCGATTTAGGAGGAGAAGTCATTGAGCACATAGTATTTCATAGCGATGCAATTTCTGTGTTAATTATTCATGTGAGGGAGCGAGGGATGTAGTAATGTAGGAACAGTGCATCGGAAAGGAGATACTCGTGTCCCAGAACACAATCCAGTCGTTTCCATAGAAACGTTACACGATTTAGAAGGAGAAGTCATAGAACCCATTGTATTTCATAGCGACGCAATTTCTGTGTTAATTCGTCAATGTGAGGGAGCGAGCGTTGAGGTAAAGAATGAATAGTACTTCGGAAAGGAGTAACTTGTATCCCAAAACTAAATCCTGTCGTTTCCATTGAAACGTGACTCGATTTAGGAGGAGAAGTCATTGAGCACATAGTTTTTCATAGCGACGCAATTTCTGTGTTAATTATTCACGTGAGGGGGCGAGGGATGTAGTAAAGTGTTAACAGTGCATCGGAAAGGAGATACTCGTATCCCAAAACTAAATCCTGTCGTTTCCATTGAAACGTGACTCCATTTAGGAGGAGAAGTCATTGAGCACATAGTATTTCATAGCGACGCAATTTCTGTGTTAATTATTCATGTGAGGGAGCGAGGGATGTAGTAAAGTGGGAACAGTGCATCGGAAAGGAGATACTCGTGTCCCAAAACTCAATCCTGTCGTTTCCATAGAAACGTTACACGATTTAGAAGGAGAAGTCATAGAACCCATCGTATTTCATAGCGACGCAATTTCTGTGTTAATTCGTCAATGTGAGGGAGCGAGCGTTTAGGTAAGGAATGAATAGTGCATCGGAAAGGAGTTACTCGTATCCCAAAACTAAATCCTGTCGTTTCCATTGAACGTGACTCGATTTAGGAGGAGAAGTCATTGAGCACATAGTATTTCATAGCGACGCAATTTCTGTGTTAATTATTCATGTGAGGGAGCGAGGGATGTAGTAAAGTGGGAACAGTGCATCGGAAAGGAGATACTCGTATCCCAAAACTAAATCCTGTCGTTTCCATTGAAACGTGACTCGATTTAGGAGGAGAAGTCATTGAGCACATAGTATTTCATAGCGACGCAATTTCTGTGTTAATTCGTCAATGTGAGGGAGCGAGCGTTGAGGTAAAGAATGAATAGTGCATCGGAAAGGAGTTACTCGTATCCCAAAACTAAATCCTGTCGTTTCCATTGAAACGTGACTCGATTTAGGAGGAGAAGTCATTAAGCGCATAGTATTTCATAGCGACGCAATTTCTGTGTTAATTATTCATGTGAGGGAGCGAGGGATGTAGTAAATTGTTAACAGTGCATCGGAAAGGAGATACTCGTATCCCAAAACTAAATCCTGTCGTTTCCATTGAAACGTGACTCGATTTGGGAGGAGAAGTCTTTGAGCACATAGTATTTCATAGCGACACAATTTCTGTGTTAATTATTCATGTGAGGGAGCGAGGGATGTAGTAAAGTGGGAACAGTGCATCGGAATTGAGATACTCGTATCCCAAAACTAAATCCTGTCGTTTCCATTGAAACGTGACTCGATTTAGGAGGAGAAGTCATTGAGCACATAGTATTTCATAGCGACGCAATATCTGTGTTAATTATTCATGTGAGGGAGCGAGAGATGTAGTAAAGTGGGAACAGTGCATCGGAAAGGAGATACTCGTATCCCAAAACTAAATCCTGTCGTTTCCATTGAAACGTGACTCGATTTAGGAGGAGAAGTCATTGAGCACATAGTAATTCATAGCGACGCAATTTCTGTGTTAATTATTCATGTGAGGGAGCGAGGGATGTAGTAAAGTGGGAACAGTGCATCGGAAAGGAGATACTCGAATCCCAAAACTAAATCCTGTCGTTTCCATTGAAACGTGACTCGATTTAGGACGAGAAGTCATTGAGCACATAGTATTTCATAGCGACGCAATTTCTGTGTTAATTCGTCAATGTGAGGGATCGAGCGTTGAGGTAAAGAATGAATAGTGCATCGGAAAGGAGTTACACGTAAAACAAAACTAAATCCTGTCGTTTCCATTGAAACGTGACTCGATTTAGGAGGAGAAGTCATTGAGCACATAGTATTTCACAGCGACGCAATTTCTGTGTTAATTATTCATGTGAGGGAGCGAGGGATGTAGTAAAGTGTTAACAGTGCATCGGAAAGGAGATACTCGTATCCCAAAACTAAATCCTGTCGTTTCCATTGAAACGTGACTCGATTTAGGAGGAGAAGTCATTGAGCACATAGTATTTCATAGCGACGCAATTTCTGTGTTAATTATTCATGTGAGGGAGCGAGGAATGTAGTAAAGCGGGAACAGTGCATCGGAAGGGAGAAACTCGTATCCCAAAACTAAATCCTGTCGTTTCCATTGAAACGTGACTCGATTTAGGAGGAGAAGTCATTAAGCACATAGTATTGAATAGCGACGCAATTTCTGTGTTAATTCGTCAATGTGAGGGAGCGAGGGGTGTAGTAAAGTGGGAACAGTGCATCGGAGAGGAGTTACTCGTATCCCAAAACTAAATCCAGTCGTTTCCATTGAAACGTGACTCGATTTAGGAGGAGAAGTCATTGAGCACATAGTATTTCATAGCGATGCAATTTCTGTGTTAATTATTCATGTGAGGGAGCGAGGGATGTAGTAAAGTAGGAACAGTGCATCGGAAAGGAGATACTCGTGTCCCAGAACTCAATCCAGTCGTTTCCATAGAAACGTTACACGATTTAGAAGGAGAAGTCATAGAACCCATTGTATTTCATAGCGACGCAATTTCTGTGTTAATTCGTCAATGTGAGGGAGCGAGCGTTGAGGTAAAGAATGAATAGTACTTCGGAAAGGAGTAACTTGTATCCCAAAACTAAATCCTGTCGTTTCCATTGAAACGTGACTCGATTTAGGAGGAGAAGTCATTGAGCACATAGTATTTCATAGCGACGCAATTTCTGTGTTAATTATTCACGTGAGGGGGCGAGGGATGTAGGAAAGTGGGAACAGTGCATCGGAAAGGAGATACTCGTATCCCAAAACTAAATCCTGTCGTTTCCATTGAAACGTGACTCGATTTAGGAGGAGAAGTCATTGAGCACATAGTATTTCATAGCGACGCAATTTCTGTGCTAATTATTCATGTGAGGGAGCGAGGGATGTAGTAAAGTGGGAACAGTGCATCGGAAAGGAGTAACTCGTGTCCCAAAACTCAATCCTGTCGTTTCCATAGAAACGTTACACGATTTAGAAGGAGAAGTCATAGAACCCATCGTATTTCATAGCGACGCAATTTCTGTGTTAATTCGTCAATGTGAGGGAGCGAGCGTTTAGGTAAGGAATGAATAGTGCATCGGAAAGGAGTTACTCGTATCCCAAAACTAAATCCTGTCGTTTCCATTGAACGTGACTCGATTTAGGAGGAGAAGTCATTGAGCACATAGTATTTCATAGCGACGCAATTTCTGTGTTAATTATTCATGTGAGGGAGCGAGGGATGTAGTAAAGTGGGAACAGTGCATCGGAAAGGAGATACTCGTATCCCAAAACTAAATCCTGTCGTTTCCATTGAAACGTGACTCGATTTAGGAGGAGAAGTCACTGAGCACATAGTATTTCATAGCGACGCAATTTCTGTGTTAATTATTCATGTGAGGGAGCGAGGGATGTAGTAAAGTGGGAACAGTGCATCAGAAAGGAGATACTCGTATCCCAAAACTAAATCCTGTCGTTTCCATTGAAACGTGACTCGATTTAGGAGGAGAAGTCAATGAGCACATAGTATTTCATAGCGACGCAATTTCTGTGTTAATTATTCATGTGAGGGAGCGAGGGATGTAGTAAAGTGGGAACAGTGCATCGGAAAGGAGATACTCGAATCCCAAAACTAAATCCTGTCGTTTCCATTGAAACGTGACTCGATTTAGGAGGAGAAGTCTTTGAGCACATAGTATTTCATAGCGACACAATTTCTGTGTTAATTATTCATGTGAGGGAGCGAGGGATGTAGTAAAGTGGGAACAGTGCATCGGAATTGAGATTCTCGTATCCCAAAACTAAATCCTGTCGTTTCCATTGAAACGTGACTCGATTTAGGAGGGGAAGTCATTGAGCACATAGTATTTCATAGCGACGCAATATCTGTGTTAATTATTCATGTGAGGGAGCGAGGGATGTAGTAAAGTGGGAACAGTGCATCGGCAAGGAGATACTCGTATCCCAAAACTAAATCCTGTCGTTTCCATTGATACGTGACTCGATTTAGGAGGAGAAGTCATTGAGCACATAGCAATTCATAGCGACGCAATTTCTGTGTTAATTATTCATGTAAGGGAGCGAGGGATGTAGTAAAGTGGGAACAGTGCATCAGAAAGGAGATACTCGAATCCCAAAACTAAATCCTGTCGTTTCCATTGAAACGTGACTCGATTTAGGACCAGAAGTCATTGAGCACATAGTATTTCATAGCGACGCAATTTCTGTGTTAATTCGTCAATGTGAGGGATCGAGCGTTGAGGTAAAGAATGAACAGTGCATCGGAAAGGAGTTACTCGTAAAACAAAACTAAATCCTGTCGTTTCCATTGAAACGTGACTCGATTTAGGAGGAGACGTCATTGAGCACATAGTATTTCATAGCGACGCAATTTCTGTGTTAATTATTCATGTGAGGGAGCGAGGGATGTAGTAAAGTGGGAACAGTGCATCGGAAAGGAAATACTCGTATCCCAAAACTAAATCCTGTCGTTTCCATTGAAACGTGACTCGATTTAGGAGGAGAAGTCATTGAGCACATAGTATTTCATAGCGACGCAATATCTGTGTTAATTCGTCAATGTGAGGGAGCGAGCGATGAGGTGAAGAATGAATAGTGCATTGGAAAGGAGTTACTCGTATCCCAAAACTAAATCCTGTCGTTTCCATTGAAACGTGACTCGATTTAGGAGGAGAAGTCATTGAGCACATAGTATTTCATGGCGACGCAATTTCTGTGTTTTTTGTTAATGTGAGGGAGCGAGGGATGTAGTAAAGTGGGAACAGTGCATCGGAAAGGGTATACTCGTGTCCCAAAACTCAATCCTTTCGTTTCCATAGAAACGTTACACGATTTAGAAGGAGAAGTCATAGAACCCATAGTATTTCATAGCGACGCAATTTCTGTGTTAATTCGTCAATGTGAGCGAGCGAGCGTTGAGGTAAAGAATGAATAGTGCTTCGGAAAGGAGTTACTCGTAACCCAAAAGTAAATCCTGTCGTTTCCATTGAAACGTGACTCGATTTAGGAGGAGAAGTCATTGAGCACATAGTATTTCATAGCGACGCAATTTCTGTGTTAATTCGTCAATGTGAGGGAGCGAGCGTTGAGGTAAAGAATGAATAGTGCATCGGAAAGGAGTTACTTGTATCTCAAAACTAAATCCTGTCGTTTCCATAGAAACGTTACGCGATTTAGAAGGAGAAGTCATAGAACCCATAGTATTTCATAGCGACGCAATTTCTGTGTTAATTAGTCAATGTGAGGGAGCGAGCGTTGAGGTAAAGAATGATAAGTGCATCGGAAAGGAGTTACTCGTATCCCAAAACTAAATCCTGTCGTTTCCATTGAAACGTGACTCGTTTTAGGAGGAGAAGTCATTGAGCACATAGTATTTCATTGCGACGCAATTTCTGTGTTAATTATTCATGTGAGGGAGCGAGGGATGTAGTAAAGTGGGAACAGTGCATCGGAAAGGAGATACTCGTATCCCAAAACTAAATCCTGTCGTTTCCATTGAAACGTGACTCGATTTAGGAGGAGAAGTCACTGAGCACATAGTATTTCATAGCGACGCAATTTCTGTGTTAATTATTCATGTGAGGGAGCGAGGGATGTAGTAAAGTGGGAACAGTGCATCAGAAAGGAGATACTCGTATCCCAAAACTAAATCCTGTCGTTTCCATTGAAACGTGACTCGATTTAGGAGGAGAAGTCAATGAGCACATAGAATTTCATAGCGACGCAATTTCTGTGTTAATTATTCATGTGAGGGAGCGAGGGATGTAGTAAAGTGGGAACAGTGCATCGGAAAGGAGATACTCGAATCCCAAAACTAAATCCTGTCGTTTCCATTGAAACGTGACTCGATTTAGGAGGAGAAGTCTTTGAGCACATAGTATTTCATAGCGACACAATTTCTGTGTTAATTATTCATGTGAGGGAGCGAGGGATGTAGTAAAGTGGGAACAGTGCATCGGAATTGAGATTCTCGTATCCCAAAACTAAATCCTGTCGTTTCCATTGAAACGTGACTCGATTTAGGAGGGGAAGTCATTGAGCACATAGTATTTCATAGCGACGCAATATCTGTGTTAATTATTCATGTGAGGGAGCGAGGGATGTAGTAAAGTGGGAACAGTGCATCGGCAAGGAGATACTCGTATCCCAAAACTAAATCCTGTCGTTTCCATTGATACGTGACTCGATTTAGGAGGAGAAGTCATTGAGCACATAGCAATTCATAGCGACGCAATTTCTGTGTTAATTATTCATGTAAGGGAGCGAGGGATGTAGTAAAGTGGGAACAGTGGATCGGAAAGGAGATACTCGAATCCCAAAACTAAATCCTGTCGTTTCCATTGAAACGTGACTCGATTTAGGACCAGAAGTCATTGAGCACATAGTATTTCATAGCGACGCAATTTCTGTGTTAATTCGTCAATGTGAGGGATCGAGCGTTGAGGTAAAGAATGAACAGTGCATCGGAAAGGAGTTACTCGTAAAACAAAACTAAATCCTGTCGTTTCCATTGAAACGTGACTCGATTTAGGAGGAGACGTCATTGAGCACATAGTATTTCATAGCGACGCAATTTCTGTGTTAATTATTCATGTGAGGGAGCGAGGGATGTAGTAAAGTGGGAACAGTGCATCGGAAAGGAAATACTCGTATCCCAAAACTAAATCCTGTCGTTTCCATTGAAACGTGACTCGATTTAGGAGGAGAAGTCATTGAGCACATAGTATTTCATAGCGACGCAATATCTGTGTTAATTCGTCAATGTGAGGGAGCGAGCGATGAGGTGAAGAATGAATAGTGCATTGGAAAGGAGTTACTCGTATCCCAAAACTAAATCCTGTCGTTTCCATTGAAACGTGACTCGATTTAGGAGGAGAAGTCATTGAGCACATAGTATTTCATGGCGACGCAATTTCTGTGTTTTTTGTTAATGTGAGGGAGCGAGGGATGTAGTAAAGTGGGAACAGTGCATCGGAAAGGGTATACTCGTGTCCCAAAACTCAATCCTTTCGTTTCCATAGAAACGTTACACGATTTAGAAGGAGAAGTCATAGAACCCATAGTATTTCATAGCGACGCAATTTCTGTGTTAATTCGTCAATGTGAGCGAGCGAGCGTTGAGGTAAAGAATGAATAGTGCTTCGGAAAGGAGTTACTCGTAACCCAAAAGTAAATCCTGTCGTTTCCATTGAAACGTGACTCGATTTAGGAGGAGAAGTCATTGAGCACATAGTATTTCATAGCGACGCAATTTCTGTGTTAATTCGTCAATGTGAGGGAGCGAGCGTTGAGGTAAAGAATGAATAGTGCATCGGAAAGGAGTTACTTGTATCTCAAAACTAAATCCTGTCGTTTCCATAGAAACGTTACGCGATTTAGAAGGAGAAGTCATAGAACCCATAGTATTTCATAGCGACGCAATTTCTGTGTTAATTAGTCAATGTGAGGGAGCGAGCGTTGAGGTAAAGAATGATAAGTGCATCGGAAAGGAGTTACTCGTATCCCAAAACTAAATCCTGTCGTTTCCATTGAAACGTGACTCGTTTTAGGAGGAGAAGTCATTGAGCACATAGTATTTCATTGCGACGCAATTTCTGTGTTAATTATTCATGTGAGGGAGCGAGGGATGTAGTAAAGTGGGAACAGTGCATCGGAAAGGAGATACTCGTATCCCAAAAATAAATCCTGTCGTTTCCATTGAAACGTGACTCGATTTAGGAGGAGAAGTCATAGAACCCATAGTATTTCATAGCGACGCAATTTCTGTGTTAATTCGTCAATGTGAGGGAGCGAGCGTTGAGGTAAAGATTGAATAGTGCATCAGAGAGGAGTTACTCGTATCCCAAAACTAAATCCTGTCGTTTCCATTGAAACGTGACTCGATTTAGGAGGAGAAGTCATTGAGCACATAGTACTTCATAGCGACGCAATTTCTGTGTTAATTATTCATGTGAGGGAGCAAGGGATGTAGTAAAGTGGGAACAGTGCATCGGAAAGGAGATACTCGAATCCCAAAACTAAATCCTGTCGTTTCCATAGAAACGTTACACGATTTTGAAGGAGAAGTCATAGAACCCATAGTATTTCATAGCGACGCGATTTCTGTGTTAATCCGTCAATGTGAGGGAGCGAGCGCTGAGGTAAAGATTGAATAGTGCATCAGAAAGGAGTTACTCGTATCCCAAAACTAAATCCTGTCGTTTCCATTGAAACGAGACTCGATTTAGGAGGAGAAGTCATAGAACCCATAGTATTTCATAGCGACGCAATTTCTGTGTTAATTCGTCAATGTGAGGGAGCGAGCGTTGAGGTAAAGATTGAATAGTGCATCAGAGAGGAGTTACTCGTATCCCAAAACTAAATCCTGTCGTTTCCATTGAAACGTGACTCGATTTAGGAGGAGAAGTCATTGAGCACATAGTACTTCATAGCGACGCAATTTCTGTGTTAATTATTCATGTGAGGGAGCAAGGGATGTAGTAAAGTGGGAACAGTGCATCGGAAAGGAGATACTCGAATCCCAAAACTAAATCCTGACGTTTCAATAGAAACGTGACTCGATTTAGGAGGAGAAGTCATTGAGCACATAGTATTTCATAGCGACGCAATTTCTGTGTTAATTATTCATGTGAGGGAGCGAGGGATGTAGTAAAGTGGGAACAGTGCATCAGAAAGGAGATACTCGTATCCCAAAACTAAATCCTGTCGTTTCCATTGAAACGTGACTCGATTTAGGAGGAGAAGTCTTTGAGTACATAGTATTTCATAGCGACGCAATTTCTGTGTTAATTATTCATGTGAGGGAGCGAGGGATGTAGTAAAGTGGGAACAATGCATCGGAAAGGAGATACTCGTATCCCAAAACTAAATCCTGTCGTTTCCATTGAAACGTGACTCGATTTAGGAGGACAAGTCATTGAGCACATAGTATTTCATAGCGACGCAATATCTGTGTTAATTATTCATGTGAGGGAGCGAGGGATGTAGTAAAGTGGGAACAGTGCATTGGAAAGGAGACACTCGTATCCCAAAAACTAAATCCTGTCGTTTCCATTTATACGTGACTCGATTTAGGAGGAGAAGTCATTGAGCACATAGTAATTCATAGCGACGCAATTTCTGTGTTAATTATTCATGTGAGGGAGCGAGGGATGTAGTAAAGTGGGAACAGTGCATCGGAAAGGAGATACTCGAATCTCAAAACTAAGTCCTGTCGTTTCCATTAAAACGTGACTCGATTTAGGAGGAGAAGTCATTGAGCACATAGTAATTCATAGCGACGCAATTTCTGTGTTAATTCGTCAATGTGAGGGAGCGAGCGTTGAGGTAAAGAATGAATAGTGCATCGGAAAGGAGTTACTCGTATCCCAAAACTAAATCCTGTCGTTTCCATTGAAACGTGACTCGATTTAGGAGGGGAAGTCATTGAGCGCATAGTATTTCATAGCGACGCAATTTCTGTGTTAATTATTCATGTGAGGGAGCGAGGGATGTAGTAAAGTGTTAACAGTGCTTCGGAAAGGAGATACTCGTATCCCAAAACTAAATCCTGTCGTTTCCATCGAAACGTGACTCGATTTAGGAGGAGAAGTCATTGCGTACATAGTATTTCATGGCGACGCAATTTCTGTGTTAATTATTCATGTGAGGGAGCGAGGGATGTAGTAAAGCGGGAACAGTGCATCGGAAGGGAGAAACTCGTATCCCAAAACTAAATCCTGTCGTTTCCATTGAAACGTGACTCGATTTAGGAGGAGAAGTCATTGAGCACATAGTATTGCATAGCGACGCAATTTCTGTGTTAATTCGTCAATGTGAGGGAGCGAGGGGTGTAGTAAAGTAGGAACAGTGCATCGGAAAGGAGTTACTCGTATCCCAAAACTAAATCCTGTCGTTTCCATTGAAACGTGACTCGATTTAGGAGGAGAAGTCATTGAGCACATAGTATTTCATAGCGACGCAATTTCTGTGTTAATTATTCATGTGAGGGAGCGAGGGATGTAGTAAAGTAGGAACAGTCTATCGGAAAGGAGATACTCGTGTCCCAGAACTCAATCCAGTCGTTTCCATAGAAACGTTACACGATTTAGAAGGAGAAGTCATAGAACCCATTGTATTTCATAGCGACGCAATTTCTGTGTTAATTCGTCAATGTGAGGGAGCGAGCGTTGAGGTAAAGAATGAAAAGTACTTCGGAAAGGAGTAACTTGTATCCCAAAACTAAATCCTGTCTTTTCCACTGAAACGTGACTCGATTTAGGAGGAGAAGTCATTGAGCACATAGTATTTCATAGCGACGCAATTTCTGTGTTTATTCGTCAATGTGAGGGAGCGAGCGTTGAGGTAAAGAATGAATAGTGCATCGGAAAGGAGTTACTCGTATCTCAAAACTAAATCCTGTCGTTTCCATAGAAACGTTACACGATTTAGAAGGAGAAGTCATAGAACCCATAGTATTTCATAGCGACGCAATTTCTGTGTTAATTCGTCAATGTGAGGGAGCGAGCGTTGAGGTAAAGATTGAATAGTGCATCGGAAAGGAGTTACTCATATCCCAAAACTAAATCCTGTCGTTTCCATTGAAACGTGACTCGATTTAGGAGGAGAAGTCATTGAGCACATAGTATTTCATAGCGACGCAATTTCTGTGTTAATTATTCATGTGAGGGGGCGAGGGATGTAGGAAAGTGGGAACAGTGCATCGGAAAGGAGATACTCGTATCCCAAAACTAAATCCTGTCGTTTCCATTGAAACGTGACTCGATTTAGGAGGAGAAGTCATTGAGCACATAGTATTTCATAGCGACGCAATTTCTGTGTTAATTATTAATGTGAGGGAGCGAGGGATGTAGTAAAGTGGGAACAGAGCATCGGAAAGGAGATACTCGTGTCCCAAAACTCAATCCAGTCGTTTCCATAGAAACGTTACACGATTTAGAAGGAGAAGTCATAGAACACATCGTATTTCATAGCGACGCAATTTCTGTGTTAATTCGTCAATGTGAGGGAGCGACCGTTGAGGTAAGGAATGAATAAAGCATCGGAAATGAGTTACTCGTATCCCAAAACTAAATCCTGTCGTTTCCATTGAAACGTGACTCGATTTAGGAGGAGAAGTCATTGAGCACATAGTATTTCATAGCGACGCAATTTCTGTGTTAATTATTCATGTGAGGGAGCGAGGGATGTAGTAAAGTGGGAACAGTGCATCAGAAAGGAGATACTCGAATCCCAAAACTAAATCCTGTCGTTTCCATTGAAACGTGACTCGATTTAGGAGGAGAAGTCATTGAGCACATAGTATTTCATAGCGACGCAATTTCTGTGTTAATTATTCATGTGAGGGAGCGAGGGATGTAGTAAAGTGGGAACAGTGCATCAGAAAGGAGATACTCATATCCCAAAACATAATCCTGTTGTTTCCATTGAAACGTGACTCGATATAGGAGGAGAAGTCAATGAGCACATAGTATTTCATAGCGACGCAATTTCGGTGTTAATTATTCATGTGAGGGAGCGAGGGATGTAGTAAAGTGCGAACAGTGCATCGGAAAGGAGATACTCGAATCCCAAAACTAAATCCTGTCGTTTCCATTGAAACGTGACTCGATTTAGGAGGAGAAGTCTTTGAGCACATAGTATTTCATAGCGACACAATTTCTGTGTTAATTATTCATGTGAGGGAGCGAGAGATGTAGTAAAGTGGGAGCAGTGCATCGGAATTGAGATACTCGTATCCCAAAACTAAATCCTGTCGTTTCCATTGAAACGTGACTCGATTTAGGAGGAGAAGTCATTGAGCACATAGTATTTCATAGCGACGCAATATTTGTGTTAATTATTCATGTGAGGGAGCGAGAGATGTAGTAAAGTGGGATCAGTGCATCGGAAAGAGATACTCGTATCCCAAAACTAAATCCTGTCGTTTCCATTGAAACGTGACTCGATTTAGGAGGAGAAGTCATTGAGCACATAGTAATTCATAGCGACGCAATTTCTGTGTTAATTATTTATGTGAGGGAGCGAGGGATGTAGTAAAGTGGGAACAGTGCATCGGAATGGAGATACTCGAATCCCAAAACTAAATCCTGTCGTTTCCATTGAAACGTGACTCGATTTAGGTCGAGAAGTCATTGAGCACATAGTATTTCATAGCGACGGAATTTCTGTGTTAATTCGTCAATGTGAGGGATCGAGCGTTGAGGTAAAGAATGAATAGTGCATCGGAAAGGAGTTACTCGTAAAACAAAACTAAATCCTGTCGTTTCCATTGAAACGTGACTCGATTTAGGAGGAGAAGTCATTGAGCACATAGTATTTCATAGCGACGCAATTTCTGTGTTAATTATTCATGTGAGGGAGCGAGGGATGTAGTAATGTGGGAACAGTGCATCGGAAGGGAGATACTCGTATCCCAAAACTAAATCCTGTCGTTTCCATTGAAACGTGACTCGATTTAGGAGGAGAAGTCAATGAGCACATAGTATTTCATAGCGACGCAATATCTGTGTTAATTATTCATGTGAGGGAGCGAGGGATGTAGTAAAGTGGGAACAGTGCATCGGAAAGGAGATACTCGTATCCCAAAAATAAATCCTGTCGTTTCCATTGAAACGTGACTCGATTTAGGAGGAGAAGTCATTGAGCACATACTATTTCATAGCGACGCAATTTCTGTGTTAATTATTCATGTGAGGGAGCGAGGGATGTAGTAAAGTGGGAACAGTGCATCGGAAAGGAGATACTCGTGTCCCAAAACTCAATCCTGTCGTTTCCATAGAAACGTTACACGATTTAGAAGGAGAAGTCATAGATCCCATAGTATTTCATAGCGACGCAATTTCTGTGTTAATTCGTCAATGTGAGGGAGCGAGCGTTGAGGTAAAGAATGAATAGTGCATCGGAAAGGAGTTACTCGTATCCCAAAACTAAATCCTGTCGTTTCCATTGAAACGTGACTCGATTTAGGAGGAGAAGTCATTGAGCACATAGTATTTCATAGCGACGCAATTTCTGTGTTAATTAGTCAATGTGAGGGAGGGAGGGATGTAGTAAAGTGGGAACAGTGCATCGGAAAGGAGTTACTCGTATCCCAAAACTTAATCCTGTCGTTTCCATTGATACGTGACTCGATTTAGGAGGAGAAGTCATTGAGCACATAGTATTTCATAGCGACGCAATTTCTGTGTTAATTATTCATGTGAGGGAGCGAGGGATGTTGTAAAGTAGGCACAGTGCATCGGAAAGGAGATACTCGTGTCCCAAAACTCAATCCAGTCGTTTCCATAGAAACGTTACACGATTTAGAAGGAGAAGTCATAGAATAAATATTATTTCATAGCAACGCAATTTCTGTGTTAATTCGTCAATGTGAGGGAGCGAGCGTTGAGGTAAAGAATGAATAGTGCATCGGAAAGGAGTTACTCGTATCCCAAAACTAAATCCTGTCGTTTCCATTGAAACGTGACTCGATTTAGGAGGAGAAGTCATTGAGCACATAGTATTTCATAGCGACGCAATTTCTGTGTTAATTATTCATGTGAGGGAGCGAGGGATGTAGTAAAGTGGGAACAGTGCATCGATAAGGAGATACTCGTATCCAAAAACTAAATCCTGTCGTTTCCATTGAAACGTGACTCGATTTAGGAGGAGAAGTCATTGAGCACATAGTATTTCATAGCGACGCAATTTCTGTGTTAATTATTCATGTGAGGGAGCGAGGGATGTAGTAAAGTGGGAACAGTGCATCGATAAGGAGATACTCGTATCCCAAAACTAAATCCTGTCGTTTCCATTGAAACGTGACTCGATTTAGGAGGAGAATCATTGAGCACATAGTATTTCATAGCGACGCAATTTCTGTGTTAATTCGTCAATGTGAGGGAGCGAGGGATGTAGTAAAGTGGGAATAGTGCATCGGAAAGGAGATACTCGTATCCCAAAACTAAATCCTGTCGTTTCCATTGAAACGTGACTCGATTTAGGAGGAGAAGTCATTGAGCACATAGTATTTCATAGCGACGCAATTTCTGTGTTAATTATTCATGTGAGGGAGCGAGGGATGTAGTAAAGTGGGAACAGTGCATCGGAAAGGAGATACTCGAATCCCAAAACTAAATCCTGTCTTTTCCATTGAAACGTGACTCGATTTAGGAGGAGAAGTCATTGAGCACATAGTATTTCATAGCGACGCAATTTCTGTGTTAATTATTCATGTGAGGGAGCGAGGGATGTAGTAAAGTATGAAAAGTGCATCGGAAAGGAGATACTCGTATCCCAAAACTAAATCCTGTCGTTTCCACTGAAACGTGACTCGTTTTAGGGGGAGAAGTCATTGAGCACATAGTATTTCATTGCGACGCAATTTCTGTGTTAATTATTCATGTGAGGGAGCGAGGGATGTAGTAAAGTGGGAACAGTGCATCGATAAGGAGATACTCGTATCCCAAAACTAAATCCTGTCGTTTCCATTGAAACGTGACTGGATTTAGGAGGAGAAGTCATTGAGCACATAGTATTTCTTAGCGACGCAATTTCTGTGTTAATTCGTCAATGTGAGGGAGCGAGGGATGTAGTAAAGTGGGAACAGTGCATCGGAAAGGAGTTACTCGTATCCCAAAACTAAATAATGTCGTTTCCATTGATACGTGACTCGATTTAGGAGGAGAAGTCATTGAGCACATAGTATTTCATAGCGACGCAATGTCTGTGTTAATTATTCATGTGAGGGAGCGAGGGATGTAGTAAAGTGGGAACATTGGATCGGAAAGGAGAAACTCGTATCCAAAAACTAAATCCTGTCGTTTCCATTGAAACGTGACTCGATTTAGGAGGAGAAGTCATTGAGCACATAGTATTTCATAGCGACGCAATTTCTGTGTTAATTATTCATGTGAGGGAGCGAGGGATGTAGTAAAGTGGTGTAACAAATAAAAAATATTAAAATAAAATAATAATAAAATATAATAATAATAATTTGTAATAATAATAATTGTTAGTGTGGATAAGTAATTGAGGGATTAAAATTTTACGCCGTGAATTTATCGAGCTTCGCACGTCCGAAGATGTACGGAACGTAGCCAGGGCTCATTATGTATTTTTTTTGTAGACAGAGTCTGATATCTGACCTCAGCTTCAATCATGAAGATGGAGTGACTAAAACTACTAAAACAAAGCAAGGCATAAGATTAAATAAACATATATTCATTTCAACACATACATTACGATATAAATTACACTTACGTAAAATTCTAGATAAATAATGGCAGATCATTCACAAATGAGAGCGACTTATTAATTCTGCGCCTCTTTTCTGCTAATAAATATCAATATGGCTAACTGTGGAGCCGCACAAAATATTAAATCCTTCTAGGACAACGAATGACATGAGAGTGTTGATGCCTACTCGCTGTGACAAGAGAGCGGTGTTAATTGCTTTATTTTGCATTCTCTTGTCTTAAAAAATCGATACATATAATCTAACTTAACTAACTTAAATATTATCTGTGCTCTAGTGCAAATGGTTCCTTAAACTGCCCCCCAAATTGCGAGAGCAAAGGTGTACCACCTGCAGCTGAGCAATTTGTTGACGTATTTTCTTTATTTGTCATGTCATGAATCATAAGTTATTACGTATCTTGTTTCACAGATTCAACATACTTAAAATATCATACATCCACAAAAATACATATATAATAATTACATACAAGATCAATGAAAGTGAAAAGAAAAAATAAAAATATTCGCTTCCGAGCAGTATTGAACTCAGGAACTGCAGTATCAGAGACTAGCGAAGTGGCTCAGCGCTATCACTGCTAGCGTGCATACAGTTCTCAATTTTATGTAACAGTTCTACACAGACTGTAACGAATTTCATAGTTCGTATTCACTTGTGCTGTTACTTTGTAAAAATTTTGTTGGGCATATAGTCCGTTGTTCTCTTTCACTTCAAAATGTTATTACACATGTTCATTCAATAAATAAAATTAATTAATGGTTTTGTGCATATTCAGAGATATGTGAACATATTCTCTTTAGAATGTCACTTGGTAGTAAAGGTTTATACTGTGCTAAAGTCTTTGCACTTTAAAATAAATGTCACGTGTCACACGTTTTGTTTACATTGAGACGAAAGTTCTTGAAGAAACAAGTTGGAGATCAAGAATCTCGCAACGAAGCGTGCTTTGGAAGACATTGTTAAAATGTGGTTTCGTCGTGGTAGGAATTCATGGTGTCAGTGGTTCCATACTGACCAGTCCGTGTTACATCTACTCAATAACCTCCATATTTCGTCTTCCAAAAAGCGTATGTCGTCTCCTGGATATTGTGTCGTCGTTTCGTCGAAAAGTGTGCCGTGGTTTTGCTACTCACGTCACCTATAGTGTCCCATCATGAGCGCAGTGAACCGTTTTTTTTTTATATTTGCACACAACTTGTTCATTCATTGTTCGTTGCAAAACAAAATGTTCGTTCACAACAGAGAGCACAAAACATAACAAATATCACTTCACTTTGAGTACAGTTTTCTGTTACATATTTACATAGATATAAAAATTTTCTGTGAAACATGTATCTATACATTTACACTACATTGTTTCGTAATACATATACATATTTTATATTTTTCAATTGCATTAAACTAGATATTTACAAGTACATATGGGTCAGACATAAAATTAAATTATCTAATAGGTTCAGTGTATTGTGATACATTCAGAAAATCCATTTTCTTTTATAGGTCTCTCCCCCTTTTTAATAAAGTTTTCCTTTCAAGTATATTTTCCTTTACATCAGTACTACACGTTAAGTGTTCTTCCTCATTAAATGTTTCCTGCAACATAAACTTTCATAATAGGTTAGAAAACATCCTTGAGATGATCTGTCCTGAAAAGTCATGATTACAATAAGACACGACACGTCACATCCACAATCAATTCCAAATTAGCACATGCACAAAGTATCATTTACAAATAAAATAAATTATACAGCCTTGCTCAATTAATCTCATTTGTCATTTCCTGTAGAGTGGGTTTTTTTTTTTTTTTTGTGCATGTTGTGTTCATGTGGATTGTGGTGTGAGTGTGAATAGCAAATCAAGTGTCTATCATGCCAATTAATGTATCAGGTTCAGAGCAGCAATTGTCTCCGGTCATTTAGTCTGTCAGCTTGTCTGCAAGGTATTAACAAATATAATCAGTAACTGTGCTTTGCATGAAAATTGTTAGTTCTTCCTGTGTCTTATCTTCTTGCTGCTGCTGCTGCTGCTGTTACTGCTGGTGCTGTAAAATGTAGATACTTAAGATTATAGCTTATATCTTCTTCTTCTTCCAGCATGAAGTACCAGATGTGACTTACCTTGTTTTTCTATCAGCATACTCTGCTAAGGGCTAAAAGTTTTCAAATCTTTGTGAGGGTACAAACCTAAAATTCTCTTATTCTTGGGGTTTTGTAACAGATATGCTCCAGGATGTGGTATATCAATGATTGTGTAAGGACCTTCATATAGCGGACGCCACTTAACATTACGTTTTAGAGGTAATGACGATTTGTAGTGGGTCTTAAGTAAAACTTGCATGCCTATTGTAAAGTTTTGCCTTCTTTTCAAATTAGCACCATAGTTCTTATTTCTAATGTCAGCTTGTTCAGTAATTGCCATGAGTACTTCCCTTACCTTTTCCTCGTGTGAAGGTTTGGTGTCAGAAAATTTTGGTAGTGGGTTGCTCCATTCATTAGTTTCCTTTGTGTCAAACATGATTTCTCTGGGAGTGTAGGGTGTGTTGTATATATTTAAATTGTTGTGTATTTCCTCAAAAAGTGCTAGGTAATGTATCCAGTTTGTGTGCTGTGTTGAGGTATAAGTTCTCATGAATCTATTTAATTCTCTAAAAACTCTCTCACAAGGGTTGGCTGATGCATGAAACTTTGAAATAAAGATGCTCTTAATGTTATTGTCCTTTAGAAATTTTCTCCAGGTGAATCCTGCATAATACTTGGCGTTATCTGATAGAATGGCTTTAGGTTTTCCACAGTATGGCATGTAATCATTTGTGAATCTTCTGATGATGGTGTTTGCTGTGGGTGACTTAATGGCAAAAAGTTTGATGTGCTTAGAAAATATGTCATAAAATGCTAGAATGTATTTGCAACCTCCGATGCTAGTTGGATGAGGTCCGCTAACATCTGTACAAAGTATCTCTCTAGGTCCAGTAGGTAAGATAGAGTGCAAATCTGTTTTGGTGGATTGATTTTGTGGCTTGGATTTTTGACATATGAGACATTTGCTGATAACATCATGTATTTTTCTTCTCATGTTTGGAAAATAGCAATATGTATGTAACTTGTTTAGACATTTCTTTGTTCCGTAGTGTCCCCAAACTGTGTGAGTGTGTGCAACGAGATTGTGTACAGAATCTTGTGGTATGCAAACGCACCAGTTAGTAGCATTTGTGTGTCTTTTGTAGAAAAGTATGTTGTTGTGTAACATGTATCTGTCTTGTAAAGTGTCATTGTGTTGTTGTACTATGATTTGTTTTATTTTGTACCAGTGTGGATCTGAATCTTGTAGCGTTGCCATGTTCTTGCATAGGTCTATGTAGTATTGTGTAAACTGTTTGTCTTGCATGAGTAGTATTCTGTAATCGTGTGTGTTCTCAAAGTCTGTATTGTTATGGTGTAATCCTTGCGGTAGTCTTGAAAGTGTGTCAGCTATTATGTTGTCTTTTCCCTTGATGTGCTTGATTTCAAAAGAGTAATTCTGTAATGCAAGTGCCCATCGTGTAAGTCTAGGGTGAATGAGTTTACATGACAAAAGGAATGTAAGTGCTTGATGGTCAGTGTATATAATGGTATGTCTTCCATACAGATAATAATTAAACTTTTTAAATGCCCATATAATAGATAATGTTTCCAATTCTGTGGTGGAGTAAGATCTTTCACATTCTGTTAAAGTACGACTGGCAAAACCAATGATCTTAATATGTTCTGAAGTTTCTGTATTAACAAGTTGAAATAAACAACATCCCAAACCAATGTTTGATGCATCACAAGCAATACAAAAGTTCAAATTGAAGTCTGGATGTTCCAGCATGTTAGAATTTACTAAGGCTTCTTTGATTTTAGTAAAGTCATTTTCACAGTCATGGTTCCAAATCCATACCTGGTTCTTCTTTAATAAGTTTAGTAAGTATCTGCTATTGAGTAACTGTTTAGGTATGAATCGTCTGAAAAACGAGCATAGACCGAGAAATGATTTTAACTGTTTCTTATTAGTGGGACTGGGGAAATGTCTGATAGCATCTAATTTTGAAGGGTCAGGTTTAATGCCTTGTGTGTTGATGATGTGTCCTAGGTATTTGATCTCACAACAAGCAAATCTAGATTTACAAATATTGGCAGTGATACCAGCTTGTGTGAATCTGCATAGTAAAGTGTTCAGGGTATCAGTGTGATCCTTCCAGGTTTTTGAGGCAATCAGTATGTCATCTACATAGTGTGTAACAGTTTCTAGTAAATCATCACCGAGTACAGAGTTTAGTGCAGTAATGAATACTCCTGAGCTTACATTTAGGCCAAATGGTAATACACAAAATTGATAAGTTCTGCCACCAAACATAAAGGCTGTATATTTTCTGGATTCTTTGCTTATTGGCACCTGCCAAAACGAATTTTTAAGGTCTATTGTAGAGAAATATTTTGCATCCAAGAACTTCTGAAGTTGTTCGTCAAGATTTTCTGGTTGTGTCCTCACAGGTAAGATAATTTGGTTGATAGCTCTTGCATCTAATACTAACCTGATACTTCCATTGTGTCTTTTCACTACATGCAAAGGGCTACAATATGGAGATGTTGATGGTTCTATAATATTCCATGCAATCATTTTCTTTAGTTCTTCCCAAACTGCAGGTCGCTGAGCTAGAGGTACATTGTATGACTTGTGGTAATAGATTTGGTGAGGCTTGACTTCAATCGTATACATATATGTGTTGATCCTACCTGGCTTACTAGTGAAAACATCCTTATTCTTAAGTAAAATATGTTTAAGCTGGGATCTCTCCTCTACATTAATAGCATCACATTCTGATAACTTAGAATTAATTTGTGTAAGTACATCATTCACTCCCTCACCGTGTGATACAGGTTGTTGTGTGGAATCTATATCAGTCTCACGTATAATCTGTATCTTGTAGCCAGAACAGTGCTTGTTATGGTCTACTAGTCGAGTGTCCAAGTTCAAAACTATGTCTCTGCCTTCATACTTAAAATAACAAATGCCTTTGGAGAAGTCTATAGTACAGTCCTTCTCGCAAAGAAAATCAATACCCAATATACAATTGGCAGCAAGGTTTTGGACAACTAGGAAAGGCCATTGTACGATTCCATTTCCCATATTAACAGTCACAAATACCTGCTTATTAACTCTACTTGACTTATTACCTAATGCAGTTAATATTAAACAGTTCTGAACTGGGAACTCTGGTATCTTAGAAGTTTTCTTCATCATAGTATAAAAATTGTGAGAAATCACACTGACAGCAGCTCCTGTATCAATAATTATGTTAGTAGGTATACCTCCTACAATGCCTGAGGTGGAAGACAGTACAAATCTTTTCTTTACATTGTGACATTGTGTGTTGTCATTTATCAGATCATCAGCTAAGTTTCCACTTTCATTATATCTTAAGAATAGTGTAGGCAACTCTTGTTGTGTAAATGTTAATTTTTCTTGTTTCACAGTTTCACTAGCAAGTGTGTATTCAAACATAGTTTCTAAATTGAAGTTGCCCCCCAAATGTTCCTCAGTCACGACCTGGGGCTCAGTAATGACTGGTTCTAGTTTACCTGGTTTGTCTGGTCATTGGTAAGTGTAGTTGTAGTTTCATTAGCTACCTCAATAATATTTACATTTGGATACTGTCTTTGCCAATCACCTGTCTGTTTTCGGTTGGCTGAAGTCACTTGTTGGTTTATGTTGCTTGTTTGCACAAAATTCCCTTGTGGCATCTGAACATGATTTTGTGGTGGCGGTTGCGGTGTTTGCCACTGTCTCACATAATACTGGTTGTCGTTCTGATTAAAGTGCGGTGTAAGTGTTCCATTTCTTGTGTAATCTGTGTTGTTGTTTCTTTGCCAGTGTTTCTGTTTTGCTTTGTGTGCGTTGTTGTTTCCACTATTCCTTCTTGAATTAAAATTGTTGTTTCTTCGTTTTTTGTACGGGTTATCTCCCTGCGTATAGTCGTAGTTGTTTGTATGCAGCTCTGAGTTTTGGTGATTGTTTTGCATGTTTACTGTGTGTTGTGAATTTTGCTGTGTGTTTGGTAATGTAGCAATGTAGACATGTTCATTCCTACTGCGTGGGTTGTGTGTTGGTTCTCGTTCTTCATATAGTAAATCAACAGCATCTAACTTTTCCAAAAAATATTCAGGATCGTCGTCCGGTAAGTACAGTAATTTCTCTTTAATATTAAAAGGAAGTCTTGCTTTCAGTGATCGGATCACATCTTTTGGTTTCACTGGTTCATTAAGGAAGTGTGTCATGTTTAGGTACTTCTCGAAATATCTGCGCAGGTTGCCGTTTTTAGGATTGAAGTGTTCGGGTTCAGTGACTTGTTTGCGGATACGTTCCTGCACAGTGGGTGACCAAAACTTATTCAAGAAGGCGCGTTCAAACTGCTCGTATGTTACACATCTGTCGCTTTCATGGTAAGCCCAGACAGCAGCGTCCCCTTGAATGTAATCCACAACGTACGCAATGCGTTTGTGGTCGCTCCACGAACGTGGGAATGCGTTCCTAAAAGCTTTTAAGAAGATGACAGGGTGTACAGTGTTTTTGCCTGGTATAAAAGGTTGGAATTTACGGTGCTTGAATAGACTTTCTTCTTCTTTGTTACGTGTTCGTCTGTTTCTTTCCGTGTAATCATTGAATTCTTCCCTGTGTGTACATGGTTCTTCATCAGAATAATTGTATTGTATTTCAGGTGATGGGTATCTGTTGCTATGCGTGTCAGTGTATTGTGTATTTGAGTGTGGAAATTCGTGTGTGTACATGTGTTCATTTCCGAATCGAGATTTTCTTCTGTGTGTGTAAAAATGTGTAGTGGGTGTACTATTCTGTTGTGCTTGGCATTGAGTTGTCTTTGTTTGCATATCGTCATCGATTACTTGTCTATTGTTGTTCATGTATTCCACTACAGAATCGTGCACAATATGTGGCAATTTGTTTTGTATACATTCTTCAAAAATTTCGTCTTTGTGTGCCGTCCATTCTTTAAATTGTGAATTAATGCGAGACAAATGGGGTTCAGCCTCTATCTGTATTGTTGTGTGAATCTGTTTGTGGATGTCAGCTACGTTTGTTTCTATTGTATTCACCTTTAAATTAATTTCGTCACATGCGTGCGTGTTTGATTCTAGTTTGCAATTAATAGTTTCACAGGTTTTTGTCAAGTCATTGATGTGGTTGGCATTGTCGCTTTGTCTTAATTCTAAATTTTCGAATTTTTCCGTAAGATCGTCGACCTGTTTGGAAAGACGTGCGTTAATTTCATCTACCTTTTGAGTCAGTGTGGCGAAGTCTGATTTTATGTCATTTCTGAAGGCTGCATTGTCTGTCATTAATTGTGAGAATTTTTCGTCATTGTCTTGCTTAATATTGGATATGCCTTCCAAAATTGAATTCAGTATAGCACCAAAATTTTGATTGCAAAATGAGCTTGCCCCCGCCGCGTCATTAGACGTGACGTGGTCTCTCAGGTTTGGTTCTGAATTGCTCCTCTCGGCGTTTATTTGTGTCTGTAGCGGATTATTTTGATGTGTTTGCGTGTCTGTATTAATTTCTGTGTCTGAATGTGTCTGTGTATCCATGTTTGCATTAATTGATTGTTGTTCCATTGTGTACTGGTGTCGAGTTTTTACCATATCGTGAATAAATTGTGTGCAAGAAAAAAATCGTTTAAACGCGTAGTGTGAAAATGTACTGCCTATGTGTGTGTTTAAATGACTGAGAATGATTCAGAGATGACTTTAAAGATCGAAAGTAGCATACGTGTTAATGGTGACTAGCCATGTTGCTTGAATCTTGTACAATGTCGGCCATATTGTGCAATGTAACTTGCGTATTGTTGGATCGGAATGTAATCGTCTGAATAATGAGATTTCGTGGAATTTGGAAAAAATTACTGAATGGAAACTGAATACTGAATTTAATGCTGAGAAAAATAATTTTGAATGAAAAATGTGCTTGGAATCAATTGTGGATGCACGAGTGCTGCGTCTTACCGTACATATTGTCTTGATGAGAAGATTGCATTTCCAGTCCAAATTGTCTCCAGATTTTATTCGTTTTCTTCAATATTCTCGTCACATAGGTTGTTACCGGTCAGGATGTACATGAAAAAGAACAATTAGTTGTAGTACAGATACAATAATGAGTCCTGGCACATAGTCGCCAGTGTAACAAATAAAAAATATTAAAATAAAATAATAATAAAATATAATAATAATAATTTGTAATAATAATAATTGTTAGTTTGGATAAGTAATTGAGGGATTAAAATTTTACGCCGTGAATTTATCGAGCTTCGCACGTCCGAAGATGTACGGAACGTAGCCAGGGCTCATTATGTATTTTTTTTGTAGACAGAGTCTGATATCTGACCTCAGCTTCAATCATGAAGATGGAGTGACTAAAACTACTAAAACAAAGCAAGGCATAAGATTAAATAAACATATATTCATTTCAACACATACATTACGATATAAATTACACTTACGTAAAATTCTAGATAAATAATGGCAGATCATTCACAAATGAGAGCGACTTATTAATTCTGCGCCTCTTTTCTGCTAATAAATATCAATATGGCTAACTGTGGAGCCGCACAAAATATTAAATCCTTCTAGGACAACGAATGACATGAGAGTGTTGATGCCTACTCGCTATGACAAGAGAGCGGTGTTAATTGCTTTATTTTGCATTCTCTTGTCTTAAAAAATCGATACATATAATCTAACTTAACTAACTTAAATATTATCTGTGCTCTAGTGCAAATGGTTCCTTAAAGTGGGAACAGTGCATCGATAAGGAGATACTCGTATCCCAATACTAAATCCTGTCGTTTCCATTGAAACGTGACTCTATTTAGGAGGAGAAGTCATTGAGCACATAGTATTTCTTAGCGACGCAATTTCTGTGTTAATTCCTCAATGTGAGGGAGCGAGGGATGTAGTAAAGTGGGAACAGTGCATCGGAAAGGAGTTACTCGTATCCCAAAACTAAATAATGTCGTTTCCATTGATACGTGACGCGATTTAGGAGGAGAAGTCATTGAGCACATAGTATTTCATAGCGACGCAATGTCTGTGTTAATTATTCATGTGAGGGAGCGAGGGATGTAGTAAAGTGGGAACATTGGATCGGAAAGGAGAAACTCGTATCCAAAAACTAAATCCTTTCGTTTCCATTGAAACGTGACTCGATTTAGGAGGAGAAGTCATTGAGCACATAGTATTTCATAGCGACGCAATTTCTGTGTTAATTATTCATGTGAGGGAGCGAGGGATGTAGTAAAGTGGGAACAGTGCATCGATAAGGAGATACTCGTATCCCAATACTAAATCCTGTCGTTTCCTTTGAAACGTGACTCGATTTAGGAGGAGAAGTCATTCAGCACATAGTATTTCATAGCGACGCAATTTCTGTGTTAATTCGTCAATGTGAGGGAGCGAGGGATGTAGTAAAGTGGGAACAGTGCATCAGAAAGGAGATACTCGTATCCCAAAACTAAATCCTGTCGTTTCCATTGAAACGTGACTCGATTTAGGAGGAGAAGTCATTGAGCACATAGTATTTCATTGCGACGCAATTTCTGTGTTAATTATTCATGTGAGGGGGCGAGGGATGTAGGAACGTGGGAACAGTGCATCGGAAAGGAGATACTCGTATCCCAAAACTAAAGCCTGTCGTTTCCATTGAAACGTGACTCGATTTAGGAGGAGAAGTCATTGAGCACATAGTATTTCATAGCGACGCAATTTCTGTGTTAATTATTAATGTGAGGGAGCGAGGGATGTAGTAAAGTGGGAACATTGCATCGGAAAGGAGATACTCGTGTCCCAAAACTCAATCCAGTCGTTTCCATAGAAACGTTACACGATTTAGAAGGAGAAGTCATAGAACACATCGTATTTCACAGCGACGCAATTTCTGTGTTAATTCGTCAATGTGAGGGAGCGACCGTTGAGGTAAGGAATGAATAAAGCATCGGAAAGGAGTTACTCGTATCCCAAAACTAAATCCTGTCGTTTCCATTGAAACGTGACTCGATTTAGGAGGAGAAGTCATTGAGCACATAGTATTTCATAGCGACGCAATTTCTGTGTTAATTATTCATGTGAGGGAGCGAGGGATGTAGTAAAGTGGGAACAGTGCATCAGAAAGGAGATACTCGAATCCCAAAACTAAATCCTGTCGTTTCCATTGAAACGTGACTCGATTTAGGAGGAGAAGTCATTGAGCACATAGTATTTCATAGCGACGCAATTTCTGTGTTAATTATTCATGTGAGGGAGCGAGGGATGTAGTAAAGTGGGAACAGTGCATCAGAAAGGAGATACTCGTATCCCAAAACTAAATCCTGTCGTTTCCATTGAAACGTGACTCGATTTAGGAGGAGAAGTCAATGAGCACATAGTATTTCATAGCGACGCAATTTCTGTGTTAATTATTCATGTGAGGGAGCGAGGGATGTAGTAAAGTGGGAACAGTGCATCGGAAAGGAGATACTCGAATCCCATAACTAAATCCTGTCGTTTCCATTGAAACGTGACCCGATTTAGGAGGAGAAGTCTTTGAGCACATAGTATTTCATAGCGACACAATTTCTGTGTTAATTATTCATGTGAGGGAGCGAGGGATGTAGTAAAGTGGGAACTGTGCATCGGAATTGAGATACTCGTATCCCAAAACTAAATCCTGTCGTTTCCATTGAAACGTGACTCGATTTAGGAGGAGAAGTCATTGAGCACATAGTATTTCATAGCGACGCAATATTTGTGTTAATTATTCATGTGAGGGAGCGAGAGATGTAGTAAAGTGGGATCAGTGCATCGGAAAGGAGATACTCGTATCCCAAAACTAAATCCTGTCGTTTCCATTGAAACGTGACTCGATTTAGGAGGAGAAGTCATTGAGCACATAGTAATTCATAGCGACGCAATTTCTGTGTTAATTATTCATGTGAGGGAGCGAGGGATGTAGTAAAGTGGGAACAGTGCATCGGAATGGAGATACTCGAATCCCAAAACTAAATCCTGTCGTCTCCATTGAAACGTGACTCGATTTAGGTCGAGAAGTCATTGAGCACATAGTATTTCATAGCGACGCAATTTCTGTGTTAATTCGTCAATGTGAGGGATCGAGCGTTGAGGTAAAGAATGAATAGTGCATCGGAAAGGAGTTACTCGTAAAACAAAACTAAATCCTGTCGTTTCCATTGAAACGTCACTCGATTTAGGAGGAGAAGTCATTGAGCACATAGTATTTCATAGCGACGCAATTTCTGTGTTAATTATTCATGTGAGGGAGCGAGGGATGTAGTAATGTGGGAACAGTGCATCGGAAGGGAGATACTCGTATCCAAAAACTAAATCCTGTCGTTTCCATTGAAACGTGACGCGATTTAGGAGGAGAAGTCATTGAGCAAATAGTATTTCATAGCGACGCAATATCTGTGTTAATTATTCATGTGAGGGAGCGAGGGATGTAGTAAAGTGGGAACAGTGCATCGGAAAGGAGATACTCGTATCCCAAAAATAAATCCTGTCGTTTCCATTGAAACGTGACTCGATTTAGGAGGAGAAGTCATTGAGCACATACTATTTCATAGCGACGCAATTTCTGTGTTAATTATTCATGTGAGGGAGCGAGGGATGTAGTAAAGTGGGAACAGTGCATTGGAAAGGAGATACTCGTGTCCCAAAACTCAATTCTGTCGTTTCCATAGAAACGTTACACGATTTAGAAGGAGAAGTCATAGATCCCATAGTATTTCATAGCGACGCAATTTCTGTGTTAATTCGTCAATGTGAGGAAGCGAGCGTTGAGGTAAAGAATGAATAGTGCATCGGAAATTAGTTACTCGTATCCCAAAACTAAATCCTGTCGTTTCCATTGAAACGTGACTCGATTTAGGAGGAGAAGTCATTGAGCACATAGTATTTCATAGCGACGCAATTTCTGTGTTAATTCGTCAATGTGAGGGAGGGAGGGATGTAATAAGTGGGAACAGTGCATCGGAAAGGAGTTACTCGTATCCCAAAACTTAATCCTGTCGTTTCCATTGATACGTGACTCGATTTAGGAGGAGAAGTCATTGAGCACATAGTATTTCATAGCGACGCAATTTCTGTGTTAATTATTCATGTGAGGGAGCGAGGGATGTAGTAAAGTAGGAACAGTGCATCGGAAAGGAGATACTCGTGTCCCAAAACTCAATCCAGTCGTTTCCATAGAAACGTTACACGATTTAGAAGGAGAAGTCATAGAATAAATAGTATTTCATAGCAACGCAATTTCTGTGTTAATTCGTCAATGTGAGGGAGCGAGCGTTGAGGTAAAGAATGAATAGTGCATCGGAAAGGAGTTACTCGTATCCCAAAACTAAATCCTGTCGTTTCCATTGAAACGTGACTCGATTTAGGAGGAGAAGTCATTGAGCACATATTATTTCTTAGCGACGCAATTTCTGTGTTAATTATTCATGTGAGGGAGCGAGGGATGTAGTAAAGTGGGAACAGTGCATCGGAAAGGAGTTACTCGTATCCCAAAACAAAATCCTGTCGTTTCCATTGTTACGTGACTCGATTTAGGAGGAGAAGTCATTGAGCACATAGTATTTCATAGCGACGCAATTTCTGTGTTAATTATTCATGTGAGGGAGCGAGGGATGTAGTAAAGTGGGAACATTGGATCGGAAAGGAGAAACTCGTATCCAAAAACTAAATCCTGTCGTTTCCATTGAAACGTGACTCGATTTAGGAGGAGAAGTCATTGAGCACATAGTATTTCATAGCGACGCAATTTCTGTGTTAATTATTAATGTGAGGGAGCGAGGGATGTAGTAAAGTGGGAACAGTGCATCGATAAGGAGATACTCGTATCCCAAAACTAAATCCTGTCGTTTCCATTGAAACGTGACTCGATTTAGGAGGAGAATCATTGAGCACATAGTATTTCATAGCGACGCAATTTCTGTGTTAATTCGTCAATGTGAGGGAGCGAGGGATGTAGTAAAGTGGGAACAGTGCATCGGAAAGGAGTTACTCGTATCCCAAAACTAAATAATGTCGTTTCCATTGATACGTGACTCGATTTAGGAGGAGAAGTCATTGAGCACATAGTATCTCATAGCGACGCAATGTCTGTGTTAATTATTCATGTGAGGGTGCGAGGGATGTAGTAAAGTGGGAACATTGGATCGGAAAGGAGAAACTCGTATCCAAAAACTAAATCCTTTCGTTTCCATTGAAACGTGACTCGATTTAGGAGGAGAAGTCATTGAGCACATAGTATTTCATAGCGACGCAATTTCTGTGTTAATTATTCATGTGAGGGAGCGAGGGATGTAGTAACGTGGGAACAGTGCATCGATAAGGAGATACTCGTATCCCAATACTAAATCCTGTCGTTTCCATTGAAACGTGACTCTATTTAGGAGGAGAAGTCATTGAGCACACAGTATTTCTTAGCGACGCAATTTCTGTGTTAATTCCTCAATGTGAGTGAGCGAGGGATGTAGTAAAGTGGGAACAGTGCATCGGAAAGGAGTTACTCGTATCCCAAAACTAAATAATGTCGTTTCCATTGATACGTGACGCGATTTAGGAGGAGAAGTCATTCAGCACATAGTATTTCATAGCGACGCAATGTCTGTGTTAATTATTCATGTGAGGGAGCGAGGGATGTAGTAAAGTGGGAACATTGGATCGGAAAGGAGAAACTCGTATCCAAAAACTAAATCCTTTCGTTTCCATTGAAACGTGACTCGATTTAGGAGGAGAAGTCATTCAGCACATAGTATTTCAAAGCGACGCAATTTCTGTGTTAATTATTCATGTGAGGGAGCGAGGGATGTAGTAAAGTGGGAACAGTGCATCGATAAGGAGATACTCGTATCCCAATACTAAATCCTGTCGTTTCCTTTGAAACGTGACTCGATTTAGGAGGAGAAGTCATTCAGCACATAGTATTTCATAGCGACGCAATTTCTGTGTTAATTCGTCAATGTGAGGGAGCGAGGGATGTAGTAAAGTGGGAACAGTGCATCGGAAAGGAGATACTCGTATCCCAAAACTAAATCCTGTCGTTTCCATTGAAACGTGACTCGATTTAGGAGGAGTAGTCATTGAGCACATAGTATTTCATAGCGTCGCAATTTCTGTGTTAATTATTCATGTGAGGGAGCGAGGGATGTAGTAAAGTGGGAACAGTGTATCGGAAAGGAGACACTCGTATCCCAAAACTAAATCCTGTCGTTTCCATTGAAACGTGACTCGATAAGGAGGAGGAGAAGTCATTGAGCACATAGTATTTCATAGCGACGCAATTTCTGTGTTAATTATTCATGTGAGGGAGCGAGGGATGTAGTAAAGTGGGAACAGTGCATCGGAAAGGAGATACTCGTGTCCCAAAACTAAATCCTGTCGTTTCCATAGAAACGTGACTCGATTTAGGAGGTGAAGTCATTGAGCACATAGTATTTCATAGCGACGCAATTTCTGTGATAATTCGTCAATGTGAGGGAGCGAGCGTTGAGGTAAAGAATGAATAGTGCATCGGAAAGGAGATACTCGTATCCCAAAACTAAATCCTGTCGTTTCCATTGAAACGTGACTCGATTTAGGAGGAGAAGTCATTGAGCACATAGTATTTCATAGCGACGCAATTTCTGAGTCAATTATTCATGTGAGGGAGCGAGGGATGTAGTAAAGTGGGAACAGTGCATCGGAAAGGAGTTACTCGTATCCCAAAACTAAATCCTGTCGTTTCCATTGAAACGTGACTCGATTTAGGAGGAGAAGTCATTGAGCACATAGTATTTCATAGCGACGCAATTTCTGTGTTAATTATTCATGTGAGGGAGCGAGGGATGTAGTAAAGTGGGAACAGTGCATCGGAAAGGAGATACTCGTGTCCCAAAACTCAATCCTGTCGTTTCCATAGAAACGTTACACGATTTAGTAGGAGAAGTCATAGAACCCATAGTATTTCTTAGCGACGCAATATCTGTGATAATTCGTCAATGTGAGGGAGCGAGCGTTGAGGTGAAGAAGGAATAGTGCATTGGAAAGGAGTTACTCGTATCCCAAAACTAAATCCTGTCGTATCCATTGAAACGTGACTCGATTTAGGAGGAGAAGTCATTGAGCACATAGTATTTCATAGCGACGCAATTTCTGTGTTAATTATTCATGTGAGGGTGCGAGGGATGTAGTAAAGTGGGAACAGTGCATCGGAAAGGAGATACTCGTGTCCCAAAACTCAAACCTGTCGTTTCCACAGAAACGTTACACGATCTAGAAGAAGAAGTCATAGAACCCATAGTATTTCATAGCGACGCAATTTCTGTGTTAATTCGTCAATGTGAGGGAGCGAGCGTTGAGGTAAAGAATGAATAGTGCATCGGAAAGGAGTTACTCGTATTCCAAAACTAAATCCTGTCGTTTCCATTGAAACGTGACTCGATTTAGGAGGAGAAGTCATTGAGCACATAGTATTTCATAGCGACGCAATTTCTGTGTTAATTATTCATGTGAGGGTGCGAGGGATGTAGTAAAGTGGGAACAGTGCATCGGAAAGGTGATACTCGAATCCCAAAACTAAATCCTGTCGTTTCCATTGAAACGTGACTCGATTTAGGAGCAGAAGTCATTGAGCACATAGTATTTCATAGCGACGCAATTTCTGTGTTAATTATTCATGTGAGGGAGCGAGGGATGTAGTAAAGTGGGAACAGTGCATCAGAAAGGAGATACTCGTATCCCAAAATTAAATCCTGTCGTTTCCATTGAAACGTGACTCGATTTAGGAGGAGAAGTCATTGAGCACATAGTATTTCATAGCGACGCAATTTCTGTGTTAATTATTCATGTGAGGGAGCGAGGGATGTAGTAAAGTGGGAACAGTGCATCGGAAAGGAGATACTCGAATCCCAAAACTAAATCCTGTAGTTTCCATTGAAACGTGACTCGATTTAGGAAGAGAAGTCATTGAGCACATAGTATTTCATAGCGACGCAATTTCTGTGTTAATTATTCATGTGAGGGAGCGAGGGATGTAGTAAAGTGGGAACAGTGCATCGGAAAGGAGATACTCGTATCCCAAAACTAAATCCTGTCGTTTCCATTGAAACGTGACTTGATTTAGGAGGAGAAGTCATTGAGCACATAGTATTTCATAGCGACGCAATATCTGTGTTAATTATTCATGTGAGGGAGCGACTGATGTAGTAAAGTGGGAACAGTGCATCGGAAAGGAGATACTCGTATCCCAAAACTAAATCCTGTCGTTTCCTTTGAAACGTGACTCGATTTAGGAGGAGAAGTCATTGAGCACATAGTAATTCATAGCGACGCAATTTCTGTGTTAATTATTCATGTGAGGGAGCGAGGGTTGTAGTAAAGTGGGAACAGTGCATCGGAAAGGAGATACTCGAATCCCAAAACTAAATCCTGTCGTTTCCATTGAAACGTGACTCGATTTAGGAGGAGAAGTCATTGAGCACATAGTATTTCATAGCGACGCAATTTCTGTGTTAATTCGTCAATGTGAGGGAGCGAGCGTTGAGGTAAAGAATGAATAGTGCATCGGAAAGGAGTTACTCGTATCCCAAAACTAAATCCTGTCGTTTCCATTGAAACGTGACTCGATTTAGCAGGAGAAGTCATTGAGCACATAGTATTTCATAGCGACGCAATTTCTGTGTTATTATTCATGTGAGGGAGCGAGGGATGTAGTAAAGTTGGAACAGTGCATCGGAAAGGAGATACTCGTATCCTAAAACTAAATCCTGTCGTTTCCATTGAAACGTGACTCGATTTAGGAGGAGAAGTCATTGAGCACATAGTATTTCATAGCGACGCAATTTCTGTGTTAATTATTCATGTGAGGGAGCGAGGGATGTAGTAAAGTGGGAACAGTGCATCGGAAAGGAGATACTCGTATCCCAAAACTAAATCCTGTCGTTTCCATTGAAACGTGACTCGATTTAGGAGGAGAAGTCTTGGAGCACATAGTATTTCATAGCGACGCAATTTCTGTGTTAATTATTCATGTGAGGGAGCGAGGGATGTAGTAAAGTGGGAACAGTGAATCGGAAAGGAGATACTCGTGTCCCAAAACTCAATCCTGTCGTTTCCATAGAAACGTCGCACGATTTAGAAGGAGAAGTCATAGAAACCATAGTATTTCATAGCGACGCCATTTCTGTGTTAATTCGTCAATGTGAGGGAGCGAGCGTTGAGGTAAAGAATGAATAGTGCATCAGAAAGGAGTTACTCGTATCCCAAAACTAAATCCTGTCGTTTCCATTGAAACGTGACTCGATTTAGGAGGAGAAGTCATTGAGCACATAGTATTTCATAGCGACGCAATTTCTGTGTTAATTATTCATGTGAGGGAGCGAGGGATGTAGTAAAGTGGGAACAGTGCATCGGAAAGGAGATACTCGAATCCCAAAACTAAATCCTGTAGTTTCCATTGAAACGTGACTCGATTTAGGAGGAGAAGTCATTGAGCACATAGTATTTCATAGCGACGCAATTTCTGTGTTAATTATTCATGTGAGGGAGCGAGGGATGTAGTAAAGTGGGAACAGTGCATCGGAAAGGAGATACTCGTATCCCAAAACTAAATCCTGTCGTTTCCATTGAAACGTGACTTGATTTAGGAGGAGAAGTCATTGAGCACATAGTATTTCATAGCGACGCAATATCTGTGTTAATTAATCATGTGAGGGAGCGAGGGATGTAGTAATGTGGACACAGTGCATCGGAAAGGAGATACTCGTATCCCAAAACTAAATCCTGTCGTTTCCTTTGAAACGTGACTCGATTTAGGAGGAGAAGTCATTGAGCACATAGTAATTCATAGCGACGCAATTTCTGTGTTAATTATTCATGTGAGGGAGCGAGGGTTGTAGTAAAGTGGGAACAGTGCATCGGAAAGGAGATACTCGAATCCCAAAACTAAATCCTGTCGTTTCCATTGAAACGTGACTCGATTTAGGAGGAGAAGTCACTGAGCACATAGTATTTCATAGCGACGCAATTTCTGTGTTAATTCGTCAATGTGAGGGAGCGAGCGTTGAGGTAAAGAATGAATAGTGCATCGGAAAGGAGATACTCGTATCCCAAAACTAAATCCTGTCGTTTCCATTGAAACGTGACTCGATTTAGCAGGAGAAGTCATTGAGCACATAGTATTTCATAGCGACGCAATTTCTGTGTTAATTATTCATGTGAGGGAGCGAGGGATGTAGTAAAGTTGGAACAGTGCATCGGAAAGGAGATACTCGTATCCTAAAACTAAATCCTGTCGTTTCCATTGAAACGTGACTCGATTTAGGAGGAGAAGTCATTGAGCACATAGTATTTCATAGCGACGCAATTTCTGTGTTAATTATTCATGTGAGGGAGCGAGGGATGTAGTAAAGTGGGAACAGTGCATCGGAAAGGAGATACTCGTATCCCAAAACTAAATCCTGTCGTTTCCATTGAAACGTGACTCGATTTAGGAGGAGAAGTCATGGAGCACATAGTATTTCATAGCGACGCAATTTCTGTGTTAATTATTCATGTGAGGGAGCGAGGGATGTAGTAAAGTGGGAACAGTGCATCGGAAAGGAGATACTCGTGTCCCAAAACTCAATCCTGTCGTTTCCATAGAAACGTCGCACGATTTAGAAGGAGAAGTCATAGAAACCATAGTATTTCATAGCGACGCCATTTCTGTGTTAATTCGTCAATGTGAGGGAGCAAGCGTTGAGGTAAAGAATGAATAGTGCATCAGAAAGGAGTTACTCGTATCCCAAAACTAAATCCTGTCGTTTCCATTGAAACGTGACTCGATTTAGGAGGAGAAGTCATTGAGCACATAGTATTTCATAGCGACGCAATTTCTGTGTTAATTATTCATGTGAGGGAGCGAGGGATGTAGTAAAGTGGGAACAGTGCATCGGAAAGGAGATACTCGAATCCCAAAACTAAATCCTGTCGTTTCCATTGAAACGTGACTCGATTTGGGAGGAGAAGTCATTGAGCACATAGTATTTCATAGCGACGCAATTTCTGTGTTAATTATTCATGTGAGGGAGCGAGGGATGTAGTAAAGTGGGAACAGTGCATCAGAAAGGAGATACTCGTATCCCAAAACTAAATCCTGTCGTTTCCATTGAAACGTGACTCGATTTAGGAGGAGAAGTCATTGAGCACATAGTACTTCATAGCGACGCAATTTCTGTGTTAATTCGTCAATGTGAGGGAGCGAGCGTTGAGGTAAAGAATGAATAGTGCATCGGAAAGGAGTTACTCGTATCCCAAAACCAAATCCTGCCGTTTCCATTGAAACGTGACTCGAATTAGAAGGAGAAGTCATTGAGCACATAGTATTTCATAGCGACGCAATTTCTGTGTTAATTCGTCAATGTGAGGGAGCGAGGGATGTAGTAAAGTGGGAACAGTGCATCGGAAAGGAGTTACTCGTATCCCAAAACTAAATCCGGTCATTTCCATTGATACGTGACTCTATTTAGAATGCGAAGTCATTGAGCACATAGTATTTCATAGCGACGCAATTTCTGTGTTAATCCGTCAATGTGAGGGAGCGAGCGTTGAGGTAAAGAATGAATAGTGCATCGGAAAAGAGTTACTCGTATCCCAAAATTAAATCCTGTCGTTTCCATTCAAACGTGACTCGATTTAGGAGGAGAAGTCATTGAGCACATAGTATTTCATAGCGACACAATTTCTGCGTTAATTATTCATGTGAGGGAGCGAGGGATGTAGTAAAGTGGGAACAGTGCATCGGAAAGGAGATACTCGTATCCCAAAACCAAATCCTGTCGTTTCCATTGAAACGTGACTCGATTTAGAAGGATAAGTCATTGAGCACATAGTATTTCATAGCGACGCAATCTCTGTGTTAATTCGTCAATGTGAGGGAGCGAGGGATGTAGTAAAGTTGGAACAGTGCATCGGAAAGGAGTTACTCGTATCCCAAAACTAAATCATGTCGTTTCCATTGATACGTGACTCGATTTAGGAGGAGAAGTCATTGAGCACATAGTATTTCATAGCGACGCAATTTCTGTGTTAATTATTCATGTGAGGGAGCGAGGGAGGTAGTAAAGTAGGAACAGTGCATCGGAAAGGAGATACTCGTGTCCCAAAACTCAATCCAGTCGTTTCCAAAGAAACGTTACACGATTTAGAAGGAGAAGTTATAGAACCCACAGTATTTCATAGCGACGCAATTTCTGTGTTAATTCGGCAATGTGAGGGAGCGAGCGTTGAGGTAAAGAATGAGTAGTGCATCGGGAAGGAGTTACTCGTATCCCAAAACTAAATCCTGTCGTTTCCATTGAAACGTGACTCGATTTAGGAGGAGAAGTCATTGAGCACATAGTGTTTCATAGCGACGCAATTTCTGTGTTAATTATTCATGTGAGGGAGCGAGGGATGTAGTTAAGTGGGAACAGTGCATCGGAAAGGAGATACTCGTATCCCAAAAATAAATCCTGTCGTTTCCATTGAAACGTGACTCGATTTAGGAGGTGAAGTCATTGAGCACATAGTATTTCATAGGGACGCAATTTCTGTGTTAATTATTCATGTGAGGGGGCGAGGGATGTAGGAAAGTGGGAACAGTGCATCGATAAGGAGATACTCGTATCCCAAAACTAAATCCTGTCGTTTCCATTGAAACGTGACTCGTTTTAGGAGGAGAAGTCATTGAGCACATAGTATTTCATAGCAACGCAATTTCTGTGTTAATTCGTCAATGTGAGGGAGCGAGGGATGTAGTAAAGTGGGAACAGTGCATCGGAAAGGAGTTACTCGTATCCCAAAACTAAATCCTGTCGTTTCCATTGATACGTGACTCGATTTAGGAGGAGAAGTCATTGAGCACATAGTATTTCATAGCGACGCAATTTCTGTGTTAATTATTCATGTGAGGGGGCGAGGGATGTAGGAAAGTGGGAACAGTGCATCGATATGGAGATACTCGTATCCCAAAACTAAATCCTGTCGTTTCCATTGAAACGTGACTCGTTTTAGGAGGAGAAGTCATTGAGCACATAGTATTTCATAGCAACGCAATTTCTGTGTTAATTCGTCAATGTGAGGGAGCGAGGGATGTAGTAAAGTGCGAAC
This sequence comes from Schistocerca piceifrons, assembly GCF_021461385.2. NCBI lineage: Eukaryota > Metazoa > Arthropoda > Insecta > Orthoptera > Acrididae > Schistocerca > Schistocerca piceifrons. The sequence goes on from NC_060142.1 coordinate 6,600,675, forward strand.
AGTGCATCGGAAAGAAGTTACTCGTATCCCAAAGCTAAATCCTGTCGTTTCCATTGATACGTGACTCGATTTAGGAGGAGAAGTCATTGAGCACATAGTATTTCATAGCGACGCAATTTCTGTGTTAATTATTCATGTGAGGGAGCGGGGGATGTAGTAAAGTGGGAACAGTGCATCGGAAAGGAGATACTCGTATCCCAAAACCAAATCCTGTCGTTTCCATTGAAACGTGACTCGATTTAGGAGGAGAAGTCATTGAGCACATAGTATTTCATAGCGACGCAATTTATGTGTTAATTATTCATGTGAGGGAGCGAGGGATGTAGTAAAGTGGGACCAGTGCATCGATAAGGAGATACTCGTATCCCAAAACCAAATCCTGTCGTTTCCATTGAAACGTGACTCGATTTAGGAGGAGAAGTCATTCAGCACATATTATTTCATAGCGACGCAATTTCTGTGTTAATTCGTCAATGTGAGGGAGCGAGGGATGTAGTAAAGTGGGAACAGTGCATCGGAAAGGAGTTACTCGTATCCAAAAACTAAATCCTGTCGTTACCATTGAAACGTGACTCGATTTAGGAGGAGAAGTCATTGAGCACATAGTATTTCATAGCGACGCCATTTCTGTGTTAATTATTCATGTGAGGGAGCGAGGGATGTAGTAAGGTGACAACAGTGCATCGGAAAGGAGATACTCGTATCCCAAAACTAAATCCTGTCGTTTCCATTGAAACGTGACTCGATTTAGAGGGAGAAGTCAATGAGCACATAGTATTTCATAGCGACGCAATTTCTGTGTTAATTATTCATGTGAGGGAGCGAGGGATGTAGTAAAGTGGGAACAGTGCATCGGAAAGGAGTTACTCGTATCCCAAAACTAAATCCTGTCGTTTCCATTGAAACGTGACTCGATTTAGGAGGAGAAGTCATTGAGCACATAGTATTTCATAGCGACGCAATTTCTGTGTTAATTCGTCAATGTGAGGGAGCGAGGGATGTAGTAAAGTGGGAACAGTGCATCGGAAAGGAGTTACTCGTATCCCAAAACTAAATCCTGTCGTTTCCATTGAAACGTGACTCGATTTAGGGGGAGAAGTCATTGAGCACATAGTATTTCATAGCGACGCAATTTCTGTGTTAATTATTCATGTGAGGGAGCGAGGCATGTAGTAAAGTAGGAACAGTGCATCGGAAAGGAGACACTCGTATCCCAAAACTAAATCCTGTCGTTTCCATTGAAACGTGACTCGATAAGGAGGAGGAGAAGTCATTGAGCACATAGCATTTCATAGCGACGCAATTTCGGTGTTAATTATTCATGTGAGGGAGCGAGGCATGTAGTAAAGTGGGAACAGTGCATCGGAAAGGAGATACTCGTATCCCAAAACTAAATCCTGTCTTTTCCATTGAAACGTGACTCGATTTAGGTGGAGAAGTATTTGAGCACATAGTATTTCATAGCGACGCAATTTCTGTGTTAATTCGTCAATGTGAGGGATTGAGCGTTGAGGTAAAGAATGAATAGTGCTTCGGAAAGCGGTTACTCGTATCCCAAAACTAAATCCTGTCGTTTCCATTGAAACGTGACTCGATTTAGGAGGAGAAGTCATTGAGCACATAGTATTTCATAGCGACGCAATTTCTGTGTTAACTCGTCAATGTGAGGGAGCGAGCGTTGAGGTAAAGAATGAATAGTGCATCGGAAAGGAGTTACTCGTATCCCAAAACTAAATCCTGTCGTTTCCATTGAAACGTGACTCGATTTAGGAGGAGAAGTCATTGAGCACATAGTATTTCATAGCGACGCAATTTTTGTGTTAATTCGTCAATGTGAGGGAGCGAGGGATGTAGTAAAGTGGGAACAGTGCATCGGAAAGGAGTTACTCGTATCCCAAAACTAAATCCTGTGGTTTCCATTGCTATGTGACTCGATTTAGGAGGAGAAGTCATTGAGCACATAGTATTTCATAGCGACGCAATTTCTGTGTTAATTATTCATGTGAGGGAGCGAGGGATGTAGTAAAGTAGGAACAGTGCATCGGAAAGGAGATACTCGTGTCCCAAAACTCAATCCAGTCGTTTCCATAGAAACGTTACACGATTTAGAAAGAGAAGTCATAGAACCCATAGTATTTCATAGCGACGCAATTTCTGTGTTAGTTCGTCAATGTGAGGGAGCGAGCGTTGGGGTAAAGATTGAATAGCGCATCGGAAAAGAGTTACTCGTATACCAAAACTAAATCCTGTCGTTTCCATTGAAACGTGACTCGATTTAGGAGGAGAAGTCATTGAGCACATATTATTTCATAGCGACACAATTTCTGTGTTAATTATTCATGTGAGGGAGCGAGGGATGTAGTAAAGTGGGAACAGTGAATCGGAAAGGAGATACTCGTATCCCAAAACCAAATCCTGTCGTTTCCATTGAAACGTGTTTCGATTTAGGAGGAGAAGTCATTGAGCACATACTATTTCATAGCGACGCAATTTCTGTGTTAATTCGTCAATGTGAGTGAACGAGGGATGTAGTAAAGTGGGAACAGTGCATCGGAAAGGAGTTACTCGTATCCCAAAACTAAATCATGTCGTTTCCATTGATACGTGACTCGATTTAGGTGGCGAAGTCATTGAGCACATAGTATTTCATAGTGACGCAATTTCTGTGTTAGTTATTCATGTGAGGGAGCGAGGGATGTAGTAAAGTAGGAACAGTGCATCGGAAAGGAGATACTCGTGTCCCAAAACTCAATCCAGTCGTTTCCAAAGAAACGTTACACGATTTAGAAGGAGATGTCATAGAACCCATAGTATTTCATAGCGACGCAATTTCTGTGTTAATTCGTCAATGTGAGGGAGCGAGCGTTGAGGTAAAGAATCAATAGTGCGTCGGAATGGAGTTACTCGTATCCCAAAACTAAATCCTGACGTTTCCATTGAATCGTGACTCGTTTTAGGAGGAGAAGTCATTGAGCACATAGCATTTCATAGCGACGCAATTTCTGTTTAATTATTCATGTAAGGGAGCGAGGGATGTAGTGAAGTGGGAACAGTGCATCGATAAGGAGATACTCGTATCCCAAAACTAAATCCTGTCGTTTCCATTGAAACGTGACTCGATTTAGGAGGAGAAGTCATTGAACACATAGTATTTCATAGCAACGCAATTTCTGTGTTAATTCGTCAATGTGAGGGAGCGAGGGATGTAGTAAAGTGGGAACAGTGCATCGGAAAGGAGTTACTCGTATCCAAAAACTAAATCCTGTCGTTTCCATTGATACGTGACTCGATTTAGGAGGAGAAATCATTGAGCACATAGTATTTCATAGCGACGCCATTTCTGTGTTAATTATTCATGTGAGGGAGCGAGGGATGTAGTAAAGAGGGAACAGTGCATCGGAAAGGAGATACTCGTATCCCAAAACTAAATCCTGTCGTTTCCATTGATACGTGACTCGATTTAGGAGGAGAAGTCATTGAGCACATAGTATTTCATAGCGACGCAATTTCTGTGTTAATTATTCATGTGAAAGAGCGAGGGATGTAGTAAAGTGGGAACAGTGCATCGCAAATATGTTACTCCTATCTCAAAACTAAATCCTGTCATTTCCATTGAAACGTGATTCGATTTAGGAGGAGAAGTCATTGAGCACATAGTATTTCATAGCGACGCAATTTCTGTGTTAATTATTCATGTGAGTTAGCGAGGGATGTTGTAAAGAGGGAACAGTGCATCGGAAAGGAGTTACTCGTATCCCAAAACTAAATCCTGTGCTTTCCATTGAAACGTGACTCGATTTAGGAGGAGGAGTCATTGAGCACATACTATTTAATAGCGACGCAATTTCTGTGTTAATTATTAATGTGAGGGAGCGAGCGTTGAGGTAAAGAAAGAATAGTGCTTCGGAAAGGGGTTACCCGTATCCCAAAACTAAATCCTGTCGTTTCCGTTGAAACGTGACTCCATTTAGGAGGAGAAGTCATTGGGCCCATAGTATTTCATAGCGACGCAATTTCTGTGTTAATTCGTCAATGTGAGGGAGTGAGCGTTGAGGTTAAGAATGAATAGTGCATCGGAAAGGAGTTACTCGTATCCAAAAACTAAATCCTGTCGTTTCCATTGAAACGTGACTCGATTTAGGAGGAGAAGTCATTGAGCACATAGTATTTCATAGCGACGCAATTTCTGTGTTAATTATTCATGTGAGGGAGCGAGGGATGTAGTAAAGTTGGAACAGTGCATCGGAAAGGAGATACTCGTATCCCAAAACTAAATCCTGTCGTTTCCATTGAAACCTGACTCGATTTAGGAGGAGAAGTCATTGAGCACATAGTATTTCATAGCGACGCAATTTCTGTGTTAATTATTCATGTGAGGGAGCGAGGGATGTAGTAAAGTGGGAACAGTGCATCGGAAAGGGGATACTCGTATCCCAAAACTAAATCCTGTCGTTTCCATTGAAACGTGACTCGATTTAGGAGGAGAAGTCATTGAGCACATAGTATTTCATAGCGACGCAATTTCTGTGTTAATTATTCATGTGAGGGAGCGAGGGATGTAGTAAAGTGGGAACAGTGCATCGGAAGGGAGATACTCGTATCCCAAAAGTAAATCCTGTCGTTTCCATTGAAACGTGACTCGATTTAGGGGGGGAAGTCTTTGAGCACATAGTATTTCATAACGACGCAATTTCTGTGTTAATTCGTCAATGTGAGGGAGCAAGGGATGTAGTAAAGTGGGAACAGTGCAGCGGAAAGGAGTTACTCGTATCCCAAAACTAAATCCTGTCGTTACCATTGATACGTGCCTCGATTTAGGAGGAGAAGTCATTGAGCACATAGTATTTCATAGCGACGCAAATTCTGTGTTAATTATTCATGTGAGGGAGCGAGGGATGTAGTAAAGTAGGAACAGTGCATCGGAAAGGAGATACTCGTGTCCCAAAACTCAATCCAGTCGTTTCCATAGAAACGTTACACGATTTAGAAGGAGAAGTCATAGAACCCATAGTATTTCATAGCGACGCAATTTCTGTGTTAATTCGTCAATGTGAGGGAGCGAGCGTTGAGGTAAAGAATGAATAGTGCATCGGAAAAGAGTTACTCGTATCCCAAAACTAAATCCTGTCGTTTCCATTTAAACGTGACTCGATTTAGGAGGAGAAGTCATTGAGCACATAGTATTTCATAGCGACGCAATTTCTGTGTTAATTATTCATGTGAGGGAGCGAGGGATGTAGTAAAGTGGGAACAGTGCATCGGAAAGAAGATACTCGTATCCCAAAACCAAATCCTGTCGATTCCATTGAAACGTGACTCGATTTAGGAGGAGAAGTCATTGAGCACATAGTATTTCATAGCGACGCAATTTCTGTGTTAATTCGTCAATGTGAGGGAGCGAGGGATGTAGTAAAGTGGGAACAGTGCATCGGAAAGGAGTTACTCGTATCCCAAAACTAAATCATGTCGTTTCCATTGATACGTGACTCGATGTAGGAGGAGAAGTCATTGAGCACATAGTATTTCATAGTGACGCAATTTCTGTGTTAATTATTCATGTGAGGGAGCGAGGGATGTAGTAAAGTAGGAACAGTGCATCGGAAAGGAGATACTCGTGTCCCAAAACTCAATCCAGTCGTTTCCAAAGAAACGTTACACGATTTAGAAGGAGAAGTCATAGAACCCATAGTATTTCATAGCGACGCAATTTCTGTGTTAATTCGTCAATGTGAGGGAGCGAGCGTTGAGGTAAAGAATGAATAGAGCATCGGATAGGAGTTACTCGTATCCCAAAACTAAATCCTGTCGTTTCCATTGAAACGTGACTCGATTTAGGAGGAGAAGTCATTGAGCACATAGTATTTCATAGCGACGCAATATCTGTGTTAATTATTCATGTGAGGGGGCGAGGGATGTAGTAAAGTGGGAACAGTGCATCGGAAAGGAGATACTCGTATCCCAAAACTAAATCCTGTCGTTTCCATTGAAACGTGACTCGATTTAGGAGGAGAAGTCATTGAGCACATAGTATTTCATAGCGACGCAATTTCTGTGTTAATTATTCATGTGAGGGAGTGAGGGATGTAGTAAAGTGGGAACAGTGCATCGGAAAGGAGATACTCGTATCCCAAAACTAAATCCTGTCGTTTCCATTGAAACGTGACTCGATTTAGGAGGAGAAGTCATTGAGCACATAGTATTTCATAGCGACGCAATTTCTGTGTTAATTATTCATGTGAGGGAGCGAGGGTTGTAGTAAAGTGGGAACAGTGCATCGATAAGGAGATACTCGTATCCCAAAACTAAATCCTGTCGTTTCCATTGAAACGTGACTCGATTTCGGAGGAGAAGTCATTGAGCACATAGTATTTCATAGCGACGCAATTTCTGTGTTAATTATTCATGTGAGGGAGCGAGGGATGTAGTAAAGTTGGAACAGTGCATCGGAAAGGAGATACTCGTATCCCAAAACTAAATCCCATCATTTCCATTGAAACCTGACACGATTTAGGAGGAGAACTTATTGAGCACATAGTATTTCATAGCGACGCAATTTCTGTGTTAATTCGTCAATGTGAGGGAGCGAGCGTTGAGGTAAAGAATGAATAGTGCATCGGAATGGAGTTACTCGTATCCCAAAACTAAATCCTGACGTTTCCATTGAAACGTGACTCGTTTTAGGAGGAGAAGTCATTGAGCACATAGCATTTCATAGCGACGCAATTTCTGTGTTAATTATTCATGTGAGGGAGTGAGGGATGTAGTAAATTGGGAACAGTGCATCGGAAAGGATATACTCGTATCCCAAAACTAAATCCTGTCGTTTCCATTGAAACGTGACTCGATTTAGGAGGAGAGGTCATTGAGCACATAGTATTTCACAGCGACGCAATTTCTGTGTTAATTATTCATGTAAGGGAGCGAGGGATGTAGTAAAGTGGGAACAGTGCATCGATAAGGAGATACTCGTATCCCAAAACTAAATCCTGTCGTTTCCATTGAAACGTGACTCGATTTAGGAGGAGAAGTCATTGAGCACATAGTATTTCATAGCAACACAATTTCTGTGTTAATTCGTCAATGTGAGGGAGCGAGGGATGTAGTAAAGTGGGAACAGTGCATCGGAAAGGAGTTACTCGTATCCAAAAACTAAATCCTGTCGTTTCCATTGATACGTGACTCGATTTAGGAGGAGAAATCATTGAGCACATACTATTTCATAGCGACGCCATTTCTGTGTTAATTATTCATGTGAGGGAGCGAGGGATGTAGTAAAGTGGGAACAGTGCATCGGAAAGGAGATACTCGTATCCCAAAACTAAATCCTGTCGTTTCCATTGAAACGTGACTCGATTTAGGAGGAGAAGTCATTGAGCACATAGTATTTCATAGCGACGCAATTTCTGTGTTAATTATTCATGTGAATGAGCGAGGGATGTAGTAAAGTGGGAACAGTGCATCGCAAATATGTTACTCGTATCTCAAAACTAAATCCTGTCATTTCCATTGAAACGTGATTCGATTTAGGAGGAGAAGTCATTGAGCACATAGTATTTCATAGCGACGCAATTTCTGTGTTAATTATTCATGTGAGTTAGCGAGGGATGTTGTAAAGAGGGAACAGTGCATCGGAAAGGAGTTACTCGTATCCCAAAACTAAATCCTGTCCTTTCCATTGAAACGTGACTCGATTTAGGAGGAGGAGTCATTGAGCACATACTATTTAATAGCGACGCAATTTCTGTGTTAATTATTAATGTGAGGGAGCGAGCGTTGAGGTAAAGAAAGAATAGTGCTTCGGAAAGGGGTTACCCGTATCCCAAAACTAAATCCTGTCGTTTCCATTGAAACGTGACTCCATTTAGGAGGAGAAGTCATTGGGCCCATAGTATTTCATAGCGACGCAATTTCTGTGTTAATTCGTCAATGTGAGGGAGCGAGCGTTGAGGTTAAGAATGAATAGTGCATCGGAAAGGAGTTACTCGCATCCCAAAACTAAATCCTGTCGTTTCCATTGAAACGTGACTCGATTTAGGAGGAGAAGTCATTGAGCACATAGCATTTCATAGCGACGCAATTTCTGTGTTAATTATTCATGTGAGGGAGCGAGGGATGTAGTAAAGTTGGAACAGTGCATCGGAAAGGAGATACTCGTATCCCAAAACTAAATCCTGTCGTTTCCATTGAAACCTGACTCGATTTAGGAGGAGAAGTCATTGAGCACATAGTATTTCATAGCGACGCAATTTCTGTGTTAATTATTCATGTGAGGGAGCGAGGGATGTAGTAAAGTGGGAACAGTGCATCGGAAAGGGGATACTCGTATCCCAAAACTAAATCCTGTCGTTTCCATTGAAACGTGACTCGATTTAGGAGGAGAAGTCATTGAGCACATAGTATTTCATAGCGACGCAATTTCTGTGTTAATTATTCATGTGAGGGAGCGAGGGATGTAGTAAAGTGGGAACAGTGCATCGGAAGGGAGATACTCGTATCCCAAAAGTAAATCCTGTCGTTTCCATTGAAACGTGACTCGATTTAGGGGGGGAAGTCTTTGAGCACATAGTATTTCATAACGACGCAATTTCTGTGTTAATTCGTCAATGTGAGGGAGCAAGGGATGTAGTAAAGTGGGAACAGTGCAGCGGAAAGGAGTTACTCGTATCCCAAAACTAAATCCTGTCGTTTCCATTGATACGTGCCTCGATTTAGGAGGAGAAGTCATTGAGCACATAGTATTTCATAGCGACGCAATTTCTGTGTTAATTATTCATGTGAGGGAGCGAGGGATGTAGTAAAGTAGGAACAGTGCATCGGAAAGGAGATACTCGTGTCCCAAAACTCAATCCAGTCGTTTCCATAGAAACGTTACACGATTTAGAAGGAGAAGTCATAGAACCCATAGTATTTCATAGCGACGCAATTTCTGTGTTAATTCGTCAATGTGAGGGAGCGAGCGTTGAGGTAAAGAATGAATAGTGCATCGGAAAAGAGTTACTCGTATCCCAAAACTAAATCCTGTCGTTTCCATTGAAACGTGACTCGATTTAGGAGGAGAAGTCATTGAGCACATATTATTTCATAGCGACACAATTTCTGTGTTAATTATTCATGTGAGGGAGCGAGGGATGTAGTAAAGTGGGAACAGTGCATCGGAAAGAAGATACTCGTATCCCAAAACCAAATCCTGTCGTTTCCATTGAAACGTGACTCGATTTAGGAGGAGAAGTCATTGAGCACATAGTATTTCATAGCGACGCAATTTCTGTGTTAATTCGTCAATGTGAGGGAGCGAGGGATATAGTAAAGTGGGAACAGTGCATCGGAAAGGAGTTACTCGTATCCCAAAACTAAATCCTGTCGTTTCCATTGAAACGTGACTCGATTTAGGAGGAGAAGTCATTGAGCACATAGTATTTCATAGCGACGCAATATCTGTGTTAATTATTCATGTGAGGGAGCGAGGGATGTAGTAAAGTGGGAACAGTGCATCGGAAAGGAGATACTCGTATCCCAAAACTAAATCCTGTCGTTTCCATTGAAACGTGACTCGATTTAGGAGGAGAAGTCATTGAGCACATAGTATTTCATAGCGACGCAATTTCTGTGTTAATTATTCATGTGAGGGAGTGAGGGATGTAGTAAAGTGGGAACAGTGCATCGGAAAGCAGATACTCGTATCCCAAAACTAAATCCTGTTGTTTCCATTGAAACGTGACTCGATTTAGGAGGAGAAGTCATTGAGCACATAGTATTTCATAGCGACGCAATTTCTGTGTTAATTATTCATGTGAGGGAGCGAGGGTTGTAGTAAAGTGGGAACAGTGCATCGATAAGGAGATACTCGTATCCCAAAACTAAATCCTGTCGTTTCCATTGAAACGTGACTCGATTTCGGAGGAGAAGTCATTGAGCACATAGTATTTCATAGCGACGCAATTTCTGTGTTAATTATTCATGTGAGGGAGCGAGGGATGTAGTAAAGTTGGAACAGTGCATCGGAAAGGAGATACTCGTATCCCAAAACTAAATCCTGTCATTTCCATTGAAACCTGACACGATTTAGGAGGAGAAGTCATTGAGCACATAGTATTTCATAGCGACGCAATTTCTGTGTTAATTATTCATGTGAGGGAGCGAGGGATGTAGTAAAGTGGGAACAGTGCATCGGAAAGGAGATACTCGTATCCCAAAACCAAATCCTGTCGTTTCCATTGAAACGTGACTCGATTTAGGAGGAGAAGTCATTGAGCACATAGTATTTCATAGCGACGCAATTTCTGTGTTAATTATTCATGTGAGGGAGCGAGGGATGTAGTAAAGTGGGAATAGTGCATCGGAAGGGAGATACTCGTATCCCAAAAGTAAATCCTGTCGTTTCCATTGAAACGTGACTCGATTTAGGGGGGGAAGTCATTGAGCACATAGTATTTCATAACGACGCAATTTCTGTGTTAATTCGTCAATGTGAGGGAGCAAGGGATGTAGTAAAGTGGGAACAGTGCAGCGGAAAGGAGTTACTCGTATCCCAAAACTAAATCCTGTCGTTTCCATTGATACGTGCTCCGATTTAGGAGGAGAAGTCATTGAGCACATAGTATTTCATAGCGACGCAATTTCTGTGTTAATTATTCATGTGAGGGAGCGAGGGATGTAGTATAGTAGGAACAGTGCATCGGAAAGGAGATACTCGTGTCCCAAAACTCAATCCATCGTTTCCATAGAAACGTTACACGATTTAGAAGGAGAAGTCATAGAACCCATAGTATTTCATAGCGACGCAATTTCTGTGTTAATTCGTCAATGTGAGGGAGCGAGCGTTGAGGTAAAGAATGAATAGTGCATCGGAAAAGAGTTACTCGTATCCCAAAACTAAATCCTGTCGTTTCCATTGAAACGTGACTCGATTTAGGAGGAGAAGTCATTGAGCACATAGTATTTCATAGCGACGCAATTTCTGTGTTAATTATTCATGTGAGGGAGCGAGGGATGTAGTAAAGTGGGAACAGTGCATCGGAAAGGAGATACTCGTATCCCAAAACTAAATCCTGTCGTTTCCATTGAAACGTGACTCGATTTAGGAGGAGAAGTCATTGAGCACATAGTATTTCATAGCGACGCAATTTCTGTGTTAATTATTCATGTGAGGGAGTGAGGGATGTAGTAAAGTGGGAACAGTGCATCGATAAGGAGATACTCGTATCCAAAAACCAAATCCTGTCGTTTCCATTGAAACGTGACTCGATTTAGGAGGAGAAGTCATTGAGCACATAGTATTTCATAGCGACGCAATTTCTGTGTTAATTCGTCAGTGTGAGGGAGCGAGGGATGTAGTAAAGTGGGAACAGTGCATCGGAAAGGAGTTACTCGTATCCAAAAACTAAATCCTATCGTTTCCATTGAAACGTGTCTCGATTTAGGAGGAGAAATCATTGAGCACATAGTATTTCATAGCGACGCCATTTCTGTGTTAATTATTCATGTGAGGGAGCGAGGGATGTAGTAAAGTGGGAACAGTGCATCGGAAAGGAGATACTCGTATCCCAAAACTAAATCCTGTCGTTTCCATTGAAACGTGACTCGATTTAGGAGGAGAAGTCATTGAGCACATAGTATTTCATAGCGACGCAATTTCTGTGTTAATTATTCATGTGAGGGAGCGAGGGATGTAGTAAAGTGGGAACAGTGCATCGCAAAGGTGTCACTCGTATCCCAAAACTAAATCCTGTCGTTTCCATTGAAACGTGACTTCGATTTAGGAGGAGAAGTCATTGAGCACATAGTATTTCATAGCGACGCAATTTCTGTGTTAATTATTCATGTGAGTTAGCGAGGGATGTTGTAAAAAGGGAACAGTGCATCGGAAAGGAGTTACTCGTATCCCAAAACCAAATTCTGTCGTTTCCATTGATACATGACTCGATTTAGGAGGAGAAGTCATTGAGCACATAGTATTTCATAGAGACGCAATTTCTGTGTTAATTATTCATGTGAGGGACCGAGGGATGTAGTAAAGTGGGAACAGTGCATCGGAAAGGAGTTACTCGTATCCCAAAACTAAATCCTGTTCGTTCCATCGATACGTGACTCGATTAAGGAGGAGAAGTCATTGAGCACATAGTATTTCATAGCGACGCAATTTCTGTGTTAATTATTCATGTGAGGGAGCGAGGGATGTAGTAAAGTGGGAACAGTGCATCGGAAAGGAGATACTCGTATCCCAAAACCAAATCCTGTCTTTTCCATTGAAACGTGACTCGATTTAGGAGGAGAAGTCATTGAGCACATAGTATTTCATAGCGACGCAATTTCTGTGTTAATTATTCATGTGAGGGAGCGAGGGATGTAGTAAAGTGGGAACAGTGCATCGGAAGGGAGATACTCGTATCCCAAAAGTAAATCCTGTCGTTTCCATTGAAACGTGACTCGATTTAGGGGGGGAAGTCATTGAGCACATAGTATTTCATAACGACGCAATTTCTGTGTTAATTCGTCAATGTGAGGGAGCAAGGGATGTAGTAAAGTGGGAACAGTGCAGCGGAAAGGAGTTACTCGTATCCCAAAACTAAATCCTGTCGTTTCCATTGATACGTGCTCCGATTTAGGAGGAGAAGTCATTGAGCACATAGTATTTCATAGCGACGCAATTTCTGTGTTAATTATTCATGTGAGGGAGCGAGGGATGTAGTATAGTAGGAACAGTGCATCGGAAAGGAGATACTCGTGTCCCAAAACTCAATCCATCGTTTCCATAGAAACGTTACACGATTTAGAAGGAGAAGTCATAGAACCCATAGTATTTCATAGCGACGCAATTTCTGTGTTAATTCGTCAATGTGAGGGAGCGAGCGTTGAGGTAAAGAATGAATAGTGCATCGGAAAAGAGTTACTCGTATCCCAAAACTAAATCCTGTCGTTTCCATTGAAACGTGACTCGATTTAGGAGGAGAAGTCATTGAGCACATAGTATTTCATAGCGACGCAATTTCTGTGTTAATTATTCATGTGAGGGAGCGAGGGATGTAGTAAAGTGGGAACAGTGCATCGGAAAGGAGATACTCGTATCCCAAAACTAAATCCTGTCGTTTCCATTGAAACGTGACTCGATTTAGGAGGAGAAGTCATTGAGCACATAGTATTTCATAGCGACGCAATTTCTGTGTTAATTATTCATGTGAGGGAGTGAGGGATGTAGTAAAGTGGGAACAGTGCATCGATAAGGAGATACTCGTATCCAAAAACCAAATCCTGTCGTTTCCATTGAAACGTGACTCGATTTAGGAGGAGAAGTCATTGAGCACATAGTATTTCATAGCGACGCAATTTCTGTGTTAATTCGTCAGTGTGAGGGAGCGAGGGATGTAGTCAAGTGGGAACAGTGCATCGGAAAGGAGTTACTCGTATCCAAAAACTAAATCCTATCGTTTCCATTGAAACGTGTCTCGATTTAGGAGGAGAAATCATTGAGCACATAGTATTTCATAGCGACGCCATTTCTGTGTTAATTATTCATGTGAGGGAGCGAGGGATGTAGTAAAGTGGGAACAGTGCATCGGAAAGGAGATACTCGTATCCCAAAACTAAATCCTGTCGTTTCCATTGAAACGTGACTCGATTTAGGAGGAGAAGTCATTGAGCACATAGTATTTCATAGCGACGCAATTTCTGTGTTAATTATTCATGTGAGGGAGCGAGGGATGTAGTAAAGTGGGAACAGTGCATCGCAAAGGTGTCACTCGTATCCCAAAACTAAATCCTGTCGTTTCCATTGAAACGTGACTTCGATTTAGGAGGAGAAGTCATTGAGCACATAGTATTTCATAGCGACGCAATTTCTGTGTTAATTATTCATGTGAGTTAGCGAGGGATGTTGTAAAGAGGGAACAGTGCATCGGAAAGGAGTTACTCGTATCCCAAAACCAAATTCTGTCGTCTCCATTGATACATGACTCGATTTAGGAGGAGAAGTCATTGAGCACATAGTATTTCATAGTGACGCAATTTCTGTGTTAATTATTCATGTGAGGGACCGAGGGATGTAGTAAAGTGGGAACAGTGCATCGGAAAGGAGTTACTCGTATCCCAAAACTAAATCCTGTCGTTTCCATCGATACGTGACTCGATTAAGGAGGAGAAGTCATTGAGCACATAGTATTTCATAGCGACGCAATTTCTATGTTAATTATTCATGTGAGGGAGCGAGGGATGTAGTAAAGTGGGAACATTGGATCGGAAAGGAGAAACTCGTATCCAAAAACTAAATCCTGTCGTTTCCATTGAAACGTGACTCGATTTAGGAGAAGAATTCATTGAGCACATAGTATTTCATAGCGACGCAATTTCTTTGTTAGTTATTCATGTGAGGGAGCGAGGGATGTAGTAAAGTGGGAACAGTGCATCGGAAAGGAGATACTCGTAACCCAAAACTAAATCCTGTGGTTTCCATTGAGACGTGACTCGATTTAGGAGGAGAAGTCATCGAGCACATAGTATTTCATAGCGACGCAATTTCTGAGTTAATTCGTCAATGTGACGGAGCGAGCGTTGAGGTAAAGAATGAATAGTGCATCGGAAAGGAGATACTCGTATCCCAAAACTAAATCCTGTCGTTTCCATTGAACGTGACTCGATGTAGCAGGAGAAGTCATTGAGCACATAGTATTTCATAGCGACGCAATTTCTGTGTTAATTATTCATGTGAGGGAGCGAGGGATGTAGTAAAGTAGGAAGAGTGCATCGGAAAGGAGATACTCGTGTCCCAAAACTCAATCCAGTCGTTTCCATAGAAACGTTACACGATTTAGAAGGAGAAGTCGTAGAACCCATAGTATTTCATAGCGACGCAATTTCTGAGTTAATTCGTCAATGTGACGGACCGAGCGTTGAGGTAAAGAATGAATAGTGCATCGGAAAGGAGATACTCGTATCCCAAAACTAAATTCTGTCGTTTCCATTGATACGTGATTCGATTTAGGAGGAGAAGTCATTGAGCACATAGTATTTCATTGTGACGCAATTTCTGTGTTAATTATTCATGTGAGGGAGCGAGGGATGTAGTAAAGTGGGAACAGTGCATCGGAAAGGAGATACTTGTGTCCCAAAACTAAATCCTGTCGTTTCCATAGAAACGTGTCTCGATTTAGGAGGAGAGGTCACTGAGCACATAGCATTTCATAGCGACGCAATTTCGGTGTTAATTATTCATGTGAGGGAGCGAGGGATGTAGTAAAGTGGGAACAGTGCATCGGAAAGGAGATACTCGTATCCCAAAACTAAATCCTGTCGTTTCCATTGAAACGTGACTCGATTTAGGAGGAGAAGTCATTGAGCACATAGTATTTCATAGCGATGCAATTTCTGTGTTAATTCGTCAATGTGAGGGAGCGAGCGTTGAGGTAAAGAATGAATAGTGCATCAGAAAGAAGTTACTCGTATCTCAAAACTAAATCCTGTCGTTTCCATAGAAACGTTACACGATTTAGAGGGAGAAGTCATAGAACCCATAGTATTTCAAAGCGACGCAATTTCTGTGTTAATTCGTGAATGTGAGGGAGCGAACGTTGAGGTAAAGAATGAATAGTGCACCGGAAAGGAGTTTCTCGTATCCCAAAACTAAATCCTGTCGTTTCCATTGAAACGTGAATCGATTTAGGAGGAGAAGTCATTGAGCACATAGTATTTCATAGCGACGCAATTTCTGTGTTAATTATTCATGTGAGGGAGCGAGGGATGTAGTAAAGTGGGAACAGTGCATCGGAAAGGAGATACTCGTATCCCAAAACTAAATCCTGTGGTTTCCATTGAAACGTGACTCGATTTAGGAGGAGAAGTCATTGAGCACATAGTATTTGATAGCGACGCAATTTCTGTGTTAATTATTCATGTGAGGGAGCGAGGGATGTAGTAAAGTGGGAACAGTGCATCGGAAAGGAGATACTCGTATCCCAAAACTCAATCCTGTCGTTTCCATAGAAACGTTACACGATTTAGAAGGAGAAGTAATAGAACACTTAGTATTTCATAGCGACGCAATTTCTGTGTAAATTCGTCAATGTGAGGGAGCGAGCGTTGAGGTAAAGAATGAATAGTGCATCGGAAAGGAGTTACTCGTATTCCAAAACTAAATCCTGTCGTTTCCATTGAAACGTGACTCGATTTAGGAGGAGAAGTCATTGAGCACATAGTATTTCATAGCGACGCAATTTCTGTGTTAATTATTCATGTGAGTTAGCGAGGGATGTTGTAAAGAGGGAACAGTGCATCGGAAAGGAGTTACTCGTATCCCAAAACCAAAATCTGTCGTTTCCATTGATACATGACTCGATTTAGGAGGAGAAGTCATTGAGCACATAGTATTTCATAGAGACGCAATTTCTGTGTTAATTATTCATGTGAGGGACCGAGGGATGTAGTAAAGTGGGAACAGTGCATCGGAAAGGAGTTACTCGTATCCCAAAACTAAATCCTGTCGTTTCCATCGATACGTGACTCGATTAAGGAGGAGAAGTCATTGAGCACATAGTATTTCATAGCGACGCAATTTCTATGTTAATTATTCATGTGAGGGAGCGAGGGATGTAGTAAAGTGGGAACATTGGATCGGAAAGGAGAAACTCGTATCCAAAAACTAAATCCTGTCGTTTCCATTGAAACGTGACTCGATTTAGGAGAAGAATTCATTGAGCACATAGTATTTCATAGCGACGCAATTTCTTTGTTAGTTATTCATGTGAGGGAGCGAGGGATGTAGTAAAGTGTGAACAGTGCATCGGAAAGGAGATACTCGTTACCCAAAACTAAATCCTGTCGTTTCCATTGAGACGTGACTCGATTTAGGAGGAGAAGTCATCGAGCACATAGTATTTCATAGCGACGCAATTTCTGAGTTAATTCGTCAATGTGACGGAGCGAGCGTTGAGGTAAAGAATGAATAGTGCATCGGAAAGGAGATACTCGTATCCCAAAACTAAATCCTGTCGTTTCCATTGAACGTGACTCGATGTAGCAGGAGAAGTCATTGAGCACATAGTATTTCATAGCGACGCAATTTCTGTGTTAATTATTCATGTGAGGGAGCGAGGGATGTAGTAAAGTAGGAAGAGTGCATCGGAAAGGAGATACTCGTGTCCCAAAACTCAATCCAGTCGTTTCCATAGAAACGTTACACGATTTAGAAGGAGAAGTCATAGAACCCATAGTATTTCATAGCGACGCAATTTCTGAGTTAATTCGTCAATGTGACGGACCGAGCGTTGAGGTAAAGAATGAATAGTGCATCGGAAAGGAGATACTCGTATCCCAAAACTAAATTCTGTCGTTTCCATTGATACGTGACTCGATTTAGGAGGAGAAGTCATTGAGCACATAGTATTTCATTGTGACGCAATTTCTGTGTTAATTATTCATGTGAGGGAGCGAGGGATGTAGTAAAGTGGGAACAGTGCATCGGAAAGGAGATACTTGTGTCCCAAAACTAAATCCTGTCGTTTCCATAGAAACGTGTCTCGATTTAGGAGGAGAGGTCACTGAGCACATAGCATTTCATAGCGACGCAATTTCGGTGTTAATTATTCATGTGAGGGAGCGAGGGATGTAGTAAAGTGGGAACAGTGCATCGGAAAGGAGATACTCGTATCCCAAAACTAAATCCTGTCGTTTTCATTGAAACGTGACTCGATTTAGGAGGAGAAGTCATTGAGCACATAGTATTTCATAGCGATGTAATTTCTGTGTTAATTCGTCAATGTGAGGGAGCGAGCGTTGAGGTAAAGAATGAATAGTGCATCAGAAAGAAGTTACTCGTATCTCAAAACTAAATCCTGTCGTTTCCATAGAAACGTTACACGATTTAGAAGGAGAAGTCATAGAACCCATAGTATTTCAAAGCGACGCAATTTCTGTGTTAATTCGTGAATGTGAGGGAGCGAACGTTGAGGTAAAGAATGAATAGTGCACCGGAAAGGAGTTTCTCGTATCCCAAAACTAAATCCTGTCGTTTCCATTGAAACGTGAATCGATTTAGGAGGAGAAGTCATTGAGCACATAGTATTTCATAGCGACGCAATTTCTGTGTTAATTATTCATGTGAGGGAGCGAGGGATGTAGTAAAGTGGGAACAGTGCATCGGAAAGGAGATACTCGTATCCCAAAACTAAATCCTGTGGTTTCCATTGAAACGTGACTCGATTTAGGAGGAGAAGTCATTGAGCACATAGTATTTGATAGCGACGCAATTTCTGTGTTAATTATTCATGTGAGGGAGCGAGGGATGTAGTAAAGTGGGAACAGTGCATCGGAAAGGAGATACTCGTATCCCAAAACTCAATCCTGTCGTTTCCATAGAAACGTTACACGATTTAGAAGGAGAAGTAATAGAACACTTAGTATTTCATAGCGACGCAATTTCTGTGTTAATTCGTCAATGTGAGGGAGCGAGCGTTGAGGTAAAGAATGAATAGTGCATCGGAAAGGAGTTACTCGTATTCCAAAACTAAATCCTGTCGTTTCCATTGAAACGTGACTCGATTTAGGAGGAGAAGTCATTGAGCACATAGTATTTCATAGCGACGCAATTTCTGTGTTAATTATTCATGTGAGGGAGCGAGGGATGTAGTAAAGTAGGAAGAGTGCATCGGAAAGGAGATACTCGTGTCCCAAAACTCAATCCAGTCGTTTCCATAGAAACGTTACACGATTTAGAAGGAGAAGTCATAGAACCCATAGTATATCATAGCGACGCAATTTCTGAGTTAATTCGTCAATGTGACGGACCGAGCGTTGAGGTAAAGAATTAATAGTGCATCGGAAAGGAGATACTCGTATCCCAAAACTAAATCCTGTCGTTTCCATTGAACGTGACTCGATGTAGGAAGAGAAGTCATTGAGCACATAGTATTTCATAGCGACGCAATTTCTGTGTTAATTATTCATGTGAGGGAGCGAGGGATGTAGTAAAGTGGGAACAGTGCATCGGAAAGGAGATACTCGAATCCCAAAACTAAATCCTGTCGTTTCCATTGAAACGTGACTCGATTTAGGAGGAGTAGTCATTGAGCACATAGTATTTCATAGCGACGCAATTTCTGTGTTAATTATTCATGTGACGGAGCGAGGGATGTATTAAAGTGGGAACAGTGCATCGGAAAGGAGATACTTGTGTCCCAAAACTAAATCCTGTCGTTTCCATAGAAACGTGTCTCGATTTAGGAGGAGAGGTCATTGAGCACATAGCATTTCATAGCGACGCAATTTCGGTGTTAATTATTCATGTGAGGGAGCGAGGGATGTAGTAAAGTGGGAACAGTGCATCGGAAAGGAGATACTCGTATCCCAAAACTAAATCCTGTTGTTTCCATTGAAACGTGACTCGATTTAGGAGGAGAAGTCATTGAGCACACAGTATTTCATAGCGATGCAATTTCTATGTTTATTCGTCAATGTGAGGGAGCGAGCGTTGAGGTAAAGAATGAATAGTGCTTCGGAAAGGGGTTACTCGTATCCCAAAACTAAATCCTGTCGTTTCCATTGAAACGTGACTCGATTTAGGAGGAGAAGTCATTGAGCACATAGTATTTCATACCGACGCAATTTCTGTGTTAATTCGTCAATGTGAGGGAGCGAGCGTTGAGGTAAAGAATGAATAGTGCATCGGAAAGAAGTTACTCGTATCTCAAAACTAAATCCTGTCGTTTCCATAGAAACGTTACTCGATTTAGAAGGAGAAGTCATAGAACCCATAGTATTTCAAAGCGACGCAATTTCTGTGTTAATTCGTGAATGTGAGGGAGCGAGCGTTGAGGTAAAGAATGAATAGTGCACCGGAAAGGAGTTACTCGTATCCCAAAACTAAATCCTGTCGTTTCCATTGAAACGTGACTCGATTTAGGAGGAGAAGTCATTGAGCACATAGTATTTCATAGCGACGCAATTTCTGTGTTAATTATTCATGTGAGTGAGCGAGGGATGTAGTAAAGTGGGAACAGTGCATCGGAAAGGAGATACTCGTATACCAAAACTAAATCCTGTCGTTTCCATTGAAACGTGACTCGATTTAGGAGGAGAAGTCATTGAGCACATAGTATTTCATAGCGACGCAATTTCTGTGTTAATTATTCATGTGAGGGAGCGAGGGATGTAGTAAGGTGACAACAGTGCATCGGAA
This sequence comes from Schistocerca piceifrons, assembly GCF_021461385.2. Lineage (NCBI taxonomy): Eukaryota > Metazoa > Arthropoda > Insecta > Orthoptera > Acrididae > Schistocerca > Schistocerca piceifrons. The sequence continues at coordinate 6,620,836 of NC_060142.1, forward strand.
AGGAGATACTCGTATCCCAAAACTAAATCCTGTCGTTTCCATTGAAACGTGACTCGATTTAGAGGGAGAAGTCAATGAGCACATAGTATTTCATAGCGACGCAATTTCTGTGTTAATTATTCATGTGAGGGAGCGAGGGATGTAGTAAAGTGGGAACAGTGCATCGGAAAGGAGTTACTCGTATCCCAAAACTAAATCCTGTCGTTTCCATTGAAACGTGACTCGATTTAGGAGGAGAAGTCATTGAGCACATAGTATTTCATAGCGACGCAATTTCTGTGTTAATTCGTCAATGTGAGGGAGCGAGGGATGTAGTAAAGTGGGAACAGTGCATCGGAAAGGAGTTACTCGTATCCCAAAACTAAATCCTGTCGTTTCCATTGAAACGTGACTCGATTTAGGGGGAGAAGTCATTGAGCACATAGTATTTCATAGCGACGCAATTTCTGTGTTAATTATTCATGTGAGGGAGCGAGGCATGTAGTAAAGTAGGAACAGTGCATCGGAAAGGAGACACTCGTATCTCAAAACTAAATCCTGTCGTTTCCATTGAAACGTGACTCGATAAGGAGGAGGAGAAGTCATTGAGCACATAGCATTTCATAGCGACGCAATTTCGGTGTTAATTATTCATGTGAGGGAGCGAGGCATGTAGTAAAGTGGGAACAGTGCATCGGAAAGGAGATACTCGTATCCCAAAACTAAATCCTGTCTTTTCCATTGAAACGTGACTCGATTTAGGTGGAGAAGTATTTGAGCACATAGTATTTCATAGCGACGCAATTTCTGTGTTAATTCGTCAATGTGAGGGATTGAGCGTTGAGGTAAAGAATGAATAGTGCTTCGGAAAGCGGTTACTCGTATCCCAAAACTAAATCCTGTCGTTTCCATTGAAACGTGACTCGATTTAGGAGGAGAAGTCATTGAGCACATAGTATTTCATAGCGACGCAATTTCTGTGTTAACTCGTCAATGTGAGGGAGCGAGCGTTGAGGTAAAGAATGAATAGTGCATCGGAAAGGAGTTACTCGTATCCCAAAACTAAATCCTGTCGTTTCCATTGAAACGTGACTCGATTTAGGAGGAGAAGTCATTGAGCACATAGTATTTCATAGCGACGCAATTTTTGTGTTAATTCGTCAATGTGAGGGAGCGAGGGATGTAGTAAAGTGGGAACAGTGCATCGGAAAGGAGTTACTCGTATCCCAAAACTAAATCCTGTGGTTTCCATTGCTATGTGACTCGATTTAGGAGGAGAAGTCATTGAGCACATAGTATTTCATAGCGACGCAATTTCTGTGTTAATTAATCATGTGAGGGAGCGAGGGATGTAGTAAAGTAGGAACAGTGCATCGGAAAGGAGATACTCGTGTCCCAAAACTCAATCCAGTCGTTTCCATAGAAACGTTACACGATTTAGAAAGAGAAGTCATAGAACCCATAGTATTTCATAGCGACGCAATTTCTGTGTCAGTTCGTCAATGTGAGGGAGCGAGCGTTGGGGTAAAGATTGAATAGCGCATCGGAAAAGAGTTACTCGTATACCAAAACTAAATCCTGTCGTTTCCATTGAAACGTGACTCGATTTAGGAGGAGAAGTCATTGAGCACATATTATTTCATAGCGACACAATTTCTGTGTTAATTATTCATGTGAGGGAGCGAGGGATGTAGTAAAGTGGGAACAGTGAATCGGAAAGGAGATACTCGTATCCCAAAACCAAATCCTGCCGTTTCCATTGAAACGTGTTTCGATTTAGGAGGAGAAGTCATTGAGCACATACTATTTCATAGCGACGCAATTTCTGTGTTAATTCGTCAATGTGAGTGAGCGAGGGATGTAGTAAAGTGGGAACAGTGCATCGGAAAGGAGTTACTCGTATCCCAAAACTAAATCATGTCGTTTCCATTGATACGTGACTCGATTTAGGTGGCGAAGTCATTGAGCACATAGTATTTCATAGTGACGCAATTTCTGTGTTAGTTATTCATGTGAGGGAGCGAGGGATGTAGTAAAGTAGGAACAGTGCATCGGAAAGGAGATACTCGTGTCCCAAAACTCAATCCAGTCGTTTCCAAAGAAACGTTACACGATTTAGAAGGAGATGTCATAGAACCCATAGTATTTCATAGCGACGCAATTTCTGTGTTAATTCTTCAATGTGAGGGAGCGAGCGTTGAGGTAAAGAATCAATAGTGCGTCGGAATGGAGTTACTCGTATCCCAAAACTAAATCCTGACGTTTCCATTGAATCGTGACTCGTTTTAGGAGGAGAAGTCATTGAGCACATAGCATTTCATAGCGACGCAATTTCTGTTTAATTATTCATGTAAGGGAGCGAGGGATGTAGTAAAGTGGGAACAGTGCATCGATAAGGAGATACTCGTATCCCAAAACTAAATCCTGTCGTTTCCATTGAAACGTGACTCGATTTAGGAGGAGAAGTCATTGAACACATAGTATTTCATAGCAACGCAATTTCTGTGTTAATTCGTCAATGTGAGGGAGCGAGGGATGTAGTAAAGTGGGAACAGTGCATCGGAAAGGAGTTACTCGTATCCAAAAACTAAATCCTGTCGTTTCCATTGATACGTGACTCGATTTAGGAGGAGAAATCATTGAGCACATAGTATTTCATAGCGACGCCATTTCTGTGTTAATTATTCATGTGAGGGAGCGAGGGATGTAGTAAAGAGGGAACAGTGCATCGGAAAGGAGATACTCGTATCCCAAAACTAAATCCTGTCGTTTCCATTGAAACGTGACTCGATTTAGGAGGAGAAGTCTTTGAGCACATAGTATTTCATAGCGACGCAATTTCTGTGTTAATTATTCATGTGAATGAGCGAGGGATGTAGTAAAGTGGGAACAGTGCATCGCAAATATGTTACTCGTATCTCAAAACTAAATCCTGTCATTTCCATTGAAACGTGATTCGATTTAGGAGGAGAAGTCATTGAGCACATAGTATTTCATAGCGACGCAATTTCTGTGTTAATTATTCATGTGAGTTAGCGAGGGATGTTGTAAAGAGGGAACAGTGCATCGGAAAGGAGTTACTCGTATCCCAAAACTAAATCCTGTGCTTTCCATTGAAACGTGACTCGATTTAGGAGGAGGAGTCATTGAGCACATACTATTTAATAGCGACGCAATTTCTGTGTTAATTATTAATGTGAGGGAGCGAGCGTTGAGGTAAAGAAAGAATAGTGCTTCGGAAAGGGGTTACCCGTATCCCAAAACTAAATCCTGTCGTTTCCATTGAAACGTGACTCCATTTAGGAGGAGAAGTCATTGGGCCCATAGTATTTCATAGCGACGCAATTTCTGTGTTAATTCGTCAATGTGAGGGAGCGAGCGTTGAGGTTAAGAATGAATAGTGCATCGGAAAGGAGTTACTCGTATCCAAAAACTAAATCCTGTCGTTTCCATTGAAACGTGACTCGATTTAGGAGGAGAAGTCATTGAGCACATAGTATTTCATAGCGACGCAATTTCTGTGTTAATTATTCATGTGAGGGAGCGAGGGATGTAGTAAAGTTGGAACAGTGCATCGGAAAGGAGATACTCGTATCCCAAAACTAAATCCTGTCGTTTCCATTGAAACCTGACTCGATTTAGGAGGAGAAGTCATTGAGCACATAGTATTTCATAGCGACGCAATTTCTGTGTTAATTATTCATGTGAGGGAGCGAGGGATGTAGTAAAGTGGGAACAGTGCATCGGAAAGGGGATACTCGTATCCCAAAACTAAATCCTGTCGTTTCCATTGAAACGTGACTCGATTTAGGAGGAGAAGTCATTGAGCACATAGTATTTCATAGCGACGCAATTTCTGTGTTAATTATTCATGTGAGGGAGCGAGGGATGTAGTAAAGTGGGAACAGTGCATCGGAAGGGAGATACTCGTATCCCAAAAGTAAATCCTGTCGTTTCCATTGAAACGTGACTCGATTTAGGGGGGGAAGTCTTTGAGCACATAGTATTTCATAACGACGCAATTTCTGTGTTAATTCGTCAATGTGAGGGAGCAAGGGATGTAGTAAAGTGGGAACAGTGCAGCGGAAAGGAGTTACTCGTATCCCAAAACTAAATCCTGTCGTTACCATTGATACGTGCCTCGATTTAGGAGGAGAAGTCATTGAGCACATAGTATTTCATAGCGACGCAATTTCTGTGTTAATTATTCATGTGAGGGAGCGAGGGATGTAGTAAAGTAGGAACAGTGCATCGGAAAGGAGATACTCGTGTCGCAAAACTCAATCCAGTCGTTTCCATAGAAACGTTACACGATTTAGAAGGAGAAGTCATAGAACCCATAGTATTTCATAGCGACGCAATTTCTGTGTTAATTCGTCAATGTGAGGGAGCGAGCGTTGAGGTAAAGAATGAATAGTGCATCGCAAAAGAGTTACTCGTATCCCAAAACTAAATCCTGTCGTTTCCATTTAAACGTGACTCGATTTAGGAGGAGAAGTCATTGAGCACATAGTATTTCATAGCGACGCAATTTCTGTGTTAATTATTCATGTGAGGGAGCGAGGGATGTAGTAAAGTGGGAACAGTGCATCGGAAAGAAGATACTCGTATCCCAAAACCAAATCCTGTCGATTCCATTGAAACGTGACTCGATTTAGGAGGAGAAGTCATTGAGCACATAGTATTTCATAGCGACGCAATTTCTGTGTTAATTCGTCAATGTGAGGGAGCGAGGGATGTAGTAAAGTGGGAACAGTGCATCGGAAAGGAGTTACTCGTATCCCAAAACTAAATCATGTCGTTTCCATTGATACGTGACTCGATGTAGGAGGAGAAGTCATTGAGCACATAGTATTTCATAGTGACGCAATTTCTGTGTTAATTATTCATGTGAGGGAGCGAGGGATGTAGTAAAGTAGGAACAGTGCATCGGAAAGGAGATACTCGTGTCCCAAAACTCAATCCAGTCGTTTCCAAAGAAACGTTACACGATTTAGAAGGAGAAGTCATAGAACCCATAGTATTTCATAGCGACGCAATTTCTGTGTTAATTCGTCAATGTGAGGGAGCGAGCGTTGAGGTAAAGAATGAATAGAGCATCGGAAAGGAGTTACTCGTATCCCAAAACTAAATCCTGTCGTTTCCATTGAAACGTGACTCGATTTAGGAGGAGAAGTCATTGAGCACATAGTATTTCATAGCGACGCAATATCTGTGTTAATTATTCATGTGAGGGGGCGAGGGATGTAGTAAAGTGGGAACAGTGCATCGGAAAGGAGATACTCGTATCCCAAAACTAAATCCTGTCGTTTCCATTGAAACGTGACTCGATTTAGGAGGAGAAGTCATTGAGCACATAGTATTTCATAGCGACGCCATTTCTGTGTTAATTATTCATGTGAGGGAGCGAGGGATGTAGTAAAGAGGGAACAGTGCATCGGAAAGGAGATACTCGTATCCCAAAACTAAATCCTGTCGTTTCCATTGAAACGTGACTCGATTTAGGAGGAGAAGTCATTGAGCACATAGTATTTCATAGCGACGCAATTTCTGTGTTAATTATTCATGTGAATGAGCGAGGGATGTAGTAAAGTGGGAACAGTGCATCGCAAATATGTTACTCGTATCTCAAAACTAAATCCTGTCATTTCCATTGAAACGTGATTCGATTTAGGAGGAGAAGTCATTGAGCACATAGTATTTCATAGCGACGCAATTTCTGTGTTAATTATTCATGTGAGTTAGCGAGGGATGTTGTAAAGAGGGAACAGTGCATCGGAAAGGAGTTACTCGTATCCCAAAACTAAATCCTGTGCTTTCCATTGAAACGTGACTCGATTTAGGAGGAGGAGTCATTGAGCACATACTATTTAATAGCGACGCAATTTCTGTGTTAATTATTAATGTGAGGGAGCGAGGGTTGAGGTAAAGAAAGAATAGTGCTTCGGAAAGGGGTTACCCGTATCCCAAAACTAAATCCTGTCGTTTCCATTGAAACGTGACTCCATTTAGGAGGAGAAGTCATTGGGCCCATAGTATTTCATAGCGACGCAATTTCTGTGTTAATTCGTCAATGTGAGGGAGCGAGCGTTGAGGTTAAGAATGAATAGTGCATCGGAAAGGAGTTACTCGTATCCAAAAACTAAATCCTGTCGTTTCCATTGAAACGTGACTCGATTTAGGAGGAGAAGTCATTGAGCACATAGTATTTCATAGCGACGCAATTTCTGTGTTAATTATTCATGTGAGGGAGCGAGGGATGTAGTAAAGTTGGAACAGTGCATCGGAAAGGAGATACTCGTATCCCAAAACTAAATCCTGTCGTTTCCATTGAAACCTGACTCGATTTAGGAGGAGAAGTCATTGAGCACATAGTATTTCATAGCGACGCAATTTCTGTGTTAATTATTCATGTGAGGGAGCGAGGGATGTAGTAAAGTGGGAACAGTGCATCGGAAAGGGGATACTCGTATCCCAAAACTAAATCCTGTCGTTTCCATTGAAACGTGACTCGATTTAGGAGGAGAAGTCATTGAGCACATAGTATTTCATAGCGACGCAATTTCTGTGTTAATTATTCATGTGAGGGAGCGAGGGATGTAGTAAAGTGGGAACAGTGCATCGGAAGGGAGATACTCGTATCCCAAAAGTAAATCCTGTCGTTTCCATTGAAACGTGACTCGATTTAGGGGGGGAAGTCTTTGAGCACATAGTATTTCATAACGACGCAATTTCTGTGTTAATTCGTCAATGTGAGGGAGCAAGGTATGTAGTAAAGTGGGAACAGTGCAGCGGAAAGGAGTTACTCGTATCCCAAAACTAAATCCTGTCGTTACCATTGATACGTGCCTCGATTTAGGAGGAGAAGTCATTGAGCACATAGTATTTCATAGCGACGCAATTTCTGTGTTAATTATTCATGTGAGGGAGCGAGGGATGTAGTAAAGTAGGAACAGTGCATCGGAAAGGAGATACTCGTGTCCCAAAACTCAATCCAGTCGTTTCCATAGAAACGTTACACGATTTAGAAGGAGAAGTCATAGAACCCATAGTATTTCATAGCGACGCAATTTCTGTGTTAATTCGTCAATGTGAGGGAGCGAGCGTTGAGGTAAAGAATGAATAGTGCATCGCAAAAGAGTTACTCGTATCCCAAAACTAAATCCTGTCGTTTCCATTTAAACGTGACTCGATTTAGGAGGAGAAGTCATTGAGCACATAGTATTTCATAGCGACGCAATTTCTGTGTTAATTATTCATGTGAGGGAGCGAGGGATGTAGTAAAGTGGGAACAGTGCATCGGAAAGAAGATACTCGTATCCCAAAACCAAATCCTGTCGATTCCATTGAAACGTGACTCGATTTAGGAGGAGAAGTCATTGAGCACATAGTATTTCATAGCGACGCAATTTCTGTGTTAATTCGTCAATGTGAGGGAGCGAGGGATGTAGTAAAGTGGGAACAGTGCATCGGAAAGGAGTTACTCGTATCCCAAAACTAAATCATGTCGTTTCCATTGATACGTGACTCGATGTAGGAGGAGAAGTCATTGAGCACATAGTATTTCATAGTGACGCAATTTCTGTGTTAATTATTCATGTGAGGGAGCGAGGGATGTAGTAAAGTAGGAACAGTGCATCGGAAAGGAGATACTCGTGTCCCAAAACTCAATCCAGTCGTTTCCAAAGAAACGTTACACGATTTAGAAGGAGAAGTCATAGAACCCATAGTATTTCATAGCGACGCAATTTCTGTGTTAATTCGTCAATGTGAGGGAGCGAGCGTTGAGGTAAAGAATGAATAGAGCATCGGAAAGGAGTTACTCGTATCCCAAAACTAAATCCTGTCGTTTCCATTGAAACGTGACTCGATTTAGGAGGAGAAGTCATTGAGCACATAGTATTTCATAGCGACGCAATATCTGTGTTAATTATTCATGTGAGGGGGCGAGGGATGTAGTAAAGTGGGAACAGTGCATCGGAAAGGAGATACTCGTATCCCAAAACTAAATCCTGTCGTTTCCATTGAAACGTGACTCGATTTAGGAGGAGAAGTCATTGAGCACATAGTATTTCATAGCGACGCCATTTCTGTGTTAATTATTCATGTGAGGGAGCGAGGGATGTAGTAAAGAGGGAACAGTGCATCGGAAAGGAGATACTCGTATCCCAAAACTAAATCCTGTCGTTTCCATTGAAACGTGACTCGATTTAGGAGGAGAAGTCATTGAGCACATAGTATTTCATAGCGACGCAATTTCTGTGTTAATTATTCATGTGAATGAGCGAGGGATGTAGTAAAGTGGGAACAGTGCATCGCAAATATGTTACTCGTATCTCAAAACTAAATCCTGTCATTTCCATTGAAACGTGATTCGATTTAGGAGGAGAAGTCATTGAGCACATAGTATTTCATAGCGACGCAATTTCTGTGTTAATTATTCATGTGAGTTAGCGAGGGATGTTGTAAAGAGGGAACAGTGCATCGGAAAGGAGTTACTCGTATCCCAAAACTAAATCCTGTGCTTTCCATTGAAACGTGACTCGATTTAGGAGGAGGAGTCATTGAGCACATACTATTTAATAGCGACGCAATTTCTGTGTTAATTATTAATGTGAGGGAGCGAGCGTTGAGGTAAAGAAAGAATAGTGCTTCGGAAAGGGGTTACCCGTATCCCAAAACTAAATCCTGTCGTTTCCATTGAAACGTGACTCCATTTAGGAGGAGAAGTCATTGGGCCCATAGTATTTCATAGCGACGCAATTTCTGTGTTAATTCGTCAATGTGAGGGAGCGAGCGTTGAGGTTAAGAATGAATAGTGCATCGGAAAGGAGTTACTCGTATCCAAAAACTAAATCCTGTCGTTTCCATTGAAACGTGACTCGATTTAGGAGGAGAAGTCATTGAGCACATAGTATTTCATAGCGACGCAATTTCTGTGTTAATTATTCATGTGAGGGAGCGAGGGATGTAGTAAAGTTGGAACAGTGCATCGGAAAGGAGATACTCGTATCCCAAAACTAAATCCTGTCGTTTCCATTGAAACCTGACTCGATTTAGGAGGAGAAGTCATTGAGCACATAGTATTTCATAGCGACGCAATTTCTGTGTTAATTATTCATGTGAGGGAGCGAGGGATGTAGTAAAGTGGGAACAGTGCATCGGAAAGGGGATACTCGTATCCCAAAACTAAATCCTGTCGTTTCCATTGAAACGTGACTCGATTTAGGAGGAGAAGTCATTGAGCACATAGTATTTCATAGCGACGCAATTTCTGTGTTAATTATTCATGTGAGGGAGCGAGGGATGTAGTAAAGTGGGAACAGTGCATCGGAAGGGAGATACTCGTATCCCAAAAGTAAATCCTGTCGTTTCCATTGAATCGTGACTCGATTTAGGGGGGGAAGTCTTTGAGCACATAGTATTTCATAACGACGCAATTTCTGTGTTAATTCGTCAATGTGAGGGAGCAAGGGATGTAGTAAAGTGGGAACAGTGCAGCGGAAAGGAGTTACTCGTATCCCAAAACTAAATCCTGTCGTTACCATTGATACGTGCCTCGATTTAGGAGGAGAAGTCATTGAGCACATAGTATTTCATAGCGACGCAATTTCTGTGTTAATTATTCATGTGAGGGAGCGAGGGATGTAGTAAAGTAGGAACAGTGCATCGGAAAGGAGATACTCGTGTCCCAAAACTCAATCCAGTCGTTTCCATAGAAACGTTACACGATTTAGAAGGAGAAGTCATAGAACCCATAGTATTTCATAGCGACGCAATTTCTGTGTTAATTCGTCAATGTGAGGGAGCGAGCGTTGAGGTAAAGAATGAATAGTGCATCGCAAAAGAGTTACTCGTATCCCAAAACTAAATCCTGTCGTTTCCATTTAAACGTGACTCGATTTAGGAGGAGAAGTCATTGAGCACATAGTATTTCATAGCGACGCAATTTCTGTGTTAATTATTCATGTGAGGGAGCGAGGGATGTAGTAAAGTGGGAACAGTGCATCGGAAAGAAGATACTCGTATCCCAAAACCAAATCCTGTCGATTCCATTGAAACGTGACTCGATTTAGGAGGAGAAGTCATTGAGCACATAGTATTTCATAGCGACGCAATTTCTGTGTTAATTCGTCAATGTGAGGGAGCGAGGGATGTAGTAAAGTGGGAACAGTGCATCGGAAAGGAGTTACTCGTATCCCAAAACTAAATCATGTCGTTTCCATTGATACGTGACTCGATGTAGGAGGAGAAGTCATTGAGCACATAGTATTTCATAGTGACGCAATTTCTGTGTTAATTATTCATGTGAGGGAGCGAGGGATGTAGTAAAGTAGGAACAGTGCATCGGAAAGGAGATACTCGTGTCCCAAAACTCAATCCAGTCGTTTCCAAAGAAACGTTACACGATTTAGAAGGAGAAGTCATAGAACCCATAGTATTTCATAGCGACGCAATTTCTGTGTTAATTCGTCAATGTGAGGGAGCGAGCGTTGAGGTAAAGAATGAATAGAGCATCGGAAAGGAGTTACTCGTATCCCAAAACTAAATCCTGTCGTTTCCATTGAAACGTGACTCGATTTAGGAGGAGAAGTCATTGAGCACATAGTATTTCATAGCGACGCAATATCTGTGTTAATTATTCATGTGAGGGGGCGAGGGATGTAGTAAAGTGGGAACAGTGCATCGGAAAGGAGATACTCGTATCCCAAAACTAAATCCTGTCGTTTCCATTGAAACGTGACTCGATTTAGGAGGAGAAGTCATTGAGCACATAGTATTTCATAGCGACGCAATTTCTGTGTTAATTATTCATGTGAGGGAGTGAGGGATGTAGTAAAGTGGGAACAGTGCATCGGAAAGGAGATACTCGTATCCCAAAACTAAATCCTGTCGTTTCCATTGAAACGTGACTCGATTTAGGAGGAGAAGTCATTGAGCACATAGTATTTCATAGCGACGCAATTTCTGTGTTAATTATTCATGTGAGGGAGCGAGGGTTGTAGTAAAGTGGGAACAGTGCATCGATAAGGAGATACTCGTATCCCAAAACTAAATCCTGTCGTTTCCATTGAAACGTGACTCGATTTCGGAGGAGAAGTCATTGAGCACATAGTATTTCATAGCGACGCAATTTCTGTGTTAATTATTCATGTGAGGGAGCGAGGGATGTAGTAAAGTTGGAACAGTGCATCGGAAAGGAGATACTCGTATCCCAAAACTAAATCCCATCATTTCCATTGAAACCTGACACGATTTAGGAGGAGAACTTATTGAGCACATAGTATTTCATAGCGACGCAATTTCTGTGTTAATTCGTCAATGTGAGGGAGCGAGCGTTGAGGTAAAGAATGAATAGTGCATCGGAATGGAGTTACTCGTATCCCAAAACTAAATCCTGACGTTTCCATTGAAACGTGACTCGTTTTAGGAGGAGAAGTCATTGAGCACATAGCATTTCATAGCGACGCAATTTCTGTGTTAATTATTAATGTGAGGGAGTGAGGGATGTAGTAAATTGGGAACAGTGCATCGGAAAGGATATACTCGTATCCCAAAACTAAATCCTGTCGTTTCCATTGAAACGTGACTCGATTTAGGAGGAGAGGTCATTGAGCACATAGTATTTCACAGCGACGCAATTTCTGTGTTAATTATTCATGTAAGGGAGCGAGGGATGTAGTAAAGTGGGAACAGTGCATCGATAAGGAGATACTCGTATCCCAAAACTAAATCCTGTCGTTTCCATTGAAACGTGACTCGATTTAGGAGGAGAAGTCATTGAGCACATAGTATTTCATAGCAACACAATTTCTGTGTTAATTCGTCAATGTGAGGGAGCGAGGGATGTAGTAAAGTGGGAACAGTGCATCGGAAAGGAGTTACTCGTATCCAAAAACTAAATCCTGTCGTTTCCATTGATACGTGACTCGATTTAGGAGGAGAAATCATTGAGCACATACTATTTCATAGCGACGCCATTTCTGTGTTAATTATTCATGTGAGGGAGCGAGGGATGTAGTAAAGTGGGAACAGTGCATCGGAAAGGAGATACTCGTATCCCAAAACTAAATCCTGTCGTTTCCATTGAAACGTGACTCGATTTAGGAGGAGAAGTCATTGAGCACATAGTATTTCATAGCGACGCAATTTCTGTGTTAATTATTCATGTGAATGAGCGAGGGATGTAGTAAAGTGGGAACAGTGCATCGCAAATATGTTACTCGTATCTCAAAACTAAATGCTGTCATTTCCATTGAAACGTGATTCGATTTAGGAGGAGAAGTCATTGAGCACATAGTATTTCATAGCGACGCAATTTCTGTGTTAATTATTCATGTGAGTTAGCGAGGGATGTTGTAAAGAGGGAACAGTGCATCGGAAAGGAGTTACTCGTATCCCAAAACTAAATCCTGTCCTTTCCATTGAAACGTGACTCGATTTAGGAGGAGGAGTCATTGAGCACATACTATTTAATAGCGACGCAATTTCTGTGTTAATTATTAATGTGAGGGAGCGAGCGTTGAGGTAAAGAAAGAATAGTGCTTCGGAAAGGGGTTACCCGTATCCCAAAACTAAATCCTGTCGTTTCCATTGAAACGTGACTCCATTTAGGAGGAGAAGTCATTGGGCCCATAGTATTTCATAGCGACGCAATTTCTGTGTTAATTCGTCAATGTGAGGGAGCGAGCGTTGAGGTTAAGAATGAATAGTGCATCGGAAAGGAGTTACTCGCATCCCAAAACTAAATCCTGTCGTTTCCATTGAAACGTGACTCGATTTAGGAGGAGAAGTCATGGAGCACATAGCATTTCATAGCGACGCAATTTCTGTGTTAATTATTCATGTGAGGGAGCGAGGGATGTAGTAAAGTTGGAACAGTGCATCGGAAAGGAGATACTCGTATCCCAAAACTAAATCCTGTCGCTTCCATTGAAACCTGACTCGATTTAGGAGGAGAAGTCATTGAGCACATAGTATTTCATAGCGACGCAATTTCTGTGTTAATTATTCATGTGAGGGAGCGAGGGATGTAGTAAAGTGGGAACAGTGCATCGGAAAGGGGATACTCGTATCCCAAAACTAAATCCTGTCGTTTCCATTGAAACGTGACTCGATTTAGGAGGAGAAGTCATTGAGCACATAGTATTTCATAGCGACGCAATTTCTGTGTTAATTATTCATGTGAGGGAGCGAGGGATGTAGTAAAGTGGGAACAGTGCATCGGAAGGGAGATACTCGTATCCCAAAAGTAAATCCTGTCGTTTCCATTGAAACGTGACTCGATTTAGGGGGGGAAGTCTTTGAGCACATAGTATTTCATAACGACGCAATTTCTGTGTTAATTCGTCAATGTGAGGGAGCAAGGGATGTAGTAAAGTGGGAACAGTGCAGCGGAAAGGAGTTACTCGTATCCCAAAACTAAATCCTGTCGTTTCCATTGATACGTGCCTCGATTTAGGAGGAGAAGTCATTGAGCACATAGTATTTCATAGCGACGCAATTTCTGTGTTAATTATTCATGTGAGGGAGCGAGGGATGTAGTAAAGTAGGAACAGTGCATCGGAAAGGAGATACTCGTGTCCCAAAACTCAATCCAGTCGTTTCCATAGAAACGTTACACGATTTAGAAGGAGAAGTCATAGAACCCATAGTATTTCATAGCGACGCAATTTCTGTGTTAATTCGTCAATGTGAGGGAGCGAGCGTTGAGGTAAAGAATGAATAGTGCATCGGAAAAGAGTTACTCGTATCCCAAAACTAAATCCTGTCGTTTCCATTGAAACGTGACTCGATTTAGGAGGAGAAGTCATTGAGCACATATTATTTCATAGCGACACAATTTCTGTGTTAATTATTCATGTGAGGGAGCGAGGGATGTAGTAAAGTGGGAACAGTGCATCGGAAAGAAGATACTCGTATCCCAAAACCAAATCCTGTCGTTTCCATTGAAACGTGACTCGATTTAGGAGGAGAAGTCATTGAGCACATAGTATTTCATAGCGACGCAATTTCTGTGTTAATTCGTCAATGTGAGGGAGCGAGGGATATAGTAAAGTGGGAACAGTGCATCGGAAAGGAGTTACTCGTATCCCAAAACTAAATCCTGTCGTTTCCATTGAAACGTGACTCGATTTAGGAGGAGAAGTCATTGAGCACATAGTATTTCATAGCGACGCAATATCTGTGTTAATTATTCATGTGAGGGAGCG